>NC_142247.1:44690807-45367409 GCF_052056855.1 Sturnus vulgaris
ACCATTGCTCCATCTCTCTGGTACATATAACAACGCAACTTGATACTTTCTATTTCTTTATAAAGTCTATAATAATTCATTTGACAAAGATCAGATCTAGAAAGTGGAAATACACAAAAGAAAATAAAAAGCACAAAGAATAAAAAGTTTTTTCTTCAAAAGTAATTACAAACAGTAATATTCTGCCCAAGCAGAAACCATTCTTAACAGATTAGGTGCTTACGCTTACATTGTGGTATTATAATCCTCTGCTCTCTCAGTTATTCTCTCAGATCACTTAGCTTAAATTCTCTAGGTATTGTATTGAACAAGTATTTTTTCACAAGATTTTCAGTGAAGAAATTTGATATCTGTTTGATTTAATTTCACTTTCACTTGGAGAGATAATTTAGGAGGCTGCTGCAAGACAAGAAAAAGCCAGTGTCTGAAGGTAGTTATTTCATGCTTCTCTAAGGAGAAAGATCCCTGAGGCAATAGCATACTTGTTAAAATGATGCTGAATGATTGTCATGAAAACCTACCAGAAATAAAGTATGCATGGTTAAGTAGAGACCTTTCACTGGAGCTGGGGTTTGGATTAGGAGGCTTCTTTTGATCCTTATTTGCAGTTATTCTGTACTTAAGTAAGTAGAGACTTCTACCCTACCTGCAATACCTGTGTTTTGCATTTCTTGTTTTTCTTCACTGCTATAGTGTCCTCATCTTCTTTATGTTCTTTACTTTTATATGCAATACATTTGTCTCCTGGCATATCCTCTAGCTTACTCCACTTAGTGATTCCTAGCTTTCTGCATTCCTGTCCCTTCCTATCGCCCTAACTATATTTATTTATCACAAGTTCATATTTTGTTTTCCTCTGTATTATTAGAATACTTGTTATTCCCTGGAAGTGCTAGCCTACAGTCAAACCATTTCCCATAGCAGGTCATCATCTGGCAAATCTTCTGAAAGCAGTGGGCAGAGACGTTATTTGTGATGCAGTTCATCAATTCCTGACT
Organism: Sturnus vulgaris; assembly: GCF_052056855.1. NCBI lineage: Eukaryota > Metazoa > Chordata > Aves > Passeriformes > Sturnidae > Sturnus > Sturnus vulgaris. The sequence continues at coordinate 44,691,806 of NC_142247.1, forward strand.
CATGTGCCTTCGATAGTGAACAGAACCTGTGCACCCTGAGAGCTCCAGGTCACCATTCCCTTTTCAGGTCCTCCAGATTCTCTTGCTGATACTCTCGATGTATAGTTTTCCTCACCTCTTCCACTTATATTCTCTCTGAGGCCCTATAATCGTCCTGGATCTGGCTTTCTGGGCATCAACACCAGGAGAAGAAAGAAAATAATGGCAAGCATCCTTCATTGGCTCACCTCTCTGAGCAAATCACCACCAGATGTTTCTGAAAGCAACAGGCTCCCTTAGACATGGTCTGCTCTATGCCCTTTTCCTCAACTCAATCAATTTTTGAGCCTTTGGCCCTCTAAACCTTTCTTTTTCTTTCCCTTAGTTGTTACCCATCATCAGTTGACTATTCACTTTATGCTTGCTCAAAAGATAGTTTAGGAACATAAACACAGGAAGGCTCAAATGGTGTGGGAAGGCTATCTCTCTTGACTGACATTCCGCAAGATCTACTCCTCTGTCCTCACTGGATTCCTTAGGGTAGACACATGCTATCCCTTTCCATGTACTGTGACAGATCTCAACAGAACAGCAACTTCCTGCCACACAAAAATATTCATGAGTTCAACTGCTTTGCTTTCCCACTGAGAGGAAAACAAAGGCCAAATTTGTCAAACCTTTGCAACTTGAGAATGTCAACAGAAGATATTTAGTTTAAAATTTCCATTCCATTTCTGATATTAATATAAAGCAAATACATGCTTCAGAACAATTGTTTAAATTAAGAAAACCTAAAATCTTCAGTTGGAAAATGGGAAAGTGTGTTGTTTCCACAACTTGAAAATTTTTTCAAAATTATTTTAAGACAGGAAAATAACCAAAAATTATCTTCCACAAGCAGTTTAAGTTCAGTTCTGTCAATCTTTTCCAACTAAAAATGGTTTAATAAAAGTTACTTTTATCTAGTCTATCTAGTATATTATTGATGCTGTATTGATAAGTAGTTTTTTCTAAGTAATTTTCTCAGTTTGGTTGTTCTAAAAACTTTATATCAAAACATTATATTAAAAATGCATTACTACACAATGTGGACCTTATATTAGATTTCTCATTGCATAATTCCACCAAGATCAGGTGATGTTCAAATAGTTCCAACATTTTCAAGCCTTACTTCTTACATAAAAACTGTGAGCTCTATACTTAAAAAACTTCTGAGAAACAGTAAAATATTCATTCTTTATTATATCCCAGGTTTGGTGAAAGCTTGACAGGTTAACTCTGGTACTTTGGAGAACTGAGACATAAATTAAAATGAAGCTTTATAACTTCTGTTCTGAAAATCAAATCCTACAAAGGGATCAAACTTCAAATACAGACAATTCAGAAAGACAAGACCATTCGATATCACATCTTCAGATTGTAAAAACTTTCAAAAGAGTCTGGGCAGAATATAGAAACTGAATATATATATATATAAAATATATAAACTGTAAGCACAGTAAATAACAGTGAAAAATCTTTCTGACTAAGCCAACAGCAATTCCAACAAACCCTTTCATTGCTGAAATTTCATTTAATTAAAAATAGTATTTCTGCTGAGATAAGGGAATATGGTTGTTGGTTTATATCATGAATCCCAGGTTTTCTCACATTAAAAACAGACTAGTTTATCTTTAATTGAAGGGAGAGATTAAAAATTCACCAACATATATACAAAATGATGCAACCTTTCATATAAATAAAATTTACTTAAATTCATTAAAATATGATAAGTATGCAGAGCCACTTGCACTTAGCTTGACGTGTATTGACAAAAACCTTTTCAAATTAAGTTAATTTCAAACAGTATGAAAGCAATCTGAAGGAAATATAGCTACAGTACATAGTTAGATATTGCTGGTTGCTTATGAGTTAATCCGGTCAATTGATCACTAAAAAATAGCATCAGTCTCTTCACTAGGTTCAATGAACACTGAGATACCATTTTAACTGGTTTTGTCCTCTGCTCTGTATGTTGAGTGTTAAAATTAGAGAATGTTGTATACAGGCTAGACATCTGAAACACGAGCAAATAAACTCTGCATCCTCTAGTGCAAATCCATGTGACAGCATAACCCGGATTAGGATTGTTGAAAAACATTACTAAATTAAAAGCCCTCCCAAATAAATTTAACCTATTACTTTGTATTCCAAATTTCAGAATTGCAATCTACATGTGATGAGCTTTCCTTTTATTAGAACCAAAAGGCTCCTGAGCAGACAAATTCAGAATAAAGCCAGCTCCTTTCCTAGCCTCTTGGTTTTTATCCTGGCCTTTAGCAACAGCAGCTGAGGTTTCATAAGGGTACAGGTACTAAAGCCTTGTACTTACATTTCCCTGCAGAAAGAGCTGCAGTTGTTCACATAGTCCTTAACACCTGACACAGCTGCAAAGATCTCCTCAAGTGCCCTACTGATTTCTTTAAGTGGCAAAAACCAGTGCCTACTGTGCTATTGTTTTCCTTCTTTTGTGACAGTGATAAGTGAGGCCTTGCAGCAGGAGGACCATTCATTCTGCGCTATTAGATACAGCACTTATTTGGTGCCTAATCTTCCGTGACCCATAAGCATTAAGGGAACTGCTAAGTATTTGATCAGGTAAAAGGAGACCTACAAAAGAACATATTGGAGAACAAAAATGTTTCTTATAAAGTATAGAATACAGTATATTCAGGTAATAACAAAACAAGAGCATAGTCTGATTTGGAGGCAAATTCTTGCACAGGTAAACTGCCACATTTTTTGGTGGTTTCAAAGCTGCAGAGACTGTCAGTCCCAGGCATGAGAATAACCAGCCTCTGCCAGACATGCTGTTTGACCTGAGTGTTGCACACTGGTAAAGAGCAGAAGAAAAAAAATCACGTCATGTTTTATATTTGTCCATTAGTGCCTGGTTTCCTCTGGCTTGTCAATAATCCTCTGAGAAATGGACTTTCACAAAACCAGTCACAGGTTTAATCCCTCAGAAATGCATTGGTCTGGCAGACTACAGAATAGGACAAGCCAGAAGCAATAGCAATACTATGTCAGAGCCATACTTGGTGGTCAACACCAAAAAAAATGGGATATACAAGGATAGTTTCTCTCTTCATCTTCCTTTATTCACTTCTTTTCCACCAGCAAAGGAAAGGTTATTTTAGACAGGCAAGTCTGGAAGTAACATCAGGAAGCAGGAGGTCTCTACCGCAGCTACCTGCTCAAGCAGGGTCACTTTTGAGCTCTGACCAGGCTGCTCAGGGCCTTATCCTATTGAGTCTTATAAACCCCCAAGGATAGAGAGCACAACTGTCCTGGACAGTCATATGGTTAAAAAAAAGTTCTCCTTCTGTTCAGTCTGTACCTCTTCTCTTTCAGCTTACACTCATTATTTCTCAGTCTCCCAAAGAGCACATCTCCATCTCCTCATTAACCACAACATAAGCATCAATAAACTGTAGTCAGGACCCCAGGAGGCAGTAAGTCGTTCAGACTCCCCTTACAGGGCAAATGCTGAAATCTTGAGCCCTCTGCTGCACATGCTCCAGTTTTTGTCTTTCTTTTGGGGGACCAAAACTGAGCACAGTGAGACAAGGTCTAATGAGTGCTGAATAAGGGAGGATGATCCCTTCTTTCAATCTACCATTTGTGCCCCTATTTGCGCAGCCCAGAAGCCCACTGGCCATCCTTGGGGCCAGGGCACAGGGTTGCCCATGCTCAGCTGCCCACCAGAGCCCCAGAGCTGCTGCTCCCCAGCCAGGAACAATCCCACAGCCTGAGTTGCTGCAGAGGGGCCTCCTTTCCTGGGCCAGTGATGGCATTTCTCCTCCTTGAATTAAATACAGGTCCAAACACTTTACTGAAATGGATAACTGAGACTACCAGCAAGAGAAGAAACTGAAGAATCTTACAGTAATTGTCTGCCCAACAAAACCACTCATTTTCAGCCTGAACAGGACCAGAGCAGCAGGAGCAGTCGCTGTGCCTGTCAGAGTATCACTGGCCCTGTTGCAGTCATAGCAGCACCTGCCCCAGAATGATGTCCAATCACCATCCCTACGCCTGCTGGCCCAAAAACCAAAGATGGAAAGATGGAAACCAAAGATGGGTACAGACAGCAACTCAAAGGCTTGCTTAAGGATATCAAATGAAGTGACAGTTGCAGTCTCAATGAGCTGTTCAGGGAAAAAGTAATCATCGTGTAAGCCCTTAATCTGACAAAAGCAGCACAGAGCCCATCCTGAGAGCTGAACATGATTTAACAGTTATTCTAAGGTACCCCTGTGTAATCAGGAAATGCTCTGATAACAGCTCTAGAAGGAGACTAAGGTCTTTTCTTTGCCTGAAAAATAGGTGAGTCTGTCTTCAATAAGCTCAGTAAAGAAAGCACCTGTTTTGCAAGCAGGCAAGAGTTGGCCCTGCTCATGCTCTATACTGGCTCTGTAGCCAGAAGCTGTGGTTGGAGTTGTTCTAGTGATAAATCTCCTAACTTGCCCTATGAAGAAAGGATCTCTTGGTTCAGATCTAGTGTTACACGCTTCACATACACACAAAGAGCAGTTTGTGTCTGCTCAACAAGCAGCAGATAGGCAGCAGAACCCTCCTGCTTTTATTTAGCCATAGGGCTGCAGTCCTGAAATTTCCCTTACTCCACTGCTCCCTCCCAGCACATTCCAGGGCAGCCCAGACAGTGAGTGGCAGTAAGGACACAGCCCCATAATGAGGCAACTGCACAAGGGTGGCAGCAGCACTGAGCCCAAGGAGCTGTTTCACTCGTCTGCAAACCAGGGCCCTGGGGAACTCACCCAGCCCAGCTGCCTCTGAAACACAATTTACAGCAGCTCCAGATGCCTGGCCAAATTTATTTTGTTGCTGCAGCAACCATTTTTCTGGCCCCACTTGGCCTTGCCACCTCCTCCATTGCTTCTAAAAAGAGATTTCTTGGTAGGGGAGGATAGGAAGAGAAAAGCTCCTATAGAAATCTGATCTATGGGGGGAAAAGTCCATTTAGATCTATACAAACTATAAAGCCAAAGAAGATCCTAAAGACATTTTTCAAGGAACAACCACTTGAGCATTCCACATTGAACCTGGAAGAAACCAGAAAGGAAAAGAAAACCAAGGGCAACACGAACCACAGCACATTTCCCTTTGAGTTTTTTTTTTTTTCTCCAAAAGAAAATGCCATGTGCTTTATCACCATACTATTCCAGAAGAATTAGTTTATTTTCTTTCTATATATTGCTGTGCCAGCTGAAAAAGTTAGTAACAGATTACAATAGAAAAATTTTGCATATGTGTAAGTTTTACTCACTGAAGGTTGAAACTACATTGCATAACTCCCTACAACTGCAGCAATCATTAATGTCCTTTATTTACTGATACCAACAAACCAACCTATGGTAAAAGCTGACTTTCATAAAAATGAGGTAATTTGTTGACTTGGAAAATCAAAAAGATGAAGAAAAAGTACACAAATGAGATAATAAACAGTTGCTTTCAAAGAATCAATCATCAGCTTACATAGTAAAAAGAGATGGTGATACAAATATAGTGTAGCTTCATCTAGAAGATTTAATTGGTGGAATGAATCAACTATAATGACTGTAAAAATTCCAGGACTTTGAAGGTTTACGGATAAGGTCTCCTTACTGGTGTAATGCAAAATATTGTTGCTCTTCTGCCTCCATTCTACTGACAAAACATCACCAATGTGTACTTAAAGTCTGTCAAGTCCCAAATATGTAATCAATTCACCTTGCAGAGTTCTAAGTTTTTTGACCCAGATAATGTACTCAGTAAATGCTCACTATTCTTCTTCATAGTGTAAGAATTCCTCTCCACATACAACAGGCTCATATAAAATTTCAAGTTAGACCTATTAAAACTCTGAATTTTTCATTTTTTCCCTCTATTTTACCTTTTTGCCTGACAAAATTGATGTGCCCTGAACTGAAATAATATATTGAAGATCCCTTCTAATGCATAACACTCTGTGATTCCATGAATTAAATTGTTGTTTGGAATAAACCCATCTTCTTCTTCCATGGGATCTCACACTTAGTCTTACTAATTTTCCACTGTCAGTGAAGTGGACCATGCAGTTACATGGCTGCAGGCTGGCATGTAGTTTACCAGCAAGTGTTAAGGAATGACTAGAGCAGCCATGATCTCAAAACAAAATTAAATTAAATTAAATTAAATTAAAAATTATTAGCTTTTAATTATCTATAGTACTTTGGGTTTGTTAGATGATGCTTTAAGAATCCAAAATCAAGGAGTCTCCTCTCTGACTTAATGTATTTCAAGGGATCTTCCTGACTAATTATTGTCCCTGGAAAATATGTTAGTCATTCCTAAGCCCGTAGATACAAGATCTGAACTATGTTCTCCCATGGAGATATTCTCTTTTGGATATCCTCAAGCTGCACCTCCAAGGGACCTGGGTCCTTCCTACTCTTGTAGTAGCTGGTCTTTAGGGATCATTATCCTTTTGTTCGGGAATGTCCCAGCATTTGAAATCACCCATTGCTCAGGTACCTGTTGCACGGTTTGACTAAACTTCTGGGGGAAAAAGTACAACAAAATAAAATCTCCTATCTAACCTCAAATTTCTCCCCAGCCTTGCTCATCCACAACAAATCCAGAATAAAGTTTTAATATTCCTTCCACTAACTTATGAACTAGCTAGTATAGGACTCACACTTCTTCAGCAGGCAGGTACTATTCTTGTATTTAATATTATGCTTGGCCAATTAAGAGTAGAACTTTCCCATATTTCAGCATAAATTGCTTCTATTCAGTGAACATTCTATTCTGCATCAGTCTGCAGTGCAGCAGATATAAAAGTAGAAATGTGATTCGTGCATGCAGATTTTCACTGTTTCTTCACTGAAATCAGACACATGATAATCAGCTATTTCAGACGATTGTGAGTTTGAGATTGCTAAACCCCAAGTCTTTGAGGAATAGCAGTTTTCTAAACAGTAGAAATTCTCATCCTGAACCTTTTCTATGGGTTTTTTAAGGTCATGTTGGAGCTTTTCTCTTCTTGAAGACTTTTTCATTACTGATTAAATGGGTATTTGGCATGGTGACAGCAGCAGCTGACTGTCAAGGATAACCTGACAAAGTGCCTTAATAAAGATTACTCACCAGGGATACGAGGGAAGTTGTAATGTCGACTTAATCCTTGTCTCTTTATTGAAATGTGAAAGGCCATAATTATTACAAAACAAGAGGGTAATTTTGTTATTTGAACCTGTCCACTATGAAATTTGAGCTTTTCATTTCACAGTGGCTAAACAAAAGCTCTCAGGTGATAACTACACTTAGACAGTGCCAACCTAGCCTGGGACATAAATGAGTGTCCTAGAGGTGAAACACTTCAAATCCTGTTAGTGTGTTACTGAACAATCTCTCACCTTAAGGACCCTGGGGAGTTGTATAAACCAAGGCGATAACACAATCTAGACTGAAGAACACATTGTCACACATCCTTTACTATCCTGTACTGGTCAGCTTGTTAAGATTGTCTGCACATGTCAATACAGAAATAAATATTTGGCCATTCAACAGCAAAAAGAGTTCACAAAAATTAATGGCAGCTATAAAAACCTCATCACTTTATTTAGACTGAGTCTATCCTTACCATGAGCTTTGGAATGTGACAGCTATATGTGCTGTACACAGGATAAAAAATGGGCTGTAGCAGAACTGCAGCTCCATGAAACTTCACAGGAATGTTGTTTGGGGGTTTTTTGCAGGGAACTCCATAAGCAAAATCCCAACCAACTCATGAATTCACCTTGAATAAATCAAAATATTTTAAACAAATATCTGCTACAATTTTTAATTTTTAAAGACTACTTAAATTTTAAAAAAACTTCTTAAGTTTAAAATATTCAAAATCAAAGTATTTCCTTTTGATTCAAAACACAATAGTGTCTAAGTTCTAGCTAAAACCCACATCGTCCAACATATTTTATATTTTCAGTAGCCCTGGACAATCAAGAACACACCTCGAGCAATTCCCCATTCTCTGCATAGTATAAATTAGGCACCATCTCTTTACTTATTTGTTAAAAACCTTCTGCTTTGATAAGCACAAGGAACCACAGCCATCCAATCAAAGGCAGGGAGCACTGAATAATTTGTATGCCGTGTAAAAAAAGATTCAAGTTACTCTTTCTCTTTATAGTCTGTACATAATATTTTAAAATCATTATTAGTTAATTTTTTTAAAAGAAACGTTAAAATATTGCAAAATAATTCCAGAACTAGAATGTCATATCAAATTGAACATGTCACTGTTATGCAGTAAGGCACTTTTACTTATCAATATAAATAATAATTACAGATAATTTGCATTTTCAAACCTCAGCTGTAGCAATAAACATTTGTGCGCTGCCAGCAGCAGTGGTCATGTAGGAGCTCAGAATTAACAGCCTTTCCAGCTTCCAGTTTGTTCCTCTCTGGTTCTTTAGGTCATGACAAAACCAATTGCTCTGCAGGGTCATGGAAACAGCAGCAGGGCAGCTTTCCTCCCTCTCAGCCCGAGACCCCCAGCAGCTGAGCACATGCGATGGTGCCACTGTGTGTTTGCAGAAGCTGCACTTTTCAATTTTCTTCCACAACTTTTAATACTACTTGGAGAGATATCAGCATTCTCAAACCAGTTAAGCAAAATTTACATATAAATAAATTGCTTTTATTTATAAATAACTACCTACCCAGAATATTTAGGAGATATTTATTAGGATAATGTCCTGGAAGACATTAAGATAGGATAGGATACATATTAGCATAAACTGATGCCATTTTAAAAGGGAGGATGAAGAAGCCCTAGAGAAAACAAGTGAATTTCAGTGGTATCTATGTGTGCTTGTGAATGGGATACTACTGTTATCACATTACATATATTACACATATATATTACATATATTGGGAATATATTACATATATTGGGAATACAGAAATATGTTTTTAACAACAAATGGCTTTTCCTTGATCAATTTGAAGTGTGATATAAATCTTTTTAACAACAGAATGTAGACACAACAAAAGAAAACTAAAAAATGCCTGGTTTTGGATATGAAGCTCAGATCTGAAAATCTCTTACTTCACTTAGAATTAATTTTATCACAAACTAGGCTGTTGTGGTACGTTGTTTTCTGTTGTTAAGACTTTGTTATTTCCTCCCTTGAAATGGTTCATCCCTATGTTATACCCCCTAGTTCTTTACATGATGGTTTGCTCCCTTCCCGCCTTGACCCTTGTCCATCAACCCTAATCCCAACCCACCTTCCAGAGTCTTCCCTGCCTGTCTCCCCAGTCTCCTCCCAGAACCTTGTCAATCCTCCGCAGCTCCTCCCTTTATTCCCAAATGTTCCCTGCTTGTCATCTTTTCCTAAGTGTCTCATTGGTTGTACCTCGATTTCCCCGCCCATGTTCCCTCCAATTGGCTAGTTATGTATGAAGCCCAACCCATTGTCACGCCTCCTGATTGTGTTCATTGGTTCGTTGATTGTACCCTCCCATGGGGGAGGTCCCCTAATTAAATGCATGTCAGGCAGTTCTCCCTGCCTTTTAGGATAGACAACTCCAGTTGTCTATCCTAACCCCATCCAATAAACCTTTCCCATGGACCATAAAAGGACTCTATTGCACTCTTTATTCACCTCCAGATGGATTTCCAAGCTATAGCATGGACCTATACTTCCACTTTGAGTTCTACCCAAAGATCCTGAAGGGAAGGCACACTTGGCTCAGGTTCACCCAGAGCTAGCTGGGTTGCCCATCGGGAGTGGGCAGACAGCGAAATGCATCACTAGGCAATTGCCACACTTTTTTTTCCAGATTGATACCACACAAATATTTTTAAATAACAACAAAAAAATAAAAAGTTGTACTACCCTGGATTTTCTTTTCCAAATACTTCATTTTGACAGCCATCCATTTAAAACCCATATTAAGCAGCACAGAAGATGTGGATTTGGGAAAATTACATTAAAATAATGTTATTAGGTAACAATGTTTCTGAAATAATGTCATCCCTGATGTCATCTTTCCTAAGTCATACATACTCATTTTTAAACTGTTTCCCTTGTAATGCTATTTCAAGTACTTTAACTAAGTATATTACAAAAATTCTGATTGTGTTTTTCCTAGTCCTCATAATTTGTTACTTTGGTTTTGTATATTGCTGTCACTCGACTTGTCCCAGCTTGGGAACTTCTTCTCATCACTGTTTTTGTCAAACAAAAATATTCGAGGACCAAAACACCAAGAGATCTTTGGAGGGTATATTTGCAATCCATTTGTGGCACTATGTTCCTCTTCATCAGAGTATTTGCATGATCCTTTAGTGTGACAGAGGTAATGTTTCAGAGATGGATCAAGCAGCAATTTCTAGTGCATTCTTGTGCATAGCATTATGAAACTGACTAATAGAAGTTGTCTTTTATTTTTCAAGTGTGGCAAAACTAAGTCAGCATTTACATTTCTTCATGTACCTGGGAGAAAAGAGAAAAAGCAGCAAAAGGGCAACTAAATCTAGCCCTCATTATTTTGGGATCAAATTTTGGGACCAATATCCTCTGGCACTGAGTGCCTGAACTCTGCTATATTAATTAATTTAAAAGTACTTTTTGTTAAATATGTATGAAAAACTTTTATGCTGCAATAAAATAGAATCATAGAAAAAGGATAAGAATAAGAATTGAGATGCTAACATTAATCCATATTCACAGATTTTCAAACATCTGTGTACATACATACCTATGTATATATTCTTATATATGTCTATACATATATATTCTCTCTATTTTATGTTTTCAGGAACTTAAGAATCAGTTCATATGGTGTGTCCAGCTTTATAGATATGGAAAAAAATCCTACATGTAAAGCAATATTTTTTAATTTACGCTTTACCCTTTAAACTATTTTTCTATATAGTCCCATTAAGATTATTCATTTGGATAGCTCTCAAACCAGTGACTACAGCTTACTCTACACCAACACCAATTACAGCCTTGTTTGTATTTTTCCTTTAAAAAACACTATTGAAATATTCTTGTCTAAACACCAGAGTCAAAACTTCAGCCATTACAAACACAAATCTTGATCCAGATCCCACTGGGAAATGTTCAATTTTTCACAGAAAAGACCAGAATAGAACGTCACTAGATGTTCTCCCTGCCCAAAGAGGGAACCAGTTGAATTTATGTCATTCTTCTATGACTCTACATCAGCTCCTTCTTTTTCAGCCTCCCTTCGATAAAATGTCTTATCAAAGACATTACCAAGACTATGAGATATTCCCCAAACATCCTGAGTTCTGTTTTAGAAAGATATTTTTAAAACTCCTCTTCATCACATCCTGGAGTGTCTGAAAAAAATCCTTCAAATCCTTCAAATCTGTACTCAAAGGAGAGGACTGTACCTTCACTGCAGAACAGATTTGCAAGTCAACTGCTGCAGACAGATACTGCAGCAAAAATTTCCCAGTTAACAAAAGAGCTGCATGGCCTTGACATACACACACACAGAGGCTTTTTTTTGGTACCATGTTGCAAATTAATCCTTTGCCCAAGAGGCTTTCGCAGCTCTGCCATTGAAGTTATGCATAATGTTAAAGGAAATGTATAGATTATCTGAAGATGCTGTGAAATAAATTAATAAATTATTGTTGAATGTTTACGTGTCCATGTCAGACACCAATCGGCTTCAACTGGACTATCTGCTACAAATAGCAATGAAAATGCAGGATAGTAAATTATCCAAAATTACAGTTTACAAGAAAATACTGAATTAATTTTAAATGTTTAAAACTTGAAAAAGACACATTGATCTCTGAATGCACTGAAAGAAATCAAGATCCATACTCCCACACACCTTTTATCATATCCTCACAGTGTGGCTTAATAGTGGAATAAGAAAGTTTCACAGTAAAATATTTCTTAAGATATAACTCAGTTAAATAAATGTAAAGACTTAAAATTTAACAACAACGACAACAAAAAAGACATACCATACCATTCTAATCTACATGAATAGTAAAGTTAATGAAGAATCAGTCAAGTCTCTTAATTTTCCAGGCAAGGAACTACAGTTCGACATTTATTTGAGAGAGGTCTCATCCCAAGAAGATCACAGTCTGTGATGTACACCTTATGGTTTTTAAAAAAGTTATGAACCTCATTTTATCTCAGTTTAGGTAAGATCATCTCCTTTAACACCATCAGTTTTAAAGTAAAACAGTGCAAAGGAATCAGTGAGGAGTCTACTTAATAATTAATATGGTCAACCAAAATTCAAGCACAAGCCATTGTACAGATGCTCTAAGACACGCAATAAATGGTGACTATTATCAATCACAGTAATTAGATTTCTGCAGCATAACCATATATTGAGTTATATAAAAAACTCTATTTGGTGCATATTGTGACTTGTTGTAGATAATTTTCGCAGCATATCCATTCCAAGCACAACAGACAACATAGCTTCTGCTGTTTGTTTTCATTAGTACTGCAAGATAACATACAATTTATTTCAGTCTTTAGTGCAAAATAATTACATGTGTTACTAAAAGTATGATGATTTTAGATATTTCATCATTCTTAAATAGCTAAAAGTTGGTATCTCTGCTAATTTAACATGGAATAGATTTTAAATAATAAAATTAAGAGTTTTATTCATATGTTCACCATGGAAAAGTTGTTCATGAGAAGATAGGTGATACAGAGGGTTAAGTGCAAAAGCTCTTTGGCACTGAGTTTAAGTCAGGACTGAAAATGAGATTTACTGTTCTCATACACCTAATCCAAAGGAAGTCAGTGAGCTTCAGAAGAAAATATCAATTTGTTGCAACTGATAGCCTGTTCTACAGATATTTAGTGAAATAAAAGAAGGTTATTCCAGTGAAAAAATGACAGTTACGTGATGAAACTCTTATACAAAAAACACCTCTCAAATGCAAATAGGGTCTGTCTAATGAGTTACAAAAGGAAGTAAAAAATGTTGTAAGGCACCTACGATCAAGTGAACACTTTTTTCATATTCTGTTTTAAATTTGACAAGAATTAAAAGGTTTCTGCCCTTTCTATATTTAGATCCTGTCATTATAAAAAAGCAAAGCTTATTAAAATGGATATTGAATCTTTTAATTGAAGATATAACTCTTGATTATTCTTCAAAATCAAAATATTTGATAAGAAAAAGCATGAATTTCAAGGATGATTTTTTTTACATTGGACTAGATTTTTTAATTGGCCAAATTTAAATTGATTCCGTATCAAATTAAGAGAATAATTTGATCAAATAATAGAAAATGCAGTTTAACAATGCTAGTGCATAATATGGGGAGAGAGGGAGTAGCACATATACCTTTCTGCAACTTATTATCATACCATGAAACTGTGAGATTAAACAGAAAACTACTATTGTTTTGAATAATTTGGATATTTATTGAAGCTAGTTTAAGTTCAGGTATGTATTTGGGATTTTTTAAATCTGCCCTCAGTTTCACCAAGTACAACACAATGTTTACTGTCTGTCAGTGCCAACTGGCAGGGTGTTATCCAGAAATTTTCTTGTCCTCTGCTAAACCAGTAGTTGGTATATCATTCTGGATTTTTTTAAGCATTTTCATATTTCATTTAATAAGCTACAACATAGAGTTTACAGAAAGAAAGGAGTGATCTGTTGTGCAATTGTCTTGCTTCTCAATAACTGCATTGAGCTGGCTGATATTTTACACATACCTTCATGTATAAACACAAGCATCAAGCGGAAATAAAATCTCAAGACAGTAAACATCTATCAAAGTTATAAGAAAGTGAAAATGGGGCCTTATGACAGGACTTATTAGAGATTTTGACAATAGGCAGGGGTAGCAATCCCTCCAGTAAAATATAGACATACACATTGTGTGACACATTCATTGTTTATTATGACTAAAACTAGTTCATGGCAGCAGAGAATCAAGCTTTGCAACTTTAAAAGTCCTTTTCTGTAGTCTTTATTTAGCCTTCATGGAAATATACAACTCTGCATGAGATGTGATGCGAAATTGCACAGGTAATGGCTAGTTTTGGGGATAAGTGGTTGATGGGACTTGTAGATCAGGCTTGCAATAGAAGTAAACTTCAAACTTAACTGTACAATAGCTATAACTGTTCCATAATAAGAAAAAATATTAAGTCTAGGTATATTTTTTTGTCACTGGCACCCTGGAGCTGGTAAGAACCATTTGCACAATCCAGGACAAGGCATGCTAAGAAAATTGCATGAATATAGGTTTCTAACCTTTTGAGGGGAAAGATTTGTCAGATGCCTCTTTTTCCAGCTCTGGAAAAGGTATTTCAAACAGTTGGGGTGCAAAAGCATATAGAGTGCTTCAAAAGTGTCTAGCAACATCCACAGACAAAAGACAACCATTTATTTAAACAAAGGTCATGGTGCAGAGTTAAACAGAAGAGATACTGAATATTGAATTACACAGCATATTCACCAAATGGATTATGATATATCTGTATCTTAGTCATACTTCAACAATGATTTAAAACTATTTTATCAGTATTTTATATTTTCAAGGAATTCTAACTTGAATTTGCTTCTGTATAATAAGTCAACAGAAATAAATAACTCAAGACAAAGTGTTTAATATATAATTATACACTGTATAATTATGCACTCTGCATAATTACTGCTTCTGAGCAATTCTTTTTCAGCAGACCAAAGCAGTAATCCCACTCTAGTACCAAGCACATTTTTTTAAAGTTTGCTTCTCTGGGATGACAAGATACCACATTGAAACTATCGCTACTACACCTCCAAAAGAATGAGACAAACAATTAACTGATCTGAGAACTGCTCTCAAATCACAGAATATGCTGAGCTGGAAGGGACCCATAAGGATCATCAAGTCCAAATCCTGGCCCTGCACAGGACTTGTCCAAACATTTCTTGAACTCTGTCAGGCTGGTTTTGTGACTTCACTGGGGAGCCTGTTCCAGTGCCCAACCAGCCTCTAGGTGAAGAATAATTTACTAATATCCAACCTAAACTGCTCCTGACACAGCTTCAAAATGTGTAGGAAGACATTATTAGCATGCAAGAATTACCATTTTGCTGATAAAAACTACCCTTACTAAGGGTCTTCAAAGTATTCTGGTCATTCCAATTTCACATTTGCATAACACAAGTCATCGTGCTTTAGATCTCTTCCTCTTAAGTCATGCCTAATGTCCTGTCCAAAGTAATTTCAAGATGCTGAAAAAAGTCCTACAACAACAGTAAAAATATTTTTAGGAACAGCTTCTGCTACAATTATTTTTATGTGGCATAGAATGAATAAGTAACTCAGAAATATGAGAGATGGTTTATATTCATTAGTAAAAACTAAGCTGCTATCAGTTCACAGAGTTTACAAAACATTTGGATTTTGTGGTACTTCAAACAAGTGTGAGAAATGTGGCCATTTTCTTTTGCTTGCAGAAAGAAATCTGTATAACAACGACTGGACTTCTCATGTCTCCAACTGTTAAGTTACATCCTCTTAAT
This sequence comes from Sturnus vulgaris, assembly GCF_052056855.1. Classification (NCBI taxonomy): domain Eukaryota; kingdom Metazoa; phylum Chordata; class Aves; order Passeriformes; family Sturnidae; genus Sturnus; species Sturnus vulgaris. Next base: position 44,707,364 of record NC_142247.1, read on the forward strand.
TTCTGACTAGTTTTCTTGTGCCATAAGATTAGGAGGCCAGATAGTTCATTATCGCCTTTAACATATTTTGCACATCATAAACATACTTAAAAAGCAATCAGAAGTAAATCTGCTGTTAGATTTGGCAAAACTGTTGCTAACTATAAATAAATGAGTCTACACAAAACTTATTATTTTCCTCATTTTTACAAAATACTAATGTTCCCAGAAATTCTTTCAAAACATTTTACTCAGTTGTGATTTAAAAAAATTAATCTTGTTCACAGTACTTTATAAACAATGGCCCCAGAAAAGTTCATAAGGATCTTATTTTTGTAATTAAAATGGGTTCACTAAAAATGAACAATTAAAAGATGGAGTAACAGAATTCAGTTGTGACTGAAGATAAATATATTTTGTTTTGATGTTAGGAGTTACTGACCTCAACAAGTATAAAGGTGCCCTGGGTACTTCGAAAGATAACCAGAACATTTTTGTAGGCACCAAAATAATTTATTTCCAGAAATGCAGGCTGGCTTAAATGCAGGCTGGCTTACTTTGAGATGTCATGTTTGGACACACAGTCCTCCTGTTGTAAGATCAAGTCAATGATTAGAGGGTGGAGTTGCAACTTTTATTGCACCTGTCAGAAGATGTTTGTAGAAAAATAGGTATATGTAGCTTAATCTTGTTTTGGAAAATGTCTTTTGAATATGCATCCGCTACTTGATCAGAAAAAACTGTATCACATAATAAATTCCTTATGAATTGTAACATAGGCACATAAGATTTTAAGAAGATTAATCACCTAAAAATGTAGACAGCTGGCAGGAAAATGCCTGTTTGAATCTCCCAGCAAGGCTGTTAGCCATGTCAACAATAGGACTTAGGCACCATTTAATCAACTTAGAAAAAATGGGTCACTTACAAAATCCCTGAATCCAAGCTCCTGCCCATCCCTTAGTGAGTAAATGATGAGTCAGTACAAATTCCGTGTTCCAGTGTCAGCTTTTAGTGCATATTATTCAGCATAGTTGTACATGTAAACTTTATTAGTCTGACAGTCCACTGATCTGACCTTGCCTCTACTCAGGTGGGTTTCATTGCTAGGCTACTCGCTGAATTCTGGTCCCTGGAAAAGAAGACTTAGGTAAATACTCAAAAGATGGGAGAGAGAAAAAGGTAAAAAATGGACAGCAGATGTAATCAAGATACAACCAGCTAATACAGTTAACGGAGAAAAATTGCCAAGTCAGGAGAAAAAAATACTTTAAAAAATGGCCAGATGACTAACCATTCTCTGGACATCCCCATTTTTCACCACTGAAAAAAGGTCGGCTCAGATTACTAGTTTAGACTAGCTTTAAAAACTAAAAGCTGGACTCTCCCAAGCCCAGGGCTGCTGAGCAGCAAGATGCTTGTTCAGCAAGGCAGCAGCCACCCCATTACAGAGGAGTGCATATACCTCAGTGGAGAATTCACTTTATCTTTTGGAGGTTCACAAGACAATATTACTTTATTTCCTTTTTCTCTCTAGGAAATAAAACACTAGTTGTACAAGCCTGTTTAATTTGGTATGTGGGGAAGTATTTGGCACCTAACAGAGTTTTCCTGGGTCTCAGTATAGAGAGATACAGTGCCTTGCACCGTAGAGAGAAAGGCAGTGCAAAGCTTTACAATCCCTTGAATCCAACCTTTGCTATGGCATATCAGAACCTGGCAGAGCCATCATATAAATCAATGTAATAGCAGTCTTTAGTTTATCAATTATGTTGTACATTTCATTTTGCATAGTTTCTTACAGCTTCTGGGATTATTAAAGAACAGCAAACCATAACAAAATAGTGGCAAAAATGGTCAAACTCTACTTAGGCCATATTTTTCTTCAGGGAACCTGGATGGTGCAATACTTCTAGCTATGACATGTCTACCATATCAGTAGTGAGGTTTGTTTAGAAGAGACCAAAATTTTCTGCCATAAACAATAAAAAACCGAGCTGTCTCCCATTAGTCTCTGAATTATCTCTACTATTATAGAAAGAAGGAATTTTTTAAGGATTTACCACTAAAATGACTCTGTTTCATCAAAGTCCCTGCAGACAAGAGAATTTAAATGATACGATGCCAGTAAGCACTATAATTATTTGATGCTCAGAAACACCATAAAGGTCAACAAAATAAGAAAGAATATCTTAAAACTTTTGTAGCTTTAGTGGCAAAAATATTTACATGGGTTTTTTTGGTTTTTTGGTTTTTTTTTAAAGAGAGCAGAATGCACGAGAGTAATCTATCTACATATTGCTCCTTGGGAAATCAAACAAAATTATTTCGAAGATTCTTTATGCAGTCTCTTGAACAGAATATTATAGAAACTTCAAGCATTACAGTAAGAAAACAGCACTACCCTAGGGACACCATAAATTCAGAGAGAAGAATGAATTTGCATTGCTAAGTGTTGATTTGAGTTCAGACTTAAAAGAACAGGTAACCTGCCTTTTAACACATTTTACTTTTTTTTTAATATATAATTATCTATGGTGATCTTATTAAAATACTTTATTCTTTGCTGTGATTTTCACATTTTATCATTTTGTCTCCAATATATTTTTTAAAATCTTACTTCCAGAGAGATCCAGCATATAGATATCTTTGTATAACCCCTTTCAAATTCACCATCCACTGTTTGCACTCTAACTCTACCTTCATAAAAATCCCTAATAATTTACTCAAGGCTTATGCTTAAGACCCATTGAATCCTCATCCTCCTTGATTTATCCAACAACTTCAAAGCATATTCTTCTTTTTAAAACACTTCATTAAAAATTTTGACTGAGGAAAAGGTTGGCACTTGCATCAGAGATATGAGGACCAAAAGTTGGCCCTTTTACTTTTAATCTTTTTCTCTGTGGCTTGACAGAAGTTTGACACTGCATAGCTCAAGTGGATCCACTTACTTGGGACGCACTTACTTCTTTGTCAGAAAGGAAAATCAAAGAATGATTAAAATAGTGAAATTTTTGAACAGTTCAGTCTAAATAATAAAAATAGTTTTGACTGAAGAAGATACACAGTATTTCCTTGTTATCCCTTTGAAAAACACAGAGGGAAAGGGCAAAAATATAACAACCTACAGAGAAGTCTCCTTCCAGAGGACTTGTTGCTCATGACGGACATGAACAAAGTCAAAAATACTCCAGTCACAGCATTTCAACATTGTTTGCAATGGGCCTTAAAATCGGGAGCCCTGCTGTGCCCTCCAGTGAAGGTCTCTCCCTTTCATAGTCCCAGGTCTGAATAGAATGGAGTTAGAAACTGCTCCTTAGGATGAAAAGGCAAGGAGAAGTCAACATCTAGGCTTCTCACGTGCCGTGTTTACTGTTAGTTCATTCAGTCTGGGACTTTTCTTTGGATGCTTAAAGAAATTAATAAGAATTATGCCATTTTAAATTGAGTTTCTCTAAAGTAATAAAACTTGAGGGGACATCAAACCTCTGTTGAAAGCACAGATTATTTTCTTTTTGTGGATTGAGACAGCAAGGAAAAAGCAGGACTTTAGAAATTAAACTAGGATGTATAGTACCACTGAGAGGACATGGTCAAAGGATGTATCTCTGTATTTTACACATATCCATTTTTTTTCTGTCAGACTTCCATTATTACTAAAGACTGTGGAAATATAAGAGGACATCTAAAATCTGAAGTGAAAAGCCAGAAATAGGATAGAAACTGCTTGGTATCATTCTCTTCTTCATAACAAAGAAATAAAATTCATAAATAACCACACAAGTCAGGGAGGCTGTGCGGTTTACAGAAAGAACCACTAACCTTTGCTGGTTGACCGATATTCCTACAGAACAAGGCATTACTGTATTCATAGCACGTCAGACAGGAACAGCTGTGTCCATCCATGCCATCCAGTATCAGGTTCCTGTGCTCCTTAACAGAGTTTCGTGATCAAAAGCAATGGTTGGCTCTTTGTAGTCCTTGGCATCAAGGAATGAAGGCTGATGACTCTGACCATCAGTGCTTTCCACTCACTTCATAAACTGCTCTGCTCACCTGCTATACATGGAGCTGGACGTGTCAAAAGCACAGCAACATACTTGCATTCAGTTTTAACTTCATTCAACCCAATCTCCTTTGCAAAGTCAGGTACAAAGGCTATATCTGCAGGATATAGCAGAGGGCTATGGAGACTAGTAGACTAGTTACTCTATAAAGCTTCTGATCCAGTCATTGTCAAAGCACAACGTCAGTCACTGTCTCATAGTCAGAAATTTCTTTGTATTTCCTTATAAACCAATGACTGAAATAGATAAATGATAATTGATAAATGGAGATACTACCTATTGACAGTAATGAGAATATGTCTGTCAATTTCTGCTAAAGAATTTCTGCTATTTGTGTCTCTGTTCTCTAACAGCCAGGCTGATGTAATTTCATGCTGTGGTACCTCCGTACATACTCTGCAAGGAGTGATGTTTTTCACAAAATCACTTTTCCTTTGAGTCATCAGAATCCTCATACTACAATCCAGCATCTGTTTTCTTTTGAAGTACAACCAAAACTACTGAAAATCCAGTGAGTCCAGCTTGGACCATTACTAGAAGGAAGTTTTCCACAGACACACTTAGAGGGAGTAGAAGGCAGTGGGGTTTAGTGCTGTCCAGGTTTAGCTCCAGACAGCTCTAATGTTTCTCTGCATCCAATAAAGCCATCTCTACTAATCAAACATATGTCTGTACAGATGTGAGCAGTTCCACACAGAGATGCTCAGATTAGTGTGGACAAAACTAGCCTAGTTACTAGAAGGGACATAATTCCTTTGGCATGAGTACTCCGTGAGTAGTTATACCCAACTTCTCAGTAAAGATGGTTGGATGGGCTGTATGTTTGCTGTGATCACATGGTGATCACTGCTTTATAGACAGACATGACTTTAAAACTTGCTAGCTTGGAGAATTAATATTCTTTCTCTGAACAGCACTAGCACTTTATTCTCATTTTCAGACTCCTGCTAGAATTTCAGAAGACTCCTCATCTGTGAGGGTTGAAAACACTGCTATTTATCTTATGTCCAGAAAATGAATCAACAGATCCTCTATATAAATGCTTGGATCTTCCCCTACTAAATCCTTCAAGATGACCTTACAAGGTCCTCTCCAATTATTTTCAATCATAAACTCTTACCTGGAAGATACAATCCCATGCTGTGATTCCTTCAAAAAGAAACGTCTCTATTCCTGTTGCATCAATGCTTCCTCCAAAAACAAGACCTTCACTTTCTTTATTGTCTGACAGGAAGTAGAAGCTCCATGAAAAAAATTCTCCACAGACCAGAAAAAGAAAGAAAGGCTCCTTTTCAAAAGTGTTAAAAATTTGGGGTTTTTTTAATCAAAGATCAATTAAGACACTGATGTTACTAAAAGAGAGAACCTACAAAGTGGTATGACTTCAATATTGGAAAAAAAACAACAAACATTGTTGATAAAATTCAAGAAACAGAAGAATGACAAGCTAGAAGAGTAAATCTCAATATGCTTCTGGAAGAAACAGCCCAGTTCATGGAAAAAGAGAAAAAAGAAGTGTATTTTTTTCCTGAGTATTTAATCGAATAACAGAACAAAAAACATTAATAATTTCCTAGATATTTTCCTCTTACTTATGATGAAAGACTCTCAACTCCTACAGAAGAATTCCACAGAAACACTGTCATGAGGATGGTTTATTTTAAATAAATACCACACTATGATCCAGAATTATTTCTTTGGGGCTTTTACAATTCTTATGTATCTCTTTTTAAAAAATTAGTTATACACAGCAAATAACCTTGCAAATTGTCAGGGTTAGGTTGAGTTTTTAAATAAGCTAGAATTTAAATATATGGAAACATGCAACTTTGATTAAAAAAACCAGTCAGGTCCAAAAAAAATTGAATTTAAATGCTCAGCCATACTGGCTTCACTTATGAGACAATCTCTAGCAGCAGGAGATAAATCAGAGCACAGCAGTAAATTGTAGTCTTAACTCATCTGATTATATAATTTTATTCTTCTCTTTCTCTCTCTTTTTATATAAGTGCTTGAAGGAATGAATTTATTGCCAAAGCTTCTTTTCCTGTTCTGAATGAATGATTTCGCATTTTTCTCAGAATTACATATATACGTAATTTAGTACTTAAAAATAATTTTATTTGCTTTATAACTTAGCTAAAAATATCTTCCTTATACTTATTATTGAAATATTAGAAAATTGGGTAATGGAGAGAATAATATAAAATATGTAAATGTTCTGTAAAAATGAGTTTTCATAATATTTTACATTTTTTCTTATCAGATCTTACTTATTGAATGAAACTTTTCCAAAAAATCTGATGTGAAAATCTGAAATTATAGAGTAGCCCAATTACTTTATTATGATGAAAGACTCAATTGACCTAGAACTGAAAAATTTCGAGTAAACAGATCCCCAGATTAAAAAAAAAAATTCAAAAGCTGAAGTCTACAACACACTGGTTATTAGATCAAATCTCTGCAAACACAACCTAATTGTGGCATTGGTGGGAAGTAGGTAAATACAAAAGGTGTGACAAGTGGACATAGTTCAGGGCAAGAAGCAGGTGGGTGAAACCTTGCTGGGAGTATTCATCCCTTTACTCTTTCCAGAACAGAGTAGCAAGGCTTTCTCTGTGCCCTGCCTTTCTGAAGAGGGTGCACAAGGAAAATGCTGTTGAAGGACTTAGAAACATAGTCTGCCAAGAAGCAGGCACTCAACACTAGCAGGACTTGCAGACTTGGCAGGTTGTCCATCTTACCAAACTGGATTTTTATGCCTCTCTTTGGATTAACAAATCCTGGGGTTAAAATCTCCAGTCACTTTGCTCTATTCGTTTTCTCTAGCTTTGTATTACTGTTTAGATAGACCATTGCCTCTTTCCTTTACTAACTCACAATACACCATCATTCAATGCAAAACAAAAAAAAAACTTCTATTTTAATTAGGTTTGAGAGGTACTTCTTGTCTAAGAGAATAATGAGGAAACAGTCAATTCCCATAAAATATTTGCTGTTTGTCCTCACAGTTTATACATTAGGAGAGGCTGAAAAAATTTGTGCAATAACCAGCTGGATCGCTCTCAATATTTTTCTCTCAAGCTGTTCATTCGTTGAGTTCTCTCCCTCTTTTCAATACAGCAGTTTCTCCACTGAACTTGCTGTTCCTTAAATTCTGTCTGCACTTTCGAACTATTACCCATCTGTGCAGAATGAACTGAAAATAAACCTCCAACAATGTGCTGAGCGAACTTTTTCTGGCTTTGTTATACTCTGTAGCCTCTTTCATGAGCTACTGAATAATTATTAAACAAGACCAACATTAGGTCAAATCATAGAATATGACCATTTCTCTGTTGTAAGAAAAGAAGAAATTAATTTTTTTTCTATTTAAAAATACTGGTATTTTTTAATGTAAAAATAAGATTTCATCCTAAACACACTAAAGCCCTTGTCACTGTGTCCTCTGTGTAGTTTGCTGTCATTTTCAGCAGCAGATAGTTGTCACCATTGTGCTGGGTTTTTCCTGCAGTAGAGTTGATTTTCTTCATAGTACCCAGTATCCAGTGCTCAGGAGTAGCAGGCAAAGGGACACTCAGAACTTTCTTTCCTTGACACCAAGCTCAGCTCTGCAGTTCCTCTCACCCCATTTTTCCAGCCCCATTGCACATCATGAAGCCACAGCAAACATTTGTCCACAAATTAGCGCATTGCAGCTTCTAGCTTGTCATTAGCAAACAAGATCTAGATCAACAGCTGCACTTCTCAGCAATTCAATGCAAAATTTTAAGAAAGCTTTTAAAGCAATGCAGCAACATCTCCACTCTACAGACGTTTGCTTTCTGATAACACGGTTTCCCTTTTTAGTAGAAATGAGAGAGAAAAGAAAAAAGGCAGAGATTACAAATTTGGCCTACATGTATCATAAAGTTTTGCATTTAACATGTTTAGCTAAAATCACAGTGAATGATAGGACCACCCTTAAAGCCATAGTCTTGCAGTCAGGTCACATGTCATCCCAGGTTTTCACAAAACCATATAAAAGAAAGCTACAACAAAGAACAGTCACTTGCATCACAGAACATGACAAACATGTTTTGCAGGATTATACAGGATTTGATTTCTACTGCTTCCTTAACAGGCCTACTCTAGACTAGGTGCAGTGATGATTCCTCAGCAAAAATGAGCTATGATATTTGCAAATGCAAAGCTATTAACAAAGCAAATGGGTTATAATACTAATTAAGAAACCACTAAGCAACCGTGCATGACCTATTCCTGATTTGTGCCATGAGACTCTACACACTGAAAGCAAATGATAAAATTCAGCAAAGAGGATGACCATGCTGAGTTAAATGAATTTGTCATTCGTTATTAAAATAGCATTCATGTTCTAAAGTGCTGTTAATAACTTTTGGTTCAGGTTAATACTGACTCTGAATTACAGCTAAGTATGTCAATAAAGTAGAGCTCTGCAAATACATTGTATGAATTCTGTGAAATGTTACATTAAAAATTGTAATTTTATATTCCCCTAATCTCTACAACGACAGTATTCAGAATTCTATTTTAAAACCATTTATCAGTGTTTGAATTAAAAAATGCATCTTTACACAAATATAGACTGATTCGTTTTAAATTTTTTATTTTAAAAAGCATGTTTACATCTAAAATCACATACTATGTCATTTTTCTTATATTTATCGTTCTTCTGAACTTCTAAAGCAAAAGTCTTGTAGTATTTCTAATATTTCAAAATAGGACAAAAAATTGCTAAGGTTTAGGAATGAATCCTTTAGGAGCAGACTGAAGACTTTTGTTCAGTTATCTTGTAAGACACAGAATTTTTTGTTTAATACTAAGAAATACTATTTTAGTATTTTCTGAATGCACAAGTGTCACATCCACTGTGTGCACCAGATCTCATTCCCTTCATAGAAGCCCTTAACTCCCTAAAAGTAACAGCTGCAACACCAGAAATGGAAGTTGGTATCTGGAAGGGCTAAACAGGCGGTGAGAAGTATTTTTACATCCACCCCTTGCATACACATCTGAAAATTATAGTACCCAGAGTACATCCTTTCCAGAGGTTTGAAAGAGGTGAAAGATACTTATTTTGAACTAATTTTCACGCATGTGTTATAACTATATGGGGAGGTATATTAACCGAGATCTAAGATAGATTTTCCCTTAAAATTCTCAGAATTTTAGAATTCACACTGAAATTCAATCTTTAATTTCTGTGATTTACATATATAAGTCCTTAATTATACTAATGGTTCTGAGATGAACCATCATTCAAAGATCAGACAGTTTTATACAAATACGTAACATAACTTTATTGGAGACTTGCAATCTAAATTAAATCCATCTAGGAAACATTTTACCATTCAATACTCATGCAAGTTCTGCTTAGACAGTGGCTATTTGAATTCATATAATTCTATGTACAATTCTAATGTATTTCATACATATACACAGGGATTCTATCTACTTCTTTTCCCCACAGAATTTTTTAATGTCAGTAATAGTTATGGAAATTGTGAAACAAGTGAGAGGCTGACAAGTCCTCAAATAACTGAGAGCAGTTAAGATAAAGGCAACAGTAGCACAAGGGGCCTACTAACAGAACCTTTATTACCAGGCACAAAAAATAACTGGCTACACTGTAAAATGCCTATTATTAAGTAATGCAAAGCAAGTTCAATGTTACAGATCTCTTTCAAGAGTCCAAAGAAGTACAAAGAGATATTGTCTGAGGAGAAATCTTTTGGTATATGTGAAAAATTATTTCTTTAAACAACAATGAAAATTTTGATTTAAAAAGTCAATGTTTGAAAAATAAATGTGCATCTTCCATTGAAAGCAAAAAGGCTCTTTGGGAATTCTCGTGATGTCACAGGTTGGCTGTGAGTGAGATTGATTAACAACAAACTGTTTGCATGTCAATGGAACTCTAGGAGACAGCTCTACGGAGAATTGTAAAAGTTCCTTTGCAATCTATAAATAAATAGAGAAAAAAAGGATTACTGACATTACAGCGGCACTTACATTAACTGAAACCATGCCATATCAATGCAAATGTATGTAACTTTTCAACTAAAAAGAAATTAATATTTCAGAACATAGAGCATATATGTTCTATGAACTTGATAGTTTCCTAGCAGAACCAGGAATTTTACTATGGGCCAGTGGAATTCACATTTATTGTACATTAAATTCATTTGCAGTTAGGAAGAAACTCTGGTAGTGATACTTTTACCTCACACCGAAGGTGAAAGAGATTAGTAGCCATTCTGGATTTTTATACAGTGTCTACCTCCAATGTAAAAGATGTAAATGCATGTGGTCAAATCAGAGTACTACACACCAAATGAACTCATGTTCCAATAGTGCACTGGAACTGCAATAAGTTGTCTGGGAAATGCATACAGACAGCAAGTTTTCTTGCTGGTCAAAAATAACTCACCTTATTTGACAAGTTCTCTGTTTGTTTTTGCCTCTGATCCAAATCCTACACATTTTGAATCACTGTAGACACTCACTGGACAATCGTTTTATCCTGGAAGCCTCCTCTGATAGCGATGATGGCAACCAACCAAGTCACAAGTTTTCATAACATTTTTTAATACATCTGTACTGCAATATTTTTCAAATACTTTTAACTATTTATATCAAATCAATAGTTTTTATGTCTAGCTTTAGGTTTCAACTACTGTATTTAAGCTCTCTGATGTCACAGTTAAATATGCTAAACATTTTAAAAGTAATAGTGAAAGCACACAGCTTTTATTACAAATAAAACTGTCATGAGAAGTTTAAATAAAGAAAAATAAACACAAATGAGATGATAACACGGAACTGATAGCTAGTATTAACATGGTCCACACAAGATTTATTACTAATCCCAATAAAAATAATATTAATATTATAAAAACATTGTTATAAACTATTTGGAAAATAGCAAGAAAAATGAGAAACACAGAAGTTGATCCCTTTCATTGGAGTAATGCTGCTACAATCGTTTTGTTAATCCACCATCCTAGCAGTATAAAATCTAATGAGTAGTATGTTACTGATATGCAAAGTATTATGCAAACTATATTTAAATCACAATGACTGATACCAAGTGAAAGCAGCATGCATTAATATTAGTTGTAATACTAGCAATACTAGTTGTAATTACAACTAGTTGCAATACTAATAATTAGTTGTAATACTAGTTGTACTACAATTACTGTAAAGTACTGCCTGCACGCTACCAAGACAATTAATGATGTTTTCTACACGTACATTAAACTGCATTATTTTTTTTCTTAACGTTCTTTATTTTAGTCACAATGAAAAGAAACCTACTCACTACTTCAGTATTTTCACTTTCAGCAGGACATACAGAACATTTCCATTTAGTAAGCATTAACCCTTCTAGCATACGAGTTTCCAAATGCCACCATCACACATTACTCAGAGGATATACATTTTAATCCCACGCTTAATATGTCTCCGTATCAGCGGGCCAGAATTTTACAGCGGGTTAACTAAGCAGGAATATAATTTTTTGTTTCATTTTCCCTTTCAAATCACATTACCTGTGATAAAATGAAGGTATCATTACACGTAACAATGCACAGTCACCTCTGAAAAGTAACACAAGAATCAAGTATTTAGCAAAGTGTGGCAAAGACCATGTTCTCCAACCAGAGCTACTGCTTTTTAACAATTACCTGACAGCACTTAGGGAGAGCATTTATATATAACAAAACTGATCTTTTGAATCTTAAGCCAGGAAATCAGCATCATGTGACAAAAACAGTACAGAGAAAAATAAAAATGATGGCTAATAATAGAGGAATGCACACAATTTTGAGGAAATCTCAAAAATTTTCCCTAGGTAGCATGAAGTGATGATGACACGAAGGCAGCACTGCTGGTCACTAAGCAGAGGTCTCCCAGTTACAATGCTATAAACCAGACCCCTTTCAACAAGTCACTTTTCTCTTCTTAACCTGTTCCAATTCTTGTAAGCATCATCCATTTTCATTCCTCAAATAGAAGGGCAAAAAGAGAAGTCATTCCTTACTTCTTTCAGTCAAACCTAGGTGATATCAGCCACAATTCTTTCCATTAGTTTCCCTTTCATGTTATTTTTAAGAATCTGCATAGTTTAAAAATTATATCATTTGGAGTCAGATGAATGCATTTTGAATAGATCTTGTTTTGGAAGGATTTAATGTTTTAAGGAAGTGTTCAAGGGTTCACTTTTTCTGGTAAGAAAATTCTTGGTACAGAACAAAAGTCATCTTTGAAATCCCAATATACTGTGTCACAGACAATGCTATACAATGACTACTTTTTTATTTAAAATAAATCCCTGTTCTAGTTAAATTTTTTCTATATTATTTTATAGCAGTGCAATAATCCAGGAAAAATATTATTTTGCTTGGTTTTAATATAATAACTTTTTTTTAAAGTTAGGATTACTCTTGCAAGTTGTCTCCTCAAGCATATGCCAGGAGAATTGACTTGATATCAATTGCTACTAAAAGATCAAACCAGCTACAGACAAGTTAATCAATTCCTCAGCTGTAGGTTATATCTATTTTATGATGATACCTGTACTCTTGTAGCAAATCAGTCTCCTAAATGTGTGTTCTCTCTATTCTACCCACTTTGGTAGTGTTACAATGTGATTCACAGCTTTTAAAAGTTGCAGTGTTACTACTGGATCTTATGTACATACACACACTAAACATTATTCTTTGGCCATTCCTAACATTAATATTGGCTTCAAAAGGCTAACAAGACTGAGTAGAATGAGTCAATATTTGCACAACCCTTAAGCTTATCTTTTTAATGCTGCACAACAGTTAACTACATATGGAAGTGCTGTTACCCCCACATTGTTTCTGCAGCTGAACTGAAGCAGCCAGGCAACAGAACTCACTGGACTGTTGGCAAAAGGAGCTGCCCTTCACTGTGTTCTCTCTGCTTCTGGCCTCTCTCTGTCCAGCTGTGCATGTTAACTCCATCATAGTTTTATTTTCCAATTACAGTTCCATTGAGAATGAAGAAAATACAACTAAAGAAAAATATCTGCTGGGAGAGCAGTGGATGTCATTTACGTCAACCTTAGTTAGGAAGGCCTTCAACACTGTTTTCCACAGTGTTCCTTTATAAATATTAGTACATTACACTCTGGAGGGGTGGACAGCCAGAGGTGTAAAAGATTGCTGAGATGATCAGCCTCAGAGCAATAGTGAGTGGGTCATACTTTGCAGGCCAGTAAGAAGTGAGGTTGCAGGAGGCTCCTTGGACTTGTCCTGCTGAGTACCTTTATCAGGGACTTGAAGAAGGTACTGACATGGACTCTCTTTAAGTCTACAGATGACACCAAGGTGCAGGGTCAGCTGACGTGCTGAGGGTAGGCCTGCCATTCAGTGAGACCCAGGTGGGCTGGAGAAATTGGCTGACAGGAGTTCCAAGGATCTTCTTCATATTCAATGAGGAGAAATCAAAGCACTTTTTCTGGGAAAGAAGAATCCTTGCAGCCACCCAGGCTGGGGAAGCTGATCACCTAAGGACTCCTCCAACCTGAATTACCTGTGACTCTATGATCTTAAGAGCCATAAACTTTCTTCTAAATAGGTATTATATAATTTAGTCATATCTTACAGAACAGCTGTGATGTTTTATTTTAGTGTACTGCTACACGTAACAATCTGTCTCTCTCTGTCACACTTTACTGCATACACACTTTTCCCAGACTCTCCATCTTTGCAGTGAAAGCATTATATGAAGGGCACTACCTCCTTCTAATCACTAGTTTTCACAGAAATACAGATCTTGCAAAGAATTTCCATTTCCTCTATCCAAGGATTGCTCAGTACCTCTTCAGCAAGAGATTTCTGAGATCCAGTTCCAGCTACTTGGATTGTCAGCTTCTGAAATGTTCTTCTCCTTCAGATAATTCACTTTATAAGTATTTTCAGAAGTACTGGATACCTAATATTTGTTTGCATGCTTCAAAAGAAATAGTTCTGTATTTGTGTCTCTGAAGTTTTTTATCAAAAGCAAAAATATTTGCATCCTTGTGAACAAGAGATACAGAAATCATTTGTATTATATATTATGAACCCTTCCCTGTAAGTTAATTTCAGTACAGCAAGCAGAGTAGTCTGGAACAGCTATGTTTCCTTTGTCTAAAGCATCGAAGAAATCAGACAGTAAGAAATGGGAGTCCAGTGATTGGGCCAACAGCTCCAAATTTAGAAGTGCCTGCCTCCTTTCTCTAAACTTCTACAGGTTGCCTACAGGACCGTAGGGAACCCAGTCAGTTGTATACAGAGACTGCATGCATAAAACTGGAAGGCATAGTAAGACAAGTAATCACCTTACAGTATAAAGTAAAATTTTTAAACACTCAAATATGATGTTAACAAAGGTGGATCACATACCTACCATCAATACATAATCTTCCAACTGTGTTATGATACAAATGTGATGCACTGTAAATTTATTAAGAAACCAAGAAAAGAAAATCAAACTCATTTATAGAGGGAAATTAAGTCTGCTACAAAGTAGATTGCCATGCCATAAAAATGGTATATGTGCTTGTATTTAACATTAGAAATATCAGAAGCTAGGTTCCCTGCAGTACTTGTGTTTGTTCTGAGATATTTGCTGAAGGCCTAACATTGTCTAAAGAACTCAAGCAAACAAGGACAGCATACTGGGCAGTACCTTGCTCAGAGCTCGTCTATGCTTGACACTGTACAAAAATTTCTCATCATTTTCATCAGCCATATCCTAGAGATGTTAAGTAATATTCAGAGGCAAAAACCAAGTAGGTGCCAAAAAAATGATGATTATGTAAAATCATCTTAGTTAAATTCCAAAGATTTTAAGTTAATTTTTGGGGACCAAGTCCTTCTACTATTTAAAAGAGACTACCACTCAAATATCAAACTAACGCATGTAGTACCATTCTTACACACTCCTGGTGGGTACCTACCTTTAAGCAAAATGAAACTGGTGCTATTTTTCCCAAGAGCACTTTCTTAACAGTCGTGATTATTTCTCAGGCAGTTATTTCCTGTTTGGAATTGGAAGTGGTGAGACATGATTTTGTTGGCTGCTACACTGTGAAGTCCTGTGTGTGACCATATTTCAAGGAGGCTTCTCACAAGTTCCATCCAGAATATCAGATCCTTTACACAGATCTGTCCACCCCCACATCTTGCTTTTGTTTCTACAGAGATGTTCCCAGAGGATTAGAAAGTCATTAAGCATAGTTCTCCATCTAGAGAATAAATGTAAATATAATCTCAAGTCAAAGACTGCAATCATCTACCAGCTATTTTAATAAAAAATATTTCTTTTTCATAAAAGAACTTTCAAGTATCTGGCCTATTTATTTTAGTAAAGAAGAGCTCATTATTTGAGCACTTCACTGTCTGTGAAAGAAAGCACAAATGTCCATCAATTCTTAAGTGCCAGAAATAATCTAATTGGGATGGAGATTTACTTGATTCTCTCTTTACCATGACCCCCAGCCAAATGACAAGAGGATTTTTAAGATTATTTACAGAAAACATTTGCTCATCCGAATAAAGCATGTCTTCTCAGCATGAGTATCTAGGAAGACAGGAAGTCACTTAACTGTCCCTTCAAAGCCTACTAGGAAAGTTCTACACAGGCCATGATCTCCACATGAGAGAGGAACACCTCATCCAGGGCTTCAGTGAGCAGCAGGCAGATTTCAGTGCCTCTGTTCCTCTCTCATGAATTGCAGAATACTTAGCCTCAACTTTTTCAAGGCAGAGTATTTTCTTGTGTTCTTACAGCACATAGAACAATTGAGCCTGAGCAGAACTGTGTCATTAAGATGGAATCAAACTGAATGCTTTCATTCCTTCTTTGTGCCTCAGGTGTGTGTAACAAATAAGAAGTCCATTGCTTGCACTATACAGATAAACATTCTTTAGTGGGGCACAGAAAAAGGTTGTAATACTCTTCTTCTTTGACAAACATTACACAACCATGTCATGCAAATATCAGTTTTGACAGTTCTGTTTGCTGAATTCTACTCCCTTCTAAAAACAAAAAACCCTTCCATTAATCTATTTTAATTTCCTACAAAGAGTGAATAAACAGAAAAACACAGTACTGATTACCAGCATTGAGATAGTCTCTGTTATGGTCCTTTGCACTACAAGATGTTCTTTAAAAATCATCACTCATTCTTTCAGCTGAGGAGCAATGTTAAAACCAAAAAGACTCCCTTACTTTCTCATGAGGGCCTATAACTGGAGTTTTTAACAGCCATCTTTGCAGCCCCAGAAAGTAATTTTATTTTATAAAAGAATCCACATCAAAGATTTCATGCACTGTCAACACATTCTCATCATTGTTTGCCTACTCTCTTTGAACTATCTCCTTTCAGCTACTGAAATATTAAAATTACGTTTTCCTCTGTTCTGTCAAAAAAGTTGTGCAGCTTAACAGGACAGTATTCTATAGTTCCTGCACATTTTGTTCTCTCCAGAGAAATGGAAAGTTGGAATTAAATGTATTATTTAATGAAAAATAACCAAAAGAATATAAGAATGATGGGCTTGCAGTAGCATGGAAAAGTGAAGAGGAAATTATTTTCCATAGGTTTTTCATAATAAATAATGAATGCTACTTAATAAGTATGAGATGAAATCAAAGTTAAAAACAAATATAAATGTTTGGACAGATAACATAGCAATCACTGTCACAGGATACATTAGTATCTAAAGTTTATATGGGTTCAATTAGATGAGCTCATGCAAGGAAACCATCACTGTCTATCCCACACAAAGATGCAACCTCTGATTCTAAAAGTTCCCAAATGCACAGAGCTGAAGGGGTGATACCAAGCAGGCAGGGCGTCTGAAAATCTGTCCTGTTTCCTGCAGTTCCACAGATTTCCATTTACCAAGGAAGCCCAGGCTGAACTGACCAGTGCAACTGATCTCATATAAAGCAGCACTACGGATGAATTTAAAATGACCACCCAAATCCCATAGCTCAGTACAAGGCACAGAGAGCAGAGCTGTGACAGTCACACATGGGATTGTGTGTTTGAAATGTTTGAACTTAGCTTTAATGGACAGGTCTTACTAATTTGCTGATTAGTCTGATTCCATCACTTTTTTTGTTAAGCATTATGCTGTAATTAATAATGGTGTGCTCTCACATCCCTTCTTCTGGTAAAGAAGGAGAATGTTCCTGTTTTACAGCTGACTAGTCAAAGAACAGGGAAATCAGGCATTCCCCTTAAGATGACCCAATTCCACAGATATATTTAGCCAAATATTTAAGTGTGCCAAGACAAGTGCTAAGAATTCTAAATTGCTAAAGGTCAGTCAGAACTGTATTTGGAACACAATTATTATTCTATACGAGAAAGCTACATATAAGCTAGCCACTTAGTAAATACCACCAACACACTGTGACCACTTCTATAACTTCTGCTCAGATGACAACTTTGCTAATAAGTTAGAAATTCTTCCTCATGAGCCTCACACTCACACAGAAAGATACGGCAAATGAAGGATTTCAGGGGTTACAAAGATATGACTCCAAACATAGAATTCAGATTGCCAAATGAGTAGTACATGACTCCCTTAGAAAATAAAATCACAAACAAATAATGCAATCCTGAAATTTTCTCATATTGTGCATATTCCATGCATATTTTAGTACCCACTTGGAAAATTTAATTTATCTGTTTGATTACAGTTATTTGCTTCACAAAGTGCTAAGTACTTAGAAGATAATTTTCATGGATTCTTTCCAACAAATATTTTGAACAGTTTTTTTTTTTTTAATAGCAGAACTTTTCTAATCATTAGATCTCTAGACTTCCATGGGGCATCAAATATTTAATGACATAAGATTTAACAACTATACACAAGTTATAGCTGCAATCCCAAGCATATTTCCAACAAAATTAAGTCCCTGGATGCTGCCAGTCCAAATGAAAAGCTGGGAGTGATTTCACATCCGCAATATGATTTAGAGTGATTTCTACAGAAACAGTTTCAGAACTCTCATTGGATATGATCCAAAGTCTTATTAAATTAGTGGTAAGGCTTATCTGTCTTCCTTGTCTTGGAATTTTTTCCTCTGTTCAAGCAGCAGTATGCTATGTTGCTCTGTTTAAAACCTGTTTCAATTCCCTTCATCCATTTTTAAGGTATTTATAGAAACATCATCATGAATGTACAACTAGTACAACTGCTAATAATGGACAAAACTCAAACTCTTTGACCTCCCAATATTTTGCACATTCCAGTTTGACAGCTGTCATATGACTAATCAATGCATTACTGAACAGTTAGAATAGATGATGTACAAGTCACTTTTTATAAGCACTTATTTTAAAAAGCAGAGTGCTAGTGAATCCAAGAAAACCGATAGAAGTATTAACCCTCCTGTGTTCCAAAATGCTTTCTTATAGATAAATGAACTGAGACACAAGTATTCAAAGTCTTTTATAGAAAGAAAACCTAACAGGAGGTTCTGACATTATGTCTGATCTACACCCCAAAATATTAGCTTATAATTAGCTGATAATTATTAGCTTATAACTAGCTTATTAGTTTATCATTTCCTCCAAGAACACTCTCAGAGATACTCCTGTCTACATCTTCTAAAATAAACTTTTAAAATAGATAAATAAAGACATCTGATAGTACTAGGATCATCTTAGAAAAGGCATGTGAGAAATTTCTGAAGCTCTGGTCCTAGAAAAAGAGCCATGATACAGCCACGTCCCTGTACCACTGGGACTTTAGCATAGGAATGTTTTATGTTAATTTTCATTATTAGCTCTTCATCATAATCCTATTCTTACATAGCAAAGGGGTTTTTCTTTATACTAAAAAAAATTTTAAAACCTCGATAAAGTTCCAGGCTGCCTACCCTCATTGCCTCATGTATAATGCCCAACAACATCATAGCCCTCAGGCTACCATGGTTCAACTGCAGATCCTAATTTATAACAGATGGATGCAAAAATGCATTGCTTTGATTGATGTAAAAATGATAGTTCGGTAGAGTTTATCTGTGTGGTGGTTTTTTTGATGTAAAAATGATAGCTCGGTAGAGTCTTTTTTGTGGGTTTGGTTTTTTTTTTGATGCAAAAATGACAGTTAGGGAGAGGTTTTTTGTGGGTTTTTTTATGTAAAAATGACAGTTCGGTAGAGGGGTTTTTTGTGCTGGTTTTTTTTTTTGATGCAAAAATGACAGTTCAGTAGAGTTTGTTCGTGTCAGTTTTTTTGATGGAAAAACGACAGTTCAGTAGAGGGGGTTTTTTTGTGGGTTTTTTGATGTAAAAATGACAGTTCAGTAAAGTTTGTTCATGTGTCTTTTTTGATGTAAAAACGACAGTTTGGTAGAGTTTTTGTGTTGGTTTTTTTTGATGTAAAAATGACAGTTCGGTAGAGTTTGTTCTTGTCTTTTTTTTTGATGTAAAAAAGACAGTTCGGTAGAGTTTTTTTGTGGGTTTTTTTGGATGTAAAAATGACAGTTCGGTAGAGTTTGTACGTGTCTTTTTTTTGACGCAAAAATGATAGTTCGGTAGAGGTTTTTTTTGTGCAGTTTCTTTGATGCAAAAATGACAGTTGGGTAGAGTTTGTTCGTGCGGTTTTTTTTGATGCAAAAACGACAGTTCAGTAGAGTTTGTTCATGTCGGGTTTTTTGATGTAAAAACGACAGTTCGGTAGAGTTTTTTTGTGGTTTTTTTTTTTTATATGCAAAAATGACAGTTCGGTGGAGCTTTTTTACATTTTTTTAATGTAAAAACGACAGTTCGGTAGAGTTTTTTTGCATGGATTTTTTTGATGTAAAAATGACAGTTCAGTAGAGTTTTTTTGTGTGATTTTTTTTAAGTTTTTATACACTTTAGTAGCTTTTATTTCATACTTCAATAGCAATGAAATGTTATGTTTAAATTTGAAGCTATCACAAAGCTGTATAGGCTTGATACAGCAATATTTGGAGAGCATTAGAGAAACAGTAACTATTTACTATTAAAAGGTGCTTTATATCAATTAGAATATAACATTGCAATAAACAGAATAGTACAGCACTATTCGCCCAAATCCAAGCCAAAATAAATATAATAAATCATGCTATCACAGAAACATGGACTGTTCCTGTCACGTTCTGCCCTTAATATACCTGCAAAAGCAGCTATACTACCCTGCATACCCCAAAACTCAACAGCTTCAAGTGGAAAAGGTCAGAGCCCTTTCTTAAAGAATGGTATTCCAACACTGGAACAAGGAGATATCCAGCTTGTCTCCTTTTGCCAGTCCCTAATAGGTGACCTACTATTTTACAAGGATTAAAAAACCAATTATTTAAAATAAAATGCTGTGTCACACAGAGACCTAATAGCTGAATATCATCAAACAGTCTCATATAATATATGCTAGAAATGCCTCTCTTTAAGTAGCTGCATGCTACACCTTTCTACATGTCTGAATATATTCTAAATTAATCTCAACACTGAGTAAAACACAACAGACTCCTGTGGAGGCTGAAAGCCTCTCAGCAAAATAATCTGCTTCTCTCCCCTAGATGGTTATGCCCTTAGGCACTCCCTCTTTTTTATGTGAACTATAGTTTTGATCCCAGCATGCCTTTCTGTTACATGTTAATTTGTTGTACCCCATTGGCCCTTCCCCTTTTGTACCACCCCTGAGCCCTCAGACCATTCACTGTTGCTCTACCCCACCCCTCTGGCTATCCTATATCCACCCTGCTCACTCCTACCCTGGGAGCCAGTTGACCCTGGACCCCTTCGAGGATAGAAAAAGAAATCTTTGCCTTGGAACCCCACACACAGCTCCTGTCTCTTCTCTCCTGTGCTGGCCGAAGCAGAGCGCTTACAAAAGAGCTAAATCACTCACAGCCCAGGAGCAAGCCGGAGGACGTGGCAGTGCCCCAGAGTGGTCCTCCAAGGACGCTTCTCTGGAAGGTTGCAGCACTCTACCACCGCCCCAGGGCCTGCCACGACAGACTCCTATCAGATCTACAAAGGCACCCACGACTACACAAAAATTATTCTGTATCAAGAGAATGAAAGAACAATCTCTTAGTGAAACAGAGGACTGTGGAAAAGAAAATAGGCCACATTTGGTCCCTCAGTTTAGAGAACCACCCCTCGTCAATGGGGATCTCCACAACAAGGGGCAGTCGCACATTATCTACTACACTACCTTTTTCCCACTGGGAAACATCATCTTTTTTAGTACAAAACTTTGTCAGCACCACAGATGCTGTGTAAACTGAAGAAGAGGAATTTTACTGAAGTTACGCAGCTGCAAGCATACATGTTTTGTCACTGTAATTCCTTATGTATTTTTTCCAATATTTAGAGTGAGATTCAGCATATCAAAGCAAGGTCCCACCTCCAGAGCTCTACCAAGACTAAACAGTATACAGTTAGATATGCTAAAGAATGGTTAATGGCCACAATCCTCTGTGGCTGCCTTGCTTACGTAAGCAGCAGCAATGGCACATCCTGGTACCCCACCACTGACAGCAGGAGTCAAGCCTACAGCTTTTGTCACTGCAAACACACATTGCTGCCTAATGAACTGAAGCAGAGCTTAAGAAGCTTAGCAAGTCAGCCAGCAGAGCAAAGAATGACTTGAAAGAAGATTTTATTTAAACAGACCTTCAAATTGTCTGTTTAAGGAGACAAGTTTCAACTAGTTCCACAATTATTGTCTTGTATATATACATACAGTAATTCTTTATTCTAAAGTGTTTAAACTTTTCATGTGGGGAAAATTCCCCAAACCTTCTCAAAAAGAATTACCACAGAACTTCAGCTAAAAAGTTACTTTTCTTACATTTATAGAATAAAGGAAGAAAAATAAGATATATTTAGTAATAAAAATTATGTCAGATATTTAGAATCATATCAATTTTTCCAAAATTTTCAAAGAGCATTAACAGATTTCAGCAATATAAATGCTTTAAAAACTGACAGGTTTACTGAGGACTTGAGGCTGTTTCTTTCCAAGCTTATAATGTAAAGCAAAATAACTTTATAGTGCAGAAACTCCTTTCATTTCAAATCTGCCCTTTATAACGGTTGTTTAAATGGAAAAAAGAGGCAGGGTTTCCAAAATGTTGGCATGTAGGAACTTGTTTACTTCTACTCTTGTGATTTCTAATACTATTAAATGAGAAAATATAAACCAAGCATATTAAAAAGCACTAACCTCCCAAAAGAGGTAATGACAAATGTGGATCTGAAATCAATATTGCATATTATAAATCCATGATAACAAATCTTGACATTCACTAAAATATGATGTCCTCAGCTCAAATCCCACTGCTCTTATATAGGCCAAACTCCACATTAACTTGGCTGAAAAATAGATTGTTTCCCTAGTGAAGAGATGATTTCTTGCGAATATGATTAAACTGCAGGAAAAGCACACAGCACTCAACTAAATGTAAGTCATATGATCTCCACCCTAAAGAATTTACAGCCCAAAAACATAAATGCAGGCTATCACTGAGTACCAATCACGCAGGCAAAGGGCCCCCCAAGAAGCCTTTTTGCTTTCTGCAGTAAGTTTTAAATCTTATAGAAAAAGAAGAAAATCCTTCTGTTATGTTGGGAGGATTATCCAGTTAAAAGTAAGTTATTTTGACTTTCTCACAGTGGTGTTTCAGGGTTTGTCTCTGCTGCCAGCTTCTCGCAGGACAAACAGTAATAGACCTGGCTCTGCCCTGCAGTCAGGCTCAGATGCCCCAGCCTCATGGTGCTCAGCAAGGGGATGCAAACTCCCTGCAGCATACATCCATATATATGAAAAAGCCGATATATTCTGCTTACCTAAAGTAATTACTCCCAGAGAAAGAATATATCCCATCTCACCAGACTAAAAAAGACTCTTAATGCTTTGCAAAATAGAACATGTTTATTTTAGCAAGGCAATACATTACAAGGTTAGAAATCAAACTGCTAAAAGGAAATATTCTAGAGTCCTTCTTGACTACTTTGGCATCTCATGTAGAAAATCCTTTAGCTTGTCCCAGAGCTTTAACTCAGAGAGCAGGCTGTACAGCACACTGACCTGACATGCTCCTACACTATTCTCTCTCCAGCAGACAACAGACTTGATAAACAGCTAACATTTTCTATTAGTTCCTCATTTTATACAGTCTGGGGCTGGTGAACAAAAGGCTAGATAACAGTTATTCAACACAAACCAAGTCTCAGCTCCTATATTCTGGAGACCATCTGCCTGTGCATTCTTCTTTTTGTTCAAGAGTATCATATGTTTCAAATAGGAAAATAATGCATTGGAAAGATGCTTTCCAATATGCATAGTAGACTGAAATTAAATACTATATCCCAGTCTAAAATCTGAACTCTCAGAAATACATTTGATGTCATGGACTCGCTGGAGTGAAATTTTTAGCTTTTCCAAAGTCTGTGTGTTGGTATAGACCGAAAAATAGGTACCCAAGAGTCTATTAGAATGGAAAGCTTTCATTTCAGCTTTGTAATATAAGGCATAAGCTGCTTTTCTTTTGAAACAAACCTTTCAAAATTACTTTTTAGAGGTTCAGGCTTTCTCTTAGAGGGAAAATGACTTTACTAACATAAGGTTGCTAATGAGACAGAACTGACTGGCATGCATAAACAGATTAGCACTATTACCCATACTGATAAAATCACTCTGATTATGCTGCTTAAGAAAGTTAAAAACCATCTTTTTGTCACCTTTATAATACTGAAAAATAGAATCACTTAATAGAAAGAGAATTATTTCTCTTTTTTCTGTCAAAATTTAAAATAGCTGAGAAAAATTGTTAAAACACTTTTTACATCCTATGCGCTAATATTCAAAACTATCATGAAATCTGGACTGTCATTTGGTCAATTTCAATATCTGTGATTAATTAGCTTTCTAGAAGACTCATCCAAGCTCATGTTTTATACTTGCCAATTAAAAACAGGAGTAGAAAAACCTGCAATTCAGATATTCAAGTAAATACAAAACATTTCCATGTTGATTGAAAAGCAACACAAATTCAGCTTGGAGAATATCCATGAATAATTTACTGTCTTGATGATGTACAAATCTTAATAGACTTCCACAAGACAGCTCAGTAAATTGGGTGATATAGAGAAACTATAAAATGATTACTCACATGACAGGCTTATAATAGTAATGGTCTAAGATCTCCCAAATACATAGAATCATAGACTCATTTGTATTGGAAAAGACCTTTAAGATCATTATATCCAACCATTAACCAATATTGCCAACTCCACCACTAAACTGCATCCCTAAGTGCCACATTTACATCTTTTAAATGTCTCCAGGAATGGTGATTCACACACTTCCTTGGGCAGCCTGTTCCAATGTAATATAATAATATGAATTTTTCTAAAAACTGTATTTTTTAAATTTAATAATACATTCATATAATCTCATTTTGAAGAGAATCCTCATGGCAGCATAATGAGTCAGCTGCAATTTCCTAACAGTATGGGCTGAAAGTCCCTAAAAGAGTGAATTACAGTAATCAGCCCTTGAGATAAAAAAAGCATTAATTGGCATTTCTGTAGCTTTATGCTGATGAAGGTCTCAGCTCAGCAATGATATCAAGATTGTAAAAAGGAGCCTTTGTAACAGACGTAAATACTCACCAAATGGTAAAACTAAGAGCAATGTGACACTTTATGACCAGGTGTATCTAATGATGCTAAAAGCATTACAGAATGTAATAGCAAAAGGGAAAAACTAGAGGAAAAAAATTATTTTTTTAATATTATTCACGATAATTTGTACTCTGTATAGCATTAGCACTGGTATTTTTCCAAATAGACTACACTTCTATAAATGAGAACATAATTAACAATAAATGGAATAGCTTCTAAATGATTTAAACACCTGGTCACCAAAAATGGATTATTGTTGGCAGACTTCTCCATTCTTCTGATTAAAGTCAACCATTTAAAACACTTTCTCCCTATTAATCTGACACATGTGATGAAGGAACTATAAAATTTAACACCCTTTAATGAAACCATTTCCACCTTTCACTTCTCTTTAAATGGTGACATTCTGTTCCCCAAGCAAAAGAAACAGCCCTACAGATTTCTCAGGGAGCAAAGCCACGGGCAGTGTTCAACAGGTGAAAAAACAAACCACAGATTGCCTTTCAGTGACTTCACTGAGAGTAAAGAAGTATGGAGACTGCACAGCCTGTCCAGGCAACCTGCCTGATGGTTTTCTCAGGAACAGCCTTTCCTCAAATCCAGTCTCAACACTTCATGGTGTAACTTATGCCAAGCATTTACTTTTCCTCCCACCATGCAACACTGCAAAATGCCTGTCTCCAGTTGACATCGTCGTAGGTGTGTGGTGAGGAGGACTTCTGTGAAGTCCCCTTGAAATCATCTTTTTTCCAGGCTGAACAGCCCCAGCTCCCAATCTTCTCACAGGAAAAATGCCCTAGGCCCTGATTAGCTTCCTGGAACTCCACTGATCTCACTGCAATTCATCAGTGTCTTCTCCCACTGGATGGCCCAAAACTGGATGCAGTATCTAGATGCAGTGCTGAAAAGAATCAGATAACCCCTTCCCTTAACCTGCTGTGTGTACCCCTGCTTACACAGTCCAGGAGGCTCCTAGCTGTCCCTGCTGCCAAGGCACATGGCTGGTCCATTCCTACTTGCCCACCACAGCCCCAGGTTGTACAACTCATCACACAGACAGGAACCCGGAGCACTTCTCACTCATGTTCATAGATGAAACAGTGGCACCTGGGACCATCTTTCCTGCAACAGCCTTGTCAGTATGACTGATGGGCTAGTTATAGAATCATGCTTTAAGAGGGAAAAACAAAGAAAATCCCAGGTACTTCCTAAAAATCTGAAACAAAACATTTTCCTAAGTAATTTTTTAGTATGCTAGGCAACATCATTTCTTTGGGGAACATAAAATCACTGAGGTGTATAACTTATTCATCTGGAGCTGGACAATAGTAAGGTCTCTGTAAATTTGGCATTAACTGTTCTTAAAGCTTCTGTGCACTCCCATGCTCCTTGGGTCAGACCTCTAAATGCATCAGAATAATTCTTCATGGACACTTTTAATATAGCATCAGCTGAGAGTAAACAGAGATTCTTTAATGGGAAATCCCACAAACAGCTCTAGATAAAATCCTCTGCTAAAATTAACAACCCAAGCCTCTGCTTTGCCTCCTATAAGTTATGCACTAATTAATGTTTGCTTCCTACTGGAGAGTGGCATTAATATGACAAGAAACAAGATCACAAATATTAAAAAACACACACAAAACACCTGATTAACTCCCATTACTGAAAAAGGAACCAGATAATTAATTAGTCTTACTAATTATAGCTATTCCTAGGTCTTATAAGAGACCTTACATCAGTGCAACTCCTATTCCTATACCAGAGCATCATCTGAGGACCTGAACAAACACTTGCCTTCAATTTTTAATCATCTCAGCTGTCATTTCTAAGTACAGCATAGGAAGAAGTTACCACCTCACTACAGCATGATCCCACCTCACTGGCACTGGTGAGGCTGCACCTCAAGTGCTGCATCCACTTCTGCACTCCTCATCT
The DNA here is from genome assembly GCF_052056855.1 of Sturnus vulgaris. Taxonomy (NCBI): domain Eukaryota; kingdom Metazoa; phylum Chordata; class Aves; order Passeriformes; family Sturnidae; genus Sturnus; species Sturnus vulgaris. Next base: position 44,734,064 of record NC_142247.1, read on the forward strand.
CAAGAAAGACAATGAGGTGCTGGAGCATGTTCAAAGAAGGGCAGCAAGGCTGGTGAAGGGTCTAGAGAGTGAGTCCTATGACAAATGGCTGGGATTGTTTATCTTTGGAAAAGGGAGGGTCAGGGGAGACCATATTACTCTTAACAACTACCTGAAAGGAACCTGTAGTGAGGTGGGGCTTGACCTCTTCTTCCAGACAACTAGTGATGGGATAGGAGGAAATGGCCACAGGGGAGGCTCAGATTGGACATCAGGAAGAATTTCTTCAAGGAAAAGATTGTTGAGCACCAGGAGGTGCTGGACTCATCATCCCTGGTAGTGTTCAAGACATGACTGGACATGGCACTTAGTGCTATGATCTATTTGACAAGGTTCTAATTGGTCAAAAGCAGGACTCAATGCTAGAATTTTCCAATCTTAATGATTCTATTCTATGGTTCTATGATTTGCAATCAACATGGAAACTTTATTTTGCTAATTTCACAAACAGAAATAAATCCTAGATTCTGAACACATGTTTAGGATTTATTAGTTTTTATAAAGGAAACAGAATTGTACAGAGGTCTGCATCTGGCCATAAAACTGCCTATTTTAATTTTAAATACGCTCCCCAGTATATGATTTACAAGAAATCATTCCCAATGCATTTAATTTTTCAGGATCTTAATGGATAAAATAGGACCAATGTCTTTTAATATATTATTTTGTCTCCAGGTACATTAGTTCTGGTGAGGAATCAGTTAACTTTCACAGTAGCCCAGAGAGGGTATGGCTAGGACCCAGATGTTATTCTAGACTACTATGCTATTGACAATGGTAGGAGGAAGGGAGTGTCTTCCATGGAGAAGGGCTCTTTCAGGTCCACATAACATGGCAGAGGGCACAGTCAGGTATTGTCTGTTCCTATAAGAATTTCTGTGTGAGTTGTTCAGCTCTTTCTTGCACCCTTTGCCATTAGTATTGTTGGAATTGCTGTTTGGTTTTTTACCTCATTACTGTTTCCAGTAAGTTGTTCTTACCCCAACACCTGATCTTCGCCTTTAGTGCCTCCAACTCTCCTCTCCAGCCCAACAGGAGAAGGGAAAGGGAGAGCGAGCAGGAGGCACGTGTTGTGGAGAACCTCAGTGGGAACAGCATTGCTAAACTGTGACACTATGCAAAAGAAAACCTGGATACTGAACCAAGAATTACGTTAAATGGAGTGTAATACTTAGACTTATATGTAGGCAATAGTGTCCCATCTCATCAGGCCAAGAAATAAGGGTAGATTGGACTCTTTCCCTCAAAATACTCTTCTGGGTCATTTTTTGAAAATACATTACTACAAGCAGAATTTGGTGCACATAGCTTCACAAACTTCAGGAAAAAATGCAAACAAGTTATAAGCAAATTGAAGTACTGACCTTACCAACAATTTTCTCCTTTCATTAACAAAGATGTAGACTTGGAACAATAGTATAAAGAGTTGATACTAGTAATTTCTTGTGATAGCACACCTCTTATTAGGGGTAGAAATGAGCCAAGACACAGACTCTCATTCAACAACATGAAAAGGGTCCTGGTTTATTCTTTACAGCTCTGCCATCCTGAATCTGACTACAGCAAGCTCCTACTGTAAGGTCCAACTACAGACTCTGTCTACTGGCTATTTCCTGCTGGACTATGATTGCAAGTATTGGTTTGCAGACTGCGAACACAGCTTTCATCCAGCTCAGCTACAACTGCAGGTTCCAACTCCATCAGATGCAGACTGACCACATAGCAGATCTTTTACTGCAGCAACTCTCTTCCTTGTTTCATTTTTCTTTCTCTAGATCATTCTTTCATCCTCAGGCCTCCTTTACCTCCTCAAGGTCCTCTTCCTTCAAGAACCCCTGACCAGCCAACCCACTCCTTTTATCACACTTATGTTTATGAGTCACAGCTGCAACCCATTAAGGGCAAGGCAATTCCTCTTCTTTAGTAATTAGTACAACTGTGACTTATCAGGGGCAAGGTCACCTGTAATCCCTTCCTCTACACCTACAATATCTCAAGTGAAATTCTGCTGCTAGGTTACTCTGACAGCTTTCAACCACGGATAGCTCACACTAATGAAGATGGATGCTATATTAGCAGAGATATGGTGGTAAGTTAAAACTCTGCATATGAAGGGTCCTTCTCTTGTGTGACTAAGGCTTCAAACTCATTTTAACAGACAGCTTAATTTACACAGGGTTTTTTTTCTCTAAAGCATTTGAATTTGCCCCCACTGGTAAAGCAAGAAAGAGAAGATCCAGTACCATGGATGCTACTGTTCCACTGGAACTTCAAATGACTCTCCAGTTTCACATCAGAATGAATTTCAATTTCTCTTTCAGAAGACTCAATGAAGACTTTTGATTGCTGGTTGAGATTATTCAGGAGTAGCTGGATAAATAAAACATGCACATGTCTCTCAATCTCTCTTATTTACTTTACTGTGACATTGTGTGTTTTCCCCTTTCACTACTTTTGTCTTGTCTTAGCATTTGTCACGGAGCAGTAGGAATGACTTTGTAATGGATGATATGTGACTATCTATGCAGCAGATGTTCTCTAAACATCAGATTCTATGAGACAGCTCTCATGTGAACCCCTGAACAAGACATCTGTTGTAATAATTGTAATAATTCACAGTGATTACAGGGGTTTAGACTTAATGACAGAGTTAGTTTTTATACCTGCCCTATCTCACGTCTGTGTAAAAAATTCCTTCTTTGCAACTGATAAATACTTTTTCCCCATTCTTAAAAACTATTTCTAGCCAATTCATTAATTATAAAGTATTCTGAAATCCTCAGGTCTGAGAAAGAAATAAAGAAATCAGTTAGCCTCAACGCTAGAAAGTACATACAAAACCTGTGAATAACAAGTTACCACTCTAGAATCTCCCCCTTGCTACCCCTATGCAAACACAGTCCCTACCACCTGGTGATGGAGGACGAGATGATTTCTTTAAAGCAAAGAACAACATCCAAAGGCTCTAAGTTTTCTCCTATTTCTCCTAAGCCCTAACACATCTTTTCAGGACAGTACATCTGCAGCTTGCCTTACCACACACAGCAATGGCAGATAACTGAAAGATCACCGAAGCAAACACAGGAATTTGAAAGCTACAGAATTGGTTTCCCAAAGTAGTCAGCACTAGCTCTAGCTAAGTACATAGGAAGTACATTACTATTTTCTGCCAGGATAGAGTTTGGCTGAGTTAGTGGCTATTTTGGGGGGGGATTCTTTACTTTACAAGATATTTTTGCCCATTAGAGAGAAGGTGCATGAGAAACACTTCAGAAAAAAACAACAGATTCAAAGCAAACAAGACTTTTATGAGTTTGTCCCATTCTCCATGCTGGCATCATGATGGAAAAGAGCGTCCTTTCCACAAAAAAACAGAGAGCAGCAGTAAGTTCTGGTCACAGCAGCACAGTCAAAGCTTCTCTTGACTCTTCTGGTGTGGATGGCAAAAAGTCCAGACAGAATGTAAGAGGCAGGGATATGGCAACTGCTCAATGAAATGCTCTTACCATTACCAAAAGCGTCTACTTTAAGAATGTCTGTCCACCTCCAGTGTCACTACAACTCTTATGAAAGAGCCAGTGCTAGTAGCAGCCTGTTCTGTCATCAGAAAAGGTTTGGACCTCTTTCAAAGAGCAGCATCAATTCCCATTATCTATTCCCATGATTATTCTCCTTGTTACTATATTTTGCTCAAACTTCTTTGCAAGGGTGTCAGTACCAGGAAACAGACCTCAAGCAAACTACGGTTGTCTTTCCTAGGTTTTGAAAAGAAGGATGACAAGGTTGAGTTGCTGTTACCAATATTATGGTAAAAAAATACATAATGTTATTTAATTGTCAGAAAAGTAACACCATCTACAAATTCTTCAATGACCTAATTCTATTCAACTGAGAGGACTCAGACAGTGTTACCAATCAGAAAAGACATCAAAGAGAAAGCAGAATGTTCAGAATATCGATATTGATGTTTTAATACTTAAGAGGCAAAGTGATTGATGGATGGCTCAAGACTGTCAAAATCAAAATTCTGTAAACAAAAGGGGGATTTGTTTTGTTAAAAAAATGAATTGCCATGGGAGTATCAGCCTCGGTAAGAAACAAACGAGAATGCACTCTTGCCCTGCCCACTACTAAGCTAGCTGTCTTCACCTCTTTGGTGTCAAAACTATTTTTAGACTGAATGATCAGAGTAATTTCTTCTCTATTTCCACTGTGCAGCCAGGACAGTGACAGGATAGGCGTGACAATGGAATGGCTGCATACTGTGGGATTCTAGTAATCAGCAATACTTCAGAGAGAAAAAATAATTCTAAAGGACGATAGTTTCTTTCACCATTACACAAGAATCCTTTTTTCAAGAATTACTTTGCTGTATTCAGAAGTCTGAAAAATACATGCTTGTTTTAGATAGCACCTAATTTCTTTGGGATTGATCCTGACAAAACCTTTTGAAACTGATCAGTTCTCTAACAAGAACATCACCACACTGGACTATTATACCTATTATCTGACTATAAGACAATTCCATTTACTCCTGCTTAGACATTTAAAGGCAATATATTCTCCTCTTCTGCTCTTAGGAGATTTATTTAATGCTATTCCTGGAGAAATACTCTGGCACTTTAGGACTTACATATTCAATACTTGATCGATGATGTGGTATTTCATTTCATGTGCTTCCAACATGAAACTCATGCACTTATGTAGACCAGTAAAATTATCTCCCCTTCAGCAGCCTGCAGGTGCACGTAGAGCTTCTCCCCAGATACTACTTACCAGTTGTATTTTCCAAGACATATCAAAAAGCTGTAAGTAATGGTACTGAGTTGCGCTTTCCAGTAGTTCCATTTATTTGTAGAATATCTTGCCCAAAGAAATTTAGCACCATTACTACTGTCCTTTTCATGACCCAACAGAGTACTGGCTCATGTAAAGAGGGAGGAGCTTTGAAGGTCAGAGCATACAGAAACCAGTTGTGTTACACAAACCTGAAGCAAATAATAGATACCGTCCCTTGTAAGAAAAAAGCTGTATATGATCAAGAGATGCACAGGTAAACATGGAAAATCATCTTTGTTTATTTTAGTAACTTAATAAATCTGCAACATCAGATCTGTAGACCAGCTATGAGAAAAATTCACAAAGAACAGAGTGATTCATGTTTATTTCATTGAGTTTATGTGATCATTAATTCTTTGGACATGGGACACTTTTATACAAATGCACTTAGCAAAATTCCTACCCAGTATTCAAAATGTTAAAAAGAAGCAAGCCACTAAGGACTAGAAAGCCATAGTACTTCAGCATACATGATATTGTTATCAACAAATAGATAAACAGATAAGCAGAAGACCATAAATTCAATACGTCTTACTCTGATATGTAATCACTGTCAATAATTTTTTAATGCAATCTCTAGGGAAAAAAATCTTACAAATTCCTTATCAGAGGACAACAAAGTGTGTCACAGACAATTAGGTTTTTTTCCTTCCTTTACTCTTAAACACATTACCACTTTGTGCTTGAGATGTGATAATCATATACTGTGAGTCTCCTTCACTGGATGGCATGCAGAAGTCCATGCTTACAATGAAGCCCATAAACTATTTTGCCTTTAAAGAATGATTAATACTTAACATTTACTTTAATTCCTTTTTGCCTATATTTTTATTTTCCTAAGGTGTCATCCTTCTCCCATGTATTGACAAGCAACGAGGAAAAACAAAAGCTTCGAAAAAGAAAAAGCAAGCTGACTGGAATTAGGAGGAGTAAATAGTGTGCTCATTGGGAACTAATTGAAAGCCATAAAGCAGGAAGAAGGCTGGAGGTGCCTAAAAAGCATTATAATTAAAACCTAATGTATGTTAACTGTGAGTGAAGCATTGAAGTCATCAACATGAATGACAAAACTCCCATTGAATTCAATTGAGGCAGGATTTTATTTTATAAGAGCTCAACAAGAAAGCCAGTTCAGTTTCAGAGGGATTGATTGGAGGTTTGTAGATAAAAAGAAACTTTGCTAAAAATAAGAACTGGTGATTTATATACAATGATTTGCACAGTTGTGAAATAACCACAAGAGAAATGAACTGAGAGAACTAAAATCAAATTAGTTAATCCTTAAGAAAGGGGAAGAAGAAATTTTTTTTAAATATATGATTAGAGGAAAAACAAAGGAGACAGAATCAAGAAAAATCCTGAATATGGAACCACTTTATCCAAACTAATAACCAGGAAGAAAGTGATGAAGCAGTTAAAAAGCAGTGATAACTTTATAGAACATAGCTATTGATAAAAAGCATATTGTGAATATTTAGAAAATCTGAATTCATTCAATAGCACATAGTCTATTTAACTATGAAACAGAAATTAATTAAGAACAAAAATGCCATTCAGTGTATCTAATCTCCAGAGCCCAGTTAAATAATGGAGCCACTCTTCAAAAACAATCAATCCACCTTCAGTGGTTTTAGCACCATGCTGTCAAAAAGTGACAACACAATGTACGTTTGCCTAGATGTAGTTAATGGATTTAAAAAAGAAACACCAAAATTTAAAAATATCTCACCACTATCCTATAACAAATATTCCACCAAAAGTACTACTTGTACAGGAAATCTAGCAGGCTAACAAACTAGTGTTTAATATAACAAAATGAAAGAAATGTCATACTAGATACACTGCATGTGAATAGCTGTCCTGGGGTACAATGCAAAAATGTGTATTCTATCACCATCTGTTGAAATGTGGGAGGGGTGGTGATCTTTATCTCTGTGGGAGATATCCTCTGCTGATGTGCCATCTGATAAAATCAGGGGGATGATCATCGTTATCTTTTCACAACCCATCCTTCCTCCAGAAGATATATTCTGTCAATGGGCCATTAAGTCCTATTGTGTGACTGATAAGATTACATCATCCCATTGGGAGATGCTCCAGCCAGGGGCAGGAGCCAAGCCTTTCCTACCTAGATAAAAAACTGGGGTTTGGGACGGCAAGGCAACCCTTTCCACTGGATCCCAGAGGAAAGTCGGACCTTTTCCACATCATCGCTGAACCTTCAGAGGAAAACTGCACCTTCTACAGGAGCACTGCTTCACCTGAACCACATCTGTCATCCAGGACGACTGCAGCCACCATTTAATGGGACTGCTACCAACACCCTGACTGACAGGGTGTCAGGTTGTTTTCTGACTCTGTCAGTGGTTTTCTTTTGTATTATTGCATGTATTTTATTTTTTTCACTTTTTTTCCTATTAAATTGTATTACTGACTCAGAGACTCTCACTGGCTTTGCTTTCAAACCAGTACAATAGCAAAAAACATGCAAAAAACTCAGTGCAGAAAATTAGATAAGAATTCGGAGTACGACTGTGGCAAGAAGGGAAATGTGTTAATTTAGCTACAAAAATCTGACATCAAAGTCCACAAGCAGTGGAAATACTACCAGCCTCTGAGCCCGTGGAGTACTGATACTCTCTGTGTCTGGAGAGCACTTACAAATTCACTCCTCACCAGACCAGCAAATCTTCTCAGCAATATCATCTTGAGTATAATAATCTTAATAATCTATAATCTTAATTCATGTAAAATTATGAGGTGGAATTGTGAGCATACAACTGCTGGAATGGATGTGAGAAGCCCTGGAAAACTTGTGGAAAACAAGTATTTTTAACAATACCAGCAATCAGACAATCTCCTAAAACAACATGCAGCCTTTCATGATCTGATCCTGCAAGTCAGCAACTAAAAATATGCACTTAATTACTTATTTAATTTGTTTGTGTGAGATTTTTTTTAAAAAGGCACGGAGCCAACTGAGGGAGCTCAAGAGCTGTGCGTTCTTAAACAATGTCTCTAGAGTCCTAGTTGGAGCTTTCAGCTCTGGTGAGATTTCAAAGCCATCAGAGAAACGGCAGAGGATGGTGCTTTAGGGGCATCATGAGCTCTGTCTCCACATCTTTTACTCAATTGGGCTGTCTAAGAGGTAGTGGGTCTTCTGCAGACTTTCACAGACCTCATTATACTTCCCATGCAACTGTACCTTCTCTCAAAGGGCTGGCAGGTGGCTGCCCTAATGCGGCGAGCACAGGCACTTCCAACTGCTCTCATCTGCACAGTATCCTCATGAGACACTCCTGCAATTTCTGTGCTGCACTGAAAAGGCTTAGTAAGAAAATGTTCCCCTCAGACATGAGTCACAGCCCCTCTGCAGAACACGCAGTTTGTTTGTATGGCCATACAAACACTCCCTGGAGACCTGATGCGTATCCTCATGCACATTCTGTAGGAAACTCTATTTTTCTCTCTTCCCAACATCTACACAGAGTATAAAAAGTGCAAATAGGGCAGTCTAAAACTTCCAAAAAGCACACACTACTTGTTTATTCTTACTTACTGTAGTTCCAAAAAGATGCAAGAAAAAGACAACCCAACCAGCAATTGTCCCATTTTCTTTGTCCTACATCATGTACCCATGGCTTTATATTTATATTTCCAATCATTTTTAGAATAGAACATTTATTTTTATGTACCAGGTCAGGTCATTCTAGACATACAATTGGTACTCTTATCTGCTAATTTTGGAAGGAAAAGGTCTCTTCAAACACTATGAAGAGGTGAGAAAATGTTGACAAGACTTAGATTATCAACAAGAAAATCACCTTAATAGCTTTGCACATCCTTCACTAGTGAAGAAATAATTAGCTTCTTTTTAAGTAAGATGTCACTTGTTTCTGTTCCTCTACAGAAGTGACATTCAAAGCTAAGACTAGAATATAAGAATAGTTTTGCTCGCAAGTTGCATCATATACACTGTGTAACATTATGCACTATTTTTAGAGCTGTGAAAATCAGACATAAATCATTCCTGCTTCACAAGTCACCTTTAAGGAAGTATTCAATATTTTTTTTACTCTACTGTAACTACATAATTGAAAAGTATGTACTAAAATGTTTAGACATGAGATTCAATGGCTTAAAATGAATACTGACACAGTAAAAATAGATTTCTTGAGAGAATGAACTAATCATTAATAACTTGAATTGAAAAAGGTAAGACTAATCAAATTCTGGCTTCATAGTAATTCTTATAAAAATGGGTGTAAGGGGAGAGCAAGCTAATGAAATGAGAATAGCTTCTGCAAAAATAGTAGTGAATCTACAGCACATTAACTCATAGTTAAATTATATATTTATTTCAGTATTTTCTTTCGAGGTCAAGAAAATCACAGGTTACTTAGGGCAGGCTAAGAAGGGGAAAGATAATGCTTTTTATTACCATAAAAGAAAGGTCAGTATTATGTTAGGACAAGGGATCAAGTGTCTGAAAGAGGCTGATCAGAAAGAAGATTCAGTTACAGACATAAAGGTATAAGCTATGTTGCACACAATTTATTTGAAAACTCCACTGTTAACCAGAGTGTTCAGCTAACAGGATTGCTAAGCCCCGCTAAATTAAAGACAAAGTTGAAAAAAATCACATTTTTATTCCTGAAAAGTAATTGAAACTTTAAACAAGTATTGTTTAAAACAACACTTGAATATGACCTTCAAACTTGACAACAAAGTCTGAGGTCTCCATGGGAACCAAATCAACCTAAATGTACAGAACCTACCTGGCTGAAATGTGTGTGCACTGCAAAGCACATGCTTTTGGCTTCACAGAGTGATCAGAACCCTTGTACACACATAAATATCATGGATAGTAGAGACGTGGAAGACCTTTCAGAAGTGTAAAACTTATAATGCAGGGCTCTACAACACACCACACATATTCAGAGGCTTCAAGTAAGATCATTCCTATGTCCAGAGTCTCAGATGAGACTACTATGAAATGCTGATGTGCAGCAGGTGGAGCAGGGGCATCTGGACTATGGTTACCAGGTATCCCTAAATCCGAGGCACATTAATAAAGTATTCAAAATGTGCCAAGATATCTAGAGAATACAGCTGAGAAAATCCAGGAATACGCATATGCTGGATTTGGCTGGGATAGAGTTATTTTTCTCCACAGTAGCTGGTATAGATCTATGTTTTGGATTTGTGCTGAAAACGGTGTTGTTACATGGAAATGTTTTAGGTGCTGCTGAACAGCGCTGACACAGCATCAAATCTTTGGGCCTCTCCCGCTGCCCTGTCAGCAAGGTGGCTGGGGGTGCACAAGCTGTTGTTAGGGGACACAGCTGGGACACCTGACTTAAATTACGCAAGGGATATTGCATACCATATGGTGTCCTGTTCAGCAATAAAAGCTGGGGCAAGAAGGATGAAGTTGGAGGACATTTGGAGTCATGGCATTTGTCATTCCAAGTAACTGTAATGCTTGATAAAGCCCTGCACTCCTGAAGATGGCTGAACACCTATCTGCCCACGGGAAATGGTGGATTAATTCCTTGTTTTGCTTTGCTTGCCTACATGGTTTTTTCTTTACCTATTAAACTGTCTTTACCTTAACCCACAACTTTTCTAACTTTTTGATTCTCTCCTCTATCCCATAGTGGAATGGAGCAAGCATCTGGGTAGTGCTGAGCTGCCAGCTGGGGTTACACCGCAACAGTCCTTTTTGGCACCCAAAATAGGGCTCAGAAGGTTCAATATAACAACAGATTCGATTGAAATGTGCCAGATTGGATTTATAGCTATTATTGATGCTTATCTATTAATTGGCAGATTCCTGTGCTTGCAATGGGGCTTGCTTGCTTCTCTGTAAATTAGAGTCTAGTGCTTGTAAGTGGCTGCTTTCTTTGTAGTGCTATACTGCTTATGACTTTACTGTACAGTGCCTCACAACATTCTTGCCCCAGCAGTGCCCATGCACTGACAGACCAGGAAGGCATCATTGCTGTTTCTGTACTGCTGTACTGGACAGGCTGAAATTCCAGTGAAAGGAGGAGGGAGCTGGAGGGACTTGAGCTAGAGGGACTGTGACCTACGGCTAAGCCCACATGGAAGCAGAATTCTCAAAGAGTCTGGCTGCAGACAAGTCCACACCAGACAAGGTGCTTCTTGAAGGGTCTGTGCCCATGGTTGTGTCTGTGCAACAGCATATGTACCTCCGAAGGAACTCTGGTCCAAGGGGAAGTCCATGTTGGAGAACGTACACCTTGAATCACCTGTGGCTGTGCATAAGGACATGCTGGAGCTCATCAAAGTGTATGGCTATAGATAAGCCCATGACAGAGTAGGCACACCCCTGGAGGGACTCCAGTTGTGGGTCAGTCATGTTGGAGCAGGTTTATTATTTCTGAAGGGATTGCAGCCCATATACAAGGCCACACTGGAACAAGATGCACCTCAAAGTGGTTGTGGCTGTGGACAGACCCTTGTTCATAGACAGACTCTGGCTGATAATGGGGAAAATACTATTACCTCTGTTCTACACATGCACACACTGACAGTTCAAATTACTTCATGAACCTCCTAGCCAGCTTCAATTTAAAGCGTTCACCTAAAAACTTCATTTAGCCTCTGTAGCTACTTCAATCACTGAGAGTCTTTCACTGGCTTGGAGCTGGTCAAGTGAGAAAGCAAGCACAAGGAGTTCGCAAAAACTTCTTTTCTATTTTTTTTTTAAGCCTTTACTTTTGTGTGAGCAAAGGCAGTTGCATTTATATTCTTTGAAATAAATCTTATTTGACACAGTTATTCTGTCTGACTCTGCAAGGCAGACTGATTTTTGCCAGGGCTAAAAGCTGTGAACATTATAAAAGTGTGAGAAAAAAAATATTACATAAAAGGAATGGTTATTTTATATAAGCACACAAACTGCATACACACATAATATGAGATCTTATCCTCTGATTAAAAAAAACCAAGGAAACAAATTGGTTACATTTGCTGAGGATACCTTCTAACACTACCATTAGATTATTTTCTGGTGGTAGGGCTGAGAGAAAGCACCAACACAGTTTAATCAGAGCTTGCCATTTTTTCTTATTAACATCATGTCTGATAACTCAGTTTATGGAAGCCTATGGATAATTTAAAAGATCACTGTAATGCCAGTTATGCTAATGATTTTCCCTTTAGATTTCAACAGATCAGGGTATTTTCCCTCAGTTTTTTGCTTGAAATTCTGCCTTGCACAATACTGATTTTAATGTAAATAAAATAAATAAAAGAGTTAAATAAATAATCAAATAAAAGAGTTATTTTCTCTTTTGCATTAAAAAAAATCTTTTAAATTCTTTTTTTAGAAAAATTCTTCTTTTTAAAGATCTTTTAAAAATCTGCCTCTGGTAGTATTGTACTTAGATTTTCTTACTAAAATACCAAGCCCTTCTACTTTCAATGTTTTTTATTTTTCTTACTGAATTCCACTTTCAGTTGACTATGTATTATCTTCTGTCACAGCAGTTCTCTGCAGAGAATCTGAAATAAACATAAAGAAATGCTATAATTTTCAATTCTCCTGAGAAACAAAGTATGTCTACTCTTAAGCAGTCCTACTTTAGACTGAAAATATTTCAAAATCTCAGATTTTTACTTAGTACATTGCAACACATTTCAAAATCTCTGGTTGCATTCGACACTGCAGATTGACTTCACTATGTACAAACATCCCTCCTTGTTTGAAGATTCTACAGTTGGACAGTTCCGGCTGCTTTTTGCATTTTGTCTTATTGTGTTATTTTCATCTTATTGTATTATTTATTGTCTTATTGTATTATTTTGTCTTATTTGTATTATTTCAAGTACTAAGGAAAGCTCTGTGCTGCACTGTGGCTTGCCGTAATTCTTAAGCATCTTGTTTTTACTCAGCCTGTCTTGTACACCAGCAGAAGGGCTGCACGCCATTAGAAATCACTTCTATAATTGCCAGTTTGCAGAACCTCCCTGCACAGCCTCATGTTGTCAGTGATAAGGAGCCACACACTGCTGTTTGGTGGCCAGGGGATGTCACATTAACATTTTGCTTTGCCTGCCTCCCCAGCAGTGCCTGATGCTGCCTCCAGTCCAGGCTGTCAGATGGAGGGGGAAGGTGCCACCACATGTGCCAAGGAATATGTCGAGCACCCTAATGGCTGGGTGGGCTTTTCTCTCTAGCTGCCTTCTGAGGAAAAAAAAAATCAATCTGCTAGCAAAGACCATACCCTAAAAAAACCCCAAACCAAACCAAAACAAAACAAAAACACACAAAAAAAAACTATCAAGGAACTGGTAGTTAAAATGTTTCTCTCTCTTAACTGACACGTTGGTTCTGTACATTGCCAAACAAAGGGAGTTCTGACTAAATATTTGTCTCCCACTCTCTCCCTCTATGAAAAACTAACATGCACAGCATTGCTCTGATGATAGAACAGCATGAAAGGGGCTAACAGTGAAAGAGCAGTACAAAGTGACAAAACAATCGTTAAGGATTAAAAAAAGAAGGGTGGCTTTAAACGCTGCCAAAAGTTTTATTTAAACAGGCTATTCCATCTTGCTCCCACTATACAGAACCACCCAAGGCTGACACTAGAATAAATCTCAACTTTATAAAAAAATTACTGACAACACAGACTACAAGAGAAGAGCTTGTTTACCCTTATCCTGCCTTCCTGAAAAATTCAGAAGTTTGGTGCTGCATAAATCTGTGTAACACTTTCTGGGACTTTTCCATCCAGCTATCAACTTTGGAGACACAGACACCACTGTGAACACACACACACAAGACACCACTGTGACACCCTCACCAAGGTGGGCAATCTCTCCCTTGCTGTGCTCACTAGAGGACCCCTCCCCTAAGACACCTAGAAAAGCAGAGCAGATAGAGGGGGAAGAGGAAGGCGGTATAACACAGCTATACCATTTTAATTTTCTAAAATTGGGGCTGGTGGGAAAGGGCAGGTCCAAAGAGAAAGAGCAAGCTCCACACCACCACCTGAAGGGGCTGGAGTGGTAGCAGTAACATGTTAGATGTCAGGGACCACACTATGGTGCTTCATTCCCAGTGTGCCTTGCAGGGCCATGGCATGCAGGCATCAGGGGAATCCCACCATTTTTCCAACTGCCACAACTCAGATATTCTCATGCTGATTGAACTACAGCCACAACCAGGGCTCCTCTGGGCTTCTATTCATAATGGGATAATTTTTCAATCAAACAATTAACTCAATACTAACTTCATGCCTGAAAGTTTCAGATTCCAGTCTAAACTACCCAAAGTCACCCTGCTGTTTGCCTTCCCCTCTTTGTTGTCATGAGGAACATTTTCTATAATAAAGGTTAGTGAAAACCTAAGATGCCCAACCCAAATACTGCAAGTTTTTTTGTGAACAAAGAGGACCATGTACGAACACAATCCAGGATTCTTTAGGTTCAGTTAATCCTGTCTTGGGCCAGGATAGATAACATGATTCAAGAGACCTTGAGAAAACCTCTCTATCTGATTCTCTTGTTTGTTAAAATGTTATTAACTGCCTTCTCCCCTTGCCTTTCCACCATTTAGCACAGTATCTTCAAATCTAGTTTAAAAATAAAGTTTATGCTCTGGAAGTGCAAGAGAGAGTCGAAGCAGGCATCTTTTTATGACAAAGGAAAGTCATCCAGTGGAAAATATGCCAATGCTAAACATGAGACAAAAAAACAGAATTCATCATAGATTTGTTGGCATGTCCACTTCCACAGTCTCTGGAGTCCTGTCCATGTGGTCCTATGACACCAGAGAGTGACACACAGGAGATTAAACTGGGCAGTGGAACAATAAACAGAATGGACAATGTCTATCTGATGCCCAGCACGAGCTGGAAAAACTAAATTATAGTAATGTGGCATTAGGTATTGCCCACACTCTGCTTAACACTCCCACTGAGGATTGATGAAAACAGCTGTTCCCAAGAGGTGATCTGACAGATGGTCTAAAGTGAACAATGAAGTCCCTCGTGGGAGAAGATGAACTTGGTGAAGGGGTTCAGCCTGTGTCTGGTCTTCCATGCTGACTCAATGGCCATGCTAGAAACATGAGATCCAATTTGCAGGCAGCTCCCTTCAATGTCCTTCCCATCTCCCTGGGAAGGGATGTGAAGGATTCTCTACCTTTGTGTCAGGTTTCCATGGTCAGGTTTTGGTAGTGGATGGGATAGATGGGTGGATTCTGTTAGAAGTTGCCAGAAGTTTCTTCCATGTCCATCAGAGGCAATCTCAGGCAGCTCCAAGATGGATATGCTGCTGGCCAAGGCTAGACCATTTAGAAATATTGGAAATGCCTCTGTGATAACAGATCTAAGAACTTTGAAAAAAGGTTATTGCACATACACTTGCAGTCAGAGAAGAGTGGGGTGAGAATACATGAGATTAACAACACTGCAGACACCAAGGTCAGTGAAGAAGGAGGGGCAGGAGGTGTTCCAGGAATCAGAGCTGAGATTCCCCAGCAGCCCATGGTACAGACCATGGTGAAGCAGCTGTGCCCCTGCAGCGCATATCAGACCATGGGGATGCAGAGATCCACTTGCAGCCCATGGAGGAGCCCCACACCAGAGCAGGTGGATTCCTCAGAGGAGGCTGTGACCCCATGGGAGGCCCACACTGGAGCAGGCTCCTGCCAGGGACTTGCAGACCCATGGAGAGAAGAGCCCACCCTGGAGCAGATTTCCTGGTAGGACTTGTGACCCTGTAGGGGACCCATGCTGGAACAAGTTGTGCCTGAAGGACTACACCCCATGAAAAAGTGACCCTTATTGGAGCAATCTGTGGAGAACTGTAGCCAACTGGATAGACTCAGATCGAAGTACATCATGGAAAACTGTTTCCCGTGGTAGGGACACCACAGTGGAGCAGGGGAATTACTCCTCTCCCTGAGCAATAGGAGAAACAACTGACCATAAACCCCATAAACCTCATTCCCTGTCTCCCTATGCTGCTGGAGCTGAGAAGGAAGGAAGGGTGGAGAGAAGATGTTTTTAAGGTCTCATTTTACTTCTCACTATCCTGCTCTGATATTGTTAGTAATAAATTCAATTAACATCTCCAATTTTAGCCTGTTTTGCCTGTGACTGTATTTGGTGAGTGATCCTTATTTCTACCCATGAACCCTTCATTATATTTTCTCTCCCCAGTCCAGCTGCAGAGGGGAGTAAAGAGAGGCTTTGGTCTTTGGTCTGGCATCCAGCCAGGGTCAACTCACTACACTCTTCCATGTGTCTGCCTAGAAAAGGATGTTCTAGGCCATGACAAAAATACCAGCATGGCGTGTTTCCACACCACTGGCTTGATGGTTTGATCACTGTTCTGACAGGGTGAAAAAAGAGGCTGAGAAAAAAATGTCAGTTACATTTTATCTGGAGAATCATTTGACAAAAGTTTGATGGAACAGTGTGAAGCTTTCTCTGGTACTGGACTAGGAGATGCACTGAACTGGAAGGAGGCCAAAGCGCAGAAATCAGAAGGGCTGTAAAAGACTCAAGTGGAAATATCTTTTAGCAAGAGATCTTTCACAGTTTCTATCCATTCTTTTTCTTGAGTGTTTAAAATACCTTTCCAGAAACTAGAGTTAATTATTGTGTCACCCTTAATGCTGGACATGTCACTCCATAAACATTTTTAGCCTTATGTTAAGAAAGATAACACTTCCAAACAGTGAGAAATTAACCTGCATTTTTTGCATTTCTGTTTAGCCTGGCTCTGACAGTAAAAGCTGCATCCCCAAAGCAAGTTTTGGGAACCTTAGCAAGCACTGATATCTCCTCAGACAATCAGAGGTGTTTAGCTCCCTAATCTATTGGCTTCTGCCTCCTACTGTGCTATAATACCCCCAAAATCTCACTATTTGACAGAAGAGGAATGGTGCCAAGGCTGGTGGAGCCAAAGACCTCTGCTCCAGTGTGGGCCAGGTGTCCCCACAAGTGGGAGAGATCCAGGGCATAGCACAGGGACATAGGTGCTGTCCTTGTGAGGATTTTGCAAGGACCAGAGAATCCAGTGCCTCACAGTTGGAGCAGTCACAGCATCTCTCTGCCAGGAAACTAAACACGCTTCAAATGATGTATCAAAAGGAACACTCTGGCAAATGTTCAGGCTTTGTACTAAGTCCATTCACTCCTCATAATTGAAGAAATGTTAAACATTTTTTCAGCATTTTATTCCTTTAGGAAGGGACTTACGCCTTATGCTGAATTAGGACCAAAGACTTAAACCAGAGATATGCTTTCCTCAAGACAAGACTTGGATAATCTACTGGACAAAGTTCACATTTTCATCCATAAGGTTCTATTAATTTTAAGGTTTTTGGTCAAAGTTTGGGCATAAACAGGTTAACAAGAATATAGCAAAAATATGCTGCAAAAGGCAGTGATGTGTCCTTGAATGACTTATTCTCTTCTGCCTATAATTTCTTTGTCTTTTTCTCCTGCTAAAAGACCCAAACAACAGTGTTAAAGGGGAAGATTTCAAAGTTTGTAAGTGTTATTATATGAGAAGCCACAAAATATCATATGGAAACAGCAATTGAAGAGGAAAAGATTTCAATTATTAAAGACCCCTGGTCTTGCTAACAGCAAATGTAGATGAATGCGGACTGACAAGCCCTGAAACAAAGAACCAAACTGGCAGACTATCAGCTTAAAGATTCTGCAGCATAAAAAGAGATTGGAAGTTATTACAGAAAAATCCTTTAAAGCCTTTAGCCAAGTATCCAGTTGTAGTAACGAAACTAAACAAGAAGTTAGGTAGTATTGCTAAAGGAATATAAATCAAGGCTGTTGACATCACTGTATCACACAGTAACTAAGCTTGCAGAGGAAATACTACACTTTCAGTGTACATGCACTAAAGGAAAATGCAACCTTCTTTTTGGCAGGCTGAGCAAAAGAGCTGTGAAATACTAGCATTAAATGCAAGGTTTGAATCAAGGTAGTAGTCAGAGGAAGTATCTGTGGTCCTTCTATCTGTCAATCTGATTTTTTAGATGACAGATTATTTCAATCATTATTAACAGTTTTAATTTAAATTTAGTAGATGCACACCTTACCACCATCAGAGAGTGATAAATCAGAAATCTGATATTGAGAATACCCAGAACTCTCTATGAGAGTATAACTGCTTCTGCAGGACTGACGGGCTATAAGTGAACTTTCCCTTCCACAAAATGGTATCTTTTGTAACAATTTCTGTCCTTCTTGATATTTTTCTCCATCATTTGCCAGCAAGTATTGAAAAATAAGGAAGAGGTGCATACCTTCTCTTCAGTCACAATGTGCTTTCCACCCTTATCTAGTATGGGTAACAGAAAGTCACTGAAATTGCTGGGTTTTCTCTTATTGCCTTTGTTAAACCCCCTGCAGGTCACTGAAGGTCTAATTAATTACTACCAGGGCTGTATATGACTGGAATATATATCTTAAAAATAATATTGCTGATATGTGAGTTACCCTGTTGCCTAATTTACTGGAAACAGCAATGGAATCCCCTCCTCATAAGTGAGAGAGTCTCTTTCCCTGGCAATTACACAAGTGAGATGGTATTGAATAACATTAATAGGGTCTTGGCCACACTCATATGGCTTCAGGATCCCTCACATGCCCTCAAAAAATTAACCCTGTCCTTGGCCAAAACCAGGACACTAACTTAATTTTGAAAAGAAAAAGAAAGATGTGTCTGAGCAGTTTTTTGTTGTTGTTGTGTTTTGGTTTGGGTCTTTTGACAATACAATGAAAATAACTGTATTCCTGAAAGTCATTTCATAGAACTGAATAGTAACATATTTATCACAAGTGAGACTACTTACTATATTGCCATTATTCTGATTAAAATTTACCTGTTTATGTTTCTTGTCAGAGACACATTATTTTTTTAATTCAATCCAAAAGTCATTCATTTAAAGAAATTTAAACAAATACATATTCATAAAAAGCTACAGGCTCTGATCAAGCATTCCTCCCCAAATACAATCTACCTCTGACACCATCAGTAGAAGAAAATCTCTAATAGTGGAATTCCCTCACTGAAAAGAAATTTCTTCACCAGTTTCCAAAGGCTCATACAAGGAAACTGTAACAGAACACACACAGCAACTAATTTCAGAAGTTGGCAAAAAACCAGAAGAAATAAAAAAGAATGCAGATTTCATTTTTCCTCTCAAATGTTTTTAAACAACATCATGAAGATAACTGAAACAAGAAGGAAAATGAAATCCAGGGAAAAAGAAGCAGCAACACCCATTCAATGGAAGAATGCACAAAGAAGAAAATGCAAGAAGAAATTAATAAAGGAAATTAGCATGATTACAGTTTAAAAGCCCAGCAGCTTTCACGTTCTTTTAAAATATTGATGACTCTTAATATGAAATACATTTCTCTGTTAAAGGTTGGTTGGTAACATTGCATGATGCAATATTTCTGTTTTGGACTTTGCTGTCTGCAGGCCCTCTTAGCCTAGTTTGGTATCTTTGACAACTTCACTCTGAGTTTGATATCAAATTTCTTCTGCCAGGCCGTCCACTGGGATAAGAGCTGGAGTGATGTATACTTGCTGGGAACCCGGTCATTTAAATCATTGCTTACTTTGCTTGTAACAGGAGGTGATTTTGTTTCCCTGAGCATCCTGGAGGCCCTTCTCGAGACCAGACCTGGCTGTTATTAGAGGAAGCCTACAGCGTCCCATCAGCAGAGCTGGCGTGACATGGCCAAGTGCCAGGGGCTTGCCTGCCTGACCCAGTGGCAGATGCTTGCTGCAGAGAGAATCTTCAAGGCAGTACCATATGCCAGAAAGGGAGAAAGATCAACTGCATGCTGCAGATGGCTGCTCCCAAGCCTGCTGCCATCCACCCAGGGAGGCACTTAGAAAAGGCAGGCTTTAGTTTTGCATACACTATAAACATGCTACACCTTCAAGTCTAATAAGAACGGAGAGTGTCAGTGAGAAACAAGCATTAGGAGCTCCACCTTACCCATACAGCACTGATTTCTGTGCTTGTGTCTCCCCGAAGAGTGGCGTGAACTACTGGTGTCTGGGGAGGACTCTGTGAAAGCTCAGCATGACTGAAAAATATGCAGTTGAACTTCGGAGCAGGTACCTTATTTTGTTGTGGATTCATACAATTCCCAAGTAAATAGGGGTTGGTCTAAGACTGCAGCAGTGTAGCACTGCCACAGCAACAACATGAGAACAGGGTAAATGTCAGTCACAGCACTGAGATCCTGCAATACATCTGCCTGTGATTCAAACAGGAAATCAGCAGATTCTCAAACAAAGCCTGCCATGAAAAAGCAATTTAAAATCCAAATCAGCTGAATTATAAAATTCTTTCTCCCAAAAACTTTAAGAAAACAAAGCTTTAAGGAAGTGTCAAAGTCATTATAAAAAAATACAAAATGTTTCTCCGTTTTTATTTTATGTAGAGTTTTTCAAATGAAAGCAGCAGCCTGCTTTGCTGTGTTCAGATCTGCTTCCCTATCCCGAGTTAAGTGAATAATCCTTTCACACAACAGCAAAATAAAACAGTTCATGCAGACTTTCTTGGTACTTCAAAGAAAAAAGCATCCTAAGAACACAAACAATTAACAGCTTCTAATTCTTGTTATCTTTTTCTTTAAGTAATGGGATGCATAATAATTTGGCTAAATGGTTGAATACATCTCACATTACTTCCTCTGTGGGTTTTTAATGAGTATTACTGCCTCACTCAGGCTAAAAGTTGTGTCTTCTTATGTTCCCGATCATACAGCTATCTTCCCCTTCCTTTTCCATATTTCCTGATATATGTTTAATGAAAATCAAATCCTTAGTGGAGAAAAGATGTAAAATTTAATGGAAAACTATGACAGCAACTGAAGACATTCTCCAATTTCCAGTGTTCTGTCAGAATACATGTTGAGCTTACTCACTTACGAAGACTTGCATTATTCAAACAAGCCTACAAGCTACAGGGTGAAAAAAAATCCTAAATTATAGTTTAATTAACTGCTAAGCCATATTCCTGGGACCATCTGCCCTTCACTCAGAAGCCACCATTGGCACCCTCCCACATGACTAGCAGCCATTAAAAGCCCCATTGCCTTCAGCATCCCCTGGTACAAAGCAGATACTTAATCTCATATAACAATGCCATCTAGTGGTAAAATATATTCATTACACCGGGAATCTCATATTTTCTTACAGCACCCCCAGACAGACACAAGAGCAGAAAACGTCTCTGTACACAAATTCCTCTGCCCAGCATCAAAACAAATTCATAACTATTCATTTCATCTAAACATATTCTTAGCTTTAAGCACATTGCTCTACGTAGAGCAAATAAGCTTGTACTACTCCAAAGGATATTAATTTATCAATGCCATAAACCATCACCTAAGGAGTAAAGACACCAAACCAGGCCAGAAGCCATTGCAAGGCACAGCACTACAAGTGTGCTAGCCACACATGTGGAACAACAAACAACATATGTGTGTCCACAGCTCCTCTATGACATGTAACAATACAATAAAAGGAAATTTCTCCTGTTCTAAGCAGAGTAAATGGAGAAAAAAAAGTGCTTGCTCCTGTCCACATAAAGACAGAAATTGTATTCAGCTGACATCCTGAACCAGCTTCCCCTGTATGACTCCACTTACCCATGATAGCTAAAAAAGAGTAAAAACTGAACATAAAGGCAAATTGTTACGTTTAGTTGCAAAATCTTTAGGAGAATGTGAATGGTTTGGGAAAGCAGAAAAAAAGCTGGAGTGAGTCCTCAAGGCAGAAAGATGACTAATGGGAAACAGCAACAACTCGTTTTACTAAACAATAAATACTAGTTATATTGCTGCTGTAGAGCTAAAGAGCTATTTGACATGAAATGAATTTATTCAAAGACAGAATCCTGTGCTAATGCAATGGGACAATTTGTTCTACTTCAGAGTGCATATTTGTGAAGGGCAAATTTAGTCAATATTCAACCTGTAGGAACAATTTAGCACATAAAACAGTGTCATGCACAAGTCTGGCTTGTAATCAGCTTGACGTCTTGAATGTTTCTCTCTCAAAAAATAACAAAAGCCCAAAAGCTGAAGCACCCTCATACCCAGGAAAAAAACAAACATTAAATTTGCACCCTATCAACTTACATAGAGATTAATTTCTGTCAAGCTACAAAAGTCTGCTTATACTGAAAAAGAAGATATTACAAAAATCACTTAATTGTTTGAAATATGTTGCTTCAAAATCAAGTCAATTGCTTTCACAAAATGTGATGGTCTAAACATTTTTCTACTGCCTTTAACTGCAGCTGTTGTTTTTCTGCAATATACATATTCACCCAAGAATCCTGAAAACTAGTTAAATGCTTGTCCCCTTAATTATCTAATTCAGGAAGACTAATATTGTAACTATCATCCCATGAAAAACTGCTCTTCAGAACCTCCTTTAAACAGCCTTTCACTTAATGAAAAGATAGCAGAAAAAGCAGATTTCCAAATATCAAACATTTTCTAGCCAGCAATAACAACTTCCTATTAAAATTAGCAATAGCAATGAATCCAACAGTTATTCAAAAGGTTATTAAGAGTTAAGATGTTAACAGGGGAATATAGTGACAACCTCTTACAAATAACAAATGATGGGTAATACTATGTTTTAAGAGATTCTGAGCAGAAATGTCATTGGAATCATACAATTTCTCTCCAATGTATATTACTGGCATCTTCAAATGTACAATTACATTATCACAAGCTTCAATTAGTTATTTTAGATGTTAGTTATCAGCCCTAATATATTTTGGATTTTTAAATCCTTCTATAAACATCTTTTTAAGGACAACTAAAATTAATTTGAAATTCATTCCTTACAGAATCAATATTTTGTTGGTGTCTGTAATTTATCAAGACTGTTTACGTAGCATAAACATTAGCTTCACTGCTAAATTGGAGGCGGGAATTGATGTATTCTATTCCTCAAGGTTTCAAAAATGGAGTGAATTACGATCTCAAGCTACAATACTTGCTGGAACAAGATTTCTGAAACACCATACCTGCTCTGCTCAGTCCACCTGCTCAGTCCACCTTCACTCTGCTTCTCATACCAAAAATCCATACCCAGCTCTCTACAGAATTTCAGCCTGTCAGTAATGACTGTGAACTAATAAAATTTCTTTCAATTAAATAAAATTCTAAAAGCAGCGCTTTAGATCTAAACCATACCACTGAATGAAACTCCTTTTCATTTTTCATTTTCATAGAAAAGTTATATTTATAAATTATTTGCTATTCCTTGCTATTACTGGCATTTAAATGAATACCTCATGAAATAAATTTCTTTACACAGAGCATCAGACTGTCATAATTGCTATAATCATATAAAAAACTTCTTGCATACTGTAGAAGCACTAGTAATAACATTCAATCATGGAAAGTAGTTTTCCATCATTCCCATCTTCATGATTCTTAATGCAAAAATTTCAAGGGGTTGATAATTATACAGCATATAAAAGCAAATATTGAACAGGAAAATATTAATATCTGCATATATTTATTGCAGAATTATAAATAACATTTCTTAATATTTTCCTGTCTTAAAAACTGACAAATAAACTTCCTAAAATGTTTTAGTAGTTCAAGAGATATGATTGAAAACTTTCACTACACAATTTCCAAGATTCCCTGATGTCTGCTGAAAGGGCATCATAACAGGACTGCTTGTGAGCAGTTGAGATTACTGGAGGTGTTAGGGACAACTTTGTGCTAGAGGTACTGGGTGGGCCAGGCAGGGCGATGCTTGCCAGCATCTGCAGTTCACTGACAGGGTGGGGATACCTGGGATGGGATAGTGAGTGGCAGCCATGGCTGTGCTGACCATGCCATAGTGGGGCGCAAGATTCCAGCAAGTAAGAAATAGAGTACTGCAGAATTCTAGCCTGGAACCTGTCCTGCTTAATGTTGTTATCACTAGCTTGGAGGAGATGGTGGAGTGCAAGTTCTTCTAGTTTGCAGACTAACACCTAACAGAGATTGATATACTAGAAGGCAGAGCTATCTTTCAGAGGTGAAGGCAGGCTAGAGAAATGTGCTGAAAAGAACTGTGAGAAATGCAGCGAGGAGAAAAGCCAAGTGCTGCCCTACAAAAGGGATCCCCCTTGCTGCAGCCCAGGATGGGAAGGGATAGGCTGGGAAGAAGTCCTGCAAAAACTGCCCTGGTGGGCAGCTGAGCATGGGCCAGAACTGTGTCCAATACTAGAAAGACATGAACAAACTGGAGGCAGCTCAGCAGAGAGCCCCCGCAATGCCTAAGGCTAAAGCATTTTCCCTACAATGAAAGACTGAAAGAATCAGGGCTTGCTTAACCTAAAAAACTTTGGGGGTATTTAACAGCAGCCTACAGGGTGGTTAACAAGAAGATGGAGCCAAGACCTTAATGGGATGAAGACAAGAGACAGTGGATGTAACCTGAAACAAAAGGTTCAGAATAGATTTAAGGATAAAAATGTCACCCTTAAGGGCCATCAGGCAGGAGTCCAGGTTGCTCAGAGAGGCTGTGCAGCCCTTCCTCTTGGATGTTTTCAAGACGAGACTAGATAAAGCTCTGTACAATTCAGTCTGACTTCAGATCTGACCATGTTTTGAGCAGAAATGGACTTTGAGGTCTCTCATCACTTTGAGATCCCTGAATTATCCTGTGATCTCATGGCCCTAAGATTAAGTGACATCCTATCTCTTTTTATCTTTCTATAGGATGCAGCATATATGCTGGTAAATTAACTATAAGCAAATAGCTTCAATTAGTTTAAAAAGAGAATTATGTCTACCCATGTTGAAATTAGCATTAATAAATACAAATAAGGTTTTACTGTCAATGTTCAAATACTTCCATTTTGGCATTTTATGCATTGCCAAATATTCCTAATGAAGTTTTGCTGCTGTTTTGAAAACAATCTTGCAGGTAATGGATTGCTCTTTTCAGCTACACAGTAATAACAACCCTCAAAACCATCTGGATATTTCAGAGTTTGACGATTCATTTACCACAAACAAACTGATGTCCTTTTCTGCTGACATTAGTTATCTTCTCAGCTAAGAGAAGAGGAAGAATACACATGCAGACTCGTACTACCAAGGTGCACATCTATTCTGCTCCAAGATCAGACCAAAACTACTCTTTAATTATTTACATAAAGATTAGTCACCACAGATTTTACTTCATTAATCATCTTGGGGTTTTTCTCACTATGACATTTTATTAGCAACCTAAACTTTCAAGAATTCTTGGAACACGTTAGTATTATATGCCCCACTACATATCTCATATATGGGCAATTAAGAAACTAGTTCTACATAAACTGCAGTAAGCTTTATGACAATCTTCACTAATTCCTGGAGAGAAAACAATTCACTCATCCTGGAAGCTTCAAATCTTATTCTCACTCTCTGGAACATTCTGACTTTTTAACACAGGCCACCCAACATTACAGCACACTTGCTCTGTTACCTTTGCAACCTGTGTCTAAGCCAGTAGACTGAAGATACTTTTCTCTATGTATATCATTTATAGCCATGACAAATGCAAAGAATAAAATTATGTTTGGACACAAAAGATATAAGTACAAACATAATCCAATTTGAAGTACTTTTACGTGGACCATATATATTCTGGGAATAGAGTTCAAACCTCACCTTTTTCCATTTCTCTCATCATGGTACACTGTTTAAACGTGAGATCCTCTCACATTCCTGAACAGGCGATATGTGCAAGTCAATGCTTCAAATCAAGTACACAGGACTGCTCTGATGCTGCCATGAAGAGGTGCCATACGAAAAAGTGATTATTTATAATATTTCTCTTAGTCCTTCTTAAGTTGCTAGCGAGGTCCATTAACCTAATCATAGGATCTGAGAGATCTTCTACTTCAATTCTACTTTTGCTGAAACTCTCACCTAATCCTAGTCCTTAGTGGAAAAGTATCCAATCTCTCTCCCTTGTTTTACCCTGTGCCCTTGAAGCATCCCTGTAACAGTCATTTCAGCAGTTCAGAGCGTAAGAAAGAAACTGCCGTGAAGATAAACAGGGAATGAGGTCAGCTTCTTTTTATGGGCTGCAGAAATCAAATGGAAATATCAGTGGCTCTGTTAAGGCCACTAAATATGAATTTCCATGTCCCATCAGAAGAAGATGGCCTGCTGTATTCCATCCTGCACAAAACATCCACAGAATACTTGAAATAAAACTTACAAATTACTACATGTGACAAACTTCTGCTTTTACAAATTTAAATAAAAAATTCCAAAATTTTTATCGTTGCATTTTCTGATCTAGGTAGGAAGTGTAAAAAAAGACAAAACCAAAGCAAAACAAAACAAACTAAAACAAAAACAAGCCCCAGAGGCCTGGTGTAATAACAGGTTCTAACAAGAAAGATCTGAAATATGAAGTTGCCACCATAACCTCTATTTTCTGCTTGCAACTTGGTGCATCTTACAAGGATGCAAAGGGAGATGTTTTAATTGGATGTATTTTTAAAACCTTAACCACAAAGCTCAAAAAGATACAAAGCTTATTTTATTGTTTAACGCAAAGTTGGATTGATTCTAAAATAGAATTACAGAAAAACACTGAATCCACAGTTATATTGTTTAGAGTTGTTCTGCAGAAGTTGGACTATTTGGTTCAGGTTTCCTCTTACATGTGCAAAAGAAAAATGAAACACGGAGCATACCCCATAGAGAGAGAGAAATAATCTTTATGGTAGAGTGGCACAAAGCTGACACAAAAAGTCCTCTTCAAAACTTAAGACATTCTCAGCAGAACCCTTTAATGGAAAGATTTGCTTTTGAAGACTAACAAGGCTAAAGGTACAGATCATCTGCAGGATATCTCAAAGTGCCTAAGGTGGATGCTCTGAACTGCACATCCTCTGGATGTGTCTGCTGGTCCTTATTGACATAGGAAAAGTCATGGGAGGACTATGATAGGTGTCCAGAGCAAAGGAATAGTATCAAAATTTTTAAAGAAAATAATGATTTTTGGATTTCTGAAGTAGTCAGTAATAATTTGTCGTCTGCTGCACTGACATACTTTCTCACTGTGGTTCTGAGTAACTTCGATACACCACTGAATTTCTGTTCCTCTCAAGGAGCATTTTAGAAGCACAACATATATGACGTGTTTCAGTACACAGGAGCTTAGACCTGCCATACCCTCTGTGGAAAGCTCACTCAGACCTTTGTCATTACACTGTGCCTAAGAAAAATGGGCAGCTTTTCTGGGAAACATGCATGGAACCAAATCATAAAATCACTAAAGTAACTAAATGTTATTAAGATTATATTTCAGAATAAAGATTTCTTTTCCTCATCTTCTTAGCTACCCTCTATATCTTCTTTTCCTAGTTTAGCTGAAATTAAAATGAGGTTTCTTGCCCAAAATGAGTGCTGCTCATGGAGGAGGAAAGGAACCAAGAAAGAACCAAGACTCTCCTCTGCAGCCTTGCAGGCCTCAGAATTGCTTAATTCTTTGGCACTTGGACACAATATTATGAGTGAAGACTATTTAGTGAGAATTGCCAGGAGAAATACTAAATGCACAAACTGCTTATTTCATTCATAACTATTCTTTTTCTATTAATACCACACAAAGACTGATCACAGTATTAGAAGCCATAAAATTCAGAATGAGAAAGTTCAACACAGCAGTGCATCTTTTCTGCCTGCTTTTGGTGCTTCAGAGTGCACTGAGGGACACTGTCACACAGGTTCCTGTTCCTCTGAACCTAAATAAACACCAGCAGAAGCATGTATATCGTGTCAGCTTGGGCTTCCTAAGTCTGCACACAAGCTGAAACCATGACTCAGTGACTCATTTCACTGCTCGTTCTGAAGTGTCACACAGGCACAGCCTGTAATACTTTCACAAGCTAATCCAGAAAAAGGTTGTAGAAGCAACACCAAAGGTGTGCAAAATGGGAGTCTTAGTGCAAAGCAAGCGAAAGTCGGGAAGACTGGCAAGATGTAGAGAGTCCAGGTGACAATACATACAAATAAATTTAGGGACAAATTCTTTATTCTCTCCATGACCTCCACATGAGTCCCCCTGACACTACAGAGAACTGTGGAGGTGGGCCTCAGCTTGTACTCCATCTGACAGGCTATTAAATAAATGCAGAATCTCACCTTTCCCTCTTCATGAATTTGCCATGCCAGATCAAAGATGTGGGAATCTGGGACTAGTGCAGTACTGATGTAGCTGGCAGAGTTGTTTATTTGAGAGGCTAAATACAACCTTCACTTGGTCGAATAGCTTAATTGTGCTTACTGGGAGTCCGCTTTTTAAAAGGTTCAATTCTTTCTGCTGCCAAGAATCAGAGTTTACTTTCAGCATGAAATTATCTCAGGGGAAGGCTTTTCTGACCCAAACCAGTTCAAAAACATTCTTAATTGCTTTCCATACTCTTGTGAAACATGAGATTATGCAGTAAATCCACATTCTAAACCAGAAAAATTAAGGAGAGAAAGGTGAAAAAACAACCTGACAGAGAAAAAATAATAATCTTAAACACATACCCTAAATAACAAAATTCAACCTCAGATGTTAAGAGTTTTTAACAATCACTGTGCCCCTCATGGAAAACTACAATCAGGTTACATTAACAATGGAACACAGACTATGCAGACCTATTTTAAATAAGAACACTATTTGAAACACTTTGACTGGCCTATACAGATGTGTATTTTATTTTATTTGTAAATTGTCTCATAAATTTAACTGAACTTATAAGATAGAGAGAGCCTTTTGAAGGGTAAATAAATTTTCCTTTGTCTTGATTTGCTTTCATTAATACATGAGAAGTTTCAGGAAAAATGAGATTATCTTTCATGCTAGAATAGAAATGCTGACACAGCAATATTGTGGAGGCCCATGGGTCTGCCATGGCCCTGCCCATGGCCTTGCCCTGGAGGGATGTCCCTTGAATGGGCTGTGATTTATCTCAACCCTCCTGGAAGGATGCTCCTTAGGTTGGCACATCTTCTCTTATCATGGTGAGCTATCCCCAAAGACTTCAGTGATTTCATCATGCCCTAGTACCCATGTTAATCCTTTATAACCCATTGGTCTTTCCCCCTTGGTACCACCCTTGCTTTCTCCCATAAAAACCCCACTTTTTCACCCAATTCTTTAGGGAAGCTGTCGTTCCTGGCTCCCTTCACAGAGCTGCTGAATAATAAAGGAATCTCTGTGGAATCACCATACAATACTCCTGTTTCTCTGTCCCTGAGTCAGCCTGGGATAGCCTTGCAAGAAGAACTGGAATTGCTGAGCTGAAATCACTGATCAAAGCTGATCACTTGTGGCCACAGGCCACGTTTTCTGAGGTTTATCCAGCGTCTAGGACACCAGTCGAAGACCCCCTAAAAGGCAGTTTCTCAGCAGGACCCTCTCTCTGGGAAGGTTGGTGCCTTTCTAGGTCTGGAGCATTGGATCTCCATGGACCCCCTAGCAGTCAACACAATATCAGAACTGTCATAGAAAAACATTAGTCTACAGATAGTTTTCATCTATTGTACTGAACTACAAACACATTTATTCAGGGTTTGGCAGCAATGCCTCAACATGAAGGTAGACAAAAGGAGCAGTGGAATACAGCTTCGGTAATGAACAGCTTTAGACTCTTCCAAATGCCTAGGATTATGTCAGGAAAATTCAGAGAATTTCTCAAGTTTAGGTAACAAGGAACTAGAAAGCTTTGAAGACAGATTAGTTAGAAACAGAATGCCTATATGTATTATGAATCATTTAATACAGATATGAGTGCAGATGGGTCAAATAGATATCAGTCTAAATCATACAGGATGCGATAAGTTTTTTCTCTTCAGTGACCGTTCTGTCAGCTTGAATAATTTGCAGAGGAATACATCTGGTTTCCCCTCTCATCTACTGGGCCATCTCATTCTGTCATTCAGTATATATAAGTATCCAAGCGGAAGCCTTTTCTAAATCTATTCACAAATACACTCATGAGTATGTCAGAAAATAAATGCACAGGAATCTCTAAGCACTGAGGTGACTTAAATACTTACTTTAAAAGAGGTATAATTTATAAGTGTTCCCTGATCATCTTCTCTGTAAACAGAATACAAGAGCAAACCATAATTAGTGCAAGCTCAGTTTAAAGTCAGGGGATGTCAATATACTAAGAAAATTAGAAGTGTGACATAAAATTTTCCAGGCTCAAAGCAATCTTAGGTGAGACACTTGCTAAAACAGGCAGATGACAGCAACATGCAACACAGGTTGGCCAATGCACACCATATGAAATACTCCCGCCTACAGCCATGTTTAAAATTAGCATGCCACTCACCAAAAATAATGACGGTTTTTTAGTACATTATGCCATTTCATATTAAGCTGGAATGAGTTGGGCTGAAGCAATGCACATAGAAGAGTAAAAGATCTGTAATCTCTCCATTATTCTGTATAAAGTACATGATATCTACAGGACTCATAAGCTTCCATGGTAAGGTGTGTCTGCTTGGAAGTGATTTAGAGATATTTGACCAAGTTTACAGTTGATAAGTAGATTTTATTAGTTTCAATCTATTAAATAATACTAAATTTCTTCTAGATTTGACATATATTCTCAGAAGCTGGATTCAAATTCAGGTGATGTAGCACCCTATAAGTAAGTTACACATCCAACATCTATCTGCACTGAACCTGTCTGAGCTCAGTAAGTGTTTCCACAATGCCCTCAAGCACATGGTGTGATTCTTGGGGTGTCCTTCACAAAGCCAGAAGTTGGACTTGATCATCCTGATGGGTCCCTTCCAACTCAACATGATCTGTGAGGCCTTACATGAAGCATTGTCTGAAACACTAATGAAAATACATTAGACAAAATCAGTTTAGCACCTCTTAAATGATTTTTAAAATAATTCTGGTGGTGCTGTTTCTAATGGAATCACAGATAGCACTGATCACAGAAAAAATATTACTATATAAAATTATTTTTCATAAGATTTTCAGAGCATTTCTTAATCCAAAACAATGTTAAGAAAAATCTAGATTCTACAAAGTGACTTGATTTGGTGAATCTGGCTTACTTGAATTAGGGGCATTTTTAACAGAACTCTGTGTATCAGGGTTCAACTATTCACATTACTCTTACAGTATGAGAAACTTTACAGAATTTAGAAGGTAAGATGATTGATTGATTGATTGATTGATTGATCATAGTTGTGCAGCATGGTACAGTGTTATGACATATTTACTTTTAATAACCGTTGAATGGGACATTGATGGAAATGCTGTACTGTGCATTGTAAGGTACTACATGTTACAAACCCATCTGCAGAATGAATGAAAAGGAGCAAGGAGAGAAGTTCCCCAAACCTCTTTTTTCACCCCTCAGTTCTTTGGGAAGAGAATTCATATAGAAAGCAACACCAGAGTATATAAGCTAGATTCCAAGCAACTGTATCACTACCAACAAGTACAAAAAAATAATTTTTTCACTATTTTCACACATGCAGAAAAAGAACCCGATTGTATTCGATTAAATTACTATAAAAACTCCAAGCCCCACATAATTTACCTTCAGCAGATCTGTACAAACATTGGAGTTTGTAGCTGAGGCAATAAAGAGAGGAAAAAGTAGAATAAAACAAATAAAGGGTTTCTCTTCAGCAAACAAGAATTACAATTCTATTTAAACTTTTAAGTTTTGTCTGACTCAAAAGGGTATTTTTTATGGTTTTGGTGTCACGCTTTTCAATCACTTTAGAACAGGTCACTTCAAAAGAAAAATGCCATTTCAAAGTAAAATTCAAGTAATTTCATTTCTATGAAAACATTAGAACATTGTGTAGGCTTGAATACATGGTTATTTCCCTTAAATCCTAAGAATATTTTTGTATTTTCAAAAAATCCCTTTTTATTCCCAACCAAATCTGTTTCCCAGACTACAACCCATTTCACATTTCATCTCTCCGTACCACATCACTGAACCTGTAAATCAAGTAAAAATGTATCTCAGAATATATAAAATAAAAAGGTTATCCTGTGTAAATTACAATCTCCAAATGTTGATGCTGCATTATTTCATACTGTTGTTCAGTGACCTTTTCTATCATTCCCTTTCCAAAGGACTGTGTGTAAAGGCTGTGGAAGAAGTGATGTAAACCCTACACTCAATAGTATTTTTCTCTTTTGCAATAATTTTACAGAGAGAAAGTCAAAACAAGTGTAATGATCAATAAAAGATTAGCAAAATGCTCTCATGTAAGTAGAACTCTTGTGATGACATCTATAGAGGAACCTCACTGGTAATCTTACGAGAGAAGATATTAGAGGACTGGACAGAACTCTCAGCCTAATGCAGCTCTGAAGGGAACTCACAGTTGGCCTACTGAGATGGGAAAAAGTTGTTCCACCCCAGTAAGACTGTCATAATATGCATAAATAAAAAAATGCATATAGGTACACATTCGTGCTCTGGTCATTCTTGAGGTATTGATTTCCAAAGTCCCTTGGAAGATTTTCATAAGAGCTGTATGGTTAAATCACAGAGACAGCAATAAAAATCTCATGCATCCTTTCAAAGTATTTAAAAACTGCTTACTTTTGAATCTTATTAAGTATAATGAAATCTTAGATCTGTACTTAGACAAACTATATGCAATGCAAAAGTAAGAGCTTTTCACACAATGAAAAAAAAAGAACAAAACTTAACCCAAAGTTTTACTTAGTAAGAGTAAGCGTTTTGAAAATTTGTCCAATCAATGTTTGACTGAGCAGAACAGAAGCTTCAGTGTAAGCTTGTGAGGCCGTTTTTGAGATAGAATAGATAATAAAAAGTTATCAATCTGTTGAAAATTGTTTTTTCTTGTATTTTCAAGTAGGACTTCTGTCTAGAGTGTGAGATTTTCCCACCATTGTCACTGATGCTTTTTCATTTCAGTTGGTTTTCATCTCAGTTACAAAGCCATGAAAAATGGATCAATGCAAAGACTTGAAAAATTTCTAAATAACATCAATCACATTTACAGTTAAGAAACAGCAAGGTTTTTTCAGTCTAAATGAGCATCTTAAACTGTGATTAAAATTCAGCATTTTATAGAAACATTTGTTATGTTTCTTTTAAAATAATTCAAGATTAACTTCTAGTAGAAGAGAAAATCATCAACTGAAAAACCAGTACAGCAGTATAACTCTTTTTATCCTAGTATTTTTCCAAATAGCAAGCTTACAACTCCTTTAAGAAGAGCTACTACAGAATTCAAATCTTTTCTGAGGACTTTTACTTTACTTCATGATCCACAGAAAGCAGACACAAGAGAGTCCGTCTCCCTACCAGAGGGGGCAGTCTGCTCTTCACAGGTGCCTCACTCTCGAAATCCCGTCTGCCTGCTCATGAGAACAGCTGTACAGGATGAGACTGAAAGTACGTCTCCTCCCTTAAATAGTTTCTAACAGTCATCAAAAGCACGAGCCTTGTAAAAAGTTTATACAGAGCTTGTAAGAGGGTAAACATGCAGTGGTCATTTCCCCATGTTCACAACTTCTAACAATTTGCATCTCAATTCTTGAGTCAGAGATGGCATTTTTTTATTTTTTGTAAGAACTTTGTGGAATTTTCTTCATGGGAGTGACCATTCCTGGAGCCAAGTACACTTTTAGAGCCCACAGCAACCTGCAGCAAGCAGTTCTGTGCCTTCACCACAAACCATGCTAAGAATACCCTCTGCCTCTCTACAAGACCCATCATTGTTCTCCTCTTTCTCCTCCAGCATACATACTCTGGGATTTCTTTCATATTCTTCCATCACTCTGTCCAACTTAGGGCACTTCAAAATTTCCTGATTCCCAGCTGATCACTCCTGCATGGAAGATCTACTACAAAGCCTGAACCCTCCAAAATTACATAAGCCGCTTGCCTATCATACTCATCTTGAGATCAAGAAAATTTCAGGGCTCTTCCCAAGAGAGACCTCCATCTTTGTAATTAATATTCTTGTTGTCTAGTTTTGTTATGTGAGGAAACACTAGGTCACAGTACCACCCCTGATTTGGATGGTAAAAAATATTTACAGCCTGGTGCACTTGTCATCTTACTGGTTTCCTAGATAGCTAAGATACAAGCTCAGATAAACAAAGATAAACAGCACCATCTTGAATAAAAATCTGTTATCAATTACACTGAAAAAGATCTAAAGAATCCTGGAAGCATGTTGTAATATATTCCCTTCAACCCACATTGCTATGTGTGTAAGACAAACACCTAGGAGTCATGATATAATTTTCAATTATCAGAGTTTGAGTGAGATCCCCAGCTAAGAAAACATGCTCTGCCAAGTGCCTGAAGAAAACCATAACCTCCATAGGACATCACCTTGGAAGGCACACGATCTGTTGAGAGCCTGAAGGAATAATTAACTAGAGATGGTCACAACACTGCAGACAGATGGTAAGGAGCTAGCCAGGGAATATAGAAGTTCTCCTACAAGGCCTTTTTGACAATATTATACAGCCTCCCATTCCAGTGTAACTGTATACACTGAACTCAAAATTAAGTACTTTCCACAACCAAAAGGCTGTCTTAGTCACCATACCTCTTCTCTCAAAAACCTCAGGTTGAACTCCAAAACAGATTTCTGTCTTTGGACGAAAACTTAAAGGAAAAGGTTTCTATTCAGTTCCCTATCAGAATAATAACATTTTCCAAAAGCATGAAAATGAAGTAGAGTTGATACTCTCTGGTAGTGGTTAATTTATTTTTTCTTCTTTCAACTTTCATTGGGAAA
Source organism: Sturnus vulgaris (assembly GCF_052056855.1). Lineage (NCBI taxonomy): Eukaryota > Metazoa > Chordata > Aves > Passeriformes > Sturnidae > Sturnus > Sturnus vulgaris. The sequence goes on from NC_142247.1 coordinate 44,768,782, forward strand.
CTTAGTCAATTTATATTACAGAGGAATGCCTCCTAATTACAATGGACAATTTGTCTTTTTCTGTTTGAAAAATACTCTCAAGAATGTGTTGCTATACAGGAAAAACAAGATTGGATTAGAAGCCTGAGAACAGGTAATTCCTTCACCCAGATATCTTCTGGTATACACTGAATGAGACACACAAAATGCCCATCAAAATCAAATGCTCATTCAAAAAAAAAAAAAACAGTTAGCTCTACTGTCCTTTTAAAAATATTTTTTCCTCAGAATAATGCAAGTACTCAGAGAAAGACATTCACGTGAGGTTTTTTCAAGATCTTTGCTAACTTTAAAAATATTAAGCAAAATTTTTATTTGAAAATAAAAACAGGTATAAAAAACATTGGCTCAGCTTTGTATTTGCACAAAGCTCTCCAAGTTTTGTCACTTCTGCAAGCAGCACATTTAGAAAAACTTTTATGGAGGCTTTGAGCCCTGAGTATTCAAACATAGGTCTGAGGTCTTTTAGAATGTCGCAAGTTTCCAGAAAGCAGTTTTAAAATCTGAGCTGTGAAAAATATTAATCTCTGCAGATATTACTGTTTTCCCTGAGACATCACAAGGTGTTTACCAGCCTTTTTCAGAGGCTGAACAGCCATGTTTATTTCTGCTCACTCACCGACACAAGCCACTGTCCTAAAAGAGGTCTCAGCACCTGGTTTGGTGCAAATTGAGCCCACCTTCAGCTAAAGCAGCAAGAATTCTCATGCAATAGCAAGTGTAGCAAGTATATATTCTTAAATATTTATACCAAAGCTGGTAGAGATAAAGACATTGTTTGCTGCACCCCTTTGACCATGCTATTATTTGACTTCTCAACATGTCTTGTGAGTGATACCATCTCCCAAACCTTACTTCTGTCTCCCTTACACATTGAACAAACATTATCCTTCTCACAGTTATAATCTTGTTATAAACCGTGTGAAAACTATAAAGTTATGCTGCTGGAAAGCAGCCTAACTTATCTAGTTTTCAGGAGAAAACCTTCTTGTAGAATGCAGCAGGACAGATTCTGGTTCAAAAATAAAAGGCTACAATGTCTTGCGTAAATCTGGGGGTTGAGTGAAGAAAGGGCAGCATTCTGGTAGGTCATAAATATTCTGGCTATGCTCACTCCATATGCTCTGAAGTTCAACTATAAATAGCCTTCAAATTGCTACACACTTCAATAAAGTTGAGTAACCCAGCTTTCACTTTGTAATGTGAGGGTATAAGTCTAATAAAACCATAGAAGGGCAGAGGAGAAGAGCTGCAGAATCCATGTAGACATCTGCTAAAAGGGTCCTGGCTGTGAATTTCCATAGAGAGAACCAGCTGGCTCTAACACAGACAAAGAAATGAGAAAGTACAAGGCCAGCCAGAACAAGGTCAGCTCTGTGTGAGGAGCAAGCAAAGCAGATAACACTGACGTGAGTGGTCTATAGGAGGGAAAAAGGAACAGGCACAGACACCTCTGCCTCCACACATCTAATTCGCACCAAATTGTACAGCCAGTTATTACTTCAGACTATTTTCTTTCTATATATCAGTAAAAGCTTTGCATATTTATATGTTTGGGATCAAAATCACTGATAACAGAAGTTGGGTCATCTGCCACCCTTTTCTGGCCAATTTATTAGTAAATTTTATTGTCTTTGAAACACATTTCCAAGCAAAAACTACTGATTTGCTGGACCCCACCTGTAGCCTTCTGGTTCCCTCTTTTGAAAATGTTTGTGTTCCTTCCAGCTGCTGGCACTACTTACACAAACCATTAGTCCTGGGCATCCCAGGTAGCAGCAGCTGAATTTAGACACAGCCAGCAGCCCTTACTGTGCCAGAGCTGCTTCTGTCATACTGCCCTTGCAACAGCTCTCACTGAGTTCTCAATGTGGCAATGAAAAGGACTTCATCATCTGTTTGGCTTTGCGTACAAATGCCATCCATCACTTCAGAAATCACTTTTCCCACACCTTAAAATTGCAATTTTGGATAGAGACTGAATTGTAAATAAATATCCCAAGAACACTCAAAAGAGATGCTGAGTTTTTTTCCCCTTCCATAACATTAAAGCAGGTGAGCCACAGTAATAAGCAAGAAAAAAATCTAATCAACATTAGCTTAGTATTGATCATTCATATTAGCACGCTACTTTTATTTTGATAGTTACATTTAAAAGTCCTCAAAATAGCCCCAAAAAAAGAAAAAAAATACCACCCCACAATATCTTACTTCCTCTTAAAGGACATTACCAAAAACATCTCAATTCCAATAATCTCCCTAGTAATCACAGCCCATTTATTTTGAAATTTTTTTTTTTTAAAAAAAGGTTTTAAAAATTTTTAAAAAGGTTTCTTTAATGAACAGTCTTCTACGCCAGACAATGAAAGAAGAGCAGATTATGAAATCTAGTACTTGATACATTTTGCACAGGCATGGTTCAGAAAACATCCATGCTTAGGCCACAGATCCATACATATACCACTTCCTCTCAGAAGTCTGGATGAGGTAAGCTCATTGATCTAAGATTTTGTGGATTTAAAGTTTTTGAAGGCCAGCCATAACTTTCACATTATTTTTCTGCTCTTTCCAGAAGATGAAGCCTTGCTTCTTTTTCCTAAAATACTTAAACACATTTACATTGTAAACAACGTTATGCTGAGAAGTGGGAAAGGTCAAAAAATGAAACATTTTTTAAACATCCTTAACATTTTCACAGAATCACAAGGCTGGACGAGACCTTCAAGATCATAGAGTCAAACCCATGCCCTAACACCTCAACTAAACCATGGCACCAAGTGCCACATCCAGTCTTTTTTTAAACTCTACCACTTCCCCAGGCAGACCATTCCAGTACTTGATCACTCTTTCCATAAATAGTTTTCCCCAGCTCCCTCAACCATTCCTCACAGGGCTTGTGTTCCAAGCCCCTCACCAGCCTCATTGCCTCCTCTGGACACCCTCAAGTGTCTCAAGGTCCTTCCTAAACTGAGGGGCCCAGAACTGGACACAGCACTCAAGGTGTGACCTCACCAGTGCCAAGTACAGGGGAAGAATGACCTCCCTGCTCCTGCTGGCCACATTATTCCTGATACAGGCCAGGGGCCATTGGCCCTCTTGGCCACCAGGGCACACTGCTGGCTCATGTTCTGTCAGCTGTCAATCAGTACCCCCAGGTCCCTTTCTGCCTGGACACTGTCCAGCCACACATCCCCAGCCTAGAGCAATGCAGGGGTTTATTGTGGCCAAAATACAGGACTTGGCACTTGGACTTATTAAACTTCATCCTACTGGACTCTGCCCATCCATCCAACTGGTCCAGGTCTCTCTGCAGAGCCCTCCTACCTTCCAACAGGTTGACACACCCTCCCAGCTTAGTGTCATCTGCAAATTTACTAATGTAGGACTCAATACCCTCATCCATGTCATCAATAAAATATTGAACAGGACTGGCCCCAGCACAGGCCCCTGAGGGACACCGCTGGTGACTGATCCCCACTGGACGCAGCACCGCTCACCACCACTCTCTGAGCCCGGCCATCCAGCCAGTTCTTAACCCAGGAAAGAGTGCTCCTGTCGAAGCCATGGACTGCCAGCTTTTCCAGGAGTGTGCTGTGGGAGGCACTGTCAAAGGCCTTGCTGAAGTCCAAATAGACAACATCCACAGTCTTTCCCACATCCACCAGGCAGGTCACCTGGTCATAAAAGGAGACCACGTTGGTCAAACACAACCTACCCCTCCTAAACACATGCTGGCTGGGTCTGATCCCCCAGCCACCCTGTAAGTGCTGCATGATAATACTCAGTATAAACTGTTCCATTACCTTACCAGGTACTGAGGTCAGGCTAACTGGCCTGTAGTTATCAGGACTTTGTTTTGTTTTTCAAGTTAACAATTGAGGGCAGATTTTTTTCTAAAAATAAATCTTGAGCTCTTTACTGCAAAACAATGTGGGTTCACTATGTTTGTTTGTACGATTTTTAAATGTTGTCACATTCCTCTATCTGGCACCCTTCAAAGAGGCACAAGTTCAGTTGCTTGGCCCCTGTGTTTACTATAAAACACTTTCTGATAATATGGGGATGACCTTTCTCCACAGAACTGCCATCTCACGAACACCATCCTTTCCTAAGCCCTTCGAAAGTCACATCATAACTGAAGTGGGTAATTTAATTGACTACATAAAGATTCTGAAAGCATTTACTCGGCTTCAAGCAGAGCACAAGAACTGCACACTGTGCTGGACTACTCATCAGTGTTAGGTGTTTACTAAGACTTCAAAGGCTTTTTCCAAGAGTTGGCTACCCCCAAGCATCCCCATCCAAATGGGGGATGTTATCTCCCATGGAGTATGTTTCTTTTCAGCCTTAATTAGCAACCATGTCAAAGAACACATTTCATACCCAACTTCTCTGTTTCTGGAGAAATTCCAGTGCTCCAAACTGAAGGGTTGAAAATCAGTACCTTCAGTCCAGACCTAAAAAAAATACAAAACCTGACTTGTAAATCATCTGCCTACAAGATGAGGGGTTCCAATTTGCATAAGTCATCACTGGCACTCAATAATGCTCTAGTGCACCTGCTTTGAGAAACACAGTATATATCCCCAAAAGAGGGATACTGCAAATTTCCAATATACAGAGGCATCAACAATACAGCAATGTCATGAGATCAAACAGAATGTGTAAAAGGTACAGATTCAGGTACAGAAAAGATTTATAAAAGGATATACTTTTTCCTTTAAAATTAAAACAGGTCAATACAAATTGTCCAGGTCACCATAGATAACTGTGCTGGTATGCAAGTTCTCATTTTCCATAACTTTGAAAATTGCTCTCCAAACTATGATGTCAAAATATAGCATTTTCAATAATTACAAGCAAAGTCACAAAAGCATTCCTCTGCAGAATTTTTTAAAATTCAACACATATGAAGGATCAAAATCACTCAGTCCTGAACCACAGAAAAATCCCAAAGTTTGATGACCTGGTTCCAGGACTGGGCAAATTTTTGCTATAGCCAGGAAGGGGCGTAGCTAGGACCCAGAGATTATTTCATACTACCTCACATCACTCTTGGGAAGGAGTGGGAGGAAGGGGCAGGGAAGTACTATCTTCAGGGTTGGCACAGCTTGGCAAAGGGAGTAGCCAGGTATTGCTTATTGTCAGGGGGTTTCTACGTGAATCATTCATTACTTGTACCACCCCATCCCCCCCTTCTATTAACATTGTTGCTGTTGCTGCTTGTTTTATCTCACTGCTGTTTCCAGTAAATGGTCTTAGCTCAACCTGTAATCTTCACCTTTTGTGCCTCCAATTCTTCTCTCCATCCCACCACTGGAGCAGGAGAGAGAAGCAAATGAGCAGCACATGGTTTGGAGAGTCCCAGTGGGAGCACTAAACTGGGGAGTACCACTACTAAGTTGAGAACTTCGATCAGCTGATTTTTTTCCTGTTTGCAGCCCAAGTTCAGATACATTTATGGACCAAAAAAAACACCTGCAGAAAACTCAAATTTTGTCCTCAGGGTAACATGCAGCTATCCTGATAGCCTTGTCTCCCTTGACCAGGAAAAGTGATTCAGACTCTGTTTGGATTAGCAAAAGTGAATATTGCTTCAAGGTTGTTTCACTAGGGATTGAAACAGTGAATGTCACAACTCAAAATGCTTTGAATTTCAGTCCTTACAGTTAAGAGCCACATTTTTTTATCTCAAGGCTGTAACAGCTCTCTTAAGCATCAGAAGTCCACAGTGAATCTAACCTTGTAGCTGACACAACAGCATCCCCTGGCTAACTAAGCTTTCTAATGCACAAAGGCAAAGGACCTTGTCACCTGTACTACATAACAGCTACAGTCACTGAACTAAATAAGCTGAACTAGGAATGCCATCTTCTATGCAATGAGGATGCAGTTCTTATAACAATTTGTTTAGTGGTCGAGGCCTAAAAGTGTTTTAAATCACATTTGGCTAGAAGCCAAATATTTCAATTAAATGAAATGGGAAAAAAAGAAATTCAACACACTACTTGCAAACAGCACATTTCTCTCTTGGGAATGTTTTGCACAAGTCTTTGGAAAAAAAGCCCACTTCAGGTATCATTACAGTAAAGGCATACAAAAATTTTATTTAGGCAAAAATTGTTTGAAGATGGCAATTAGCTTCTCTGAGTAGACTGCTTGATTATAAAACTTACTAATGTTCATCTCCTTTTTCCAAGATTTCATGACAGCCTTTTAAGTAAGCTGCATGGCCAGAAAACTTTCGAAACTTTCACCAGCTTAGTGTAGAGAAGAATTTCATACAGATCTGAGACAGGACTCTTCTGGGCAGATAGATCAGCAAGTAGTTTAAATTTGATTTAACTAAGGAACTTGATTAAAATACAGTGTTGTTTTTTCAGCATATTGGCTGAATTGTATGCACATAATCTTTTTATATGAGCAAATGACAGTAAGTTATGCAGGCTGTCTCACAATTTGCACATGTGATCTTAATTTGTGTTCACAGAAAGCTCCCACATAGGGCTGCAGAACTGCAAATCATAACTGAGGTCAAGGGAAGCTCTAAGAACTTTATATCCCTAACATAAAATACCATGGACAGGCATAAGCTGAAAAAGCTGGACCTGCTGTCCAGAAAGTGCTTTGACTGGGAATGATTTGGCTTATTAGCTCTGAGAAAGACATCTGCATCACTCAAGGTAAAATCTGCTATCTCCTCATGTTGAAGTTTTATTCCCATGAACTCTAAGCAGTGCTGCTGAGGCAGCCCAGCATGTCAGATGGGCACTACAAAAAAGAAAAAAGCGAGTTCCCCAGAAAGCAGACCTCCTGGTCCACATTTAGCATAAAAGTAGGATGAAAGTCAAGATTTTAGTGAGTTTTTCTGATGCTCTCTTCTGTGCTGCTGTGAAAAGGAAATAAAAGTGTATGTAGAATTAAGTAAGAGTAGCAGAATTTCTTCTGGGAAGTGATGCTGCTGTACTCATTTGGGGAGACTTGTGAAGAAATGAAAGGTGAAAGTATTCAGAAGAACTTGCAAAGTTCTGTTATCTCCCTCCTATTTTATTATAGGAATGGAGACTGACTATAAATACACCTATATAACAATCAAAAAAAAACCTGCCCAAAGCTAACAATGGTAAGTATTATAATTTAATGTAAATAATGACCCCAACTTAATAATGCAATCTACTTATTATGGAGAAAGAACTTACTGACTCTTGACAGATATTCACTACAAACACAACATATATGTATCCTGATTAAGATGGCTCCTACAAAAGCCACCACACAAATAGCCTAAGAATAGGCTAACCATCAGATATCTTGTTTCAAAGCTGTTCTCACACAGCTCTTGGGAATTCTAGCCATATGCAGGTTCATGGCTCAGTCAAAACCTGGTCCAATATGTAATGGTGCTTTGAACCAGGGCCGAACAAAGTTCATCCCTCTCTCATTTTTACCTACATAGCACTCACCATCAGTTCAGCTGTACAAAATGCTGATGTTAATTCTTTCTATTATAGACAGGCCCTAGAGTTTTAAACTGCATCCATCAATATATGTATATCTATCCACTCTAACGTTTTAAGACAGATTAAGTCATTGGGTTTGAAGCTTGGAATTACAGTTGTCATAGGATACCACAAATAATGCACCACAATTTTTTAATTTGTATAAGCATTCTAAAGAATAATGTTAAAAAACTTTTTATTTTTGAAGGAGACATTTATAAAGGAGGACAGCTGAGTACATAAGAAAGATAATGTTTATTCACTGAGAGAATTCTAATCCTCAAATTCCTGCAGGAGCATACAATTTTACCTACTATTAAACATTTTATGCCTGTATTACAAGTAGCATGAGAAACTTTTTTTTTAATGTTATATATTTGGTTATTTGCATAATTTCTTGCAATTAAATGATAAAAAATGGTAAAATGGTATTTAGGGTCTTTCCAACCATAATTAACATTTTCTCCTGTTTTGCAATTAGGAAGTTCAAAAACTGCATTAATAAATACTGCTTGGGCATTTAGTCTCTAATTAATCAGATATTGATGTTCTGCTAATAGAAATGTCCTGCAAAAAAATACTTCACAAATACAACTATTGGAGGAATCAAGGCAGGTTCTTCATAAGAGCCTTGAAGAATCTCAGCAAATAAAAATGCAGTCAAAAATTACTTTGCATTTACTGAGAAAAGAGTAGTTCTGAGGAAGACAAACAAAAGGGCAATATGGGGAGAAAGGGTACATTGCCTAATCATGTCAGAATTGGGGCCCAAGCATTTATTTACTAAGTGAATTTAAATGTTGCTGTGTACACTAAGAATCACTTCACCACACAAATGATAAACAAAAGCATTTCTTCTATATAAAATTGTCTGTAATTCTGTAGTAAAAAGTTTAAGAATCTAAGAAGTAGCAAAGCAGGTGTATTTCTTATATTACTCACTCCCATTAGACAAAGGAAGGAGAGTTGCTTTGTTTTACATTGATCGCTTTTTCCAGTTCCATAGATTGATACTATCCAATGTGGGAGTTTGGGGACTGATGCCAGTAGACCTATATTCTACAAAGAGCCAAAACTAGAGGAGCTTAATGAATCACAGTCAAGTTACTCATTAGAAAATCAAAACTCTGGAAGAAAAGCTTGTAACATTCACAGTAGCTTGATAAAACACTAGAAGATGTCAGAAATTATATATTTCCCACTCTTCACAGGCCAAGACACATGGACCACTGCCTCACTACAACAATATTTGGCTTATATTAGCTGTACACTTAATGACAGGCAGATGCAGTGAGGACTGAGGATTGAAAGATTTTCTTACAGGCATCAATCTTGGAAGTGAACCAAAGTAAAAGACAGAAAAATATTTTATCATTGTTCAGCACCTCAGTCCTGAAAGGTCATGCTAAGTGTCAGTGTCACAAAAATACTTAATACAGAATATGCCTTTTTCATGACTTTGCATCTGGTTATTGTTCTGAAACTTTGTAAGTAGATTTCTACCACATTCAGTATACGGTAATTCATTCTTGTGGAAACTTCTTCTCTCATTTCCCTGTTACATCACAGTCCAATAAATGCTTGTTCTGAAATTAACTATCCTTCTGGATGATGGTCTCAGCAACAAAACCTAATCTGAGAAATAAAATTTAGTTGATGTCATGCTCCTTGTAAACCAGAAGGAAAGCTGGAATCACCCTTTCCAGACCTACTTTTAAAAGCTGATTATTTCTTTCTTATTAATACATATATTAGATGTATAATATTACATTATATTATAACATTAATTTATTATTTAATTCCTCTGTTATTTATTTATCTTAGAATTATCAGAAACATTAAATCTAGCTTAAAGAGTTTGACTAACAGGTTCATAACTTCTGAGATATTTCAGATCTCAGCTTAATATCCAGACTTCCAAAGGGTAGTGGAGGGTTTTTTCACACATTAGGATTTTGTATTAGACTACATCATTAAACAACAGATGAAAATGAAATGAAAATAAAAGTTTTAGCAGAAATTGCCTCCAATGTTAATTAGTTTCATTATTGTTGTATATGATGCTACTATTCTTTCTGCTATCTATCGGTAACATAGGTACCAATATGTTCAGGATTATGGCACCTACATTTAGGGATTGAAATACAAGTACTCAGTTCAGTTAACTAAATCATAGGTTTGAAAAGACCTCCAAGATCAAGTCCAACCTTTGCCTGATCACCACTTTGTCCACTAAATCACAGCACTGTCACGTCCAGTCATTTCTTGAACACCTCCAGAGATGCTGATTCCACCACTTTACTGGGCAGACCATCCATATGCTTAACCACCCTTTCTATAAACAATTTTTTCCCAATTTCCAAGCTGAACCTCCCCTGGCACAGCTTGAGGCTCTGTCTTCTCATCCTGTCACAAGTTGCCTGCCCACCTGTACCCCACCAAGGTACAGGCTCCTGTCAGGCAGTTGTAAAGAGTTCTAAGGTCTCCCCTGAACCTCCTCATCTCCAGGTTAAACACCTCAAGCTCCCTCAGCTACTCCTTATATGACCTGTGCTCCAGACCTGCACCAGTTTCATTGCCCATCACACTATATAATTCTTGTTGTGAGGGACCCAGAACTGAACACAGTCCTCAAGGTGTAGCTTCACCAGTAGTGAGTACAGAGGGAAACATGATGTTTGACATGTTATTGATCTGCTATATTGTGGAGGCCAAAAGCCTTTCAGCAAATGAGTCTGCCTCTCTCCCCTGGAGGCAATGCCCTTAGGCACTCCCTGCTCATAAAGGTTACAAAAAAGTTTCTCCTGGCATGCCTCCCTGTTTCATGTAAATTGTTTACATCCTATTGGTCCTTCCCCCTTCGTAACACCCCTGTGCCCTTAGATGATTCGTTAGATGCTCTATCCCGCCCTCTGATGGGGACTGGAAGGAAGCCATCTTGGCCTCCACTGCCACCCACCACCTGGCATCTTCGGTACGCCCAAAAAGGTCTCACCCCACCATTCAGCGTCCTCCATCCTCTTCAGAGGATGAAAGTAGCAATTCCTCCAATTCAGACTCACACCCTGAGGTGAAGGATTGCTGGGCAAAGACCCAAAAGAAAGCCACCCGGGAGGGAGACTGGGAACTGGCTGATAAGATCACAGCCTTCCCAGTCATCTGCAAGAAGGGGAGAAGGGCAACATCATAGGCCCTGTAGGAGCCTCTCCCCTACAGGGAGCTTAAAGATCTCTGTAAGGTGGTCAAGGAGCATGGCCGGAGCTCATATTACTTTAAAAACCTTTTGGAAGCCACCTTCTCGGTTCACATTCTTGTTCCACACAACATAAAAAATATAGTGCACTGTCTCCTTACATTGGCTGAGTACATGTTATGGGACAGGCACTGGAAAAAACATGTAATAACATTATCTGACACATATTCTAAACATGCCAATAGGCCAAATTTCTCTGTAGAACAACTAGCCAGAGAGGGGAACTTCTAAAAGCCCACTGACCAAGCTCAGTTACTACCTGAAACGACACCACAAGTTATTGCCACTGAGGCAAAAACAGTCTAACTCCTCACCCTTGACAATTCCCTCCCTACACAAAACTTTGCTAATATTAAGCAAGGGGCAAAAGAGTCTTTCACAGAATTTGTTGATAGATTGAAAATTGCACTCAAAAACAAATCAAGAGTTCAGAGGGACAAAAAGAAGTGTTAAACAAAATTGCCATGGTAAACACCAACCCCGAGTGCAGAGCAATCTTAAGGTCTCTACCCCTAAACTCAGAGCCCACCATCAAACAGGTGGTTGAAGCCTGCACAAAACATGCCTCCACTGAAAACACCGTGGCACAGGCAGTAGCAAAGGGAATTGCAGATGGAGTGGCAGGAGTTTTTGTAGTGGTCACCACAAAGGACAATCAAAAATGTTTTTACTGTCTTTTAAAAGACTGTCCTGAAAGAGCGACCATTCAGGACCGTCATCCGAAACCCAAAAGTCCATCAAGAAAGTCCAGGAAGCCCTATCTTCGCAACAAGCGCATTGCTTCAAACCAAGCCTGCCCTTCCAGATGGTGGTCTTGGTCTAACAAAGCAGGACTACAAGACCAAAAGTGGGCTGCTTGGAGGAGAAGACGCTGCAGAACAACAAACCAGCAGCAACCAAATTGCCCCACCACAAGATCCCAGGCAAAAGACACAAAACTAGACATGACTATACAATCCAGTAGATCGGGCGTCCCCCCTGCATAAAGTGATTCTGCTGGCAACATCTACCTCAAAGCTCCATCCCAATCCAACTGTGAAGACCACCTACCTCGTTGCCGTTTTTGTGACTGTGTGGAATATTCACAGATGGCTTTAACAATTTTCTTGGACAATTAAGACTCAAGGGATGAGGGCTTTCCTTAGTTAAAGGCATTCTTTGGATTTTTGTTATTGTTTTTGTTGTGTTGCTTATATTTTCTTGTTTTATACGTTGTTTTAAAACAGGCTGTCGGAAAAGCTTTTTTAATAAATAAAGAAAGGGGAGTTGTGGAGGCTGAAAGCCTTTCACCATAAAAATGTGCCTGTCTCTCCTAGAGGTAATGCTCTTAGGCACTCCCTGCTCATAATGGTTACAAAAAAGTTTCTCCCAGCATGCCTCCCTGTTTCATGTAAATTGTTTACATCTTATTGGCCCTTCCCCCCTTGTACCACCCCTGTGCCCTCAGATGATTCGTTAGATGCTCTACCCCACACCCTGGCTTTCCTATATCAACCCTGCTCCCTCAGAACCTCCTCAAGCCTGTTCATCCCTGGACCCCTTCAAGGAAGAAGAACAAAGCTTCGCCTTGGACCACCACATGCAGCTCCCATCTCTTCCTCCTGCATAGGCCGAAGCGGAGAGCTCCTAAAGGAGCTGAAACCACTCTCTGCCCAGGAGCGAGCACGGAGGATGTGCCTGTGCCTGGAGGACGTCCTCCCCAGCACGCTTCTCCAGAAGTCACAGCACTCCACCACCACCCCAGGGCCCACTGCGACACTACATTGCTATAAATCCATCCAGATATCTTAAATATTCTCCACATTTAAAATATTTGCTACAAATAGTTAAAATGCTACCTTTACGGCAAGTTTTTCAACTTAACCGATTTGCTGTGATTTGAAGTACAATTTAGTTGATCCAAAGTAGATAGGCATTTTAAAGCAAGAAGAATCACTGTCTAGGTCTATTGATAAGCAACAGGATTCAAGTGCCCAAACACAACCACCCAGAGCCATCTGAAATGCCCAGGAGAAGGGATCAGCAGATGTGATGCAAGCAGATGTGATGTATCTGATTCGGATAGGGTTCTACAACCATCTGAAGTAGCACTTGGAGGCCAGAGAAGATGCTTTAGAGAGCTTTAAATTATGTTGTACATCTGAATCCTATCCTGGATCTCACTTGACTGTGAAGCTAAAGCACCTACCTCCAATTGCAATTGGACACCTATTTTATGTTTCAATCTTAGGCTGAATCCTGACTTTAATGCCCTTTTTGGTAGGTTATGACCAATTTTCCAACATCTAAAGCCAAGCAGTACTGGACTCTTCTTTATACTTCACAAAGCAGTAACAAGGTGTCGTATAAAGTGTTTTACCTTTTTGCAGAACACTGAAGTCTCTAAAGGAGTTTCTTTTACCATTAAAATAAGATACTGTCATTTCAAATGTAGTATTGCAAAGGTTCATTGTCCGAAAACAAAATAAATCACAATTTAAAGTATATTTACTTTTAATCTTGTGTAGCTTGTGGTTTTTGGAGGTCATTGAAAAAGAGATGGAGATGTCTAAAAAGGTGCTCTTTTCAGGTCCTGTATGCTGGCTTAGGAATTTTATCTGATGATGCACCATTATTATTACTCTTCTCCAAATATAAGGAGGTTTTTGACCAGAGGCTTCAAGATTAAAAGGAATAACTTCACAGTATAAAATTACTACCATATGTTTGAACAGGCAAGGAAGCATAATACTGTGAGACCTCTGAGACTGCTACATCTAGCTGTATCATTCCAAATCACAAAATTTAATTGCTGGAAAAAGATATTCAGGCCAATCAACTAACACAAGGGGGTGGTAAAACACAATTGTAGCTGTTATCCAGTTTTGAGATATGATAATATCAGTGAAAAGGTAAATTCCAACCATGAGTGCTGAAAATGCTGAGAAGTGGCTCTATCTTTACCCTTTCAGTCAAAATCAGCCACCCAAAGAGCTTTTATTATATGATATTCTCAGAGTGAATTTCAGAGTACCTGCAATGGTTATGTGAAGGGCTCGACTCTCTTTTCTCTGACAGATCTAGGCCATCTGAGCAGGTTTTAAACCTCCTTCATCACCTCTGAGACTGAAATTTAACAGGAGGTATGAAGTACTCAGTTTGAAAGCTTTATAGTATTGTATGCTAGAAGAGAAACTGAACACATGAAACTAAACATGAAGAAATACGATGCTGTTTGAAAAAACAGTTTTAATGATTGTAGTGTCTGTTGCTGAAGTCTTCTAGCTTTTTCTGAAAAAGCTACTATGTAACACAGATCTTTGAGCAACTACAGAAGTCAAACATAGGGTACCAAACGGAAGAGGTAAGCTGAAGCATAAAACAGAAAGAGCAGTATTTTAAAACCAATTTTATGTTTGATTCTTAATATTAAAAATAACTTTGGATTTAAACTGTTTCTGTCTGTTTTATTCAACCCTGACCACTAATCAGTTAGACTCACCAAGGAAGCCTGGTGTTGAAAGTCAGCGGAATGGCAAAGTTTTAGTTATGCTCAAAGACAGATAAAGGACTAGAGGCTTGAAAGTGCTCACAGGTATGAGGAAGTGTCCTCAAATTGCAAAGAAAGGGGAAAAAAAATTAGACCTAGATCATGAACCATTACAAGTTAACTGGATATTATACTGGAAAATTAAAATTCTCACAGAAAATTACTACTATAACTTATTATGCTGATAAAAAGAAAATGAGCGAGTTGTGCTCCTTTATTCCACCACTACTTAATGTAATTGGCATTCATTCATTGGAGTGAGGGGTATTTAATTTAGAGATTGAATTTTTGTAGAAGAATGTATTTATAGCTACAGAGAAGTTCCTATTTGATTCAATAACAATTCTTAGAAAAAAAAAATAAAACCTACCAAAAAATCTAGCAGAATAATAGATTCGGTTTCATTTTTCAAAGGAAGTGTTTCTTGGGCAGAAACCTAAGTTAAAGATTGTTTAAGTTAAAAAAAGGAAGGACATGGATATTCTCCTGTTCCCCACTTATAGATTTGTTTTCTTCAATGCTAGAAAGCATTTATAATAGTTAAAAACACCTTAAAAAACAGGCTTCCATAGGAAGTCATAGGGAGACAGGTTTTTCTACAATGCATGATTAGACATTTCTGGGAAACATTAAGGGAATGTCTTCCGAAAATATGAAAAGAGCATAAAATAAAAATAGAAGAAAAGGCGGAGGCCAGGTACAGTTTCTTTCTTCCAAAGTGGAGACAACTACTCAGCTCCTGGACAAATTTGCATTTGTCCTGTAACAGTGTTATGTGAAACAGTGTCTGCCACTAACCAGCAGAAAAAATACAACAAGGCATTCATCAAAGTACAAAGAAGTACTTTTCTTACATTCTCAGTTCCTTCTTTTGTTGGATTGTAATCCCACTTGTTCTCCAACTCTGGCCATTACTGAAGTACCTGAAGAGAGAAACTTCTCTGCTTCACAAAAAAGTTCTAATGGATAAAAACTGAATGTCTTTACTAAGATCAGACTCACTGGAGAACCTCAGCAACAGCTGATAAAAACAAAACAGAGAAACCTTTTGTCCACTATACTATTTCATTTTCCAGTGGACGCCAATCACTTCTTTCATGACAATGACTTAAATTCAAGAATTCTCCTGATCTTAGGGGAAAGGAGAAACTAAAGCAAACAATGATTTTCAAACAATCACTACCACTTTCTGGTAAAACTTCTACCAGAAACAATCATATTGTGGGAACTAACTTATCATTATATAGAGACTTCCATCATCTATTTCCCTCTACCTCCAAAACTACTTTTAGTCCAATACCTAAAAACATTACAGTACATCTGATTCACTCTTTGGCAAAGCAGAATTTTAAAAATGTTAATTGGCCAACAAATAACAACCCCAAAAGTAGAAGAACAGAGAAAGATGTACCTTGAAATCTTTCTAATGTCTCATTGCTATTATGATCATCACTGTGGGTCTGAACTCCACAGCCCACTGCTGATCTAGGAATATATTCTATATACAGCAAACTATGTATGTTTATGTCATGGTTTCAGTTTATAATGTTGACTGTCACATAGCTATTCATACAGTCAGTACGTAATGTTTTAATGATTGTTATACTTACAGAGATGTAAATGTATTTTACATGCAAAGGTAAATACTAGCTGTAAATAAAAAGAATAATTGTATCTAAGGAGGGAGAGTAATTTTAAGTTATAATGGCTTGGTCAGTAAATGGAAAAATGTTCTTTTCAGGTGTTAGATAAAAGTTATACAAG
This sequence comes from Sturnus vulgaris, assembly GCF_052056855.1. NCBI lineage: Eukaryota > Metazoa > Chordata > Aves > Passeriformes > Sturnidae > Sturnus > Sturnus vulgaris. The sequence goes on from NC_142247.1 coordinate 44,784,866, forward strand.
TTATACAATATTCTGGTCAAGACCAAAATGCACAGAGAAATTAGAAGAACCAGACAACTACAAATTGTCTCTCTAGGAAGGAGGCCATGAATTACCAACAATTGCTGAGGATACTAAAAAGACACAGAGACTGAAATGTGCAGCTCATAGAATAGCTGCGGACAAAGCATGAAATCATAGCTTCTTACTTTTTCCAGTAAACGAGTAAACCTTAGGAAGGATTTGGTAAATGCGGACTATTTTATCTCTTTGTTTAATGGGTAGGAAGTTTGGGAGACTAAAAAATATTTTGCTTTAAAAATCTGGCTTTGAATCATCTGAATCATTCACTAGTGAGAAATATTTTATTATTTCAGCTGACAGAACTAGGCCTGTCATGTTACTATGATAAGAAACCTGAAAAGATTGCAACTGAACTGAGGCAGTGCTGAACCAAAAAGTTCCAGAGAAATGAGGGGAGAAGTAAAGCTACTGCTTGACTAATTACTCTAATACTTAGCTATTTTCTTAAACATGGGTGCAAAGGTGTATAAGGCACAGGTAAATTGTGATCCTACAGTATCCAAGACAGAAGGGAATACACAACATGGCCTTCAGCTACGAAAGCAACAAGGATTCTACATAATACCAAACTTCTCAGCATATTTTTCAATCATATATATCTTGTATTCATTTTGGATCTGCTCTGAATCTATGGATTCAGAGAAAGGAAATTTTCTCACAGGAGCATTTCCAACATTGTTCCCACAAAGTAATTCTGAGAATGAGCTATGAGCTCCGATATGCAGCCAAGGAAGGGAGTCTATCAGGGACTTAGTTTTACAGCATCTGGGACATTTCTACCAACTTCCATGGCAGAGTCATGGATAAGTTTTCCTTCCATTAATCATTTCCATATTTTGCTTAAGTGGAACTCTAAGTAGCAAAAAAACGAAAGCATTAGAATTCATGTAAAGATTGTTAAGATTTACCACAAGGTGATCCTTTGGCAGGTTGCATATACATTTAGTTTGTATCTATTAACTAGATATAATTAACCACAATAGCAAAAACAGGATTTTATAGCCTGCATTAGTACATATCATTAGATTTAATAAATACACGGATGTAAGGGAACCTGTGAGCCACAAGTGTTGAACTCACTCCTTCATTGTAACTGAGTCAGCTGCAATTTTTATCAGCTTATTATTAGACAACCACTTAATTTGAAGAATTATCCTAACAATGTTATCATTAGTAAAAGAATATATGAGAATAACATACCAATTCAAAAATATACAAATCTTTGCAATACATATGGAATATTATTTGTTTGTGCTCAGGTTTACTCAAAGCATTCTCCTGGGTGAAGAAAATATATAATTTTTTTTTCATTTAGACAAAGCAAAAACTAACTATTCAACCAGCCATGTATCTACTTTCATGTTGTGTTTTTTTAAATAGCATATGCAGTAGACTTGTCTATGTTATTGATGACACCATGGTGAATATTGGACTGATATAGTGGTCTCCAGGAGTTTCCAAATATAAATTAATCCTAATGAGATAATCTTTAGTGCATGGAGATGGAGGAATGCTATCTAAATAATGCCACTTCTGTTGCAGAATTGGTTTCAAATTAATTGTTTCTTTCTAAAGCTATAATTATCAGGAGGAATTCAGTTAGTGAGAAAAAATTAAGTTTAAAAGTGCATAATGTCCAATAGCTCATTAAATAGAAAATACATTGTAAATTTGAGAATCAGAATGACTTGCAGCTAACTTTGAGATGATGGGTCATGCACATGAAAAGAGACTTTTCTGGCAGGAAAGCAATTTAGTAATGCTGACTGCAGTCTGCATTTACTTGACATTCAGAAAGATCATATGACACCAATGCAGATGAGGTGAAGAGTAAAGAGAAAAGGAAGGGCAAGGAGAACCAGAGGAGAAAAAGTTAGGTTATGAGCACCTGAGGCATGATGAGGAAAGAGAGAATATGAATGTCATTATTGGGGTGTTCAATTTTTAAAGTGGAAATGGGAACAAGGTGTCATATTAAAGAGACCTGGAGTATTCAAGCAGCTATAGCAATAGCTGGGTCAACATTTTTCTCACAGAGGGGTTTTTATGAAGGGTTCATTTGATGAATATTAGCAATTTTTAAATTTCTCTTCCAATGAAAAGACATAGTAAGCGTGTATTTACTCAGTGTCAAATATAGCTTTGTAATAATGCAACAAAACAAAGGAAGTCCAAAGACTATTTGAAATACTTAAAAATAATTAAGCTGTTAAAAAATCCTCAAACCTAAAACATTATACCACAGCCTCAAAGGGAAAGAAGCTCAGAATGACTGATTTAGGCTTACACTTTCTTCTAGTACATTTTCCATAAGCAGTGGCGCCAACAGTTACCCAAGGGGGCACAGACATGATCAGAATGGGAGAAAGCAGCTATGCATTGCATGTACACAAACAGGTGCATACCACATCAGCCTGCACAAACAGGAGGGCTCAAGCTGTCTAAAACCTCACAGAGTCATCTAAAGGCCAAAGGTAGTGTAAAGAGCTGCAAGCTGTGGGCTCAGAACCACATCTGATGCAAAAGCAGCATACAAGGGAAAGAAATTTACCCAGAGTTACATTCTCTTATGTTGTTAGGCTTTGGTCACAAGCTGATCTATGCGGTAAAACAAAATCTGGAATACAGTCACCAAAAATGCTTCTATCAATGTACTGGCTTTAGCTGGAATAGAGTTACCTTTCTTAATAGTAGCTCATTGTGTTTCACGTTTTTGACCCTGAAGAGACAGGGGCCATTGATAAGGCCACAACACAGCAGGTACACCCCTGAAAGGGCTGTGGTCCAAGGATAAGACCACACCAGAGCAGTGGAGCACACTTCAGAGTGATCACAACTGTGCATTAATCCACACTGCAGCAGATATATCCCTGAAGAGGCTGTGGTCTATGAATAGACCCATACTGGAGCAGCAGCAAGCAAAGAAGTTTGCTGCAATGTAAAACTCTATGGCCTGGTCAAAAGGGACCAGGGATGGAGATTGCAATAGATTTAATTGCCATAACCCATAATTTGAGTTACATGTTACAGTAAGCACTACAACAAGAACCACCCATACCAGTTCAGGACAAGCCTTACAACTACTAGTGCAAATGCAGCACTGAGCTGGCTTTTGTGCCCAGTAACTCCACACAACAACCACCTCTCCTCTCCTGAGTGACCACCATAACAAACAGAATCCAAGTCAAGGACTAGATGAACTCAATTGGCATTTTATGAACATTATACACTGGCCATAGACTAAAGGAATGATACTTGCATATATTAGAGAGTGAGAAGGGAAAAGGGGTGGTTAATGAGAGGTTAATGTTATGGACAACATGTGTCCAATGTCTGTATGAACAATATGTGTGAGGCAAATTGTAAGAATAAGTGGTAGAGATTTTACTGGGTTTGGGTGAAATAGAGTTAATACTCTTCATAGTAGCTTCTAAGTTGCTGTGTTTTACATTTGTGACCAAAACAATGTTGATAACAGAGATGTGTTTAGTTACTGCTGAATAAACAGCATCAGCATCAAACAGCATTAAACAGCATCAAGGCCTTTTTACTGTTCTTCACATTGCTCCACCAGTTAAAAGATTGGAGATGCAGGACTGCTGACCCCAAATAGCCAAAGAGATATTTCATATCACATGAGTCATGCTCAGCATATAAAGCTACAGGGAAGAAGCAGGAATTGGCATACGTTTCACAAGTCACAGCTACGTGTGATGTAGCCCCGCTTTTCTGGAGATGGCTGCACCCCTGCTGCCAATGCGAAGTGCTGAATGAATTCCTTGTTTTGCTTTGCTTGTGTGTGCAGCTTTTGCCTTACCTATTAAACTGTCTTAATCCACAAGTTTTCTCAGTGCTACTGCTCCGATTCTCTTCCCCATCTCACTGTGAGGGAGGGAGTAAGTGGTTCAGTGGACTGAGCTGCCTACTGGGGTTAAACCAGAACAATTACAATGACAATGGCCATAAACAGAATAATAAAATCTCATTGTCATAAAGGAAAAATTAATCTGCATTAGGGAAAAACTCCAACACTTCCTAAATCAGAAGCTCGCCCAGGATTTATGGCCACTTCTTTATTTGAACATCCATTGCACAAATACCAACGTAATGTCTTCCTTATGAAGGTTTGGACACTTTGGAAGTAATGCATTTTAAATATTACCTTAATTCCAACACAAGGTTTATCCCTCGTGAATCTAGATTGAACAGAAAAAAGCAGGATCATAATAATGAGAAATGTCAGTGTACTGGCTGATAATACCATATCTAAATTTATGGCATGTTATGTTAACATATAAATACAATATTTCTTGTGTCTTGATTCCAGTAAGCCCATAGAACTGAACTTATCTCTCTCTATTTGCTGCTGTTACCAGATCGTAAGATAAAACTTCCCATCTTGTTTAATAATAGCCTATTTGTTGCAATGCATAGACTGAATTTTTTTTACACTAAATTCACACAAGTAACAGAGTCTGAAGAGAGGATGTACACTAGAGAGGGAATTCTGCTATTGCAGTGGCTCTGAAACAGATTTTTTTTCTGCAATTAGGCTCTAAACATGACCTAATTTTCTGCACAAATGCCAGAGCCTGATATACTTAGCCAGGAAGTGATATTTTACTTTGGTCCCACACCAACAACACCATATTTGAAAATTTACATTATTGTAAAGGTAGCCCCTAACTCTATAATAAGGAGTACCTATATACCTGTAGAATGTTTCTGAAATTTGCTTGCTGTTATATAGTCTCTCTTCTAAATATAATGGGATTGAAGCTTCATAAAAGGTGTAGAAGTCACAAACCACTGAAATAAAGTCTTAAATTCATATCCAGAATACAGACACAAACATAGTTGCCAAAACAGCACTCCATCAACATGCCTTCAGCACAGATCACTCTAAGCAGTTAGCAATGTTTATTCAGGCTCACTTCAGAAAATACTTGAATCACATAATAAATTTGATTGGTCCCATTGAAGCCACACCAGCTGAAATGTCTCACATGATCAGATCTCAAGATTTGCCTCTCTGCACACAGCAGGCACATATCCTATTTTTTCCCAGTGATGATTTTTTGTGACTTGGACACTTCTACAGTTCAAACTGAACTAAGACTACTAATTCATCTTAGATAAACCATGAGACAAGCTTGAGATCGTACCCATTTTCATCTCTTACTGGAAAATATCTACATTTCAAACTGTTTATAACATACAAATAGCACAGAAACACATTGACTTTCCTCAGAGACATCCAGCCATTCTGTGTGACTTTGCAGTAGCCAGTGACAAATCATGGTTGAGCCTAGAACTCAAAAGGCCAAATAGATATCTTAAGTGGGAACAAACACTGAATGTCTCAACTGAAAGGGGATCTTGAGTACATAGTTTGGATGCATTGCTCAGAGTTCTCCCAAATGCACAGTCACAAGGCCAAAGGCAGCACGTATCCTAAGATTGCATGACTACACATCAAAGGCTTTGGTACAGGTTCTCTCACACACAGTTTCACATGGTGAGGGGGAAGACAGAGACAACCTGTAACCAGGAAGACTGTTCTGTATAAAGATGCTCAGTTGAGCATGAAAATCCACTGAATGACCCAAGGGCTGAGCCACACCCTCCACCCCGTCCATAACAGAACCTGTCAGACAGATATGAGGGAGAATACCTGCTACATAACTGACTGCTTTGTGGCAAGATGGATCAGAGGCCACAGCTCTGCCTTACCAATATGTGATGCAAAAAATGCAGTGAGGGAGTAGAAGAAATCCAATATGAAAGTATCACTGCAAATGTGAGAGACTAGTCAGGTCTGTGCTCCTGTCTCTAAAAGAGCTGGTGTGAGACTACATGTTACTGACAGATTTATTTTAGAAATGTTTTTATATCCTGCTTTAAAAAGTGTTTTAAAAATGAAGCAAAAGCAGTACATTAAGCAATTGCAGTTTGGTTAAATATGCAGTACTGCAATACTGCGTCCTTGCATTTTAAGAAAGAATTTTCTTTATTGGATGAAGACAGTGGTCTGTCTAGTCTGGTACCTCATCTTCAAATACTGGACCTTAATATAGTAACAAAGAAAGCAAGAAATATTCCACAGACAGAGAGGCCAGCATACAGCCAAGACTTAAAATGTATCTATTTTAAAAGTGTTTGTTATTTACTGACTAATTTATTAGTATTTTGCTATTTGTACAACCAGATAGGTTTGTTGAACTGTGATTGTTCATTATTTACTTGTGAAGTTTGCCAATGTAAAGCACCTTCTGCAGCATTAGCTTTGATTTGTGATATAGGCATAGAAGATCACCAAATCGTCAGAAGCCAAAAACAACTATGTGTGCTTTCACCTGAGTGCTACCCTGTACCGTGGCTTTCCCCTTGGCGTTGTTAAAGAGATGGTCACAGCTGAGGCGGCTGCATATGACACTGTCCTGGTGCCAAGAGACCTCTGTTCAAGTTTCATGTTACAAGATCAGCAAGATGTGAAATGAGGCAACTAGAAGATGCAAGCTATGAACATAGTACAGATTAGGAGGTTTGATAAGTTTCAAAAATGAGGAAAAAAATTCTAACTTTTTACACATGCAGTTATATAAACAATTCTTCCATACCACAAAACATATAGGAGTTTCTCCTATAAGTGTTTGCTAAAGGACTAAGGATCAAATCCATACAAAGCATTTTCCAGTGCTACTTCAAGCAACAGCTACAGCTGCATTGCATTCTACAAATCACTGTACTGATGTATTCAGACAGAAGAAAAAGCTAAAAAACTTTTTTCAGGACTTCATCCCATCTGATCTAACTATGTAGTGTCATGTCATACCTGGTAGCTATGCTAACTACTATAACTAGTAAAGCATAAGGTCTTTGCTTTCTCTTTTCTATCTCCAAAGTGTTTTTCAAAACACATGACATGAAAGAAGCTATATGAAGATGCCTTGAATTGTTTATCTTAAAAATGTGACTGTTCTGCACTAGTAGGTACGTTAGGTAGCCATTATTATTTTGTTATCTCTTTTGATTAAAAACTCACTACATATGGCAAACGAGTGGCTGGCTTGGGTATATAAAGAAAGAAAGCGTAAACCCCACTATCTTCCCAAGTTCTACTAAGAGCAAAAAGAGATAGCTCTGTAGCTGTCACCAGGAAAAGTGAATAACATTACTGTTGATGTTTCCACATTCATTTCTACGTCTGATAAATGTTATATATCTGAACTTAGTCATGAGGAGAAGTGTTTCAAAATAAAATTAACAGTTTATAAAACCAAATCACTGAGCCAAATTTCCTATTGAAATAGCCCTAAGAGTGAACTTGTGTTTTTAAAAAATATTTCAAATGTGAAAGTGCGTGCTTACAATGGACTCTGTGAAGCTGAGTATACTATGCAATTGTTTTCTCATGCTTTAAAAAAAAAAAAAAAAAGCACAAGCAAAAATCCTTTTAAGTACACTCTTAAATTTAGTGATCCAAGGAGAGTGGAGCAAATACTCCAGCTGGTTTAAAATGTCAGAGATGCAACTACGCCTAGGGAGGAATGAAAGTATATATCAGTTGGGAATATCCCTCAACAGAAAAATGATCTTGAATAGGGACAGGTCAGTATTCAGTTCTGCTGGTATAGAACCCTCCTGTTATATTTATCCTTACAAAACTTTTGCCTCAGTCCCTTCAAAATTCACCATTTCTAAAGGTAAATGAAAAATGTATTTTCCAATAAAAAGCTATTGCTACCTGAGTTACTTGGACATGCAATAGAAAAATGATGAAAGACATTTAAATGAGATGTTTAAATACAGACTGGAAATATGAAACCGAACATTAATTAATTAGATTGTAGGGTCTTCTGTTGCTTTAGCTTCTGTATTACCATGCAGTCTTTGTTTACTGCCATTTATCTTCTTTGTTTGATGGGATTTGACTAATAAATACATTGATTAATTGCGTCTGTAAATGTCATTCATACATCACAAAAATAGGTTGTACTCAGTGCTTCTGGCACACAGTTGCTAAAGGATTTTGTTTTATTTGAACTTTCAATACTTAACAAAGGAAATATTACTGCTTTGCTGGAAAAATTTCCTGATTTTTATTTAATTTTCAGTGAGCAAACAGCTGCAGAATAATGTGACTTAATGAAGCATTTCTAATAAAATCCTGCAGAAGATAAAACAGAGGCATATAACTTCTTGCTCACTGATAGTTGTATCATTCAGAATAATTTTTCAAGATGGTGATCACATTTCTGTGTAGATGAGTATTAGGTATTGTGATTTTCTGTCTTCCAAGTCAGTGATTTCCTTCAGCGAGATAACTAGTTAGCACTGTTGCATTATTTATTTATAGTAAGCAAAACATACAACATAATAAATGCAACATCTTCCTAGTACATTATTTAGGCTTTACACTAGTTGGTAAGTAGCAACACAGACAGCAATAAATTTTGATGTGAAGATGCTCAGATGTGGAAAAATTTCATGGTTATATTTTTTTTACCAAAAACATACTGCCTGTATTTGTAAAGATGTCCCTTATCAAGTCTGTCATCACCTGTGATGAAATAATGAAACTTCTTTGCTGCTATATTTTTCTCTGCCACAACAATTCAATGTAAAGCAAAATATTATTTGCTTTACGTAAATCTAGATAGGGCTCAATGAATCATTTGCAACCTGCCAGTAAAACAATCTCCAATATCCATCTGTACACACATCTATTTACTTTCATTCGGAAGAAGTTTTTCATGTATTCCCCACCAGAAAAATCAAGTGCACTAGAGGCATCTACACATAAAGCTGAGATCCCTCAGACCACAAGAGACGGGTAAGTTGCCCTGCAAGTCCAGTAAGATTAAAGATACTGGCAAGTTAGTCATCATTCTCTGATTAAAACAGCAAGACAGAATCAAGATTTTATCTCAGTCACCCAATACCATCAGTGTATCTGAAATTAATACCATATTTTTTAAGGACCTTCTATGAAAAAATATGCAGAACCACTGAGTAGTAAATCTGATTTGCTATATCAACTGAGCAAAGCTTTCCACTGAAATTATGGTATTTAGGTAGTTTACATTTATAAGAATAACTACTGGAAATTTGGACTATATGAAACAAAACCCACACGGTTTTCAATACTGCTTGAACAGCACCAGATCTGTGAAATGAAATATTAGTAATGAAATTTACAGTAATTATTTTAATACTGTTAATTATATACTCACAAAACAATTTAGGCATCAGTATGAGACGACAGCCCATGACTGTGGAAAAGTATAATGAAACTTGTAACCTTTACCACTCTGATAAAAATATCTTAGTATGCTCTTTCCCAACTTCAGCTAAGCTATCCTCCTAGTATGACTGAACTATTGTGTTTCGAGTAGGTACCCAACACTACAAGAAAGAATCTTAATTTCTAAATTTGACTTAAATTAGCCCATAAAGTATCTTTAAAGCATTAAACAGACTGAATGCTGAAGTCTGAAACTAGTTGGTAAGACAGAGAAACCGGATAACAATCATCATTTAGTCAATAGTAATTTAAATGTATCCACTACGGTGCAAAGACCCTACAACCTGGAATCCTTTATGGCTTTTTCAGAGATAGGAGTTGAGTATGTTTATTATTTAAATTGACAGTTCTGCAGGAGTCAAAGCACGGCTCTTTAAATACTGAGCCAGTGTCTACTGAGGGTAGGGTGGTAGAACTGAGGTACTTTAAAAAAAATACTGTGAAGCTCTAAGCAAAAGCTGGAAAGAGAGAACTGTAACTACACATATAATTTAAAATGCTTTAAGCAATGATTTTAACTTCCGTAGGAATGAAGAACCATGCGCGGCAACTCCTAACAGGGCAGCACAAGCTCTTGCTATTTATTGTTTGCATTGATAACCTGGTGTCCGATCCCACAGCTCCACAGGAATAAAGCAGGTTATTTTAAAACTTTCTCTTGCTAAACTATCCATGGGATGGAATAAGGGAAAAGTCCTCTCACTGTGGCATACAGAAACTGCAATATATTTAGCAGGTAAATAAGCTCACTGAGATGCCAAGTAAGCAATGTGGATAGACAAGGTATGTTTCATACTATATATCCGCAACTTAGAGAGAACTACACATAGAAAGAAACGAAGCCGTGAATCTTCCCTTTATCGGTTTTTGTTTTGTGTTGTTTTTAGAGGACGCATAAAACGACTACCCGCTCTTTCAGCTGTCCTCTTGAAGACGGCCGATAAAGCGTCCGGGCAGAGTAACCCCCAAGTGCCCGAAGGTCCTGAGAGTTAGCGGCCACCCTTTCCATAGAAGTTGAAAACGGGATGGGTTCCCCTGCTCCCCCCCGCCTCCCTCTTGGCTTTGTTGAACTATTCTTTTAAGTAAAATCAAAGAAAATTAAAAGGGAAAACAAAAGCCTTGAGGATCGCCCGGCGAAAGGCTGTAGCCGGCTGCTCCAGGTGCCCAGCAGAAGGACGGCAAAGCAGCTCTTCTTCACATCCGGCTTCGTCCAGCTCTACGGCAACAGGAGGGCTCAGCCCGCGGCAACCGCTCCGCACATGTCACACCTGGCCCCGCCGCGGCCGCTTGCGCCCGCCGCCCGCAGGGTCTCCGCCAACCGCGAAGGGTATCTCCCAGCGGCCCGACCAGAGCCCGGACAGACGCACAGACAGACACAAGACCCTGGAGCGCTCCGCTCACCTACCTGCAGTCACGATTCTTGCTAGAAATGCCTAGCGATCGGCCGTCTCCCATCCGGGGGGAGCTCCAGCCTTACCGCCCGGGCATCGCCGGCACACGCCCCGCGCCCCGCCAGCGCTCGGGGGCATGGAGCGGCGCCGTGCCGTGCTCCTCTCGGCTCCCCTCGGCTCGGCCGGGTTGGGGCAGCAGCCGTCCTCGGGGCCCGGCTCTCTCCCCCGGCCTCTGCGAATACACCAGGAATTCAGCTAAGAGATGCTAGAAGAAAGAGTGAAGTAACTGCGAATAAAGGGAAGACTTGAAGTGTTTCTTGTGCAGGATTTCAGAGTATTAAAAAAAAATAATAAAGAGGATAAAGGAGCTATTGGAAAAGCGGAGATGAGGAAGTCCTGCAGCCTTGTACGGTTCCGGCCCCTATGCCAGCTGCGCGTAGTCGCGATTCAGCGCCGCCGGCAGAGGAAGGAGGAGAATCCAGCGTGTCCTGCAGCAAGCAGTCCCTCCGTTAGAGCATCTCTGATTGGTGTGCCTTCCACACACAGCACGACTTCCCCCTCCTGCTGCCTTCTTCGCTCTCTTGGGAAAAGTAATTGGAGAGCGAGAGCTTCACCTTCAGCACCAGCAGCCTCCCGCGCCCAGCCTGCGCGCACCGCACCGCGGAAGGGAGCGAAGACGCCCCGGGCGCCCGGGCAGCCAGAGGCAGTTCCAAGCGTGTCCTCCGCGGCACAGGGGAGGGAGGAGGTGGAGGGAGGTGGAGAGAGGGAGAGACCCCCTTCTCCCCTGTGTTTATCCAGTCACTCGCGGCTCTCCTCCCCAGCCCTTAAGAGAGAGCAGGTCCCAGCGGCCGCCGTTCTGTCTGACGGAGGAGCGGGGCTCAGCCAGCAGCGCACACTGGGGCTTGGACCGCCTCCCTCCGCCTCCCGCTCCGCAGCGCAGCACTCCCTTCTCTTCTCCGAGCAGCGGGGCGGGGGTGCGAAGTTTACGCACAGGCGCATGTGCCCGAGGAGATCCCCGCGTACCCCCGGCGGCCCCACCGCCGCTCCCCTGGGACCCCTGTGCTGCTGAGGCGGGAGGCTGGGGCGCCGGGCGGGGAGGAATCGGCCGGGAAGGGCAGGGCAAGGCAGCTGCCCCAGGGAAGGAGGGCCGCGGCTGCCGGAGCAGGGGCAGGAGGGCCGCGGCGACGCCGGTGGCAGCCAAACACTGGACTGTGTCTCCCTCCAGAGGGAGAAGAGAGTCACGCACGGCAACTCCGGCGGCCAGGCCCTTCTTCCCTAGGCGGTAGGGTGGCGAGCTTGGTCCATGTACCTGCGCTCGAGAGGCAGTGAGGAGAGGTAGTACGGGTCAGGTCCTGAAGGCCTCCTGTTTGTCATAAGACAGCTTTAAAGACGGGTGGCGAGTTGCGGTCGTCTGCCATGACTATTGATTAATAAGAGGAAATGTTGCTGAGTGAGGAAATTAAAAGCAGAGTTTTGTAATTTATTTTGCTGTGTTCTGTGCTGTTCAAAAGGTGGTGCAGAGAAGTGACGGGAGAGAACTCAAAAAGGTGAGAAGAAACCTTGTTTGTTACAATGATATCAGAGCGAAGTTCTCACTTTTGTCCTGTAATTCTGGTCCACTCCTAGATTAAATGGGGATGAATGCATGCAACATTGAAAAGTTCTGATATACCTGATCATCTGTTGGGGTTTTATTCAATTCTACAAGCTAGTATAATGGCCAGTTTTAAGAAAAGAACCTTTTTCTCAGTCATCAACTGTTAGCATATCTTACATGATGCTCATAATCAACTCTGTCAGAAACAGAAGAGGGAAATGAAACAGTTCACTTCTTGTTATTGTTCGTGCTAGAGTTCTTCCATGCAACTAAGCATCTGTAGAATGTTTGAATTTTTTTTTTCTCAAAGCAGACCTAGAGATCCATGCAGTCAAAAAAAAAAAAAAAAGGTTAAATGAAGGCTTAATATTGACTGCTCTGCATGCAGTGATGCAGCTGTAGGATGAAATACAAAGAGGTTGGTATTGAAAGGGCACTTTAAAAGTAGCCTGCCTGGTATGTGACTGTCACAAGCACGGTTGCAGAAAGCACTGCAATACACATACATGCCAGATGCTGACTGCAGCTAAATTAAAAGGCTGCTCTTTGTAAAGACAAATATGGTCTTGTCTCATTCATTGGAAGCTGATATAATAACTTCAGGATTTCCCTATTCAGTAGCCATGTTTCTTGATTTGCAGACAGCTAAAAAATAATTTAGAGGGAACTGGAAAAAGCCAAGATTGTGTTGCTATCGGCACCACAATTTCAGGGAAAAAGATAGATCCAGGCTAAAGTGAATCCACAGGGATTGAATACTCCTGCCCCACCAATTCCAAATGACATGGTGTCCTGGTTTTGGGCAAATTTGGGGGAAAACCTCCAGAAGGAGCCCCCAGACAGCAAACCCCACGACTCCTCCCCCCCCACCCCACCGGGTTCGGGAAGAATTTCCTTGGAGAAGAGTGGGAGAAAAAACCTGTTTATTTAACAAGCAAGACACTCCCCAGCACAGGGAAAAAAGACAACACCAGCTGACAAAAAAACTCTTTCACCGTTCTGAAGGGATGACAAACTCAGTCTCTCTGGCGAGTGGTCGCTCAGTTATCAGTCTCTGGCGCTGGGGATGACTGCTGCAGGTGACAAAGTGTAGCCTCCCGGTGTTTCTTGGGGTTCCCAGGTCCCCGTCCGTTCAGATGGTATCCAGGAGAGGGAGGGGACGGGGTGGAAGAGAAAACAGTCCAGGGAAAAAGTTGGACTGCCTAGCTGAACTAACTAATAAGCAGAAAGCAAGGGCAAAGCGAAGGAAAGAAAAAGGCAGAAGCGAGCAAGCAGGCAAGCAAGCAGGCAAGCAAGCAAGCAAGCAAGCAAGCAAGCAAGCAAGCAAGCCGAGCTAAAACCTCTCCTAAACATAGACCATGGGGGAGGTGAGCCGGCTGATAACAAGACAAAACAAAGCTTCACTCTCAGACTCAGTCCTGGAAGCACAGGACATAATACCAAACATAATCAGGACACACGATTGGAGATAGAAACACCATAACATCACCCTAGGACATTCCACCCCTTATCTCCATATCGTGAACATACTAAACAGCATGTAAAAACTTCAGCAAGTAGAAATTTCCATCTTTCACTTATTCGGACACATTTCCTTCTGTCTCATGCTGCCTCACCCCACAATCAGATCTCCCTGAGGCACACATCGTGTTGTTCCATCTCTCTGCATTACCCACCATGTACAACCTGGTCCTTGAGCAAAGACAATCCCACGAATGGGTTTGTCTGTACTCGGGGCAGAATTGATCCAAACTGCCTTCCCCAACAAACCTCTGATATGTGCCACTGGGACTTTGTCTCCATCTACTATATTCAGGGACTTAGACTGGGCAGGGCCCGCTCGGTTGGTGGAACCCCGGGTGTTAACTAACCAAGTGGCCTTTGCTAAATGCTGCTCCCAGTTTTTGAATGATCCCCCACCCAATGCTCTCAAGGTGGTTTTTAACAGTCCATTGTACCTTTCCACCTTCCCTGCAGCTGGTGCATGGTAGGGGATATGGTACACCCACTCAATGCCATGTTCCCTAGCCCAAGTGTTGATAAGGCTATTCTTGAAATGAGTCCCATTGTCTGACTCAATCCTCTCAGGGGTGCCATGCCTCCAAAGGACCTGCTTTTCCAGGCCCAGGATGGTGTTACGGGCTGTAGCGTGAGACACAGGGTAGGTCTCCAACCATCCAGTGGTGGCTTCCACCATGGTCAGTACATAGCGCTTGCCCTGGCGGGTTTGAGGCAGTGTGATGTAGTCAATCTGCCAGGCCTCTCCATACTTGTACTTGGACCACCGCCCCCCATACCAGAGGGGCTTCACCCGCTTGGCTTGCTTGATGGCAGCGCACGTCTCACAGTCATGGATAACTTGAGAAATACTGTCCATGGTTAGATCCACCCCTCGGTCTCGTGCCCACTTATATGTGGCATCTCTGCCCTGATGACCTGAGGCATCATGGGCCCATCGAGCCAGGAACAACTCTCCTTTGTGTTCCCAATCAAGGTCTATCTTCGACACCCCTATCTTTGCAGCCTGATCTACCTGCTGATTGTTTTTCTGCTCTTCATTAGCCCTACTTCTGGGAACATGGGCATCTACATGGCGAACCTTCACAGGTAATTTCTCTAACCGGGTAGCGATATCTTTCCACTCTTCGGCAGCCCAAATTGGTTTTCCTCTACGCTGCCAGTTAGCCTCTTTCCATCTCTCCAACCATCCCCACAGAGCATTGGCTACCATCCATGAATCGGTATAAAGGTAAAGCTTTGGCCACTTCTCTCTTTCAGCAATGTCTAAGGCCAGTTGAACCGCTTTGAGTTCAGCAAGTTGACTGGATCCACCCTCTCCTTCAGTGGCCTCTGCTACCCGTCGCGTGGGGCTCCATACGGCTGCTTTCCACCTCCGATTCATCCCCACAATGCGACAGGAACCGTCGGTGAATAGAGCATAGCGTGTTTCCTCTGCTGGCAGTTGGTTATATGGTGGAGCTTCTTCAGCCCGTGTCACTGGTTCTTGTTCCTCATCTGTGACACCAAAACTTTCACCTTCAGGCCAATTTGTAATTACTTCCAAAATCCCAGGGCGATTCAGTTTTCCAATCCGGGTGCGCTGTGTAATGAGGGCAATCCACTTGCTCCATGTAGCACTGGTGGCATGGTGGGTTGAGGGAACCTTTCCTCTGAACATCCACCCCAGCACTGGCAGTCGGGGTGCCAGGAGGAGTTGTGCTTCTGTGCCAACCACCTCTGAGGCTGCTTGGACCCCTTCGTAGGCAGCCAAGATCTCCTTCTCTGTTGGGGTGTAGTTAGCTTCAGACCCTCTGTAGCTCCGACTCCAAAATCCTAATGGTCGGCCTCGAGTCTCACCAGGCACCTTCTGCCACAGGCTCCAGGACAGACCATGGTTCCCGGCTGCAGAGTAGAGCACGTTCTTCACATCTGGTTCCGTCCTGACTGGGCCAAGGGCTACTGCATGAGCAATTTCCTGCTTTATCTGGGCAAAAGCTTGTTGCTGCTCAGGGCCCCAATGGAAATCGTTCTTCTTGCGGGTGACCAGGTAAAGAGGGCTCACAATCTGACTATACTCAGGAATGTGCATCCTCCAAAAACCTATGGCGCCTAAGAAAGCTTGTGTCTCCTTCTTGTTGGTTGGTGGGGACATAGCTGTGATTTTGTTGATGACATCAGTAGGAATCTGACGCCGTCCATCTTGCCACTTCACTCCCAGGAACTGGATCTCTCGAGCAGGTCCCTTAACTTTACTCTTCTTGATGGCGAAGCCGGCTTCCAGGAGGATTTGGATGATTCTCTCTCCTTTCTTGAACACTTCTGCTGCTGTGTTCCCCCACACAATGATATCATCAATATATTGTAAATGTTCTGGAGCCTCACCTTTTTCTAGTGTAGTCTGGATCAGTCCATGGCAGATAGTAGGACTGTACTTCCACCCCTGGGGCAGTCGATTCCAGGTGTACTGCACTCCCCTCCATGTGAAAGCGAACTGAGGCCTGCACTCTGCTGCCAGAGGAATGGAGAAGAATGCATTGGCGATATCGATAGTGGCGTACCACTTTGCTGCCTTGGACTCCAGCTCGTACTGCAGTTCCAACATGTCCGGCACGGCAGCGCTCAGTGGTGGAGTCACCTCATTCAATGCACGATAGTCTACGGTCAGTCTCCATTCTCCTTCAGATTTACGTACAGGCCAGATGGGGCTGTTGAAGGGTGAGTGGGTTTTGCTGACCACCCCTTGGCTCTCCAGCTCACGGATCATTTTATGGATGGGAACCACGGCATCTCGAGTTGTTCTGTATTGTCGGCGATGCACTATGGAAGTGGCAATTGGTACCTTTTGCTCTTCTCCTTTCAGAAGTCCTACAGTACTTGGATTCTCAGACAGTCCAGACAAGGTGTTCAATTGCTGGATGCCCTCTGTCACCACAGTTGCTATCCCAAATGCCCACCTGAATCCTTTTGGATCTTTAAAATACCCCCTTCGGAGGTAATCTATGCCCAAAATGCATGGGGCCTCTGGGCCAGTCACAATAGGATGTTTTTTCCATTCATGTCCAGTCAAGCTCACATCAGCTTCCACCAAGGTAAAGTCCTGTGATCCACCTGTCACACCAGCAATAGAGACAGATTCTGCCCCCACATATCTTGATGGGACTAATGTGCATTGGGCACCAGTATCAACCAAAGCTTTATACTTTTGTGGTTCCGATGTGCCAGGCCAACGAATCCACACAGTCCAGAAGACACGATTTTCCCTCGCCTCTCCCTGGCTAGAGGCAGGGCCCCTCTAAGCCTGTTTATCCTTCTTTCCTTGGGCATATGTCTTAGAGGTTCCTTCAAGGGGATCAGATATATCATCATCATCATACTTGGCAGCTTGGCTACGGGCAACTGGAGCTGCTCTCCTTTTGGTGGAACTTCCTCTTTGGGTCTTGCCTTCCTTCAATTCACGCACCCGTTGTGCCAGAGCAGCAGTAGATTTTCCATCCCATCTCCTCATGTTTTCTCCGCAATCACGTAGGAAGAACCACAGCTCAGCTCGTGGGGTGTACCTCCTCTCCCCATCAGGGGAACGTCTGCGTTGGATACCAGGGCCTCTAATTTGTACTGCTGAGATTTGGAGAAGGTCCTCTTTAATCTCCTCCCTGAGTCTTTTATGATTCTCCTCTATCTTGTCTTCTAATTTCTGCAGACGTGTTTCCACAGCTGCAATTCTGGCATGTGTTGGGCCATGCACAGCATCTGCATATGCTCGGAGCTTCTTTGCCATATCAAGCACGGTCTCATCCCTCTCGTCCCGCTTCATTATTGCTAAAGCAGAAGCATATTCATGGGGCCCAAGTCGTACAAGTTTTCGCCACATCACAGATGTACATGGTACCAAGTCCGGATTCCTAGTTGTTATGTCATCTGAGAAGATAATCTCTGCCACTGCCATTTCTCTCAGGCGTTGGATCCCTTGTTCTATCGTCTTCCAGTGGGTCTGCTGCATATAAAGATCATCTGCACACAGGTATCTTTGTGCTACACTGTCCAGGACCCGTGCCCAGAGGCTGTGAGGGTTAGGCCCTCTCATCATTCCTTGGTCGATGACAGGATCATGTGACAGGGATCCCAAATGCCTGGCTTCAGTGCCATCCAGAATTGTAGCCTCGCCTGCAGCATCCCAAAGACGGACCAACCAACTAATTATAGACTCATCAGGTCGTCGGGTGTAATCCTTTCTTAGGCCACGGAGGTCCTTTAGGGAAAAAGACTCAATATTGGCCTCTGATCTTTTACCAGTTGCTTTGACTCCTGGTTTTATGTCAGGAGGCGTCGAGGGTCCTTCTCCTGCATCATCATCATCATCATCCACTGGTCGATCAGTCTTGTCTGTGCACTTTCCACTTCTCGTGCTGGTAGCAACAGCCATTGGTTGAGGCTTACTGACAGGTTTAGCTGCTGGCTTAGGCTCACTGTCTGGTGTAGTTGTTGGCCTCGAGCCTGGGGTGTTGGCTGCAGCCTGAGTGACTGGGATAGTGGCTGATTTATCTGCCTGTCCCCCTTCCTCTGTCTGCTGCCCTACAGTATCTAACAGGGTACGGTAAGCATATGCCAGGGCCCAGCTCACTGCAATGATCTTCTTCTCCTTAGAATTACCATGGCACTTCTCTTTCAGGTACTTTGCTACCTCAGCTGGGTTCTGAATTTGTTCACATGGAAAATCCCAGGATGTAGGGTCAGAAAATTCCTTTAAGATTTGGCCCATATCCTCCCATTTCCCACACCATTCAGGATTCCTCACGCCTGGCTCTACTCTGGGGTCAAGGGTCTCAGCCCCTCTAGAAATCTCAGCTCTCATTCTAGAGAAACTGCAGACTGTATAGAGAAAGCTTACTATATTAAACACCAGAAAGATGGTCTCTTTAACACTCAGGGGGAACTGAACATTCTCTAATAAGGATGTAACAAATTCAGAGGAGAAGAAGGAGAACAAAGGCTGAAAAGCCTCATCCCCTGCTTCTCCTCTAACAAACTGAGTGCACAACCACAGCCAAGAACCATACATTCCTGGAACAGATTCCAGCACCTTTATAAATCTCCTGCAGGCCATTAAAACCAAGCCCAGCCCGATGGATATTTTGGTCAATGCCCCTCTGCTACAGAAACTACGCATTAGGGACAATACCGGAGCTATTTCTGGATAAGCAAATAAACCCAGGGACCACAAAGGTATTAAGACTTCAAAAAACCCTAGGGACCAAAATCCCATGCAAGCCTCCACCCCAAAAGACATGAATTCCAACAACATAGCCAATAACTGCTCTATACCAACACAAAAGAATTTGAACCAAATTATTATTATTAGAACAGGGTTTTTTCCCACTTTCTCGAGCCTCGAGTTGGGCGCCAATTTATTTGTCCTGGTTTTGGGCAAATTTGGGGGAAAACCTCCAGAAGGAGCCCCCAGACAGCAAACCCCACGACTCCTCCCCCCCCACCCCACCGGGTTCGGGAAGAATTTCCTTGGAGAAGAGTGGGAGAAAAAACCTGTTTATTTAACAAGCAAGACACTCCCCAGCACAGGGAAAAAAGACAACACCAGCTGACAAAAAAACTCTTTCACCGTTCTGAAGGGATGACAAACTCAGTCTCTCTGGCGAGTGGTCGCTCAGTTATCAGTCTCTGGCGCTGGGGATGACTGCTGCAGGTGACAAAGTGTAGCCTCCCGGTGTTTCTTGGGGTTCCCAGGTCCCCGTCCGTTCAGATGGTATCCAGGAGAGGGAGGGGACGGGGTGGAAGAGAAAACAGTCCAGGGAAAAAGTTGGACTGCCTAGCTGAACTAACTAATAAGCAGAAAGCAAGGGCAAAGCGAAGGAAAGAAAAAGGCAGAAGCGAGCAAGCAGGCAAGCAAGCAGGCAAGCAAGCAAGCAAGCAAGCAAGCAAGCAAGCAAGCAAGCAAGCCGAGCTAAAACCTCTCCTAAACATAGACCATGGGGGAGGTGAGCCGGCTGATAACAAGACAAAACAAAGCTTCACTCTCAGACTCAGTCCTGGAAGCACAGGACATAATACCAAACATAATCAGGACACACGATTGGAGATAGAAACACCATAACATCACCCTAGGACACATGGGGTCCTGAATACATAGTGGAAAGGGTAATCTTTCCAGCTCCCTGCTTCAGTGTAGGACCACAGGTATTGCCACTCTATTAAAAGCAGTGAAAGCACACCAAAATACAACTAGAGCAGTTAAA
The DNA here is from genome assembly GCF_052056855.1 of Sturnus vulgaris. Taxonomy (NCBI): domain Eukaryota; kingdom Metazoa; phylum Chordata; class Aves; order Passeriformes; family Sturnidae; genus Sturnus; species Sturnus vulgaris. The sequence goes on from NC_142247.1 coordinate 44,804,972, forward strand.
TGCAACTACAGTGGCTGTTGCACTTTAGATGTGGCAAACACCTTGTTACTATAGGAGCACAGATGTCTATTTTACCTGTATGTACCATTACACTCAAGTTGACTGCATGTTGTAAGACCGGAGGATACTTGGTAATTTCATGTTGGTGTCCTGCTGTGTCAGAAATCTGGTAAACACATCTGAAGAGACAGAACTCTTATTACCATGTTGAAACAAACAAGTCCTATGCAAACAACCAAAGAAAAAGTAGTAGACAAAGTAGTAAGCTGACATGTTTTGAAACCTAAGAATTTTATCAGTGAAAATATTGAAAAATATAGTCTCTGTTTATGTCATGATGCTGCTGCACATGAGCAGTTCCAAATCTCTTTGTACAACATCTGAAAATCTGAACAAATCTGCAGTATTCACACACAGCTTGTGTGACACCATGCATATGAAAGCTTCTCTGCTTGTTTTCACAGTATGGTCAACACTCCTGGGAAGAAATGAAATGATCTGTTGCACCTATAGTGTGCAGTTGGTTGTACAGATGCTTACTTAGCAAGTCTGACTCATCTCCAAAGGTGCCTTTGTATATGCTACACATGTACAATATGGTAAATGTACCATTTTCTGGGAACATCAGATTGGCAGTCTTTGTCTTATGCAGCCTGTATTTATATCTTTCTGGCTGGAAAATCCCCAGCTGAATACTGTGGCCTTATAAAACAATGCAGTTATGAACCACAATTATTACATGAATGTTCTCTATTTATTCCTTCAGCTGGTTTCATTTTTGAGTTAGTGTCACTATTTCTTACTTTTCATCACTTTGTAGGTCTCTTCCACATGCTAAAAGACAAGCACGAAACATGAAAATGGACATTAGCATTTGCAACAGGTGTAGTATTTGGAACAACAGCATTTCCAATTCAAGGTGAATAGCACAGCATAAAAATCAGGAAAGTGAAAACTTGTTTATGATTAGTTATGTCTGGATCTGGTGTGTCTATCTTTTAAACACTAATTTTAGTCAGAAGCATGCATGTTCTGAGCTGCTAAACAGAAAAAAGGAACATTTATATTTTGATAGCCACACATAGATTTCGTCTCTAAGAATTGATACCAATGTCAGTACTGTTCATTAACACCTACCAACAGTTTTGCTCCTTTATCTTTTGGAAGAGACTCCTCCCCTCCCACCACTCACCATGCTACTAATCTAAACTAGCTGAAAGTTTTGGCACTGCTTTTCATTTTAGGAGTTAGGCTCTTGGTTTTTCATTTTGTACCTAAAGATTAGGATTTTGGTTAGGTTTTCCAACTATATTAATATTGAGCTTCACATACTAAAATAAGCAGCAGCTCAGACCACAGCGCTCACCAGGAATATGTCAGTGTAAAGAGATACATAGTGACGTAGAGCCTGATGTACACCAGCATCCTACAGCATTCCTTTATTGCCATCCCATAAAACTGGGGAAGAAGAAGCAAGGATCTCAAATGTCAGCTGCTGTAAAGTATTTGTGGTTATCATCCTGACACTATGTGAGCTGAGGCAGTCCAACAGTGCCTACAAGTCCCCTTTACAGTGTGTGTACAGATACATAAACACAATCATGTTTTTATTACAGGTGACAATCTGGCCCAAATTTAAGATCTTTAAAAGCTCTGCTACATTCCAGATGTTCACATAACAAAATAAAAGTAATTGACTCCTGAAAAGCTGATGGAAATAAAAATGTCATGGAGCAAAGTTATTCCGGGGTTCCTTAATAAGTCTCCCACAGGCATTTACTAACATCATGCTGGTTATTGCATTTTGAAGGAAAAAAGGTTTTTAACTAGCCTGCTGGAATCATCATTGATCTTTCAAAGCTTCCACATAAAATGGAAGAACTGACTGCAAAGCAATAACAGAAATAACCAATCTTTCTTTTCTACAAGATGCAAGTTATACAGATTAACACTATGATTTAGGGGTTTTTTACAATTTTAAACCATTCTCCTAAGACATAAATCATATGTATGCTTATGCATGCTAACATAAATCCTGTTTAGAGGGTAATGACATCTTCCAGGATGGGGAAAAACAAAAACAATAACAACAAAAACAAAGAAAAAGGAAAAAAAACAACCTACAGAAACATGTATATTCAAGGTAATTTGGGGAGCAAGATTTTTATTGCATTCATTCAAGAGGACAGAAGGATGTGAAACAGGGAGAAAATGGGTTGAAAGGGATTTCTGGAAGTCTGGTTGGGCTGAAGATCCCAATCTCAGTCATGCATGGGCTGACTTCAAAGTTAAATCAAAGTTGCTTAGAGCTGTGGCCACTGATTTCAGAAACCTCCAAGGACAAAGATTGTGCTTACCGCTCTTTTTGTCCCTTTTCTAGCCTTTCCCTCACTGGAAAGATTTTCCTTCCTTACATTCAAATAAATTTCTCTGAATTTCTTTTTCTGCCTTTTGTGTCAGTTGCCTCAACTCTTTGCTATGTACTTCCAAGAAGCCTCTGGCTCCATTTTCCGTGTAAGCATCCATTTGCAGTTACGTACATCAGTAATTTGTCTCCTTTCTCTTCTTTAAAGAGCCTAAACAAACACAGCTATCACTTTTCTCATATGTCATGCCTTCACCAATGCTAGGACACATGGTTGACTCCTGTTAGACTTGTTCACCAGCATCTCCAGGCATTTTTCTGCAAGAATGTTTGCTAGATAGCTAGTAGTGTTGCATGGGGTTATTCTGTCCCAGGTGCTGCACTTGCATTTTGTCTTTGAGCATGAGATTTCTGTGAACTCAATTCTCCAGCCTGTTTTCAGCCTTCTGAGCAGCAGCCTCTCCCTCCAGTGTATTGGCAGCTCCTGGCATTTTGGTATCACCTGCTGGGAGAGTTTGCCACTGTCATCCAGGTTGTTGGTGAGAACTGTCAGCAGCTCAGCTCCAGTACTGAACATGGGGAAATGCCACTAGTGACCAGCCACTACTCTTCCAGCCTTGCAGTTCAATAAATCTGCACCCATTTTTTAAACTACCCATCCAGCCCAGGTCTGCTCAGTTTGACTATAAGGATGTTGCAGTACACCTTGTCAAAAGCCTAACTAGTCAAGATAAACACCTCCTGCTCTTCCCCAGACAGACAGCCATTTCATTGTAGAAGGCAATTATGTTGGTCAGGTAGAATTTGCCTCCACTAAATCCATATTGGCTATTCCAAATCACCTCCTTGCCCTACATGAGTGTGGAAATGACTTCTAGGAGAACTTTCTCCATAATCTTCCTGCAAAATGACCTGTAGTTCCCCACATCCTCCTTCTTGACTCATTGAAATTGAACATATTTACAATTTTAAAATTATTTGGGACCTTCATCTGTCACCGTGATCATTTGCAGATGTTAGAGAGTGGTCTCATAATGATGTTATTAGCCCACTCCCTCAGGGCATTTGGATGCACCTGGTCCCACAGACTATTGTATGTCCACTTTGCTTAGATGGTTCCTATTGATTGTCTCCTAGCAGGGGTGATACTTCACTCCCCCAAACTTACAAAGAAACCCTCAGATGAATACTGTTTGTCTGATTTACTCAATGAAATAGCATATGATCAGGTCTTATGCTATTTCATCAAAAAGAGTAAAAATCCCCCAGACTGTGAGAACTGTAGCTGTTTTGAAATATAAAGACGTTTCTTCCTTATACTCTGTAAAGCACCTAAGCTCCCTAAAGGGGAAATATTCAAAAACCTGCACTCCTCATTTCTCATTTGCTACCTTCTGACAAGTCACTACTGAACTTTTTAGATCTTTTATGTGTCATCATAAGGCACCTTACTTTCTCTATGCATTTGAGACCCTACACTGCCAGGCATAGCTTCTGAATCTTGCTCTGGGTGAAGCACGTACAAAAATGTTAGGAGTTGCATTATTTTATTTTATGCCTTCTACATTTCTTTTTGAATCTAGACTGTAATCCCTGTGAAAAGCAGGAAAAAAAACAAACACCAGAAGAATTCAGATCAAAACTAGAACAATATTTGCACCTTTTGCATTTAGTCTTAAAATTTCTTTTTAACCAATTATTGACTCACCTATATTACGTATTTCATAAGTAACAGGTCTGAGCTTTTTTATACGAAAAGGAAGAGTCCATGGGCCAAATATTTGGGGGTCCCTACGGGGCTTTATTGCACAGCATATTTGGAAATGAAAAGAATATTAAGTGTAGCACCATCTTCTTATTTGAGATAGAGTAAGTATTATTCACGTGTTTGGGAAAAGACTCGAAATATTCCAGAGGGAAATATCAGCCATTTTCCCTTCTTTTTCCTTTGTAAAAAACCAACAAGTTTTCTTCTAAAACATCCCTCCACCTGCATCTGTGGGACTTGAAACAGGAAATAGAAACAACTACTAAAGCAGGAATCCAGAGAAAGGAAAACAAGCAAACAAATAAAATCAAAAGTGTTTGCAAACATCTGGCCTAAATTTGGATTACCATATTTCAGAGGTCATTAGTACATGCATTTTTCTTAATCTGATACTATATGATAGTTCCTATTTTCCTGTGTATCAAAAAGCACCAACTCTTGCAGTTATGCTACAAAGAAATCCAAAATGAAACAATGTTTTATCCTTGGTTATAAGCATTTTTGTTACAATTTTACATTAAAGATTACATTATAGACAACACAGGAAACAAAGCAGACCTTCTTACCTAATGAAATTTTAAATTCAATTTTAAAATAAATACAATTATTTTCAAAAAAATTTATTGAATTATTTTCATTAGTTATGTTTACATAATTAAATTATATAAAAGGAGACCTTGTGAAAACAGGAGGCTAGGCAGACCAGTAGTAGTTAAGTAGGTAAATATGATCAATGTGATTTAACAAAACAAATCATACTTATTTTTGTCTGAAACCTCTTTACCAAGGGCAACATGTGTTGACAGACTTGTGAACTCATCTACAAAAAGGATTAGACTTCAGTGCAGACATTCATGGTGCCTTAATTATCTCATGATGCAGCATTTTCTAATCTGTGCAGTGTTGTTTTAAAAACAAGCGTTGCACTTTCTGGTAAAAAAAGGTGTCAAAACTTAACTAGCCCAGTAACTCAGTTCTATCCAGGCTGGAGAGAAACTAAGGCATTGTCAGATATGTTTTTTGCTGAAAAATAAAGGGTCATAAATAAAGGGTTATTTTTCCTCTATTTAATAGTTGCAAATCACTTTTTAACAGTATCATCCAAATTTCAGAAAGTAAGCTTAGTGAAAGGTAAAGTGTATTAAATAATTAAATTGGAATAAGTTGTTCTGTTCCCCAGTATTTCTCTCTGATTTTAAATCTTTCTTCCTCTAAGTTTTAACCATCTGTTTTAATAAAGGAAGGGAAAAAAAATTGCATTCAAGCTTGTGTATGTGCATTAAAAAACATTACAAGGTGGCCTAAAGGTTGTTGAAGTCTTTGCATTTTATGATGTTTTAATAGTAAGGCAAGATGTATTTTTGTATCATCTTTCTGTGTACTGAGTATGGGCAAAGTAGAGCTTTTCAAGAGTCAAGAGCAAAAGAAGTAGTATTATGTAGAATATTACCATATTTATTCCAAAATATACTTAATCTGAGGGAGGGAAGTGGACAGTGGAGAACAGGATGGGACCAAAATATGAATAGAATATAATAATTTTTAAATGTTGTGAATTGCAGATTTCAAGATATTTTCAAATGCATGACCAAAAGGAAATACCGTTCTTTTTTTCAGACAAGAGAACTAAAGAACATTTAAGCTCAGCTGAAGAAAATCAGCTATCAATTCAGCACAAAAAAAATGCCTCTGATTAATGCAGAATCCAGAAAAACCCAGTCCATATATATTATATAAAGGATTACATTATCTATTGAGAGTTGCTATACCTTTCAATAAGATTACAAATGTGGAGCTAATGGATTACATAGTTAATAGTCCGAATATAAGTAATTTCTCTTGTGTAAATACAGCAGAAAATTATATAAACCTAGAGAGAATTACAGCTCTTTAGATCTTATTATGTACAAGGCTAGGAAGTCAGACTGAGCTTTGCCTTCTGGCTCAAGCCTTTCCTCCTTCATCACACACATGGCAGGAAAACTAAAATATGTATGCCTTTGAATTTTTCTGCTTTTATGGCTCTCATTGACAGATTCCTTTGAAGGTAGCAGTAGACAGCCCCTTCAGTGTTTGCACTGCATGAGGGCAGAGCACTATGATCCTGTGGTGGTGCTCAGAAGTCTTCATGTGTTCCTCTCTCCAATGTTAGAAGTAAGTCCACCCTCACCTGACCAAAATAAGTTTCTTGTTACTCATGCTAAACAGTCACTTGTGGATGGACATAAATGACACCACTTGACTCCTGCACATGCATGCCCTGCCTGGCATTCATCATCCTGCCAAAACATTTACCCTGAGAGACTTAGTGCCTCACTTCTGGCCAAGTTGCAGAACTCCACCACCTGCCAGATTGTCTCACACAGCAAGTCAGTTCAAATTTCCATTTCTTTCTCACCCACAGGGCATGGTAAACATAGCATAAGCACCTTGGATTGATCTTGGATGTGTGTAATTCTCATTTTCTGAAACACAGCCCAAATATAATTTAAGGATGATAAGCAGTGAAGGAGTTCTAGATCCTTGGGCAAATATCTTGTATGGTCATGAGAATAACTTTGACATTTTCGTTCTGACCAATGATTAATCATGTATAGTTTTCTTCTAAAAATAAATTTTCAGACCAGTCCTTTCTGTTTGCACTGTGGTCCTGAAATTCAGTATTCACAATGAGCAAAATTAGCGTTTTTACTTGTGGTTGGGAGACACATGTCCATAGTAGCTGCAGTGTCAGGCAGGCATGCTGGAAGCAAGTTCAGTGCTTAGAGCTTGGTGTGGAAACATTTGCTTTTCCAAGCAGTTCAGAGGTATTTCAGATGTCTCTGCTGTACACAGAAGGCACAGCCCGAGATGCAGAGAGATGCTGCTGCTAACGTGATAAACCTATGATATAAATGTTCTTTGATTTCCTCCCACTTTAAGCTTCATGGCATATCTGTTGCTCCTGACAGCCACCAGAATTACCTCCTTATCCACAAGCACCCTGGTTTTCACTGCCATCAAACATCCATAAATGTCAGAGAAGGCCATAGAGTTCTGGGGGAGGGATTTCCGAAAAATTCCGAGCAAGCATTGCAATGGAGAGGTTTTGCCAGCAGATGTCAGAAGGCAGAACGCAGATAGCACACCACCTCACCAAATCCTAAAAATTATATTTTGGTCCTTACATGCTTCCCCTGTCTGCCTTCTCCACTCCTTCTCTCCTGGCACATATGTGCATAACCATACAGAAAGAAAATCATTAAGGGAACACTGGCTTGGGATTTTTTTGTTTACATTGGAGCCTTACACAGATACAGAAGATCCAATACCCTGTTAAGCTTCACATCATATATGCAAGAAAAAAAGTAATCCAAAATTTGAAGTTGCTAAAAAAGCTGAATGATAACAAGTTCTGTGAGCTCTGGAACTAATGAAGTCTCGGTTTTTTATGGATTTTATCTCATAGTTTATTGAAGCTTTTCCTATGCTGTGAAACTTCAAATCTTTGCTTTTTTGTGTAATGGTGATCCCAAGAGACAGATTTGCAGAGAGATGCTGAAACATCTTTCTGTGGCTTTTTTTCTTTTCTTCCCAAGCATCCATCCTTAATGGAATTGCATAAATTTAAGACTACTACCGATCTCTCAAATTCTGTTGAAATCGCATGGGGCTCCAAAATGCACAAGGCTTTCATCTATGAAAAACCTAGCAAAAGAAAATGCAAGGACAGCTTAATCTACTATAGACTCAGATTAATGAGGTCATTTATTTCATAGTATAACTCTGCTAGAATTACTTAAACACCTGAAATTTTACTGGCAATTTAAATGTTCCATTAAGTATTCTGATGATTCCTCATTTTCCTGCCATATTATGAATTTATGGAATATACATAAATGTGTCTGATTGACCATCCATCTTTGCTTTAAAACCCTGTTCCTGTGACCACATGTTAGTAGTTACTTCTTCTCCCTTGTTTTTCCCTTCTTTCCAGAACAGGGAGTAGGTAGCATGAAATGCCATCCTGTATATCATTTCCATATCCCTCCAGCACATCCAAGCAGGCATCATTGATAATAGTGAGAGAAAGCAGATTTGCCTTCTGCTGGTGTCTTGTGACTTCCAGCTGAAGTTACTCTGAATTTCTACAATGATCTCAGCAAGAATAAGACTAAACACCTAGCACTTTTCTCTTAGTGTAAGCTTGTGCTTATTCCAGTTCTTTTGATTATATATTTATATTTATTTATATTTTATAGTCATTTATATTTATTATATATATTATATTTTACTAAGCCAAATTAATGGGCCTTGTTTTATTAATCTATCATATTTTTAAGCTTTGATTAGTCTAGCTCTTAATATGTACATAAAATTAGTTTGTTTTTATTAGGTATTGTTTAAATTAAGACCCTTAAGTTACTACTTTTATATTGTGAAGCTGTTTCTTGTTGCATTATAATGGTTACTTATCTTTTCTGAACTGAGATTATATTGCATTATAAACATATAGCAATAGATTTTAAAAATTAAATAGAATTTTTATGAAGCATGAGCAATAGTCATGTGGACTCATCTATGTTCATCTATAATAATGTCTTTTGAGCTATTTTTACAGAGATGGTTCAGTTCTGTGGAAATTTAGGATGTAGCTAAACAAGAAACTAAACTTTGACAAGAGTGAAACGTTAAATTTTATCACTTTCACATTTAAAATATCATCCTCAGCAGATAGATTAAGAGCCATTTCAGTGTCTGGCAACACAACTGTACAATTACTAATGCAATTGTCATAGTCATAGCAAGCAAATTATCTTAATGATACCTGGAAATTGCACATACAGGTAAGTGCAAACCAATTTACTCTTAGTGTAAACAACTTTGAGAATGATGATGACAATTGCTCAAAACCAAAGTCCATACACCTCATTAATTTTCTGGAGTTAGTTTTGGGTGTGTTGGTTATGGGTTATGGATTTTGGTGACTTTTTAAAATAATGTGATATCAACACAAGCCAATAAAAGTCTTCTCTTCACCCCTCTGCACGCTATCACGGCTTCTGCTTACTCAGCTCACCTCCACTCTGACATCCCTGTCACAATGCAAGTTCTGTCTGTGATGGCAAGCTTGTTCTTCATTTTTACTCCTCTCTTGTATTATCAAGGGCAACACAAACTCTCATTACACCTTTTTAGGCCAATGAGTCCATTTATGGAGACATCTGAATCAAGAGAACCACTGATAGAATATATGAAATTTTAATGTCATAGTTTTATCATGAGACAATATTTTTAAAGTATTTGCACTAGTCCTCAAATGCACATCCTGCTTATTATAAAGAAAAGTCAAACCAGCTTACTTGAATTGTCTCTGGAGTGTAAAAGCAGCTTTTCCACTTGCCCTCAAAGAGGCCCTCAAAGAGAGAAACTGGTGGACAAGAAATGATGGAAAGGCTTTCCAGCACAAACTGAAACTATAGACTCTTGGGCTGTCACAGGTCAGGAGGGAAGAACAAACGGTCAAGAAAAATGGTTCTGCTTCTAGGAATGTAAAAAGTCAAGCTATCTCATCTAGTCCAAACTGAAAGCACACAAGTTACAGTGGTTTTCTAGTGTATGGAAATCCAGACCTTCAGATGTTTTCTTTAATATAAACAACACTGAGTTATGCCAAGCAAATGACTGGAATTCTGTAGGCTGCTGGATCCAGGTAAATCTAATTGAAGTCTGTCTGTGTGTCCTGGGCAGATCATGGAGGATCCAGTATTTCTGCTTGAATCAATAAAAGGTAGACATAGCTGGGGAGATGGAAATTAACCATTTTCTCAGAAAAAAATAATGCCATACAGGATCCTACCGAAAGGACCAGGATGCAGAAGTGTGGATGACAAAACGTTGAACACACATTTAGTTTAAAGAAACCTCAGCCTCATCCTCACTTTTATTGCTTCTAGCCTCAAGCACCTTTTTAAACCAGATATATTCCTAATATATTCACACAGACCACCCCACATAAAAAGGGTGAGAATTTTGTGAGGCCTACAAGGTTATGCACTGAAAATGACATTTCTAGAGATAAAAATGTATCCAGCAAAACTTCCCTGTAGTGTTCTCTCTCATATCTCCCTGGTGGGTCCTGTGGCCTGCAAAACCAGCACATTCTCCTTGTGCACAGCCAACCCCTTCAGCCAAAGTACTCTCTTGCACTGCAATACAATCAAGGGAAGTTCTCTAAAATGTAGAAAACTGTGTCCCTTCATATGCAAATATTAAATGTAAAATAAAAAACGTAAGTATGAGCACAAAAGCTGCAAGACAGTGATAACAGTGTGTTGTGACTCTGACTTTCATCCACTTCAAAAAAACAGGTCCTACTGTTGGTGCAAAGGCCAGGCCTCTCCACCAACTGTCCTGCTCCAGCACACTTGTATTTAGATGCAGAGAAATGGAGTGAGAAAGACAAGGAGACGTGGGGTAGATAGGGACAACACCAGAGCCTGGGGGATGTGGCAGCTCTGACCTAGAGGTCTTTGAAACCACTTCTGCTTCATCATCACCACAGAAAAAAAGAGAAAAAGGAAAAAAATTACAAGATGTTTTATGTATTTGTTTGGAGATCTTTGCAAATTCAAAAGGAAATAAATTTTACAGGATTGACTGTCAATCAGTGATTTTTTTTATTACATTATAGGTTGAAGGTCATTCCAAATGTCAACAGTAAAATAATTTTGTCAATATCTGAACAAGGCATGAGTCTGACCTATATTGACTGGCCATCCCCTGAAGTACTTAAGTGGAAATCACATTCCCATGTACTATTACCAGAGGCAGTTTGATCCCATTGCAGAAGGTAAAAGAAGCTTTCTGTGCAACAGGTTCCAGGATGACTGGACTGTATGTAGGTACCACAATTTGCCATTGTTTCCCCTCACTATACTCCTTCATACACACAGCAAGGGACAACACTGACATTCATAAAAACAAATGTACTTTTTCATTTACTCTGTGAAAAATTCTCCAATCACCAAAAACTCCTGCAGTTTCTTCTGGAATGCCAGAGCAGCAACTCTAGAATTTTTCAACTTCTAAAACTTTTCTGTGTCTGAGATATTTTTATCAAAATATTTATTTCTCAGTCAAAATGTTTTATTTTTTTCCTTTTACAAATGCACTGACACTCTACTTTGAAAGTTCTTTGCTTTACAAGATCATGTTCCTATAATATCAGGTTACAATAAGTCTAGCCAAACTCGACAGAAACAGTAATGTTTTATTATAAAAGAGGTTTAGAAAACGAAAGAAGAAACCACATATCTAAAATGTACAATATTAATATATATATTTATGTAATTTTATGTGCCATGTATAAAAAAAATATGCCTTCAATGAGATATTTCCCTAACGTTTGTCATTCATACACATACATATTTGTGCATGTAAAATGTGAAGTTGTTCTTATGCGTTTGGTATATTGCTGCATTTTCTGCTAGATTTCAGTGATACTTAGTTAATGAATTGAATGTCAATTTATTCATACTTTAGATAGCCAAACAGCAAAAATATGCTGAAACGATTTTATTTGTGCCAAAAACATTTAGTTCTGTAACTTCTCTGTTGGCTGCATTAGGTCCTGCAATAAATCTCATTATCTCCTTCCACTTAAGCACCAATTATTTTTCTTGAATAACAGTCTATTTTTAGCATGCACTGTGCAAATCTTACAAAACCTAACTTCTACATTGTATTTAGATTTCATGTATCTCCAACACCTAGTGCTTAAAGCCTACATTATGAATCATCGTTTTAAAACCATGGCTCTTGAATTATAATGTCAACAAGCTTTGTGCACAATTAATGCATTTAGTTTTATCTTTTGCCTTCAAAACCAAACAGTTCATTTAGCAACCACATAGGAGAAAATTTGGATTCATTCTGATGTGCAAATCAAATACAGGAATTAATAACAGTTTTGACATATAGACAATCATAGCTAAAACCATCATACCTTTGAAATTAGTTTCTATGCTTAAAATTCCTAAAGGAAAAACATTTTTGAAGACATACAAATGCTAACTAATCCATAGCAATCTAAAATAAGACATGGTTTTGTGTAGAAAAAACATTGAATTAAGGAAATGGAAAGTAATTTTATCTTGTGGAAAATGGATAATTATTGTTAACATTAATATCTGATCAGATCATTAAAAGCTTATTTTTCAGACATTCTTATTTCAAGTCCTAGGCCATTAGAATTTAACATATATTTAAGTGTATGTTAAACACATGATAAATCAATAGGAATACAATTTATTAACTACATTTGTTAATGTAAAACATAATTTTAATATTTCTATATACCATATTTAAAATATTTTTTTTTTCATTCTCTTCATAGTGTTATTAGAAGTCATTTCTCAGAAAATTAAAAAGGAATGGTCTCTAATATTTAAAAAATTCAAAATTGGAGAAAATGGAAGACACTGGCTTTTCTTCCATTGTCATTAAATTAGAAATATTCTTGGGACACCCTTTGTTAATCTTACTGAACTTGTTCGATCATCATTCCTCTATATATACATCTATGATCTTTCTGACTTAATCTGTCCAGGATGCCTGATCCTAGACTTAGTACATGAAGGCAAGAAGGTAAAAGAAAAACTATGCATGTAGCTTTATACACATTTAAAAATTATCTATTCCTTTTTCAAGAGTCTTTTTCTCTCATATGAAAGATAATTTTGGTAATACTAATTACTAAAGATGTAGAAAAATGTAACAGTCTGATTGAATCAGCTGAATAGAAAACCAACACATTTTGAAATTTCTTTTTTCTTATCCCAACAAAAGTGTGCTATTGCAATAATAGCTAGTTATTTCAATTCCATCTAGCTGAAACAAGAGTTTAACATGGCTATGTTCAGCCTCAGTGAATGATGTAGATGATGCACAGACTGGATTAGGAATAGGATTCAAACCTACAGTGCAGTCATACTTTTATGTCTTGGACAGAAATTAGTATCTTAATTACATGCTATTTCTCCATCTCTCAGCCTGTCAAATTTAACCTGCATTTATTTTCTCTCTTTAAAAAAAATGTATATGCTTATCTGTTTCTGTCCATCATTCAACTCCTACTTTCTTGTGTTCCCCCAGTTTTGTTACATACTGAATTTCTGTTCCTGTATCTTCCCTTCATGTTTACCTTACAGAAGCCCTGCTTTGTCTTGGTCAACTTTAGTCTACAGTTATTTTTCTTTCTCGGGTTTTTAAGTGAACTGTTTAAAAGAGGCTTGCAATTCCATGACTATTTAAAAATTACCAACTTCCATACAGTAAAAAAAAAGGATAGGGAACAAAACCAGCAGTAGTGGCAGTAGTAATTGACTTTTTGCTCCAATTTGAATTCACAAAAACATATTCAGCTAATAAAAATAGTTCTACAAGGGTTTCCATCAGCTTCCTCAACCAAAAGTGAAATTATTTGTTTTCCTCGCTGTATGTCTGAACACTACATAGAAAATACACTCATCGTATCTATTCTAATATGTCAAACTCTGTGTTGGATGTAGGTTCAAACTGAAAAGGAAATTCATACAGCCACCAGTGGCTGTAAGCTCACCATAGACCACTGGGGAGGGGCATCTGAAGCCCTCCTTTCCCCCTCCACAAATTCATAAATGTGCTGTATGTGGTTGTCCCAGTTCCGACCAGGACTGGGTTCCTCTTACAGTGGCTGGGAGGAGGCATGGCCAAGACCCAGGGCTTACCCTGTGCCACCTCACATTCTTATCAGTGGTGGGGGAAAGGGAACCTCTTCCTGGGACAAGGTGTACCTTCTGGCCAGCTAAGAGAGGCAGAGGGAGCGGTGGTGTGCTGCTGGTTCTTGGCTGGAGGGACTGGTTAGGGTGATGCGGCTGTGGTCAGGTCCAGCTCTTCAGTGAGCAGTTTTAGATGTGAATCACTCTTTCTCTTTTGAACACTTTTGTTATTAACATTGTTGCCGTTACTGTCCATTTTCTTAGCTCAATTGCTGTTTCCAATAAATTGTTCTTATATCAACTATGATCTTCACCTTTTGGGCTTCCAGTTCTTCTCTCCAGCCATGCTGCAGGAGAGATGGGGGAGTGGAAGGGAGAGCAAGCGAGCAGGATGTGGTTTGGAGTCTCAGTGAGAGCACTAAATTTAGAAGTACCACTCTTAAAGCACGGCAGTGGCCTTGAAAGAAAACAAAAAGTTGTGAATCGATTAATTATTCTGTATTACCTGTGAGACTTGCAGTTGTCAGTTATTTTTACAGAATTAACTGCGCACAGAAGTTTCTACTACTGAGATGCAGAGTCTCTCATATCCCCAAAAGGCAAGCAATATTTTAAGCTTTGTTAGCCAAGTCTACTAATTGGCTTGAAAACAAGAACTGAGAGCTTAAACTTTTTGTTGTATTGGGAATCAGTAGAATCATCAGTTTACACAGTTTATCTGCAGCCCACTTGCTGAATGTCTGTGCTGCTAGACACTGTATTAATTGCATCCTTTTTTAAGATTAAGGTTTAGAACCACAAAAAACATGTTTACAAAATTCATCTATTAGGAATTAAGTTAGGCAAGGATGAAGGTCCAGTGATAGCTGGAAGGCCTGCCACCTCAGCTGGCTTTACAATATCCTACATTAACTTTTATCACAAGCAGTAAGTTATAAATCTTTATACAAATGCATGGGTTTTATTAGATAAGGTAGGTCATTCATCTCTATCTTCAGTGCTGTTTCTGTTTACCAGGTTGTTGGGGTTGAATTGCTCCCTTTTCTTTCTGTGGAATTTTTCCCATTGTTATGCTAAGTATTTGTGGCTACATCTTAGTAGCAATACTTTTCTCTCGAAGAGGGTGGGGGATAGGGGGAGACCGGAAAAGGAAAGGTGGGACAGGGATCTGGGACGGGCTCTCGCTCGGTTCGTGGAGTGAAAGGAGGACGGCCCGTGCTCCGATCCAGCATCTTCCCCGCCACCCCAGCACCGGGAGCCACGCTCCCTGCCTCCGAACACTGCTCTGCTGCTCTCCCACTTCATCCTACTACCTCCGGGCACTCTGCCGAGCAGCACGACCGACACCGTGAGCGGGGAGTGGCGCCTCCATCCCTCTCACCCCTGGGCCGCTGCCGCCATCACTCCAGCCCTCTTCGACTGCGCGGGACCTGCCCTGCCCACAGCACCGGGAACTGAGCGCAGGGAGAGGGAGCCTGTGGCCAAAAGGGACTGGAACTGAGCTATACTGTTCTGTTTCATTGCCAATTTTTACAGCTGTTATAAATGAGAGACAAAAGTCTCGATACTCAGCAGAACTTTGGATTGCTTTATTTGATATAGAAAGAGCAAGCAGCGCGCTGGGGAACGCGAGGGGTCACCGCCCACTCCACGCTCCACCGAACCTTGGTTTGCAGCCTCTTCTTATAGTGTGGTTTCTTGTTGTAATCAATAATTTTGGGGTTTTTTTGCTGTCATATTTTGCCAGGTAAGCAGTGGTGGTCGAATAAACATCCTTACACAAATTCACAAAGCCTCCGGGCGATAATCAGTCACAGATAGCCATCTGGTCCTTGTAGATAACCACCAGAGAAGTTCTGGAAGTCTGGTCCTTGAGATAAGCAGTATTGATTAGACAAAGGTAGGAAGGGCTTTTTGGGAAGTCTGATTTCGTAAGCTGGTAGCCGATACAACTTACTTGAAAAACATAATATAACGTAATGTAACATAATACAACATAATATAACAAGGTGATTTTAAACAAAATTATTTAATCATATAATTTCCTTTATCTAGTGTCCATGCTTCACTTCAGAGCTTAGTATTCTGGTTTATGCAAACCCCAATGCTTTTGTGATTAACACGAATCTTTTATCAATTATCACACAGCTGTTGTTGTTTCTACTATTTTGCCTTGTTAGATATCATTAAAGAACTGTTATTCCTATCCCCATATCTTCTGCCTGAAAGCCTCTGATTTGAAACTATAATAATTAGAAGGGAGGGGGTTGCACTCTGCATCTCAGGAAAGGGGTTCTTGCCTTTCCTTAGCAAAATACCTGTCTTTCAAACCGAGACACAGGTGGTTTAAAATTTAAAGATCCTCAGGCACTGTCTAGGACAGAGTTATTTGGAAATAATCCCTTGCCCACTGATAAAGCTTCAAAAAACACCCAGATTTAACACTAAAATGTATTTTCCATGAATGCGAATTAAGTTTAGGATACAGTTCCATTTTGAAAAACAGTTGTTTCATGTGAAGCACTGGTAGCCCCAGAGAGAGTCTTACTCTTGTCTCTCCTTGGCAATTCTTAGCTCTGCTTCAAACGGCAGATTGTGTGCTTTGCTGTCTCTATTTGTAGCACCTAATATCTGTCTAGTGTCTGTTTCTGTACCACAAATAGACTGAACTCAGGAATAGAGCTTTCATTGAGTAACTTTAGTTATACAACACAAAGCATAGAGACATGAGTGGCTCCAAGTGATCCTTCTGGCAAAGTAAGCTGTTGATGGTCCTGCTACAGCCTGAAGAACAATGAAACTTTTTTCCAGCACAATGGATTGAGAAGTATTTTCCAAAAAAAAATTGAATGAAATTATAATTTCTGCATGTTATAAATGAGAGACAAAAGTCCCGATATTCAGCAAAATTTAGATTGCTTTATTTGATATAGAAGGAGCAAGCAGCGCGCTGGGGAACGTGAGGGGTCACCTCCCACTCCACACTCCACCAAACCTTGGTTTGCAGCCTCTTCTTATACTGTGGTTTCTCATTGTACACAAATTCACAAAGCCTTTGGGTGATAATCAGTCACAGATAGCCATCCGGTCCTTGTAGATGACCACCAGGGAAGTTCTGGAGGTCTGGTTTTTGGGATAGGCAGTACTGATTAGACAAAGGCAGGAAGGGCTTTTTGGGAAGTCCGATTTTGCAAGCTGGTAGCTGATACAACTTATTTGAAAAACATAACATATTATAATGTAACATAATAGAACAAGGTGATTTTAAACAGAATTATTTAATCATATAATTTCCTTTATCTAGTGTCCATGCTTCACTTCAGAGCTTAGTATTCTGGTTTATGCAAACCCCAATGCTTTTGTGATTAACACGAATCTTTTATCAATTGTCACAATTTCCTCACTTCTCTTTTTTTATCCCATTGATTTGTGTTCTGGTTTCAAATTTTGTCAGTACCTCTTGTACTAGGTTTAATACATTTACTGCATTTAATTTTGTTGCCTTCTCAGGGTCTATTGGTATTGTAGCAACTTGCATTCTTTGAACCACTGACTGGATTAATCGAATGAAACATGGAACAAGACAAGGGATAAACAGTAGTCTTAATAATGCACATGTTAATATAAACCTTAATTTTTTCCACCAAGCTTCCCCCAACAGGTTATTCCACCAATTATCATTAAGCATAGAGTTCCAGGTTTGTACAGGTACATGGGCTATTCGTTTTATTTTTTTCTGCAGTTTTAGTAATTACTTCACCATTATCATCAATTTCTAAGCAGCATTCAGAATTATTAAACTTCCTACACATTCCCCTTCGATATTTTTGTTTGATTCCACTGTAACAACTGTTTTGGCCTTAATCCTTCCTCCCACCTCCTTGGCCATTGTTCAGTCATTTGCATTCCTCTACAGATCTAACAGTGAGTTAAGTTCAGTAGTAATTTCTTTTATTAATTTTACAAATAAATTTTTTCCCAAGGTGGGTAAGTCCCGTTTGCTGAGTTTTATTTTTGCTGAGTTTGTTTTATTTTCTCATACAAGTTAAAATTTTCCCCACGGTTTGTCCTTGTTCCTTTGAATATTTTAGTTATATATATTTTTTTTTTAATTAATTCCTCCTTGTAGTGATCTTGCACTCCCCTCTGGTCTGAATATCCCCACATACCTTTTTTTGTGAAGCAGAAGTATGTCTCTCCTACTGGACAACTTTGGTATGCCGATGGAGCCCACCCTCCTTTTTTTCAAATTGGTGGCTACCCAGTAACTTTTTCTCATCATAGTGCAAGTTTCTAAGTTGTGTTTATTATAGCAGATCGAATTGATATGTGTATGGAAGGCAAGGGTGGATACCGTGCGTCTGCCGTACCTCATTGTCTGGTAACACTTGGAACAAGCATCAGCACTATTTCCTTTTATCATCATTAGCAATAGGATGACTCCCATGACCATTTTCATCCCTCTGCCTCCCTCAAGGCCTACGGGGTTGCTGCCAGTAGCCGAGGTTTGTTTAATCTTCTCGGCAGCAGGGAATATGTCCTGGGGTCTCCCACATCGTCTTTTTCTTTTGGTAGTGTTTCTTAATTTTGTTCCAGCTTTTAGCTTTAACATTCCAGTATGAGGTACAGCAGTAACAGCACGGTATACGCAACCCTTTCCAGTACTTTCTTGCCAATACTTCTGCTCTGGCTCTCTTCTTTTTCCTCATTCCATTCTCAAATAACTCTCACCAGTTATGATCATCAATTTCAATTTCTCCTTGTGCTGATAGGGTATTAAGTACCTTAATAGTTTCTTTACATTAATTTCTTTTACACTGGACACATAATGCGAATGGGGGATACCCACCATAGGAATGACACCACTACAACTTAGTACAATATGGGCTCCTTTTTTTTTTTTTTTTTTTTAATGAACAGGCTACAATCACACCCCTTCTGGTGACTCAAAAGACTGCATTAATTCTTCTAGGGCTTGTCCAAAGAGATTAGGGGATTCTGTAAAGCCCTGAGGCAATACTGTCCAAGGCAGTTGTTGTTTTCTGCCTTTATCAGGATCTTTCCATTTAAAGGCAAGGTAATCTCTACTTTTTTCCTCCAATGGGCATGCCCAGAAGGCATCTTTTAGATCTACACTATACTAAGTGTAGTCAGGGGACAACTGGTTTAAAAGAGTATAAGGGTTTGCTACTACAGGAAATTTGGTAACAGTTTACTGATTTATAGCTTTCAAATCCTGTACCAATCTGTAATTCCCATCTGTGTTTTTGACAGGCAGAATAGAAGTATTATGTGGGGACATACATGGTTCTAAAGCCCCCTGTTGCAAAAGGTTTTCTATGAGAGGCTTAAGGCCCCGTCTCCCTTCCAGTGATATTGGATATTGATGAACTCGGATAGGCAAATCGGGATCAGTGATTTTCACCTTGATAGGTTTCATTTTTAACTTCCCTATTGCTCCAGGGGTGTACCACACCTCAGGACATATTTGCTCCTCGTCCTTTTGGGTTAAAGCAAAAATTTTAAGCTGCTTTTGGGATACTTCAATTTTCAAATCCAATGCTATCATTAAATCCCTCCTCAATAAATTATTTTCTGCCTCTGGCAGTAACAGCAGATCTTTTAATTCAATTTTGGTTTGGGTCTCAATTTGCACATTTGTAATAATAGAGACCTGAAATGGTTCACCTTTTGCTCCAACCACGAGTGCTGTTTTTCTACTAGGTTTACACCCTTTTGGTAGGTGTTTAATTGTGGACTTTTCGGCTCCTGTATGTACTAAAAATTCCACCTCTTTTCCCTGAGGACCAATCCTTAATTTTATTAAGGGCTCTTTGGATGGTATGGTCCCTAATCCATACAGCCCCTGACACCCCTATTCATCCTCCTGGAACATTTTTTCATCCTGTATTTGTTCTTTACAATTTTTCTTTATATGACCTTTCTTGTTACAATAAAAGCAGGTTTGCCATGGTGAATTATTTCCTGCTTTATTTCCTTGTTTTGGTGGGGGTTTTCGTGGTTTCCCTCCTCTCTGGTGATACTATCTCTCCTGGTATTTCTTTGACTGGAGCGAGTTCTTAGAGCTATGGGAGTACCAGGAGGAGAAGTGGGTGCGTGGGGAGGCTCTCCTGTATTTTCTGTATTATACGGAGGTGGGAGATTATCGAGGGGTTCCTAGGTAACCTTTTTGTTATCTTCATCCTCTTTTTCTTTTAAAGTATATATCAAGGATGGCTTGGACTGTTTTACCCACAGGGCAGCATACTCACATTCCTTTTTGTTAAATGGTTCTTTACGAACCACATATGTGTTTAATGCCCGACAAATCCAACCCTCAAATGATCCGAACATGGGCTAGTATAGGTTATCTTTACCGAACATTTCTCTGGTCCATTCCACCATGCAATAGTGAATCAATTTTTCTTTACTTTTTCCTCTATATACCGTCCCTGCGTCCCAACATCTTAATATTACTCCCAAAGGGCTGCCTGGTGGTATTTCTGGCAACCTACTTGTTTTGTCTTTATTTTCCCTGTCTCCTTGTGGACCAAATGAACTTGAACCTCTTCATGGGTCCCTGGGACTCAGAATCTTACTCCCTCTTTGTCCCATTTTTACCTCACGGGACTGTCTTGAGGTGTTTGTACTTCCCGATGTGTTTTGCCCGAACCCCTGCCTCTCCTTGGGTCAGGATGGACTGGAACCCGCCTCTATCTGGGCTGGGATGGGAAAAGCAGCTTTTCCCTTCTCCCTCCGTGACTGGTGTGTTGCAATCTGCTTTTCTTTTCCTCCCCCTTCCCCTCCCCCCCCTCCCCCCCGCGCTCCTTCCCGGGTCCTGCCTTTGCCTGGGCTAGTATGGGAAGGACCTAGCCTCTACCTGGGATAGGACAAGAAAAGCAGTCTCTCCCTTTGTGCTCACTCGCTTCGTCCATTCACCGGGCAGGTCCCTCACGGGATGCTGGAAACGTGGATAGAAGGACTCCACCCTCGCTTCGCAGCAAAGTCCATGTCTCATTCAGGCAAGCACACAGTCATCCCCACCAAACCAGACAGATACTCACAGTCCGATGCTCCTGTCTGGGTCTTCGTGCACGAGAATTACAGGTGATTTTGCCGCCGTCTTCCGGGGAGATTTTCCTTGCTCAGTCTATATGGTGCGGTACGTCGATGGGTCCCGAGAATCACTGACGAACCGGGGCCACAGCAGTGGGGCGCCTCCCCGAAATCGCAGTGCCTCTCAGGGCTCCAAGGACGGCCCGGGTTTCGGCACCAAATTGTTATAAATGAGAGACAAGAGTCTCGATATTCAACAAAATTTAGATTGCTTTATTTGATATAGAAAGAGCAAGCAGCACACTGGGGAACATGAGGGGTCACCGCCCACTCCACGCTCCCCAGCGCGCTGCTTGCTCTTTCTATATCAAATAAAGCAATCTAAATTTTGCTGAATATCGAGACTTTTGTCTCTCATTTATAACATGCATAAATTCAATTTTGGCACAGAGCTAACTTTCAGAGTGTAAAACACTGACTGTTCATATCTGTCAAGCTCTAGTGTGTGTGGGGTGGGAACTTGTCAAAGGTCTTTCTAAACTTGGCGATTCTAACTCAGAAATTTATTCCTGAAGTGGCAAGAAACCTTCTTCTTGTTGCCCAGTTAAGTTTTCTCTCATTAAATGTAGTCATTAAATCCACAGCTCTCCCTAACATTTATCTTTTACTTCCTTGTCCGCCCTCCTGGAATTTCACATTCCAGCTCTTAGAGAAGCCATGAATGTCATCATCAGTCGCTCTGAGCTCCTGGAGTTCTTACATATTTGATATGATTTTCCTATTATAATTTTGCCTTTACTTAAATAGCATCATCCTCCTGACAAAAGACTTAGTTAGCTTTGTACTACCACGTCTACATAACAGCCTTGCTTCCATGTTTTTTTGCAGTGCACATATCTAGATAGCACTTTTTAGTGCTGTTTGTAACAGCTACATTCTACCAGATTCTATAGGCTAATTAGCTAACAATGCCTAATAGCTTAAAATACTTATCTGGCAGCCTAAGATACATTGCTAGTGTTAGTCACACAATGCGGCTGGGTGTAATGACTCGGGCAGAGGAAGGAGGCTAGGTATACAGTTGCAGGTATTCCACCTAAACCAGCCAGATCTACCAGAACAAACTCGTTTTCAAATGTTTGTAACCAGCGCCCCAACCCTAAATGCCCACACCAATTGGATTCTTTGAAATCTCTATACAAGCGTGAAGACAGAGAGAACTTAGTTATGTAACGTAGTATGTGGCCCTTTTTTGTGTATGTGTGTGTGCGTGTCTGTGTGTCTGGGTCTGTCTGTGTGTGAAATGCCAAGCAACAGGTTGCACTGTTCGTACAAGGTTCAGGCAAGAGCGACTGAAACAAACACAACAAATTATGCGTTGGTTTCTGCAAAGGTTTGGAAAAGCTAATCCGAGCCACATTTGCACAACACGTAAGTTATCGCGATCCAAACCACTCATCCGGTAGCGAGGCATAACGGATCTAATTACGCACGCGCTACAATCCAGGTACTGACGGAAATGTCGCCTGCCCCTCCCTCCCCGAAAGACCTCCCGACCGCGAGGGGGCTCTGCACCGCCCGGGCCCGCTCCGGTCCCCGCTCCGCGGCCTCTGGGAAGGGCGGGGCCGCGGCCGCCCCACCGCAGGCGTCACTCCCAGCATGCAGCGCGGCGTGCTCCTGCCGCCGCTGCCGGGCGGAGAAGATGGCGGAGGGAGGCGCCGCAGATCTGGAGACCCAGCGCACGGACGTCGCGGTGCTGCTCAAAACCGCCCTCCGCAAGGGCGACACCTGGTGAGGGAGGAGCAGGGGGTAGTCGGCCGGACCGGCCTGGTCGGCGCCTCCGTCCCCGGAGCCGCTTGGCTGCCAGAGGCACCGACCTCCTTTTCCTCGCCCCCCACCCGCTCCCGGGGACGGCTCGACGTGCCTCCCGCTGCCAGGAAGGTGGAGGCGGGTGACAAGGGCAGGGAGGCAGTGCTGTTTCCCGCGTTTCCCATCGCTCGGTTTCCGCAGCTCCTGCCGGGCAGGGAGCGGCCGCCTGGGTGCGGCGGGGCCTCGGCCTAGCCCGGGCTGCGGGAGGACGGCGGGGAGGCCCCGAGGTCAGCGCCCCGCGGGGGAGGGCAAGGAGGGAACGGCGCGGCTGCGGGGACTCGCTGCCGGGTGGGAGTCCCGGATGGCGGGCCCGGAAGTCGCAGGGGGCTTGTTTTGGCTGCGCGAGGAGTATTGAGGTGGGGGAGAAGGGCCTTGCTACTAGGCGTTTCTTCCATTTTCCGGGCGGAAATGGTCCCGGCTTCACCTTCACGTTATCAGAAATGATATCTATACTTTGGTCTAGCTTGCCCTGATTCCCGTCGGTGGCTGTGACAAGCCTTGAGTTTTAATTTTATTGCGACTGTAAACGCGTTAGCTTCCTAAGAAAGAGTCCCTGAAGGTGCGAACGGACCCTTATGATACATTTTCGACAGTGAACATTTGAAAAATAGGTTTTTCTGGTCAGTCGTAAAATATTTCTTAGTATGTCAACATAATAAGCCATGGTTGACAAGAATTAGGTTAAAAAACACCTCTTTTTGGCGTATATTTTGTAACTGAGCTTCTGTAGTTGTAGTTCTGTGAGGCTAGGAAATGGAACTTTTTTTAGGAGGGGAAAAAATAAGGAACTGACACTTCTTCCACGACTCAGCCTCTTCATCTCTTCCTGTATGAAACTGTCGCCCAAAGACGAAGACTGAAGCATTAACTTACAGAGAATTAACTATGAATTCACAGAAGTAGAACTAGCCCACCTCATTTCAGCTGTCATCACTCACTGTTCCAGTTCTATAGAAGACTATATTTAACTGTGTTGGTACTGCAGCATGTGTCAGAAGCATACATTCTGATGCATTATTCAAATACTGCTGAGTATATGTTCAGTTTTGTCATATGAACAGACTGCTCTTGAAACTGGAAAAGTGTAAGAAACTAGAAAAAGGAGATTAATTCACATGGTAATGTTGAAAATGACCAGCGGTAGTAAAAGCGTGCTCAGGCTTG
Source organism: Sturnus vulgaris (assembly GCF_052056855.1). NCBI lineage: Eukaryota > Metazoa > Chordata > Aves > Passeriformes > Sturnidae > Sturnus > Sturnus vulgaris. The sequence goes on from NC_142247.1 coordinate 44,828,934, forward strand.
ATGTCTTTCAAGACTATTTTTTAATGGTTCTGTTGGGTAGTTCCCAGCTACTAAAACAATGTTTCAGGCAGTTAATATTGTTCAGAGTGATAGTACTTTTATGACTAGTTGACAGCATGACCGAAACAGTAAGTTTACTGTGCTTTTTAGTACATTCAGTATTTTAATACGAAGAATCAGTTATGTGGGAAAAGCTTCTAAATGTTCTGTGAAAATATAACCAGCTGTGATTGGCACTGATGTCAGTGAAGTGTTTTAAAACTGAATAAGCTACAGCAAAGTCCCATTAAGTTTTACTTGTGAACTGTTAGATCGAGCTACATAAAGGTGTATGCTTGTGCATTCATAGGATTTATACTTCGACTGTGCAACTATCTTCACAAATTAAAAGGTACATTTAGTCCAAATGGTTTTTTAAAGGCATTTTGTCAATGGCTTTTTGGTCTTTTGGGACATCAGTGAGGAAGCAACAGTTAAAGTGCTATGAGCCATGATTCAGAATTGCGTTGATTCAGTAGTGAATACTGCTGAACAAAATTCAGCAGAGCCATACCAACTTGTTCTGTTTGAGCTTTAAAACACTCAAATGCAATCCTTTTAAAAATGCTGGCTTATACATGGTAAGTCTTTTCCATGCTCTTCAAAATTTTGAGTTGAGAGAACAAGAAACTATATATGGAAAGTATAAAGCTTTGGGGGTTTTCTCTAAGAAAAAAGCAACTAAACAGTAAGGCAAAGAGAGGCAAATCTTAGAAGCATCTATGAAGTGGCTGATGAATTTCTTCATTAGTTCTTTGTGTAAACTGCAGAGAGAAAGAAATAAAATTTACTTGAAACACAACATTTTTAGAGTTAGGTATTGGAAGAAGAATTGCTAGAATTAGAAACCAGTTGAATAAGTGGTTTTGTGAGCTGCAGAGTTTGTTACATTAGATGTTTTTAAGGGTAGCTTGGGAATAGTATGCATTAAGCTGTATTGCTCCAATGGATGGGCAAAGTTAGTGTCTTTAACTGCTTCAGCTGCAGGGACAAGATTTTGGGCTAGTTTGTCCCAGTGGTCTTTTTTGCATTCTTTATGGCCAGTTAATAAATGATTAAACTCTGAGAGATTGAGGATTCTTCCATCTCTCCATTTATCTTATTTTTCCAAATATACATTAAATAAACATCAAATTTTTCTGAGAAGAACTTCCTTTGTTTATCAGTTCTTCTGAATAATGTTGTCTACTTTCATTAATAAAGTCAATGTAAAAACTACACTTTTGTTCCACAGAACCTGAATTAATATAAGTTTTACTTCCTGCAGTATTGTCCAAAGGATCTTCAGTTTCTGTGGTTGACCTAGACTTCTGCTTAGGAAAAAAAAATGCTGCATTTCGTTGTATGTCTCACAGTTTTAGTATCTGATATGATTACATCTCAGTATTTTGATACTCTTTCTACTGGTGCTAGACAAGTGAGGAGAATTTATTGCTTGAGGAGATTTTACCCTCTCATTCAGAAAGACAAAAATTGTTGGTTATTACAGCTGCAGGCAAATCTGAACTCACTCAATGTCTTCTACTCTCAGAAATTGAAGAACTATTGATGTTCATCAGATTTTTAGGCACAGTATAATTTGTGTGACCAACTGGTCTTGATGATGTCATTTAATGCCTTTGTAGCTGCAGTGATACTCTTGAGAACCATGCCAAGTTTTTCTGTTTTTACAGTCACAGTGATACTCTTGAGAACCTTGCCAAGTTTTTCTGTTTTTACAGTATCTCAGAAATACAGTTTTCAATACTGGCAATTATTGATCTTGGAACAACTTTGTTATAGAAGAGAAAACCATCAGTTTTTCTGTGTGACTTCTTGGGGAATTTCTCTGTAATTTCTTCCCCCTATTAAAGTGTGATTTCTTGATTTTACCTTTAAAACCACCTTCTGCCGTGACTTCCCTGTAGTTCCTGTTCTTTTGTGGCTGTCTTAGTCAAATATTGTCTCAGTAGCTCAGATAAGACATTACAAATGCTTTCATACTCTTGGCTACCTCTTGCACACATTGTCACTCCTTGGTCTAGGATATGTAACCACATTTCTCACCTTTAGGTATCACCTGCCAAAAATTTTTTTACTTTAAGTGCGTGATAGTGACTTAAAAATAACTAACAGCTCAGCAGTCAGTTTTACCACTTTTTCTCTCTCTTCCTCCTAGAGTTTCCCCACTGTGCTTCTTTCATCTATTGATTGCCATAACAATTTATGAGCTGATGAGAATATAGAAGTCACTTAGATAAGAATTAAGCAGTAACAGTGTACAAAAACTATCACACTTTATTTAGTGGCTAAGGGAACAAATACAATCATCAGATGTTTGAATAGGGAATACCAAGTAGCAATACAAATATGTACTGGTTACAAAATATATTAGTGAAACTATTCTACTGCCCAGTTCTGGTGTCCACATGTGACAGGTGGTGTTCATTTAGAATGAGTTCAGACATCTTAAAATCTAGTAGGGAAAGCAGAAGCCTTGTCTTCCAGAGAAGAGCTTGGAGAACCTTAGTCTGTTTTGCTGAATTTTGAGTTGTCTGCTGAAATAGTTATGTAAGAGGAAGATGTCTTCTAGGATAAGGATTTTTAGATCAGCAGATAAAGATTTAAGACACTGTGTAAACTGAAGCAAGTCAGGTTTAGGCCAGAAGGAAGATGGGTTTTCAGCCCTGTTAGCCGATGAATTTTGGTGCCAGTCATCACTTCACAAGAGTGATGAGAGAGATTCTTAATCTCTTTTTAGTTTTTAAGGCTTGCAAATTAGTAAAACAGGAGTATAGTATTTTTAGTTTTCAGAAATACCTGATACATACCACTTCTGAAGTTCTGCTGAGTCTAGGTAGAGTACTGTTGTTATTCATACAGTACATTTCTTGGACAGTGAAAAAAATATTTTCTTAACCCGTGGGAATTTCATTGCCTTTTCAATTGTAATACTTGGTCACTGAAGAGAGTAAGTAAAAATGAAGTGGGATGAAAATCCTTCTGAGTGAGTGATCAATAGATCTGATAAGTTCAACCTTAAAGGACTTTTTCTCCAGAAGTGAATTTCCCCACTGAACATATAAGCATTTTAATTCTGGCTGCAGTGAAAACTCATGAATCTTGATGAACAGACATCTGTAGCCTTGCTTAAAAACTCTGCAGTGCTCATAATTTATGACAGCCTTGATGCTGAAGTGCTTAGCTTTTACAGCATTTTACAATGTGGTCTTCAAAGAGCATGCTGAGTTGGAAGGGGCCTACAAAGATCATCAAGTCCAACTCAGCCTTGCACAGGACATCCCCAAGAGTCAAGCCATGTACCTTTTTCTCTGTATTTTCGTCTCAGTGTTTGCCACATTACATCATCCATCATTGTGTTGTACATGAGCAGAACCTAGATTGAATGTTAATGGAAGATTTTACTTGATTTCACTGGGGGCATGATGAGATGTTAGGGACCTGCACTTCAATAATATTTGGTATGATATTCTAAATTATTTTGATAACTTCATAAAATGAGAAACAAGGAATACTATGTGTTTCCGGGATAGATTAAGAGTTGGATGGGTTTGTTTTGTTTTGTTTTTTTCAGATGAGGTTTAAGTTGCTGATTTTGTTTTATAAACCTAGTGGTTGAAGTTTGGTGTTAGGTTTCTCTCACTGCATAAAGAATGGTGCTGCGTGTGACCAGTGGTCTACAAAGATTTAAATTCTTCTGGACAATACTTAGAGTGGAAATGAGTAGATGCATTTTTCTTGTGTTAATTGATTTGGTGAGGTGAAAGCATGTTAAAATCGTATTTGTTCCAAGCTTTTGCCTGAAAATTGATTTGTTAGATTATGTTTTAATAAAAAGTCTTTACTTAAATGGAAAATTTCTAAAGTTATGCAAAACACTTACATGGTTGTTAATGTTCACCCTGAAATTTTAACATAAAGTTGTGCTCCACTAATTTTGGCTGAATCATACTTTTCGGTCGGCCTCGTGGTAGTATGGATGAAGAATGTGCTGCTTAGGCTACTGCAGCACATTATGGGAGTGGAGCATATCGCAAGCTGTAGTCAGAATTTGATTAGTTGATTTGAAATCTTGGTGCATTTTGTTGAACTAAACACTTATTTCTGTAGAGGAATCTGAAATACTTAGACAGATTTCTTAAAAATGGGAGGTAAGCTCTTTTTTTTGTCTTTGACCCCTGCATATTTTTCTTGTGATTTTACCTGTATTTTGAATAAAAAGATGGTATGGTTTGTGTGATAGAGTAGAATAATTACCAGCATTTTGATCTTGAAGATCTTGTTAATTCTGAAAGAAAATTGAATTTGAAGGCATCTGTTAATTATGAGTGTATTTGGTCAAGCAGTTTTCATCACCTTTGTCAAAGCAGAAATACAGATACAAACCCATTCTTACATTCTTATTTTTATTGTTGCATTTGTGCAAGAACAAAAATCAGATGCTGTACCTTTAAGCAGGAGTCCTAATTTGCTTTCTGCAAAACAGTTGTTCTCCTTTGTCCTCTGTATTGCTTCATCTGTTCTGATGCACAGTGAGGAGAATAAAAAAAAATCCTCATCTCTCTGGACCGTTCGCACAGTTTTACTGTTAAAAGTAAAATAGCTTCTGTTCAGAAGATATCCCAGCAGTACACAGTGCACACTGTCTCTCTGTGAAGTGTCTTTATATCATATTAAAGTTTTCTGGTTTGATTTTGAATCCAAAGACCTAATGTATCAGTCAAAATAAATAAATCTAAGTTACATGTTGTTTAATTCCATCTGTATATAATGGCCACAAGAATTCAGAATGCATTTGACAGCAGTGGGAAATACCAAGATCTTAGTCATACTATTCAGATCTTTTTCTGTCAACTTGGATGTTGAGGTAAGGAATAAATGCTGTTGTACTTGTGTAATGTTTCTGTTAAGTTACTTAGGTATATTAAGACAAAATAAGCAGTAAATTACAGGTGAACCTGAATTACATTTAAAACTCACAAACCATGGGAGAATTTTAGAAATCAGTTAGTAAGTTTCCTGGGAATACTTTCTTTTGTTCAGTGAGCAATGTCCATGTAGTCATGCAGCTGCGAAATTTTAAAACTTCTTTAAAATGGATTTCTATTATTTGCTGAGTTTTTATTTAAAAAATGAAAGTGAATTTACAAGTGTTGTAATAGCTTCAAGTTTTTGTTTTAATTTTGTTTCAAATTAATGTGCAAAGGCTGTAAGTAATCCTATTTTGGGCTGCCTTGAGTCTCTACAGTTGATCATTTGGTCATACATAAGGATATAGTCATTTCTGGTGAATTTAATTGGGTGACCCCATTTTATTGGGTTTGCATGGCAAAGTGTTGGTAGCAGGGTTGCTTTTAGGAGAAGGTGCCAGAAGCTTCTCCTATGTCTTACAGAGCCAATTCCAGCTGGCTCCAGATGAAGTGACCACTGGCCAAGGCCAAATAGCCCAAATTGAAAGTGACCCATAAGGGACATTGAATCCAACTTCCTGCTCTTTGCAGGACTGCCTAAAGCTAAACCATATGGCTAAGAGTGTCTTCTAGAAGATCCTTGAACTGACTGGCTTGGTGCTGTGACCACTTCCCTAGGGAGCCTGTTCCAGTGACCATCCACCCTCTCAGGCTTCTCATGATGTCGAGTATGAACTTCTCCTGTTGCAGCGTCATTCCATTTCCTCATGTTTTATTCCATTATTTGGCATTTCAGAGGTCTCTAGAGTATAAATTGTCCCTTGTATATGGTAATCCACTTCAGACAGGCAAGAAACATTTTACAGAAGGGTGCAGATATATCTTATGAAGCAATCTGAAGCTCTACTCAGAAGTAAATACTGGGTAATGAAGTAGGCCAGACTTGAACTGAGAACATATTCACATATTCTGTAGTTTTTGATTCTACTTGCATGAAGAAAATTTTAAGTATGCATAATATAACCAAGAAAAAGTTCCTAAAGCTAATTAAACTGTACAAGTGTTCCAGTGTTGTTAATACTGAAAATTCCATATTTGAGTGTAATTTTCAGCATATGGTACATGCATGTTTTTGCTTACTTTTAGGTAAAGGTTTGGGACTATTTCAGTGTTCAGTGTTATCGACCAGTTGGCTCTAATAACTTGGTTGTACTACTTTTTTCAAACAACTTGAGGTTACTGATTTATTTGAAGTATCTATAAATGTCAGGTATCTGTTGTTTTAGAGTTAATCAGTTCATTTGGCTGTGCAGTTGTCTTAGTTTTTAAGGTTTGGCCCTCAAAGAAGAGTATTTAGCAATTTAAGACTGTTCTTGACTTTAATCTTTATTCAATTCCTGCAGATTTGTTTTACCTCAGAAGATGGGTTGGTTATCCTGCTCACTAGCTAAACTGATGACATGCCAAAGAGCAAAACTTATGTTTCCTGGTTGAAGGAAATCTTTATTCCATCAGATAACAAACGTTTCTTAATCATAATTCTAGAAAATGGATAGGCTATACATTTTAACTTTGATGGGGAGATCTGGGGTAGCCTTCTTGGTCAGTTCCACAATTCAAAAACCTTCTGTAGCATTAGACTCATTTAGAACTTCTTCCTGTATTAGGTAATAGTAACAAAAATAAAGGCAAAACATTGTACAAGCTTAATATACATGTATTTTGGTCTCTGTTTTACTGATGCATGGTATACTATTTTTGTATCTGGGACAAAACACATTACAGGGAGGTGTATCTGGTCCAAGTGTGTACCCCAAGTTTTTAATGTTTTTTCCTTAAAAAGGGATCAAATATCATTTAAGAAATGAGAGTTTAGTAGATGTAGTTCTGTTTACCTGAGCTTCCTCTTAAATTACTGGATGTCCCTCATAGGTAATACTTAGTTTTCAGGTGGTTGATTGTATCATAGATATTATAACACTCATGAAAAGATAAATTGTTTTCCATTGGTTTGCATTCTCTTGTGCAGATGAATAGTCTTGTTGATCTTGGTGAGAATCTATATTGAATGTGTTTTTAAAGTCAAAAGTTTTAAGTTATAAATCTCTGATTATTATTTTTCCCATTAATACTAAGAAGTCTGGATTTTAGGTACAGAAGTGCTGTAGCAGGTTGATTGATTGGTCTTAAACTGAGCATGTAACTATGCTCCTTTTTTTTCCCCTTCCCCAGCATAATCTTTAATGTGGTATATCCTTCTTGCATAAAATGAGGACAGTGTATGGCATTTGAATGCAAATTTCTGGTTTCCCTAATATTACTGGAAAAGTAGTATTTCATGTCTTAAGAGCAACTTCTTGTAATGGGGTGTTCTGGTTTTGGTCAGGATAGTTATTTTTTCCACGGTGAGGGAATGGAGCCTGGAGCTCAGCCCTGGGCATGTCTAGGTTATGCTCTACCACCCCCAGGGGTGGGAGTGAAGGACTCCTGCTTGGGAAAAGAGCCCTGTGTCTTCAGGATGAGAAAAGGCATGTTGGGAGTTCATTGTCAGGATGAGCATTTTGCATGTAAATCACCCTCTTTTTTAAACTTCTGTTATTAATATTGTTGCTGTTACTGTTTCTTTTTTTATCTAGTTTCTGTTTCCAGTAAATTGGTATTATCTCAGCCTGTAAGCTCTGATTTTTGTGGGGTGGGGGATGGGAGCAGTTTATGGGTTTTTTTATTGAGAGTACTAAATTGGGGAATACCATTCTTAAATCAGGATAAGAGAGATTACAGCTATTTTGGCTGTGTCCAATATAAACTCAAAATAGCTTTTCTCACCTGTAGATTTCTATTGAAGCAAAAGTAGGAGAATGTTCATTAGAACGCCTAATATGTATAAAACATAGATGTACATGCACATACATGCCTGTAGCCAGTAATTTGCTATAAGAATTCACATCTATGGTGTCTGCTAGCATTTTTCAAAATCTCTACGTGCAAATTTATTTTCTAGGGTGAATAAATTCAATAGACCTTTATTTTCCATGTAATGCATGTTACCTCTGCTTTGTGGTAAAGGAACTTGACTGTGCTGTTTAGTTCTTATCATACATACATACTTGCATGATTTCTAAGTGGCCTTTCAGCTTTCTTTATGCAAGAAATATTAAGCCCTTATTTGAACCTGGAAAGATTTCTAAATTCAAAATTCCTAAATGTGAAGGGAAGTGATGAAAGATTTTTTGCACTTCATGTTAGGAAACAGCAATGTTACGACATTTCTGTTAGGGAGGACCCTAAAGAGACTGCACAGCAAATTTTGGTTGATGGCAAAATTAATCAGATATGGAAGAAGAAAGCTGATGAAGTCTTGAAATAGATGGCGGTGAATATTTAAAACTGGAACAGTGGACCCCAAGCTTTCTCACACTGTTGAATTTTATTATCAAAAATTTGTATTAATCACTCTTTTACTGGGGTGTGATAAGACATTTACCACAAAGCATTTGAAAAGTAAAATGATTCTTCAGGAGTAGTAATTTCTTAAGCATTAATTAAAATAAATTTAGTTTCGCTTCTGTTTGAAATTATATCTTAAGATTCATAATTCATTCAAATTTAGGTCAAGAAAGTAGAGGCTAATGGAACAAGGTTACAAGGTTTAGTGGTGACTGCATTCATAACCATGCACAGTTACAGTTCTTATGGAATAGAGACATGGAGTAGAGGATGGCCGCAGCAGAAGAGAAAGGGGAGAATGCTGTTGGCCTTAAGTATGTTCATGAGAATGAAAACTTAGTATAAAGCAGATGGTAAGGGCATGTCAGATTAATCAAATTCAGTTTCATCCTAATATAGTAGCAAAAGATTTGGGACAGACCAGGCAGAAGAAGATGAATACTTTTAGGAAAGAGAAATAAGGAATATAGTATTTTTTTTAAATGGATAAAAATCTGAGCATCACTGAACAAATTTCATATCTTGATCTTAAAGAAATTCTGGACAAAAAGGTGTAAAATGTTGGTATCACTGGACTTCATAAAAGACTGTGACAAGAGTTTAATCTAGATTAAAAAACTGCAGAGCTGAGATTAGAGATATAATCGCTTTATATGGAAGTGTGATGTTGATAATTATTTGTAGGAGCAACATCTAGTCATCTATCAAAAGCAGAGTATTTATTCTTTGTGTTGATGTTTACTCAGAGGAAGAAAACATTCTCTCTGGTTCTTGACAAGGCATTAGAGTTCTGAAGTTCAAGTTGCATGTGTTATAAATAAAATTCCAGAGGTAGACAATTCTTTACTGAAAGTTCTCTCTCACTTTTTTAAATGGCTGTCTAATAATAGAGATTTAACTTGAATCTCCTAAATTCCAAAATAAAGAACAGGAATCAAAGGTGACAATCATTTGTGCTAAAAAGGGAATTTTTTTTTCCAACTTACCATTTTTCAGCCTCTGCTACATTGTATTGGCAGTTTTGCAATACTGTACCTGGCACTGTTCGTGAGATCTTTAATTGACCACAGTTAAAGTCCTCGCTGGTAGGAGATGCTGATAATGGTTAGCAGAAGAGAGAGAAAAGCACTGTCATTTCACAAGGTTGATGAATGCTGGTGCGTTATCATGATTAAGGTAGGAAGTAATAGCATGCCAGTAACTAATATGTATGTCTTCTCCCTTTTAAGGTATCTAGTGGATAGTCGCTGGTTCAAACAATGGAAAAAATATGTTGGTTTTGACAGCTGGGACAAATACCAGATGGGAGATCAGAATGTGTACCCGGGTCCTATTGATAACTCTGGACTTCTCAAAGGTAACTGCCTCTCACTGTGAAATAAGCCAATAGTACATTAAGTGCAAAATTGCCACAGGTAGTTCATCTTTTGAAGTTGGCAGTGTAAATATATGAACCTCAGCATATATAAAGGTAAAAATTTTGGTTTCTTTTTGGACTGTGACAAGGGAACTGAAATAGATTTCCCTAATAAATCACGATTTTATAAATAGAACTATTGGAACTTCTTTGTAATGGTAGCAAAATAGGTAATAGTGTACAAATTCCTGGTTTATAATGAGATTTTTGGTTATCTTGAGAATGAAAATTAGTCGATAAAAAGGTAGCTTGAGTTCACTATGATTTCCTGGTTTTTGGTAGTTTAACCAAACTGGTTGGTTTAAAATAAGACTTTTATGTTGAACTCTAAAACTTAGTACTGTAAATGAACCCTAAGCCTTTATTTTAGCTCTGAAACAATTGAAGAAGTGGTATTATTCAGTTCAGTCATTTAAGTTGTGTGAAATGATAGAGGACAATTTCGTATTTTCTTTATGGTCTTGTAAGGATGTTAAACTCTTATCACTGCTATAATTACTCGGGTCCGACTGACTTTTGCTGAACTGTAGCCAAATTTGTGAACACAGATCTCAGAATACTTTCCCATATAATTTAATCTTCACATCAAATTCTGTATTTAATGTCCAGTATCAAAATACCATTAAAGCTGTTAATATTTAGTCTGCAAAATCTAGCAAATACAAAATTGAGCAGATAATTGGTTTTCTTTGCAGCTACAGGTAATGTAATAATACTGCTATTATATTGGCATGTAGTAATACCAGTTTTTCCAACTTCACGGGGTTTATGATGAACTCTTGACTTTCTTAATTTAAAACTTATGTAATTAGTATCTCATTATTTTACAAATTAAATGTTAACGATGATTGCGTCTTTCATAAAACTTCTTGAACCATGTTGTAATTGTTAGTGTGTATATCTGACACTGACCAGTGCCTTTATAGAATGTGCTGTATTGTCATATACATCTGTATGTTCTGATCCATCCAGAAACTTTAAGGTCTTTTTGCTCCGGGTGAGTGTTGTGTTTTGTTTTCTGAAATGTGAGGGTTTAGATCTTTTGTACATTCTTCTAGGGAGGCAGGGGTGTCCAGGTGATGCATCTCAGCTGATGTCAGATGTAGCAACATCTTTTTATCCTCAGTGACGTAGTATCAGCTTGTTCTCTCTTTTGTGTCTTCCCTTTCAGAAATAGATGATTTTTAGTTGATCCAAACATTGTTAGTTTATCTGTACCATTTATAACTTAATCTACATACATTATGTTTAAAGTTACTGTTATGAAGCCTGCTTTAGGGATAGCTGTCCAAATTTGAAGTGATGTTAGCCATTTTCCTAAAAGCTTCTGAAAACTTGTGTTCTGTTGTTTTGACACTACCAGTGCCCCTTTCAAAATAAACAGCATCAGGGGTTGTGAACTTCTCTTTTTGCTATTCATGGTTCTAAACTGTGGCTCCACACTGGCAGTAGTTCCATGCATCCAGTTGCCCTCCGACATCAACTGTTCTTGTGTAAAGGTAGTTTTAAAATTATGGGCATTAGTGCCCAGCAAATAATAGGTTTTTATTTCACCCACTGCAAAGCAGCAATCCTGTGTACTAGGTTTTCTATGTAGCATAAACTGATCCTGAAAATTGTTGGATTTTAGTCTTGTCTTTGGCACATAGTATGATTTAGTTGCTCTCATGCTGCTCTCCTTAAAAATGTGCATCTGATATCAAGAGTAAAATAATCTAAAATGGGCATGCTTTTGAAGATGCTCTGCAGTGTAATGCAGTGATAAGGACAACTGTAATTGAATTCACGAAAGATTGATTCCAGGAAACTGAAGCAGTATGTTGTGCTTATATTACTTAAATGCTTCTCCCTTGTTTCCAGAACATTTGGATGAAGTGAGAGCAATGAAAAGTAACAGGTAGAGATTTCAGTTAATCTCAACATGTGCAAAAAATGTCGAATGTGATGTAATGCACGTGTCATGTTCAAAAGAAGAAATACATCGTCAAAGCGGGCACAAAGTAGGTATTTAGAGTAGCTGATTGTTCATCATAGAAAACGTTGTATATGAGGGACTGAATTGTTAGAATCAGGGTATCTGTTTGATGGTTCTGAAAAAAATTACACTGGAAGAAATGTTGGTATTTTTAAAAGGAGATGATAGAATCCAAATTACACCTTCTCACAATATAAGATCAGTGCAGAAATCCTGTATGAATCTTGTGAAGAGTATTGTAGAACTGAGTAAGTGCTTTTCTTTGCCTTTTTTTTTTCTGTGTGGATTTCTCCCCTCACTGTGCTCCCAGTTACAATATGATGCTTCCAGACAGAAAGACAGCTACCCTAAATGTTTGAAGCTCACAGTGGCTCACATCTGGAATCACCTCTTAGACCTAAAAGATAGCTGCTAGTAATAAAGGATTGAATGAGAGCTAAAAGCATGCTGCTTACCTTGAAAGAGACATCAAGTTTTGCTTCATTCAAGTGCAGCATCTCCCCTTCTCTACAAGAAATTTTGTAGTGACTGTTTCCAGAACACATAGGATCCTTTAAATAGGAGGTTGTACTATGCTACTTTCCTAGTCTGACATAAGGTGACTGACTTCGTCCTGAATCTATAGTTACATACTCATTCTCGTTTTCAGCTGTGAAAGTATCCATAATGATGTGGGAATATGTGTGAAGTGAGTGGGAGAAATGAATTGATTTCTCTGAAAGCTAGGATGGTGTATGATAACAAACTAGGTGCTTATAATTTCATGGGGATATAAAGTTGTCTCTCACACAGTAAAGGAATACCACCTGTAATAGGTGTGCTAAGCACGAACTGAGTAGTTTGCCTACATTGTTTCAGAAGACCTGTTTTGAACGCCATAATACTGGTTACATTATTGTGACTCAATTTTTTGTCTGGTATTTATGTGGAAAATGTTACATTAAAAACTCTAGTAGAGAATTACAGTATTCAAGTGAAAATAATCTTTCTCTTATAGATGGTGATTCTCAGTCTCTCAAGGAACATCTCATTGATGAGCTGGACTACATCCTTTTGCCAACTGAAGGCTGGAATAGGCTAGTGAGCTGGTACACACTGATGGAAGGTCAAGAGCCAATTGCACGCAAGGTACTCTTTAGCTACCTGCAGGAATGAATATGATTTAGATGTAGTCCTGCAAATATGCAGGAGTTGCACAGGAATTTATTAGCAGACTTAAATGCTGACTTAGGATAATCGTATAGTGAGCTCCTGCTTCAGCTGCTTAGTGATACCTAATTTTATTCAAATTTTTGAGGCTTAAATGTGTAATACTGAGGCAGAGGGATGCAAAGGATATAATACCTTTTCTGGAAATAAGTTCTCTTAATAACTGTCTCAAGAAGAATTTGCTTTAGAAGCTAGTATGGCTATTAGCGCAAGTGATTTTGTAATCAGGTAAATAACTCTAAAAATGTCTTGTCTATGTTAGTGAAAAGCCTAGCCCTAATAATGTTAACATTGGTGGGGTAATTGGCAGTTTCAGAGTTCAGAGTTTCTGAACACTCTGTGATCAGCTACTTGCTAAGGGAGTTATTTCTTTAAGCAAAAAGCTTATCTCTATGCAAGTAGTCGTCCATGGTATGGTGGATAGTGTGGCCATCAATATGAGACACTGAAAAATTAGCATCTTTAAATTTCTTTTTGTTTGCTCCAGCACATAAGACCCTTATTATTAAGGTGATAGGACATTTCACCAGTTCATTGATCATACAATCTTTTTTTGTTTGTGTTATTTCTTGAGATTTTCAAGTGATTGTAGTTGCATCCTCACGAGACTGAATTGCTTAGTTTTTAAAATACGTTTTGGTATATTTACATTTCTTTATTGACCACTAGGGTGTATTTTTCCAGTTACATGGATCTTTATTTTAATTCTTTTAAAATTCCTGAAAAAAATATTAGGCTTAGAATTTAGTTTTTTAATTTCGGTGTTATACATCTTTTGTTTCCTTCTTATGATATAAATATGGTCTAACTGCATGTATGCTGTATGCTTACTTGAAGTCCACTCTTCAAATAAATGGTAGATACGGCTGTAGAAGAAATTTCAGGTCTTCAAAATTAATTTGGCCAGCAACAGAAGTTTGTTTAAGGATTTTATAATATTTTCTCTAATGTGATAAAATAGTTGCTTGGTTTTTGATTTTGTTTTAAAGAGACATCCCTGAAATGTCTGTCTTTTTGTCTAGTTCTGTTAGAGCTAAAATCCGTTAAAATAACTCTCCTTCTTTAAAGATATATCTGTGATCAACTTGTTATGTGTTTTCTGAAGATGGATACTTTCCCATCATCGTGGTAAAGTAAAAAGTCTGTAATTTTTTTCGGTTTGGGAGGAAGATGGAAGGAGAGAGCAGGAAATGAGAGTAACTTCCATTCCACTTGGAATTTAGCTAATTGGAAAAATACATGGAGTATAATGAGTGGCCAGGTAAACTGGCATAGCTTTGTTATTTTCTGAGAAGCATATTCCAGTTCAGGAGTTTTGTTTCTAATGCTTTTGTCATTCATTATTTTTTCCTGTCTGCCTTTATGGGTTGCTTTTTTTTCATAAACACAGTATTATACTTTTCTTTCATCCCCTTTGTTACATGAGCTGTTTTTGAAATGTAGATCCTAATTTTGAATTGATAAAATTCTGCATTTTATCTACGTCAAATAATGCTAAGACTTGTAGTAGGTTGTACTACCACTAGAGTGTTAATTTTTATTCTTAGAAATGTTGTAGCCATACTGCATGGTTTTGTTTACTGCCACTATTTTGTTGTGAATCTAGTAGCTAAAAACTAAGCTGCTCAAATTAAGATGCATTTTTGTTCAAATGCCATGATTGACAGTCATTAAAGCCAAGGCAAACAATGAAATAATTCAGTCATTTCTTCCTTTTTTTCCTGTGGCACATACATATGAGGTATATTTGTTCAGCAGATAGCAGATCTCTCCTAGCAATTAGCTGGTGGCTGTATTTTAACCGTATTTGTCAGATGTATCACATATCAGGCTGATGGTTATTTTTGGAGCAGTCTACATGACTTAGAGTACTGCAGTTACACTTTGGAAGATCAAAGGGAAAAACATTTGAGAGGTGACCCTGATTATTTTTTTTCTGCATTTTACTTTTGTTAAAAATCAAAAAAATCCTGTATATTTAACTATTCTGTAATCTGTGTTTTAAAAATGAACATATAATAAATAACTGTAATGAGCAGGTAAAATTTCAAATGAATGTATTCATAATCAAAATGTAAGTGGAGGATTTGTAGGTTTTGTTCAAAAATATGATATCCAAATTTTATTAGTGTGTATTATATTTTTGATAAGTATTGCTCAACTGTGAAAACTAGTTCTTGATGTTCTGAGGAAGTAGTATACAATGAATGTATTTGGAAATAAAAGTAGCTTTGGGTGTTTTTAAATTTTGAATCAAGTGTCTTTGGATTAAGGTTACATATTTGTGGTTTCTACTATACGTACTACCTTGTGAGTCATTGTGTAATACACAGATATGACATCATCATGGAAAAATTACTTTCTAATTTACTGTATTTCTAAAAATTATAGGAGAATTTTAAGTTCTAATTTTTTATATTTATTAAGTGTCTTATGTGAACTTCAGTTTCTTGAAGAGTTCTCAAAAATATTGTGAAATGTGTGTATATGAAGACATAGACTGCTACATGATCCCATTCTATTTTTCAGGTCGTTGAACAGGGTATGTTTGTTAAGCACTGCAAAGTAGAAGTATATCTAACAGAATTAAAACTGTGTGAAAATGGAAATATGAACAATGTTGTCACACGAAGATTTAGTAAAGCTGATACAATAGGTATGCACGACTATTTTCTAAAGATATGTGATTGGTACTTATATGTGGTAGCAAGTTCTGAATAAATGTCTGGATAAAATGATAGATGGGTGTTTTGACCGTTAAAAACAATGAGAGTAGTTTTGTTTGGGTCAAATTTAAAAGTTAACAAATGGGAGTATTGAGAGGCTTTAATACAATTTTAACTATATAATTGTCTGTTTTATTATTTAAGCATCTGTATTATTTTATTATTATTAAGCATCTGTATTAACTTTAGAGGTTTGAGCTTTTAAGGAAGTAAATAGTGTGATGTTGTTTATTGGATTTCATAGTACTTTTTCTTGGCTTTTGATGTGTAAGAAATATGTTTTTATGTGTTCCATTAACCAACACATTCTAGCCATACATACGAAAAGAAGGATATATTAAAAAACACAAGAAAGAATTATTAATGGGTAAAGGTGACCTACAAAGGCAGTAGTCTTCACTGCCTTCAAAGGCAGCCAGATACAATCTTCTACAGTATTTGAATCCTCTATTAAAACTCTTAACATACCTTTATTTTTATTTATTTTGACTGCCCATTGAGCATTCTGTCATTGTTTGAAACAGTATTTTGATAATTGACTTTGAAAATAACAATCAGAACATTTTCAAAGATATTGCTTCTGGTGTATTTGTGCATGTGCATCTGAGATAAGAGTCTTTCAGTTGTCTGTATTTCTGCAGTTTTGTACCTTATGGCGAATTGTACTTTATGCCCTTGGCACCATACACCCAGCCATCACTTTGTTTACATTTGTTGACAGCAGTGTATGTTTTTTTGCTTTTGCTTCTCTTCACGTTATGTGTAGTGACTTAGACTTGTACCAGCCTTTAATTGTTTGTGGATTGCTTGCTTTAGAACCAGTCATTTTACTTTGTTTAATGGCAATATTTAAGTTAGAAAAAGAATCACCTCTTGTATTAGAACAAAATCTTCAAAATTGTGAAAATTCTTCCCAAAACAGAGTTGTTTGTTGTATGTTAATTTGCTTTTTTGAGATCTGGCTTAACTTGGGAAGTTATACTTCGTAATTTCCTGGGGAAACCAGAAACTTGGAAAAAGCACTTTAACATTATCCTTCCCTTAGGACCAAATGCAGGCTATTTTGCGGCTATACTGAATTTGATTGTATCACTGAAATTATAGGTAATGGATGAATTTTGTTTCTTAATTAGAAGCAGGACGTTTTGGAATGATTGTTACTTGAAGGTATATTCATTTTTTCTTAGCAAAGAGAGAATTACAGTTATGAATAAGTTGTTGTAAAGGGTAACGAGAAGCAGTTAGAGTTCACTGGCAATCCCTTTCCAGACACTGGCCTTGTTTGCTTTCCTGAAATGTGGATTATATGTTCCTGGAAGCCTTTAAAAACATGCCCTTCCTTAAACTGAAGCTTCTTTTCCAAAGTACAAAGCAAAACCATCTTAGTTAAGGCATCCAAAAGTGTTTGTATCTTAGAGCTACAAAAATTCAACCCACTTTAAGATGAAATAATAACTGAATCCTCTTACCCATTACTAAGATTGTGATATTTTTTTCCCCCCAGCTTCTTACCTCGATATATTTTAGGTAGTTCTGAAATTCATCAAATACACAGAAGAAATGCTAATTATATCAATAAATAATATGCAGGAGGGATCTTACACAATCTTGATTATTTTTCACTCTTCTTTGTATATTGCAATAAGGGATGCATTTTTGTTATAGTTGCAGAAGGCTTGTAGTACAAAAGAGTCAGTAGCAGCCCCATTGAAGTGAGTAGACAAAGGGTACTATGGTCTTTTCAAGAAATTTTAATTTTTTTATCCACCATCATTGGTTATATTATTTATTGCACTCAAAAAATAAGTACAAGACCTTCCTTAATTCACAAAACCGGAGAAATATCCTTAGTATAATATAATACTCCGATCTGTCTTCAAATATGTGTTATTCTTGGAATATCTTTGCTTTTCCACTCAAATAGAAGCTAAGCTGTATTGATAAATGAGTACAAAGTCAAAGGCAGACCTAATAATACCAGTCATTCTCTTGCAGTAGTACTAGCCACATCTGACATGTTCTTTGGACCTTCTTGGGAACCTCCTATGACTGAGGACCCTTGCCTTGGAGACAGTGCATACTGACTTTGAGAATGGTTGATGATTAACTCTCTTGTGGGAGAGGGGATTAATTCTAAAAGGAAAATTAGTTAGACAATAGATGTAATTGAGACAGCTTTCCAGCTGAGATGCTGATCCCAGAGAGCATTGGGGCTTCAGATTGAAAATGAGGTAATGATCTATTCAAGAATTCTAATCATGTGAAAGTATGATAGAACTAAGTAATCAGCTTAATACGTAAGAATTTTACAAAACATAAACGTCATAAAGACTGTCTGGAGCCCCGATTATGGACACATAGGAGTCAGATTGTGTCTACAATGCCATAAAACAATTCCAAAACTGAGCTGATAAACTTCACAGAAGATTATACTAGTAGCTCTGCATCTAATGGACTTTTGCTGGTAAATTGTCTTAGCAAATGGCATTGATTTATCTCTCCCTTTAATCTGCTGCAGAATACAAGAATGTAATGTTTGCTACTCTTAAGGACTATTTCTTCTGGAATCAGTGACTAACCTTTTCCTTCTTTATGAAGGAAGGATTACTGCTTCCTAGTTCAGACTGACATCTTAACGTTAACACTTAAGAGTTTCATTTAGCCAGCATTTGTGATAGCACTAGCTTTTAGGAGCCAGGATGTATTTGTATTAGAATTCACTGAACTTCAGCATCTCATCAAGACTGTTCCAGGTTGTATTTCAAAACAGTACTTAAAGCATGCAATTGTTTTTATGAATAAGGTGTATGGTTTTTAACAATATAGGGTATGATCTGTATGGGAGTTTTTAACTCTCAAACTGATCTATCTCAAATTGTGAGTATACAACTGGTAGAGTGAGAGGCATCTTCAAATGACAGTTCTTCCTGTCTCTCGTACTAATCATGTCATACATTGGATGTATGTAAGTAAAATACCCCGGGAAAGTGTTGGAGTCACCATCCCTGGAAGTGTTTGAGAACTGACTGCATGTGACACTTAATGCTATGGATTAGTTGATACGCTGATGTTTGGGGAAGGTTGGACTCGATCTTGGCTGCTTTTTCCATCTTTAATGAATCTGTGATTCTTCTAGAGGACAAACCCATACACAATGTGACTCAGACAGTACCTATTTGATCCATTTTCATTTATGCCAGAGCAGGCACTTTAGTTCATCAGCTTGCACTCCAGTAATACTTGATGGGGAAGGGAAGAAGAACTAAAAAGTGTGCATTGGTTATATGTTCAATGAAGTACATAAAAGAATCTTATTTTCACAGTCTTAAAATTGTCATTATAGTCAAGTGGAGCATGCTCTTCCCAGAGTCTTGGACATAATGTGTAGTCATCTAATAGGATTGATTCTTCCTGTCTTGTAATAGTTCTGTTAGTGAAGCTGGAATATGTTAAAAATGAACATAATAAATGTTAGCTTAGTACTTGTGAAGAAAACTACCTGCAATGCTCAGATAATTAATTGTCATGGTATTAATAGAATGAAAAATTATATTTTGTAAATTCTTTTAGTGAAAGCCATTGATAATTCTAGATTTTTTACTTTATTTTACAAGATTGTTGCTGACTAGATTTGTTCTTATATTCAGATATAATTATTTGAATTCATTAGTTGAGAATTGATTCAGATAGTACATGATTTTTCTTTTTTGAAAGCCAGCAAATCAGTCTGTTGCCTTGTTGATATCACCTGCCTTGCTATATATCATCTCTCTTACAAAAACAGATGATCCAATCTAACACTTGCTTTCAGACTAAAATACATGATAACTAGTATAGAAACAAATGATATTCAGTTGCCCACAATAGCTACAAATATTATATTAGCCCATTGTCATGCATTTCACAAGCCTGTCTGGACTTTCGCAAGGTACTTTTAAGTTTTGGGTCTCAATTTGGCTTTTCCTGTTTAACCTGGTGGAAGAGAAAATAATCTTGAGCAAAAGGGAGCAAGAGAAGCTGACATGCAAGTGTTTTGTCCTTAGACATTGAAGGAATGTCTTTCAAAGAGCTTACAGGGCCCATTTTTATAATAGTGCTTTCAGTGATCATCAGGGATAAACTGTGTACTTCTTGACTCCTGCTTTGTATTCTGTATTAGCTGTTATGAGACATAGCTTCCACAGGCCTTTGTGAGTCTGCCAGTTAAAAAAAGCAGCTAAGTGGGATTGCTGTGAAACAGCACTGTACATATTTATTTAAAAAACCTAACTCTTTAATAAACTCTACTTTTGTGTAAGGACAAGAGTGTTAATTAAAAACTTCTTAAATTTCAGTAGTAGATAATTTATGCCACCTTAAAATTATGTAATACTGGTTACATTTCTGTCAGGTAGCGTAGGAGCTGGTAGACTTTTTTCTTTGGATCTTTCACCTTCCTTTCAGAATAAATTTATGCACTTCACTTTTACAGAGTAGTTGATGTTTTTCTGTGGACACGTGAATTAAACTTCACAGATATATATTGTGGTTAGTGCTGATTGCACTCGGATATGGGTAGAAGCGTAAAAACCAAAAAGGGTTGATTTAGGGAACAGAATGACTTCCTGCATCTGATTTTGCTACCAGTCTCACTGCTGATCATTTCCTACCTCCCCACACCACTGTTAGCACACTCAGAAATAAATAGATGGCTTCTGTCCTGTTATTTATCAATTTCTCTTTATTAGGTCTGCCTTGCTAAGGGATTCAGTCCTCTGTTTCTATTTTAGAGGCAAGCTGAGTGGCAGCTTCCTGCTTGTCCCACAAAATGATGTAGTTGCATGGCAATTTCTACAGTTTTCTTCATATTTGAATATGAGGAGATGAATTCTGATGCTTTATTTCACCTTACACTGTTTTGTATTGAAATGCTAAACTTGTGTTCTTCCCTTCACAAAACAGACACAATTGAAAAGGAGATAAGAAAAATCTTCAATATTCCAGGTGAAAAAGAGACCAGATTGTGGAACAAATACATGAGTAATACTTTTGAACCTTTGAATAAACCAGACAGTACCATACAGGATGCTGGTTTATACCAGGGACAGGTACAGTGAAACATTATTTCTTTTCTTGAATACATTTATCTTTTTGCTCATGAAAATGTAGCTGTACCAAATAATTTTTGCTTATTTTTAAATGAAAGTTGTTTTTTAATAGATTATGTTAGGGATAGAGGATTTTGTGAACAAATTTATTGACATTAAAGTAGTCTTTGTGTGTTATTTATAGGATTAAAGACTGAAAAGAGAGATTAAAGAGAGGATGTAACTCTCCTGGTGAATGAAAATTAAAATTTTTAATATACGTCTAAATTTTAAATTTTACATTTACCAAATTTTATGAAATTGCTGACATGGATTTGGTAAAATCTGAAATAATTATTCCTAGGATGTCGGATATGTTCCTATAATGAAACTCAAAATTTGAAGAATAGGTATTCTAAAATAATAATGTCTTCTACTCAGATTCCACTGTCTAGATTTCACAAACAAAACAACAAAAAAAATGAAAGCATTTTGATAAGAACAACAGAGACAGAGGTTTGTAAACCTGCTTTAACATGAGACAGTGTCATCACTTTAAAATCATCCCTTTATAGGGGAATTCCTCACAAGGTAAAAAATTACCTTTCTAGATTAATATGAAGAACAAACATTGAATGTTAAGCTACAAAATATAAACAGATTGAGCAATTGCATTGATAGAATAACTTTTCAGATTATTACACTGATTCTTTAGTCTTTCCTCTTGCCTTGTAATGTTTGACTCTAACCTACTTACTAGCTGTATTTGTGCTGTGTTTCAGTTTTCTTTTATGGCATCAAAGGTAGGTAATCAGTGCGCCAAAATTGCTGCTTGAACTATTGTGTCTCTTAGCTTCATGCTGCATGCACTTAAACTCTCACACAGGTAATTTTAACGATGCAGAAGTCCTACTAGAAGAGCCCACGTCTCCTATGAAAGATTCACATCAAAGATGTAACTTTCAAATTACCTCTATCCCAGTGAAACATTAATCATGAAGCGAGCATGGTCTGATAAAGCCATGACAAGATCTTTAGGTGACATCTGTACTTAGAGCAAAATAAATACTGTTTAAAACAGATTTTTACCATTGTTTCTGAAAACATTGAATGTCCTGGTAGGCCATATATGTTCGGTCAGTTGCACTTGCTGACACACACGTGTATTTTTCTTGCTGAGCCTCCTAATCTAATAATAGTTATTTTGGGTATTACAGTCTGTCTAACCAAATAGTTACAATAGTGTATGCAATTGAGTAAATTAATGCTTTGAATTTATCAGTTGATTTCTGAAACAAGCCTTTAGAGATTCCATTGAACTCTTCAGTCTAAATCGATTTTTTATGTAGTTAGCTCTGAGAGCCAGTCAGGGAAGTATGAGAATCAGTCTTTTCAGCATCAATGTCCGAGGATAGCAGACTACTCTTCCTAAGAGAAAGCTGGTCATGATAGAAGGCTTGTTTTCAATCTTATGCTCAAGTGCGTTCAAACTGAAAATGTGATTACATCTTCAAGTGGTTTATACACAAGGTTTTGAGCATTAGTACTTAGCTGAATTTATGTCATGGTGTGGACATATACAGGCACAGCATAGCAGTTAATTAGTGTCCTGAAACATCAGTCTCCAGTTGTGCAGTGGGGAATTTAAGTATTGGAGTCTAGTTGCCATTTCGAAGGATCTGGCTATCTCAGCTGTCAATCCAGAAAAAGGCATGAGCTGTTTGTAGATACTGTGTCATATCTGCCAGCATAGGGCAGATATCTCAAATAGCCAAAGGAGTTTCAAATGACACGTGATGCCTATGTTTGGGACCAAGTGTTTTGTACTCCTTTCCATACCAATAACAAATTGAATTACATTAATTTCATTAGCCAACTGTCTTGTTGAGAAAACAATACTAAATAAATGCTTTGATAAAATATACAGGAGTAACCGTACAGGTATGATTTTAAAGCCATCGAGGCAGAAAATTGTTTTGTTTGGGTTATTTGGGTGTTTTTTCTTACCCGTGTGAGGCAAAATTCTTACCAGGGGTGTTGTATAGACGTGATTTCTGTAGATTCTCAGGTGCTGTTTAAACACTGCAGGTCATCTTCTGACCTCTTTGAGAGATAAGTGGCTTGTCATCCATGGATTGTAGAGGAATAGAAATATTAAATGTCTTGCCCAAATTAAGATGAGGGGTAAAAAAAATAGAGAAGAAGGTACAGTGTAATGGATGTAATATGGAATGTAATGGAATATTCTTGAATCTCAGTGAATAGTAATTTAAATATCAGTCTTTTCTCGATCACATGTCAGCAAATCCATTAAAAAGATGGAACAGAAAGCATTCTCTGATATTTTTATTTCAGTTTTCTTATTACACTTTTCGTGGTAGGTCCTGGTAATAGAACAGAAGAATGAGGATGGAACATGGCCAAGAGGTCCTTCAACTCCTAAGTAAGTTATGAATTCCAGTCACGTGCTCAGTTTGCATATTATTTTGCTTTATGAAAAGGTTTTTTAAAGTGGCATTTTATTTTGAAAATCAGTCTTCAGATATTTTAGTTGAAAATACACTTGAACATATTCGTTGGTGCACATTTTTCTTGCCTCTTTGTCACAGAAGCATAAAAGCAATTCTTGTATTGCTTCTTTTGGCAATTTTTCTGTATTCCTACTACAGGTGATGAATGTTTTTCATGAGAAATATGTTAAAGGTGTGAGCATCTTTGCTTTTGCAAGAAAAAAACATACTTACCTTGAAAGTGGCCAGATTGGGACCTCAGTTCAGTACAGGAAGGAACACTTTTGAAAATGATAATTCCGTTTTTCTCAAGAGTATAATGAATTCATACAAGGAAAAAAGTTTTATTATTATCATAACTGTCTCTCCTTCTGAAATTAGAAAGAAGTGGTTTTAAGCTTGGGATCCTTTTCATGTAGGATCAGAGACCATGCTGTGCAACTTAATTTCTGCTCTGTGTTCAAGCTTGTCAGTGTTTGCATTTGTTTTATGTGTACTGTTCTTCTAACTTCGGGATATACTTAATTTTAGAAGTAATTGCAACATCTGCTGTAAAAACCCTGCATGATTTAATGATATCTGCTATTGTGTCATATTTTAATGCTGTTTAAAATGTTTGTGGGTCTTGGGTTTTTTGTCTGAAAGTGTCTGAATGGGGTATACATTCTTAAACTGTCCACAGGGTTAGTCAGATTTAGGAATAACTGGATTTTTTGCTTTTTGAGAGGTTGTTTATATCAGCTACTGGGATGTTTTTGTTCTGGGAAGTTGACTTCTATGAAACTTTCTCTTTCGTCTGGAATGTCTTAAATGTCTCCCACTCCCAAAAGAAGTATTACTTAGTAATGATCATTTTTGCAGAAAATCGTGTTATACTAACATGTCTGTGAGTAGCTGTCTCCTCCGTTGCATACACAGACATACAGATCTCAGTTGTTTTTGTAGCTTAGTTGCTGCTGATCCCAGTGTTTGATGAAGACTTGAGATCTCTGTGCAGACTTTTTTGTTTTTAATCTGTGTCCTTATATGGGAAATTATTCCACAGGCAGAAAAAGCAACTAATCTTGTTTGAATGGTTTATTGTTGTCAAGATGGTGTTTTAAACTAAAAAATGAGCATAAATTTGTAGTTCAAGTTGCTTAAGGAACTGTACTACAAAATCAAGGTACTTATGTTCAGGAAAAACCGTACATCACTTAAAAACCTTTTAGCCAATCTGTGATTATAAAACAAGGAGAAGCAAGGAACTCAAGTTTTGACATTCCATGGATTACCAACTGAATAGCCAGTCCAGGGTTTCTGTTAGTTTTCTGTTAAGAAGTCCTTACCTGTTCATATGCAAATGTAACAGCAAATTAGGGAAGCATACAAAGGAGCTATAAACTAGTAGACTATTTCCTTCTAATTTTAAAGAACTTTTGTAGCTGGGTTTTTTTAGAAAATTGAAAAATCAGTTTTAAATCTACTGATCCATCCTGTTCTTTAAAAATGCTTTCTATATGGTAAAAAACTAAGAAACTTACTTACCTGTCAATCTATATTTTTTTGTGTGTATTACAAGTAATGGATTTCATTCTGATACTTCTTGTATTTACATATCACTGTGGAATAAGTAATCCTAATCAAATACCTGGCTACTTGGCATAACTTACAGATGGTCTGCTGTTAACTTTAAAACTATTTTCATGCGTGAAAGGGAATATATTATTGGTTGAGGTGGTATTTTACCATACAAAAAGGTGAGACTGTACACATTCATAGTTTAGTTCTTTTTCTCCATGCAGTAATGAACATTTTCTTACAATTTTTTTCAGATTTTTTTTCTGGTTCAAACTGTATGCCTTTTTATCTTGGAAAAGCATTAAAGACCCTTTCTCCATTCTTCTCTTGTCCTGGGTTGGACACCATAATGTTTGTTAAGAGGAGGGAACAAATGGATAAAAGATGTTTAGCAGTCCTTTTTAAAATAATATAATGCCCATTTATCCAAGTTTTTTAGGTAAATATATTCCTGAATCTTCAAAGGAAAAAGTGTGTTTGGTTTTTTTTCCTTGAGCAGTTGTTCTGCAGACAGGTATGCCTTTCTCCTGACTTTTCTGTAAGAAAGAATTGTGGTGTACAGAGTTAACTGAAGACTTACTTTGATATCTAAATGGTATAAGCAGGAGATGTGAGCTGGTTTGTCATCCAAGAGCTGGACTGCCATTTGCTGATAAATAATAATTAAGATAACCATGTGTCTGAGCTCCTGTGGGTAAGCACCAAACATTGGTGATGTTCAAGCTAGTTTAACAAACATTTTCAAGCTAGTTTAATGAACGTGTTCATTAATACGAATTAATGTAGGGTTGAAAAACTCTTAACAAATGTATGTCCCAAACATTAATTTTTTTGATTGATGAATGTTAAAATATCAACCTTCTTTACTGCAAATTCCTCAGAGAAGTGTGATTAGCTGTATTAGTTAGGGTTTGTAAGAAGAGAATAGTCTAGCTAAAGCTCGCTTTAAAATTGTATGCTAGCCCAATCATAGCTACAGCTTCAAGGAAAAGAGTCCTTGATAATGGAAAGACCTCTTGAGATACTCACCTAGTTCCCCTACTCAAAGCATGGGGAAGCTGTAGCAGATTGCCTAGGACCATATCCAGGCATATTACCTGTTCGGATGGAATTTTTTTTGTTGTTGTTGTTTTATATTCATAGACTTTTGTCCTTGCAGTGAGCACCACTGAACAGGTTCTTGCTCTATCTCCTTCATTCCTTCCCATTAGGTGTTTATACAAGTGATATGATCGTTCTGGAGCCTTCTTTTCTCCAGGCTGAATGGTCCCCACTCTCTCAGCTTTTTCACATAGGTCAAATGCTGCACCTTTGTGGTATCTCACAAGTCTTGCTCCAGAATGTCCCTGTCTCTCTGGTACTAGAGAGCCCAGATGTGAACCCAACCCAGCGTTCCAGGTATCTGTAGCCAGTTTTGAATGAAGGAGAAAGATCATCTCCATTGACTTGCAGGCAGTGCTTTTCCGCACGTAGTACGCTTGAGCCAAGGACACACTACTGGCTTATATCCATCTTTTTGTCCAGCAGGACCCCGGGTAGTTCCCTGCCAAGCTGCTTTCCATTTGTCACCTGCCCCTCCAGAGGTAGGATTGAATGGTTTTCAGTCCATCTCACTGTACACTTCTGTAATCCATGTTTCATCTGCTTGTCCATGAGGGTGTTGCAGGAGACACTGTCAAAAGACTAAAGGAATTTGAGATAAACCACACCCATTGCTTCCCTCTCTGCGAAGATAGCCTTCTATGAAGAGATTACCATCAGGCTGGTTAAGCAAGAGATCTACCTCTGCTTTCACTCAGACACTTTCTCTTCACATCTTACTTGAGTCAGAAGCTCCTTGTTCATCTATTCAGGCTTCCTGCTGCCATCACTTGATTTTTTTACTGCTCTGGATGGACCATTATTGAACATAGAGAACTTAGTGATCTTAGAGGTCTTTTCCAACCTAAATGGTTCTGGGAATATCAGCTGGCTCTCTTGGCATCCCCTCCTCTTACCAGGGCTGTATCCCACAGCACTCTTCCAAGCAGATCCCTATAAAGACTAAAGTCTGATCTGCAGTAATCCAGGTGTGTTCCTGTTTTCTGCCATGCTCTCCCTCAGGATCTCAATTTCACCATCCTAAGGTCATTTTGGCCAAGGCCCCAGCCTTCACATTCCCAACTAGTTGTTCCTCCTTGGTTTTAAGTATCAGATGCAGCTGAGAAACACTCATCCATAGCTTGCATCAGATAGTTGTCATCATTTCGTCCCAGAACCTTCCTGCATTTTTTGTGCCCTGCCATGTTGTCCCCCTTGGGCCTGTGAATGTTAGGCTTCTTCCAGTTGTTAGGAAAAAGTCTTGCCTTTCTTTATCCTGATCCAGTCAGTCTGGATGCCCGCAGAGGTAAAAAGACTGTTCTAGCTGCAGTTTTTTTTGCTGATGTCCATATTTATCTCCTTGCTGTTGGTCACTAGGGGAGTTCTTGTGCAGTTTAACCAGTGTTTGTGAAGTATGTGGGCAAGTCAGTATCTAATGTGAGTTACCATTTATATTATATATGTGAAAATATACTTGGGAAAATTAACAGTGTAAAAATGTTTATTTCCTTATGGAGTTTAGTTATTGCAAGGTGCTTTAAAAGTCCTGAGCATGGCGAAGTTCTTCTCTTAATACAGCAAAGTGTATTTCAAAGCTTTTCAATGACAGCCAGAACTCCAATTCGATTGGAGTTGGCATAGGGCCCCCAAAACCAGGAAGTTACGTGAGCTCCTTTGAGTATGTGGTCTTTTCCTTGCGCACCTGTAAGATTTGCTCTAGAAAAACGCACTGCAAGATAGTTGTAATATTGTATTTATTTGTTACATTCAGAGGTCTTTGTGATGAAAATAATCAGTACTCTTGTATTGTAAAATAGTCTTAAACCGTGGGGATAAGTGATAATGCTTCTACTTCTGGAAAGAAAAGGTTTTTAAAAATTTAGTGTTGTGCATAATATCCTGAAATTTTCTAACAATATTACTGAGACGATTTTAACAAAATGATTCCATGCTGCTGTTAAATTAACCTTGAAGTATTTATCTTAATCACTTTTGTATCTCATCTCAACATCTATTTAGTTTGAAATGAAAAATTAATAAAATTCTCACATTAGAAACATTACGTTTTAAGTTTTAGAATGGCAAAAATACCTACAGTCATACTATAAGCTGAAAACAATCTTTTTAGCACAGTGCCCTGTGCTTTCTTTTGGTTTTTAAAAGCTCTGTTTCTTAAGTTATGAAAGTTTAAGTACTGTGGAGTATTTCAAGTTTTAAAAGATTCTGAGGGCTGCCTGTCCTGGGTATTTTTTGTGCTTTGCCCACTTTTAAAAAAGTATTTCTTTTCCGTACTTGTTTATCTGCTTTGTTCGTTTGTTATCTTTCTTTTATAGTTTTTAATACCTCAGCATTTTTGTCTAATTTATCATTTTCATATTTTAAAGGTCCCCAGGTGCATCCAATTTTTCAACTTTACCAAAGATCTCTCCATCTCTGTCAAATAATTATAACAACATGAACAACAGAAAGTAAGCAATATACCTTAAAACATTATTTAATTTATCACCCCAGTGTGACATAAATAAAGTTCAATGTTTTATCATTCCTAGTTTAAGGATTTTGAATTGCTTTGCAATATTTGGCTTGTGAATTGTTACTGGTTACTATTTCACAGCATAGGTGACACTGACATGAAGAAATGAAACAACATTAGAGATGTATGTAACTTTTCAGCAGGGAAGACACTAAAAAGAATTTGGGTGTTGTAAGGAAAGGCATAAAATTAATTTAGAGTTCATCATTCTTAAAATACATTGTTGCTATTATTATCCTGCCTGAATTTAAATAGACAACGAGAAAAGTGTGAAGTACTTACCCTTATGGTGATCAGATTTGCCCTAGTTCATTGCTCCTAAGGTATTAGAGCAACATATGTAACATCACGCTTCGATTTCAAATCGTGACAGCTGAATTGTGTTAGCGGTAATGTAGCCAGCAGCTTAACTTCTGTTTCTTAGTGCTAGAAGACTTGAGAGAGATCAGGCTGTGTGCTTGACTATTACAGTGAACAATGGCTTAGTAAGAGACTTAGTACTTTTACATGCTTTCTCCTTTATATTCTGAATTAGTAGGGTTTTTAAATAAATAATGTGGTAAAACTCTAAAAGAAGAGCTTTCATATTGCATTGGCCAACTTTTTGTGTAATTTTTTTGTTGTTATTGTACACAACTGTAAAAAAAGTTGGTGAATATAGGAAAACATGGAATTATTTCACTTTAATGGATAATGGAGCATCTTTCAAATGCTTGAAACCAGAGAGCACTCATCTTTAGTGTAAGCTGGGGGAAGTTGAAGAGCCTTATTCTTACAATTCATTAAAATTTTTAGTATTTTTCTAATCATGCATTTTGTGGTCACATTTGAAGATGTTAAATATTTAAAAGGTGACATAAATATTAAATATACAATATCTTCCAGTTAAATACTACACTTATCAGAAGTGATTTTTCCTAAGGGGTGAAGTGTCACTTCTGCTTCTACCAATTGTGGGTAGCCCAAACTCACTGTTCAACAGTTGAAATCTGTGTAATTGCAGTCTATTTTACTCTGTGTGTGAATGTGTAGTAAATAAGAAGAGTATAGTATATATGATTGTGTGGAAAGTTACATGATCAGAGCTGAACCTCCAGCTGAGAACCAATTTCTTCTTCTCCTAGTGTTTAAGCAGAAGGCATTGCCTAACCCAACACTTAATGGTAACTTTTTTTTAGGGAGCTTAAATCAAGTCATCAAGGCTTTCTTGTTTTCTTTTTTTTAACGTTAGCTTCTTGCTAGTGGTGTAGTTATTTTTAGGAGACACTTATAAAACCTGTTGCCAGCTCTTGCAGCTTTTAAAGATAGTTTGTTCACGTGATTTACCTGATTTTAATTTTATTTCTTGGTTTATTTTGGAGCTTTAAATGTGAGCTTTTAGAACTTAAGGAAAAATTCTGGGGTTTGGAGGTGTGCATTTGTTTGTTGTTATTTTACGATTTATGATTGTCAGCAGAAATGGGTGTTTAAAAGGAAGTCATAAATTTCAGATTTGGTAAGGAATTGATCTTTTTATGTGATTTAACTATAACTTAAGCATTTTTTAATAGGTACATGTACTGTGTAGCTACAAAATAGTAGTCATTTTTCTCTTTGTAAATCAAAACACAGTACATTTGGATGTTGTGTAAGACATTCAGTGCAGAAGTATATGGTTTTCCTTACAATGCAATAATCAATTATGTTGACTTCAAAATATTTTATAAATCACAAATTAGTAATTTAATACAGGATGTAATGCAGATGAATTTTTAGGAGCACTTATCTCAGAGTCTGTGTTCAGTGATGAAGTCATATTGATTAATACACTCTGTACTTTAAAAGTACATACTTTTGCATTAAGAATTTTTGGCTTCAAATAGTAGATGGAAAGATACATCTCTGTATTTAATTCTGTTATATAATTGTGCATTAAGAATGTTCCACTCTTCTTGCAAATATTTCCTTGTCTAAGAAAGTACATATTTTTCATTAATTAATGCTATCTTTGTTATTTTCTTAATTAACTACTTAATATCACCTTTGTCTGGAATTTATTTCCTTGCTTATGCTTCTGCCTTATTGCCTCTCATATTGCACCCGTCCTTAGTACATTGGTGAAAATACACATTTGTGGCTTTCTAGGATCTGTCGGCATCTCCATATGGGCATGACATTCTGTGACTCTAAAGGAAATACCAGCATTTGTTTTGAAGATAATTTTATCTGACAAATGCAATGTATAAGGGGAAAATCAAACAGGTTCTGTGTATTAATGGTCATAAATACTAGTCATTGCAAGCCTGCTTTTGCAATTACTAGAGCTTACCTACAGAGTACAAATTATGTTAAAAATCTGAAAGAATCAGGTTTCTTCGCATGGTACACATTTCTTTAATGTTTTTCTAATCCAGAAGGTGTTCTGTCTAAGAGTAAGCCTCAAATTGATAGGTACTTAATTTTGTGTGGAAGTAGTAATACATTAGATATCAGAAATAGCTTGTGCAAATTTTATCCAGTCTGAACCTTCATTTCTGTAAATGTGAGTTTGCATTTGATGGAATGGAGGGTTCCAAATAATTGATCATTGACGTTCTTTTGCCTTTACAGGTGATCTTGTTGAAAGAATAACATAGGATTAGCATAATATGTGTTAGTGGGTTCAGAAGAGCAGAGAAGAGACAAGCATCTTTTAGGCCTTACTGGAATTTCTTGTTACTGCTTTTAGTAAAGCAATACATTTCATATCCCATACAGTATTTTTTAAATTATGTGGGATGCGGATTAAAAACACCTGAACAGGGACTGTGCTTGTGGAATTAAGTGAAAAGTTGTTCTATTTCCTTCATTTGTAACCATTGCTTTAGGCTCCTAAAATGTCTTGTTTGCATCATTTGTAGTGTCCTCCTGTCAAGACGGATAGCTGGTAGATTTGTTCATATGCTTGGTATATTTCAATATGCTTTTTCTAAGAAATACAAGTATTAATTGCATTACATTGCCTCTAGAAACAGTTTCTTCATGTTGTACCTGACACATAAGCAAATATTATGACAAAGGCAATTTAAATAGATCGTCTTGTTATCTTTTGTTCTCCAGACAATGACAATGAACAAAAATAAAGATAATAATCTTTATGTAGTGACATGGCCCTCTCCTGCTGCTTCAGGTATCTCTACAATCTGATGAAGCCTGATAATAGGTTTCTTAAAGGGCCTGGTCACAAAAATAAATTGGCAGTGCTTAAAATGGTAGAAATATTACAGATCTCAGTAAGTCTTCCAAACTTTTAATTTTTTGGGCTCATTCTTGCAACTCAAATTCCTTTATATATGTACCTGCTGGTACATGGCATTCCATTGTCAAATTAATGTCTTTTCTAAAACTAGTGGTGCTTTTCTAGTCTTCTCTGTTCAAAATCCATGCTTTGCAAAACTCTTAACTGTACAATGAGTGCTCTGGGTTCATCATCACCATTTGAAAGCCAGTTTGATGTTTAAAGGCACATACACACAGTACAAACAAGTAATTTCAGATGTAGCACATGCAATTCAAAATTTGTATATTTACAAATAATAAAATCTCATTTGCAAACTTCCTTTTACCATTTTTGTAATTTCAAGAGTCAAGTTCAAGGGTCTGAAGATGGTTTCATGTTTTCAAATCTTGCCTTACTTTTGTGAAGCCATTTTTTTCTAAGAACTATTAGTGTTTTCTTTCTGTTACTGCTCTTATTTGACTGGTTTATCCTAATACTACGATTTTACTTCATTAAAGGTAGGAAAGTTTTGTAGAAAAAGTGCCTGGAGGTTTGGGGACATGCAATTATCACAAGATACGTTTTCTAGGATATTACTGTTTGAATTAAATTAATATAGACTTACCTTGCATCTTTACTTGCTTCCCATTGTTAGCTACTTAGTATTGACTGTTAATAATAACTTCTTTTTCATCCAACTAAAAAGCATAAAAAGCAAAGCAACAACATAATTTATATAAAAATAATTTTTCCACCATAAAACAGTGTGCAGACCGGTAGAACTGTAGGGACATCTCCTAGTATTGTGCAAACAGTAGGCAGTGTTTTGTAGGATATGTTTTCATAAAATATCGTAGAACCATGAAAGAAAAATGTATTAATAGACCTGACTCACAGGATGAGTGGTAACCTTAATCTCTAAATCCCTCGAATATATTCCTGTGGGCCAGTACAGAAGCTTAAAGAGCTCAGAAATGCCTTTCCCTTTTGAGAAGTAAACTGACAGTTTGTCCCTTAGAGCAAACATACACTGAATCTATCTGCACTGCAATTATCTTGAACTAAATTATCATCATGATACTCAGCTAATTTGAAAAAATCTTTCACATGAATATGCTACAGCCACAAAATACCAGTTGCATTTCTTTAGCTGCCTAGTGTCCCTCCAAAGCTGGCAATTTGTGAAGAGGGGAAAGATGCAGAGAGGGAAATAAACATGAAAATCCCCAGAAGAATTAAATTCAAATTCTTCGTTATCCCTACATCTCCTAAATTTCAAAGGGATTTCTTTTTTGTAAAGCATGTGAAAAGTTTTCTCTGTAAGTCAGGTAAGGACAGCAGTAGGAAGGAAGCAAGGCTGAAAGTAGAAGATTATTGTGTACCCTGTGCATGTGCATTTCTGTTACTGCTGTGTACTGTTGGGTTGCTTATATTGTGGGGGTTGCATTAGCACCAGTGGCAAGCTTGTGGTTTTGATTCCTGGGGGAGCTAAGGCTTGCCAGCTTAAGGGAATTGGAGTTCACTGCAGTAACTGGGCTGCAGCTGCAAGGGAAGATTGAAGGTAATTTTTTCCTGGGGATCTCTCATACATGGTGAACTCTAACTTTGTAGGGTTTTTTTCATTGAGAATGACCAGTGAACACAATACCTCTTAGTTAGTTTGGGGGCAAGCCAGAGAGCAGAGAAAATGCATATGTATAGAAAAGGGAAGGACTAATGGGAAAGTCAACTACTAAAAAGAAACGCAGGTGTAAAAGTTTGATAACAGCAGCTTTATGGAGAGTGAAGCTATAAATTACACAAATTTCTAAGACCATTGAAAGGGAGAAATTTTCATCCCCTTCTGTTGGAAATTTGTGATAACTTGGTAAAAAAACAACAGTTATTTATGGAAAGTGAATAATTGTGCACCAAGGAGACAGCTGGAATTCAGTAAAGAGCATGATAGTGTTCAGGAGTAATGGCTGGTGTGTAGCCATTGAGCACTTGCATCCTGAGACTTTCGCAATTACAAATCTCAGATATTTATCAGGATTGATTCTTTGCACTTCATAATTTTCCTTATCGTTCTTGGCATCTGACTTTCAGATTCTTGTTCATGTTGCTTCTGATGTGAATGATACTTAGTAGCTGCAGAAATACTCCTGAACTTTAGCCAAAGCTGCTGTCACATAGATTTCATTATGATCAGTGCCTGAAATGGTTAAAGTGGTTGTGGTTGCTTGGTTTTTTCTAACATATTACAAAACATTCTCTTAGAAGGTTTCTTTGCCTTTCTAGTGTTCTCAGATATGCTCACTTTACTGTTTTGAAGGTTAATTTATATTTGATATTTTTGTATTTCATCTGGAAACAAGTTGTTTTAAATATCATCATTTTACCTATTTCAGCCTTCTACAGTTTCTCCAAACAGATAGATTTATATTGAAGTTGCTGCAAGGCATTTTGCACATTCCTTTACCTCTCAAGGCTTTTCTGCATTTACATGCTGGATTGTGGTGTCCTAGCAGGGAAGCTATAAATAGACTGTCTGATACAGTGAGGCAGCTATGCCACAGTGGCCTTGGAAATTTCAGCTTTCACCTGTAACTCTGCATTCCCATTCCCAGCGACCTCACTCTTGCAGTAGCAGGATGCAAAAGGAACGCAAACGATTGATTGCTACTGGTGGTGTCTAAAGTCTGAGTGTTTTAAATACGATGGAGCAATGAAGAATAGAGTAAGCTGTGAAGCTACTCCTATAAAAAGGGGTAACAATGTAATAATTACAGTTACTGCAGTAAGTTTGATTTTGGTTGTTTGCACAGGTGAGTTTTAAATTGACACTAATGTTATTACAGAAGTGTTTTAAATCTTTACTTGTTGGCAGAAGTTAAACATTTTTAATCATTTAAGTTTATAAAGCTCTTGTATGCTTTAAAGTATTATAGAGTACATGTTTACATTGTGAAAGATGTGTTGTTTTCTTACAGTGTGAAAAACTCAAACTATTGTCTCCCATCATATACTGCTTATAAGAATTATGATTATTCAGAGCCAGGAAGACACAATGAGCAGCCAGGCCTGTGTGGCCTGAGTAACTTGGGGAATACATGTTTCATGAATTCAGCAATTCAGGTATGTACTTCAAAATAAAATCAGCTAGTGTTATTACTTGGAAATGGTATTTTGTTTTATTTTATCATGTTTCAAAACTAACTTAGCAGGATAGGATTAAAAGTGAGGAAATAATATTTATTGTTATACTTTAAAAGTTGATTTACATAGCTGCATTCAGAATGGTCAGCGTCAGAAGGAGGTTTGACCAATTTTCTACGAGTGAACTCTTGAAGTGGGATTCTTTGCTTTTTATAATTGCCATGCCCATATGTCACAAAAACTGCCTTTTCCTTTTGAAATGCACTTGAGTACCAACTGTAGTACTGAAAAGAGTGTCAAAAAGTAGATGACTGATAGATTACTGGGCCTTTATTTCTGACTCATTACGTACTTTTAATGTACAGGTTAATATGCAGGAACCTCGGAAAATATTTTCCTTTGACCTTTCCTCTCGGAATAGCTATTTCATGGATGAGGTATTTTACAGGAATATGTTAGCTTGTTTCTTCGCTATGAATGCAAGAGAAGTACTAGTATATCTACTACTAGTCTACTAAGATGAACAAACCTTAGTGTTTTAATTTTAAATGGAAGCTGCAGTTGTAGGATAATTAACAGTCAGAACCAGGAGTTTTGTTTGTTTAGTTCTGGAACTCACCTTTTGTCATTGGAGCAGTCTTTTGTCAAAAAACTGTTATGTGTATTTAAATTCTTGTTCACATGGTTTACCGCTGAGTATGAAAATACTAGCTCTTAACCAAGCATGCTGCAGAGTTGTTATTCTTCTTTCCTCCTTGGTCATACAAGGGTTCCCGGTTTATGTTTGTGATTTCTTTGGGTAAAATTTAAAAAATAAAAAACCCAAAACCACAACCCAAACGTTGGATTCTTTACTTAGCCTGTTGGAGTAAAAAAGGAATTTCAGGTACGTTTGTAAGCTAAGTTTATGAAGTTGTTGACATTTGTTCAAAAGAAAAAATGTTTCAGAGTGTCAGTGTGTGTAGATACTTCTTTCCCTTCTTTGTGTTGACAGTCAGTGAATAATTTGGCCTTACTTTTCTGTAACCTCCTGTTAGATAGCTGCAGAGACCCACAAGCTCTCCCCTTAGTCTTGTCTTCTCCGGGTCAAACTAATGCATACAGCTCTGCCTTTCCTTGTATATTGTTGTTCAACCCCTTGACCATATTGGTGTTCTTTCTCTGCTCTTCATTACGCTGGGGAGCCCTGAACAGGACAGTGCTCCTGCAGCAGTCTCACAAGTTCCAAATGGAGGGGAAGATTTGCTCCCTTTTGCTTCTGACTGCAGTTGCTAATACAGCCCAGTTTGCAGCTGCATACCTTTCCCATGGGGATGAACAGCAAGATCACATTTCCACAGAACAGGACCGCTGGGTCATATAATGCAAATCTGCTCTCTAGCCAGTCAGCCCCCACCTGTTAGTGGTATATAGGGTTATTCCATGCTTATTCCTTACTTGTTGATATAAGGCATCCATAAAATTAAATTTGTTTCTAAAGATTTGTTTCTAAGAAAAAATTAAATTTGTTTCATGTTTCCATGAGGATACTTGAAGAGAAATTGAACAGTGCAGAAAGTAATTAATTTTTTTTTAGCATGCTACGCAAAAGACAGCTAAACTGAAAGGAGGAAGGACACACATTTTGCAGTGTCCATTCTAACTAAAATGCTACACATAACCTCTCTTAATTACTGAATTGCATCATTATGCTGCTGGAAAGCATGCGTTTTTGTCTAGTGCATCAAGCAGAATTATGTTTTATAAATTGAATTCAAAACATTCTTGCTACGTAATGAAAGGTTTTTTTATGATTCTACCTTGTTCATCAAGCTATACTGATTAAATAAGGATAATTTTAATTATTTATTCAAACCATAATTGAACTGGTATACATGATTTCTACATATGTAATTCAAAAGTAACCTTTAAGGTTAGAATTCTAAGCATGGGTTGTGCCTTTAGAAGTCTTACACAGTGTAACAAACTTACTACACGTCACATCATTATCCCATTGTGTTAAACTGATTTAATTCTGAGGTCTGCATTAGAAATTATATCAGCTTTAACTTTCTTGCTTTTCAGTTACATCTAGCGAATTAAGTTTTCAAATAAGTTCTGAGAAACTGTAGTGTAAATTTATAAATACAGGTTTGCTGATTACTTACCAGTGCTCTGGGTAAGAAAATGAGGTGTTTATTGAGCAGTGGAGCTTTTAGTTTGGCATGGTACCTTTAATATGTCCTTGAAAGTGTGTTTTTTCAAATCCATTATTTAGTGGCCTTCTTAGCAAGGAAATGTAAAATAGCTTTCAGTTTCACCTACTGTATAGCTCAAAGAAATTACTGTTCAGAGTTTAATGTTATCTAAGAAATCCATGGAAGTGCTTTTAGTGTAAGTATGATGTGTTCTTAACACACTAAGGTCTCACAGATTGCAGTCTTCCTCTTGACACCACTTGCATCTTTTTTCGGTTACACAGAAAGCATGCCTTTCACTGTGCTAATTTGCTATTAATTTCATGTCCTACTTTTATTGAAGTAACATTGGATTAATTTGGCTGTAATGCCTGTAGCCAGAGCACTGTGAACATGTTTTGATCTGTCGTGGCCTTGGAAGCAAAAGAAAGATGGGCTTAAATAGCCTGTGAATGGCAAAATAGGGAATTCTGCTTGGGAATATTGGGTACTCTAGCCATTTACCTGGATGATGAGGCAGAGTGCACCCTCAGCAAGACTAGCACACAAATCTGCAGCGAGGAACTGCTGTATCAGATGGCTTTGCTGCCATTTGGAAGGACCTCAGTGGACTGGAACCTCATGAAGGTTCAGAGGAAATGCAAAGCCCTGTGCCAAGGAGGGGATCAACCCCACGAACCAGTACACACTGCGATAGGGGATAAGCAACTGGATGGAAAGCAGCTTGGCAGAGAAGCACCCAGGATCCTGCTGAACAAAACAAACAGCATCCTGAGCTAAACTAAGAGGAGTATTGCCAGTAGGCTGAAAGAGGTGATCTTTTCCTTCCACTCAACACTGGAGAGATACCTCCAGAGTTCTGAGTTCACTTCTGGGCTCCCCAGAGAGTTTAGGGATATCCTGGAGCAAGTCTGGTTAGAGACCACACAAGTGATGAAGGATTGCAGCATCTGACTTGTGTGGAGAGGCAGAGAGCTGGGGCTGTTCAGCTTGGAGGAGGGAAGACTCCAGAGTGATTTTACCATTGTTTGGAAGTATCTGGTGGAGGAAAGAAAACTAAGCCAAACTCTACTCAGTGGTGCCCACTGAAAGAAAAAGAGGCAATGGGCACAAACTGAATCACATGCAATTCTTAAGTATAGGAAACTTTGTTCTAAAATGGGGTTTATCTAACAGTGGAATAGGGTTTTCAGGGAAAATGTGAAGCCTCCATCCTTGAAGGTGCTTAAAACCTAACTGAATGAAGTCCCAAGCAACCTGCTCTAGGTGACCTGTGTTTGAGTGGGTTGGACCAGAGAATCTGCAGAGATGCCTTCTAATCTCAACTATTCTGTGATTCTTTGATCTGCTCTGGTCACCTGCTTTATCTTTCTTATCCTCTTCAAGTGTATTCTTTCACAATTGTGCTAACATAGGATTGTTTATCAGGATAAATCTGTTTTCTTTAAACAAAATAGTTCACTTTAGACTATTGGACTCTGAAATGTACTGAAAGCTCTGCTTTGATCCCTTCCATTCAGTTTATGCTGGGTGTATCAGTGTAGTTTCATATAACAGAAGCAGAGTTTAGTTTATCCATTTTCCAGCTGATTGCCACTTTTCTCAGCTCTCTGAGTTTTTCAGGGAGCATTGAGGCCTCCTGAGTGTTCACATAGGAGCCATTTCTGCTTCAGAAACCACTGCATTTCTCACAGTGCTTCTCTTTGGTCTTGTCTCATGCACAGTGAAGATGGTTTGCATCAGAGCTGTTATCAATGTTCCTTGACAAAGAGGACAAATTCCTTCACACAGCTTCGTCTCCTGAGTCTGACAAACTTGTGTGAAGGTTCTTGCCCTGTAAACATACTAGGTAGAAATGTGAAAATCCTGGCAATGTCTTAAATTTGGTTGCAAGTTCTTTAGTAGTTCTTCAATATATAGATAATGTTAGGCTTGCCCCTTTATTCTAAGTGATTATTGTGAAGAGACTTTTGCCCTTTCAAGCAGGAGTTTTCAGTGCTAAGAAGCTCAGGACAACTGGAGGATAGATGATGAAGAGATAGGTAAGATCCTGTGTGGGATTACAGGCAGCTGCAAGCTGAATGAGAGTAAGGCCAAGAAGGTTAAAATACCACTGTATATCTCCCAAGTGCTGTTCTCTTACCACTGTTCCATAATTAAAAACAAACAGTAATTCAGTATTCTTTATTTAGTTGTATTGGAACTTTGGTTTAGTTTTTTTCAGATTCTTTTGAAGGGAGTATTCCATGTATTTAATTTATTTCAGTGTAAACACCTAAGTTTTCTAATTGGGCCTAAATGCCTGCTTTTGCAGATCCAAGCATGAGATAAAAAAGGAAAGACAAAAGGGAGTGTATAGACTTTATGAAACAGATATTATTATGAATACTTGAACCTATATTAAAAAAACGTATTTGGCAAGCAGATGTTTCATTCACATTCACTTAGGTACAGCTATATTCTAAGCTGAAAATAAATTATAAAAAATTAGTCTCATGAAGCATTGCTGTGGTGCCTGTGGATGTGTCCCAAGTATTGCTTTCCTATTTCAATGGGGTATTAGAGCTCTGTGGAAATTCTTTTTTTTTTTTTAAATAGTGAAAACCTGAGAGTTCCAAAATTTTCGTTTTGTGATTAAAAGATAGGAGAAGGAAAAAAGTAAATGTTTTCATTAAAAACATTTTTTTCCAAGATCTTTATTTTTATGGGTTTTTTTCCATCAGTGTGATTATATATACCTGACTTCTGTACAAACTTTGCAATGGGTATTTCAGAAGCTTTCTTTCTTCAGAAAGCTTAATAATATTCCCTCTAATCTTACTTAGGACTGTCAGTTTATCTAGACAAAAGATGGCATATTTCACCAATACCTGAAATTATTACGATTTTATTGCTCTGTTTCAGTTGCCATAGGCATGTGGAGTTTGGATTAAGGAGTGTATTAACTAAGTGCTTTTTGCCGTGTCAGTGAACAAACAAAAAGTGGGATAGACACATGTAAAATAAATCACTTTTTCTCCTATGACTTGGATCATCTTTTCAGTCTGGAAGCTCTTGGTCTTTTATTAGATGGCTGACATATGAAATTCCAATGTCCTTTGCATAAAATTCTTATCCTTTCAGTAACATCTGAAGTTGAAGAACCAGGACTTAGAGGAATATTCAATTTTCAGTATCTTAATTCATGATCCTACTGTCTCCTCATTTCCCCAGTTCACTGGCATGATAGGTATACAGTATTACAGTATTGCACTGAGATATGTATATATATATATATATGTGCATGTGTACATAAGACAAAAAACAATTATTTTTTCATTTTCCTGTGCATCTTAACTTCTTTCCAGGTTATTAATGCCTAGCATGGAAGTATGATTTCAGTGTTAACCATTGTCATGCTGAAGTTTAAGCAAACCTTCTCTCCTGTGGTTTGTCTCTTGTCTCTTGCCTTCTATTCCATACTTCCCATGAACTTTTCACTAAATGACCAGTTCAGGTTCAGAGAACTTTACAGAAATTTTGTTGGTTAAAGAAACTTGTAGAGATAGCAGTACCTGAAATGAAGTGCGATTCTGTTACCTCTTCAGTTCACAAACAGTTTTCCAGAGTTTTACTGTATTTGTTTGGCTTATTATTCTTCACCTGTTGGTATACTTTCAGTTTACTTATTGTCTGTATTTCGAAACAAACAGAACACCCTTAGTCATTGAGGGTGAACAGAACACATAAATCTGGTAACTTTGCTGCCCAGTAGATTGTCTTGGTTCTAATAGGCACTTTCCATAAGGCTTTCTTGATAACTTATGACATATCACGTGAGAAAATAAGAATGTAGGATTCTCTTCAAAACTGGCTTCTGGGTGCTTTTTTCCCCTCTGACTTTAATCATGATCTTAAATAATTCTCCATTGTCAGCCTTTTCAAAGAGTAAATATGTTTGTAATCATTCAGCTTTGTCAGTTACATTGAAAAGATCTGTATATGTGGCCAACTTTATTAGCTCCTTTAGTAGCTACTCTTAAAAATTTTGGTATCTGATATTTTAGAAAAATATGTCA
Source organism: Sturnus vulgaris (assembly GCF_052056855.1). Classification (NCBI taxonomy): domain Eukaryota; kingdom Metazoa; phylum Chordata; class Aves; order Passeriformes; family Sturnidae; genus Sturnus; species Sturnus vulgaris. Next base: position 44,870,017 of record NC_142247.1, read on the forward strand.
GCTCTGTACCTCAAAATTTGCTGTGTTGAGATAGACATTTACTACCATCAGTGTCATCTCATGTTGTAATGTGGACGTTGTTAAAGGGAAAATGCAAATTATCTGTAGTAATCTTCCTGATTTATACTCCAAATATTAATTAATACTCTGAGAAAGTGGCAAAACCAGTTTGTCAGGTGAAAACTAGAAACTGATGAATTTTTTTTTTTTTTTGTGGAACCCAGATTGTCAGGACATTGTACAATGCCTGACTAACAGAAAGACCTGTAGAAAAATATACTGGTTTTGTCCTTGCGTTGGACATTCCTGACACTAAACTGAACAGTTGAACTGTTTTCATCTCCTAAACCGGTTCAAAAATAATACAGAAGGCAACACAGATCTGTGAGGTAGGGAGAGTTGGGGTCACCACTACTGGAAGTAAAAGCCATATAGCAAGAAAAAAAATGAGATTTCTTCAACCCTGAATGTCCAAAAGGGTCTGTAATACCAGGCTTTTTTTTTTGCAGTGTTGACAGATCCTGAAAGCTTTAGGTGAGGAGGAAGAGAAAGGAAGGGGTTTGATATAGGCATGAAACTCAGCTCTCTACAGCATGTGACTGGTTTTGCTTTGTAATATTGCACAGGTATGATAGACAGATACAGGAATAACTTTTTTTTTTTACTTTGCTCAATAAAATTGCAATTCTTCCAGTCTGGTTCTTATGCAGTAGCCTAAGTGGAGCTCTTGCCCGTGTTTATGGAGAAGCAGACGAGACTGGTGAAATTCTTGACCTTTCCTCGAATTTTTTAATAAAGGAAAGAATGCAGAAAAGCTTACAATATTTAATGAACAAACTCTTAAGAATATATGCTAAGGCATGGCATGGAGATTATTCCTGAGTGATGGATATATTTATGTTTAAAGTAGTATGAACAGTAGCACATAAAAATCATACTTCAGTGAGTACATCCTGCTGTCTCCAAATGCTGAGAGAGGTGACAAACTGGTACAGAGGATAAGTGGTTATTTCAATCTGAAACAAGGTCCTTGCTTTTCTTGGACTAATTTCAGCTCTAAACTGCATCGTAAGATTTCAAAGAACATAGGGAGAGCTGTAGCACTGTGATTGGCAGTCTAGTCCCTCTAACATAGATTGCTGTCTCCAAGGGCATCCATAAGCTGATATTAACAAAGCGAAGGAAAAGGCCAAGCATCCTCACCTTCTCTCACCTGCCAGAATAAATCTTTTTTCAAATGTTCCTCTGAATATGGTATTTGAGCTAATAAGCCCTGTTGGTTCTCTCTTCCAAGCACATACGCACTCTCCACTTTGCGCATCTATTACAACTTCCAGAAACAAGTTTCATAAGCCATTCATGTCTCGAGAAACACCTTGTTTTGTTTGTCTTAACTCTTGATACAAATTATGTTGTCATGCTGTGGTTGGTTGGACTACATTGTTTTATAAATTTTGAGGTAAAGCTCTTGACAGATATTATCTGTGCATAACTTGCAATGACAGCTGTAGCCAGTCTTGGTTTAAAGCCATTATTTGTTTCTGGAGAAGATTGTTTAGGGTTTTTTCTCTCTTCCTTTCAGGCACTAGACATTACAGTTCATGGCTGTTGTAACAAAATTGAAACATTCTTTGTTTAGAACTTATTCAAATCACTGTTCTAAAAAGTCTGTATTATTTTTTGCAGTGTCTGAGCAACACACCTCCTCTTACAGAGTACTTTCTTAATGATAAATACCAAGAAGAGCTGAATTTTGACAATCCTTTAGGAATGCGAGGTGAAATAGCGAAATCTTATGCTGAGCTTATCAAGCAAATGTGGTCAGGAAAATACAGCTATGTTACTCCAAGAGCATTTAAGGTCAGTAGGGAAATTACATTGCATGTACATTGTCAGTTTTGGTTTTGTGCTTTTAAGTATGTAAAACTTAGAGAAATATGCAAAAAAAAAGAATTTGAAGTACTGTTTATCAGTATGCAGTCCATTCATTGAACTGGTAAAACACTTGGATGTATATTTCAGTAGGTGTCACCTGTCCTTGTGCTTTGGTCTTCGAGAATGAGTTTTGACTTCCTGTCTTCATTAAAAAGCTTGCCTTTTATAACTACGCATTTTACCTTTTCCATGTGCTGCTATAACATCTCAGAAGTATCTACTCTTTCTAACAATTAAGGTACCAGAAGTGTTTTGCATTTATTTTTTTAGACACAAGTGGGACGATTTGCACCACAGTTTTCTGGTTATCAACAACAAGATTGCCAAGAGCTACTGGCTTTTCTCTTAGATGGCTTACATGAGGATTTGAATAGAATTAGGAAAAAGCCTTATATTCAGTTAAAGGATGCGGATGGGAGACCAGACAAGGTAGGAGTTTTGGAGCTGATCATTTTAGCAAAGTTTATACTGTAAGATACTTCTGCATGATTATGCACTGGAAGGTTGGGAAACTGATTATACGGGGCTTTTTCTGGGAGACATTTCAGAAAATAGGACAAAAACTTTAAAATTGAGATCTTGAGAAACCTTAAATTTCTGTTTATTTTTAAGATAATGAGGGGGGATGAGGGCATGGTAAGGCCTTTTTTAAGACTTCATTAAGACTGTCTTGTTCAGTTGGACGAACAATTCCCATTCTATTGTTCTTTTATTTTTATGTTTGTAGCATGCAGCATTCTGTCTATCTCCAGTACTCTTACTTTAGGGAAATTCTTCTTTTGTTATAAGTTAATTCAGATGGAATTTTTAAGAGTATCTGCTTTTGTCTTTCCCCAAGCTACTTGAAAGTTATTCTCAGACGTAATACCACTGACAGGATCTCTATCCTAGGAAAAGCATACATCTTTTAACCTGCAAACCTGAGAGTAGTAACATTCCTTACAGGTCCTTTGGAGTGAGATGTCTGTGTTTAGGTGGTTACCGAAAGTGTTCTGTCAAGGACTTTTACTAATAATTCTCACTATTCATTTCCTACTACTTTGTCATAACCCAGATCATGCTTTGTTTATAGGTGGTTGCTGAAGAAGCCTGGGAAAACCATTTAAAGAGAAATGACTCCATCATTGTAGATATATTTCATGGCCTTTTTAAATCTACCCTAGTTTGTCCTGAATGTGCTAAGATATCTGTAACCTTTGATCCCTTTTGTTACTTGACACTTCCATTACCCATGAAAAAAGAACGCACTTTGGAAGTTTATTTAGTTAGAATGGATCCACTTGCAAAGCCTGTGCAGGTAAGCAGCTTAATTTATGTACAAACACTTTGATTCATGATGCATTAACAGTGAACCCAAGTTCCTTTACACAGTGCAAATTTATAAGCAAATCCAACAAGCTTTATTTTTCTGTTGTGTATTCTGGAATCTCACTCAGGATAGTGGGGAAGACTTATACATACCTGAGGAAGACTGTACATACCTTGTACAGTTTCAAGAAAGAATTGGTAATTTCTTTATGGTTGTGTTAATAAGGCTTCTTAATCTTTAAAATGTATGCTGACGTAATTTTTTAAGAGCTGCTGTGATGAATTTTTGTTTATAAAAATATTTTTACATTTAATCCATGAGACTTAATTTCTTGGTTTCTTAGGTCACAAAAGGCAAATATTTTGTAATAAGCAGTGCAAAAAAACCCCATGACTAAATATATTAGGTAGTCTCAAATTCTGTGCTCTCACCTCATAGTCAGAAGTAAAAATTCAGATGAGATTTCTTTGTCAAGAGTATCTTTTTTTGCCGTTTTTCAGGAAGAGGATGATACTACACACCTTAGAATGTAATGAAAAAATGTACATAAGATTATCAAGGTTTTAACTAAGGTTACATAAGGTTATGACCAAGTCATGATTAAATGCTTCTAGCTGTACTTTATATGGTAAGTGAGGATACATGAAATAAATATAACACAGTTATGCAGGCATTCAAATAATACCTGAAATCAGTACCATAAGAAGGAAAGTGGGTGAAAAGAGTATTCTCAAAGGCAGTATGAGTTGGGGAATTTGAAGGTGAAGGGAGATGTATTAACTAATAGGAGATAAGCCTGCTAAAAGTTTAAGTGTGAAAATAGAGGACACACAGTAGTTGCAATGGGGACACAAAGTAGTTGAAAACTACTGAAGTAGTTGAACGTGACTCATGATGTGAGATGGTTGTACTGGAATAAATAGTTTGGGAAGAGTACCAGTTCAGTAGGATTTTTGTGAGTGTGAATGATTATAAAACTTAAGGGCATAGCATGCAATACTTGGCAATTAATTATAGAGTTAATAATACCTTATTTGTAATTAATCCTGTCTTTATTATGCAAATAACAGCTAAGAGGTTTGTGTGGAGTTTTATTAGAAACTGCATATGCACTGCATAAGGGAAGCCACAGAGAGATTTTCTTTGACTTTAATTATCAAATTCTTTCTCTGCATGCGAAATGAGAATCTGTTACCTGCCATTGCTTTTTTTTCCTGGTAATACTTTATAAACAACATGTGTTGTATTCCAGATGTAATAATCTTTTCAATAGCGCGTATACTTTTAAATGTTTAAATAAGGTACTGTTGAAATGCAAATCTTAAGTAATTTGTACTGTTAGTCTTCTTACAGAAAAAGTAAAAAAAAACATTAAAACAAGCCTTGTATAAACTAATAAATGGAGTATTCAGTGTGTGTGTTTGTTAAGTTTTGCAGATTACTACATTTTAAGCAGCTTTTAGAATTTGTGTTAGTTGATCTAAATACTTTACACCTTAAGTTTCAAAAATATGAAAGAAATACATGAAATATGTTGAACTTGTGTTGTTTGGCTTTGTCCTAATGTATATTTGTTCTCTTAAGAAATTAAAAGTCTATTTTCTTTTTCAGTACAAAGTAATTGTTCCCAAAATTGGAAATATATTGGATCTTTGCACAGCGTTGTCGGCTTTGTCTGGTGTCGCTGCAGATAAGGTAAGAGTGTTCTCTTATATAAAGCACAATAAATAACATTTTAATGTGTATTAACCTGATTTAACAATGTATACTCCATTTTCTTTTTAGATGATTGTTACTGATATATACAATCACAGGTTCCACAGGATATTTGGCATGGATGAAAATCTAAGTAGCATTATGGAACGTGATGACATTTATGTGTAAGTGTAAATAATGTGCTTCATGTCTTTTTGCAGTTTGTTTAGTTATTTGTATAAGATTAAAACCTAGACACCAGATAAACTGGAAGGGGATTTTTTTTTCCCCTTGTAGCCTTTTCCATGACTGTTGTTCTTTGTATTTCTGATGGGTTTTCTTCTAGGTTTGAAATTGCTATCAATAGAACAGAAGATACGGAACAAGTCGTAATTCCTGTTTGTTTAAGGGAAAAGTGCAGGCACACTAGCTACAGCCATAGTGGTTCTTTACTATTTGGTCAACCTTTTCTTATAGCAGTGCCTAGAAACAATACTGAAGATAAACTGTATAATCTGCTGCTGCTAAGAATGTGGTAAGTTTATTCTTAAAATAATACTTCATTTGTTAAGAATAATGCTAATTGTTGGAGTCAGTAGGCATGTACTTTCATTTGCATTTTAACATACTGATTATATTTCAGTACTTTTATTTGCTTTCTGTTGAATATTAAATATAAAATTTAGCCGCTGATGTGGATTTTAATTTGATTTTTTGTTAGCATGACCTCATCCAGAAATATTTGAGAAGTCAATCTGTATTCTTAAATAATTATCTTGTATGCTTAGCTGTTTGTTAGGTCTTGGTGAAGTGGAAATATTTTCCACTTGTTACTCTTCTGTGGTTATACTTTCTGTATCTACTGTTCAAGTGTATATACTAATTTGTGTTGGAAAAGTACATGGTACTTCTTTTTCTGTTGGTGTAATTTTCTCTGTAATATGGTTAATGAGCAGTTTAAAAAATGAATTCTGGACAAACAGAGTGAGATCAAGAATCAAGTTTTCTTAGACAAAGTAGCTGCCAAAATACACAGTCACATACGAGCAGGTTTTCCTATGTGCTTGTAATACTGGACACATTTGGCAATAAAAAGGATAATCTGAGTAAATTAGAAAGGAGTGCAGAAATAAAGTACACTAGCAAGGACTCCGTTGCTTCTAACTGTTGCTTTTACTTGTTACATTTAGCCGATATGTAAAAACATGTACTGAAAGTGAAGACACTGAAGGTTCCCTGCATTGCTGTAAGGATCATGGTATCAATGGTAATGGCCCAAATGGAATACATGAAGAAGGATCTCCAAGTAAGACTGAATATCTAAACTTGTTTAGTATTTGATGTTGAATTTGAAATTGAAGTTAACTCTGTAGTATTTTTCAGTTACTGACATTCTGTCTCATTTCTTCCTCTTTATTCTTCCAATTGCTTTAGGTGAAATGGAGACAGATGAGCAAGATGATGAATCCAGCCAGGATCAGGAACTTCCCTCAGAGAATGAAAATAGCCAGTCAGAAGACTCAGTTGGGGGTGACAATGACTCTGAAAATGGATTGTGTGAGGATACTTGCAAAGGTCAACCACTCACGGGACACAAAAAGCGATTGTTTACATTCCAGTTCAATAATTTAGGCAATACGGACATAAACTACATCAAAGATGATACCAGGCATATTAGATTTGATGATAGGCAACCTAGGCTTGATGGTAAGTCACGAGGAACAGGGTAGGCAATATTTGGTTCTGGGACTCTTTTCTGACTCTCACATGCTATTTTCTTTGTGTGCTGTTTGATATATTTTTTCTTTCAAATAGTAAATTTTGTATAAATAACTGATTTTTTATTACAGTTGACTATTTGAAATGCAGAAATTTTATGTGCTTTAATTTTTTGAATTAAATTCATTATAGCATTGTTTCATTTCCTTTGAAGAGTGTTTGCCCAAAGTTAATACAATTTCATATAAAGCAAGAAATAATATTAAGAGAAAACATGTTTTTTAATCTTAGAAAGATCTTTCCTTGCTTTGGATTGGGATCCTGAATTGAAGAAGAGATATTTTGATGATAGTGCAGCAGAGGTAAGCTGTATATGTTGCTCCCTTTTCCAGCACAAATAAAAATTAAACATAAAAAATGCAACTTAGTGTGACATACAAGATTATAAGTCTTCACAAGAAACAGCAACTATATCTTTTTTTCATGTTATTCTTAGTAAATATGTTGTCATAAATAAACTTCATATATACATCCAAGTAATTAATAAATCTGAGGCTTATGAACTGGGAAGTAAATCTGAAGCTGTGGAAACTTTACTTGAATGGTTTCTGATCAGTTTTTCCATATATAGGAGCTTTGTAGTTACTGTTTATAGTAAGATGACATCACTAAAATGAGTTTTGTTTCATTTGTTTTCTTAACTCAAGAAATACTTCTCTTTAGGATTTTGAAAAACATGAAAGTGTGGAATATAAGCCTCCCAAAAAGCCTTTTGTGAAATTAAAAGATTGCATTGAGCTGTTCACAACAAAGGAAAAACTAGGTGCTGAAGACCCATGGTAAGCACAAAATTTTAAAATTACATTCTATGGAGTGTTTCTCAAAATTAATCAAATCCGCGCTTGAACATAGAGAAAATTAGTTGATATGTTAATAGTATTTTGAATCTTGTTATTTCAAACATAGTAAAAAATTCTCAACATGCTTTCTGTTTTGATCCATTACTTAACCAAAATTTTTACCATGTACAGAAGGTTATATTTGTAAGGAAGGCATTTAATGCATTCACAGTTACGAGGAGGGGGCAATACATAAAGTGCTCAAGTCTGTGGACTGTGATGGACATTGAATGAATAATACTGTGACAAATTCAGAGCGGTGGTTTAAACAAATACTCCTTTCTGAGATGAGAGAGGATGTAGTTTCTTTATGCAAATACAAAACTTGCCTTGCACTCATATATGAAACAGGGATGTTTGTAAACAGCAAGTTTATGGGGTGGGGGATATCTGTAGTCAGTAGAACCCCTCAAATTCATGTTCTAGCCATTAGGTTTTTGGCAGAGACTTTTATTCTTTTCATACTTCCTCCAATTTATTATTTGAAATCATATCTGAATATTCCTAATTATAGTTCCCATAAGATCAATTTTTTTCCCAGGAGTTTTCTAGCAGATAAAAATCTTTCATCAATACCTTTAAGCTGAGAATTAAGTTTGAAAAGAGGCAGTTTTTCTTCTTTGGATACCTAAAAGTTCTGAAGATCTTCAGACATTGTCACCAGAGTTTCTCCTATATTTGTGCAGGGTAGGGAGCTAACTTAGAAAATCTCCTTCTTTTTTTCTGGGTTTGATAGGTTATACAACACTGGATAGGCTGGTTGATACACCATATAATTCATGTACGGTGAAGCACTTCCATTTTGGCAACACATTTTAAGCAGAGTATTTTAACTACTAAATACAACTGCAGAAGTCAAGCAGCTGCTAATAGATGCATCTCACTGGAGGTCATTAATCACATTTTTCTTCACTTGTTAGGTTGTCACAAGTCTAATCTACAAGAGTTCATCATCCCTAATCCATCACTGTTTATATTCTGCATATTCTAAGCCAACTGGGAAATCTTCAGTTTTCAATTCCAGCCTGCCCTTACAGTTCTCCTAATTTTTTGTCCTTATCTGATGTTACTATTTAAAGACACTTGTGCACTCTTTTAATAAGGGTTCATTGCTTTTCTTTTTTTTTTTTCCCCCCCTAGATTTTTACTTATTAGATACTAAAGTGTAGAATATGCATAGACTACTTCACGGAAGAGTTGCTTACATTCGTTCTTATTTATCTTCCTCCCTGAGCATTGGTTGCTGGACGATTCAAGTATGCATTGCAGGGAGCAGAAATTTCTAAGTCACAGCTTGTTTAATATTTGCCTACTAAGAAGGGAAGTTTCTAGTAATGAGTTTTTCCAGGTTCCAGTAGTCACTGTTACGTGGTTTTAGATGGGATAGGGTGGTGGATGGATGAATTTGGAAATTGAAACTTGAAAGAATCACAGTTGTCTGTTATTTTTGGCTTTTTTTTTGTTTCTGTTAGTTTCTTAACACTTTATCTTTTTTTAATTTTTTAATAAAATACAAGAATGCTGTGTTTTAACTAAGGATACAGGGATCTGATCAGGGATGTGGGAGATGAGAATCCAATATTGGGGGATGCTGTTTCTGTGTTTTAAATGATATTGAGCTTCACTGGGATTACACTTCCACGTTTTAAACTGGAAGGAATATCTATGGCATTAGTAACAGAAGATGAAAAGTGTGTGGTTTTTTGCTCATTCAATTCCTCCTGTGAGTGTGACTTTCTCTTTGGTAATGTATTTTAACATACATACGGCCTACAGTTACATAAAATTGATAGGTTTTTTTCCTTTTAGGTATTGTCCAAACTGTAAAGAACATCAGCAAGCTACTAAGAAGTTAGACTTGTGGTCACTGCCCCCCGTACTGGTAGTTCATCTGAAGCGCTTTTCCTACAGCAGATACATGAGGGACAAATTGGATACATTGGTTGACTTTCCAATAAAGTAAGAAATTCAAATATTTTGATGCTGGAAGTGTAAAAGCATGACTAAGGCATGTGTTTAATTCAGCAATTACATAAAATAGGTTTGTTCTCAGCTTCCATGAGAGGATCCAGTAAACAAATGACAAAATGTTTCTGTGTTAAAAGTACAAACGTGGCAAAATAATAATGTAAAAATATGGAAAATTGCTGATTCCTGTTCCATTCTCACAGAGTGAAAGAGATGCACTGGCAGAGTAGTCTGGTGTATTTTTCTAGGGCATATAAAGTAAAGGGCTCCGAGATCACCAGACTGTAGTTAAAAATGCTATTAACATGACTGAGTTTTGGTTGGGTTTTGTTTGTTTTATTTTTTGTTTTGTTTTTTAACAGTGACTTGGACATGTCAGAGTTCCTTATTAATCCCAATGCAGGACCTTGCCGCTACAACTTGATTGCTGTCTCCAACCACTATGGAGGAATGGGAGGAGGGCATTGTAAGTTGATTTCAAGTGTCATCATTCTAGATGTCAGCTTTCTTTCCATGTTGATTTTGACTGAAGTACTGATCACTTTGAATCAATGGTGCTTTATAGTGGTTGAAGGGCAATTTTCTTTTTTGCTACCTTGAAATGCTTTCACAGGTATTTTAACACAAAAATCTTTATGCAATGAGCTTTCAACGGTAATTGTAGGTTCCTTTATACTTCTAGCTATGCATATTGTGAAAAGAGAAAATATAAGAGCTACTGTACTCGTACAACTTATTTTGTCTTACTTGTCTGTATTTTTGTTCATTATGCTTCTCCTTGAAAGCAGAGAGAAAAAATGACTGAAGGATTGTATTTGGACTGTCCTTTTCAGTATACATTGTCTTTAGAAGGGAAATGTTAGTGATTAAACTCTCTTTGCTAAAAATAAAGTGTTAAAGATGCTTAATAGTGATAACGAGGTTTAGTTAGTTAAATATGAAGTGTTTGACAGTAACACACTCTGGTAACTAATTGTATGTATTACATCTATGAAGATACAATGTCCTGAGACATTGTACTTTTTTGTCCTAGATACTGCTTTTGCAAAAAATAAGGATGATGGAAAATGGTACTACTTTGATGACAGTAGTGTGTCCACTGCAAGTGAGGACCAGATAGTGGCAAGTATCTTTTATGTTTCTAGATTTGGGACTGTTGATGTTTTCTTGTCAGAGCAGCAAAAATGAAGAGTAAACCATGAAAGTTGTGTTAAATTTGTAGGTAGTAGTTTGTGTTCTTTCAAAGGACAGTACAAACCACAAATGTTTTGCTACAACATGCAAACATAGCTTACATAAACATTCTGATTTTTTTGTAGTTTTACCTTGTATACTTGGCAACAAAGAAAAAGAGTTAGCAACCTGGATTGTAAACGTTTTGTTTGAAACCTCATGAACATACTGTCCTACCCTCTTTTACAGTCCAAAGCAGCGTATGTGCTCTTCTACCAGAGACAGGACACAATCAGTGGAACTGGCTTTTTCCCACTTGACCGGGAAACTAAACAAGGTGCTTCAGCTGCCACAGGCATCCCACTAGAAAGCGATGAAGACAGCAATGAAAATGATAATGATATAGAAAATGAAAATTGTATGCACACTAACTGATGGGAAGAACTAGAAGCCATAAAAGAGACTCTCTTACTGGGGATACAGATTGAAAGAGTGAAAATGCCCACCAAATTAAGAATAAAAATCTGAGATGGGGAGTTTCAGATAATAGAATGTAAATCTTTATTACATTTTAACATGTGCAGTACTTGAAGTGAAACAATAAAAACTTAAACAGAAATTCTCTAATGCATTTACAGTCTCATATTCACAAGATATATATAGGAAATCACAAATAAACCCCTTTTAAGTTTTCTGCTGCTGTTCTAATGGATTATGTTTTGTTTTGGATGTGAATTAACAATTAAAATATTAAATCTGTGGACTTCTGACACTTACTTTCCGAGTACTGCAAGAATACTACTGCCAAGTCTAGTTTCTGGATTAATATATACATATTCCTTAGGTTGCCAACAAACTACAAGTAAAAATGTCATAAATACCTAAAGTAGTTTTCTTGAAACAGCAAATTTTTGTTTCTCCCTATTTTTCTTTTTTGTTTTTAATTGGGTTACGATAGAAGAAACAGATTGAAAAAGGTGTTTTAACCTTTTGTGACATAGTGGAACATCCAGAATATTGCATTGATCTTACTTCTGCTGTGGAACAGGTTCTGGATTTCATGCTGCATTAACAAAAAAAAGATTTTCAATTAAATGTAAGTATCCATTGTTGCTTGTTGGAATCTACTCTGCAAACATAATTCCTGTTATTTTGCTTCTGAGACGTGCTTAATTTTTTTATCTGATAACAGTCCAGAATTTAAATTGTACTATAAGTTCTCTCTCCCCAGTTTTTGTAGTTTGACAGCTTGCAAACTACTCTGCATTAAGGTCAGAGTTAATAGTATTCTTTATACATAATAATGACTATGTATCAGGCTTAGTTGAGAATTTTTTCAATATGACCTGCCTTTAAATTGTTAATTAACAAAATCACTTTAAAGGTAGGCCTGTTATTTTTCTTTGTGTATTCTGGATGGAATTCACCATAGCCTTACAGTGTGTCTGAAAAGGTAACTCATAAGAGAATTGGGATTTGCATGTTCAAGTCAGAACCTGTACAGTGTGTAAGGCGTACAAACTCCAAGTTGGATTTCAGTTAACTATGTTCGGGAGTCCAGGATGCCAAATTAAGTGTGACAGTTTGAAACATTTTTTGATTTGCTGCTTTCCCATTGATCTAGTTGGAAGAATGTATTGTTGATTGCATACAATACTGCCTTTGAGAGGGGCTCTTAAATGTGGGGGCATATGTCACATATCTACTACCTGGAGAATTGCTTGGTGTCCCACTGTTTAAAATTTAAAAAAGAAAAAAGCAAAAAGTATGATGTTCCTCACTTGAACTAATCAAATACAATAGGTTATAAATTGTGTATTGTAAATAAAAGTTCACTCTGTGAGTGCACATTTTGGTAAATTATTTATTTATGTTAGCATTAAAAAGTTTAAAAAATTGCATTTGACCAGGATATAAATGAGATATGTTGGACATGGCTTTGCTTTATACCTTGATATTAAAACTGGTGTTTCATCCTGGTATTTTAAAGCTGCTTTGAGGTTTTGGTTTTTTAAAATGTAAACTAACCTCCTGCATGACAGAGGTTAAAATTTTGTCTGCACTTAAGTTAACTTGGGTTTACATTTAAAATGCGCATGTTTATTTATACAGATTTCAATAAAGCTATTCAAGGCCTTATTTAGTGTTCCATTTTGTTACAAATTCTTTTCCCATGGTGTTTGTGTCATGGGTAGTCTTTGTCTGAGACTTATATTCTCAGTGACAAGCTGGTTATGTAATGACCAACATGGAAACAAGATCAATAGTATTTCAAGTAGGTAGTATATATAAAAATGTTTCTCCCCTGTCATTGGACCTAAAACATTTATAAAACTCCAGAAACAATAATGTCATGATTTTGATTGTAAAAGTAATACTGTGACAATAATCAAATGCAAATATACTAATTGTGAGATGGCTGGGAATGAGGGAATATATTTAAGATTAGATAAACCTATGGGGCTGGTGGAGGGGAATGATACAAGCTTTTGGAAGTAATCCTAGAGAAGTAATGAAGTCTTTGAATAACAGAGACACCCCCTTATATTCATGCTCCTATTTTTTCCATATCTTGTTAGCCTAGAACTTGTTTGGAAAAACCATACAGAGCAAAGGATCTCATTTGACTTAAAAATGTACTTCAGGAGTTTGTAGATTGGAGCTTTAATATCTGATATCTCAAGAGTCCTAATGCACTTCATTCTCCCCTTGAGAATGCAAATAAACACACACATATGGAAAGTTATATTTGAAGAAATGTACTTACCTACTAATAATTGGATCATCCAACTAGAATTTAAAAGGGTATTGATCAAGGTAACATTTATTTAGGAAAAAAATACATAGATTCTAACTTTTCTTTTGTTATTGTTAATTTGGTTCCCAAGATTACAAACACACAGTTTGTATAATCAGCTTCCTAATCAGAGATAAAAATCAGTAATACCTCTGTTCGAGTGTCTCAGAGGTTTCTGGGAATTCAAATTGTGAGTTTTATAAAAAATATATTCACATTAAGATACAATTCTTCCAGTGCAGACACACTAAATTTAAAGTACTTTCTGTAATATATTTTCTGTATGTTAACTACAGTGTTTATCAAAAGTTAACTCATTATATGGAGAAGAGGATCCTAACACATGTTCCAAATCATGTCAGATAAAAATCTAGTGTGTTTTTCTGATCAAGAAGTTTGCTGTCAATAAGTAGCAGCATAAACTCTTAAATTACAACATTCAGTTAACAGAACAGAGTAGGAAGCAGAAGACATCTTTGCAATTCCCACTTATTCCGTGGATTTTGTGGCAGCAATATATCGTTTAAAGCCAGGCTGGGAGGGAAGAAGAGGTAAAGAAACGCTAGCCAGGACTTCTTGTTTTAGTTGGCTTCAGACAATGTTCTGAATGTTTTGATGCAGATAGTTCCCTGATCTGTCCAGCTAAACTAAAGTCCCAGCTGCCTTCCTGGCACACTGAGGTGAAATTTGCAGCTTACTTTAGAGCTGATGAGATGAGAAAAACTGTCAGATGTTCCACAGTTAGATGATGTGGAAACATCTGCATCATCTGCAGTTACTTGCTGATGGGAAGGCCACAACCCCTTCCAGGTTTCCCAGGAAGTTAGCCCTGTGTTAGAGTGCAGTGTATCTTTTCAAGAGATCTGCAATCTTTAGAGGGAAATCAGTATGGCAGGCAAAGAAATTAATTGGCAAACCCACTAGTTTTCTTAAAAATTTATGCTACTTTCTTTGATGTCAGAGTTGTAGTTGCAGTATATGTTTTTTTCATTGTTTCTAAGTACTAGTTACTGTGACAAAGAAAATCACCATAAATGTAGTGAAACAATAGCAAAAATATGTTAGAATAAGCATATTCTTAGTCTGCAGGCAAATTGCTCTCTTCAGATTTTTTTCGTTTTCTCCCTGGGGGGTAAAAGTTGTGAAATTGTGAAAAAGTTCCAGTTCCCTAGTTCTAAGATTGCATGCTTTACTGGCATTATGTGCTCCTGAGGCAAGCAGAGAGACCTGTCTTACTGAAAAGAAACTACATCTTGGAATAACATAGAAAGCCAGAATAGTCGAAATGTGATGAATTTATTTAGGGAATTAACTGAGTTGCTATATGCCAGGTAGCATTAACAGTCAGCCTGGGCCAAATTATGCAATAGTTAATACAGGAGTCTAGATATGGTTTAATGAAAAGTAAATTTTGTTATTTGTCAGGGCAGTAATCGAAAAAGACAGCTGATAAAGATGATAATATAGATGCACCTAAATTATTTCAGTACTTGGCACTTAATTGTCACTTTAAGTATCACAATACTCTCATCAAAACGTGAATGTTATGCAGTATCATCCAACACAAAGTTTGGGAAATTACCAACAACTTCAAAATAATTTCCATTAGGAAGTCATTGTGGAATAGAGATGTTGTTGAAGAAGCTGGTGGTGTTTGGTCTTAAATTAACGTTTTTATTCAGTGTGCAAAATATGCAGATCATATCTACAGAATGTGGGAAGTAGTAAATACCTCTATATCCTCTGTAGCCCCGGTGGACAAACAGTTCAGCACTGAAACAGGCACAAGAACTTGTCCTTTGATACATAAATTGAAATGAGAAGTTGGCTTCATCTTGCTAGGTCTTTGGTAAGGAGCCTGTGAAAATACACTTTTTAAGTTCCTACCTTTTAACCTGGGACACATTATAGAAAAAAAGTTACAACCCCAGAGTAAATATATTTCCACTAACAGATGGGGAGAAGAAAAATTGCTTTCTAAGACTACTCAGAAGTGCCTCAATGTGCATGTGACACCTTACGAGGGGGGACTTAACTCTATGCAGGGAGTCTTGGAGTGTAGGGAAACATTCAAAGAACTAGTGGTTCAAAACTAGAACAGGACAATCTGAAAACAGGTAAGTGTGGGAGTCTTTCATGCAATTACTTTTTTAAAAAGGAGAAGGAAGATACTGGCAGAACAACTAGCAGAGGCAAGTGGAGTTCTGTTAACTCTGGGCTAGATAGATGTCTTCCCTGGTCTACAGAGGGAGGCAGCTGAGAGATGCAAGGGCCCTTCCCCTTCTGGGATGGAAAATTAGTCTGAGTCATCTGAGCCCCAGCTTTGAGATCTTTGAATCCATAAACATCCTGATCTCAGAGGAATGTTCCTCCCTCTTTAGACCTAATTGCACCCGTTAAAAATCACTTAGAAGTCTTGAATGGAGGCCCGAATGTGTACATATTTGCTCCAAGCTCACCATGGTTTGAGGGAACGCCTTGCTAGTGTTACAATTCATCAACAGAGGAATAAAACCCAAGCTCTTGTTCAGCACAGTGACTTACAACTTTCCTTCCTTTCGTTCACCATGGCTTCAAACTTAAACTCCTAAAGCCACTCCAAACCCTCTCTGTTAGTCTGTTCTCTCCGGGACAGGGAGGGCATTCCTTTTTCCTGGGAGCAGTGGTGTAACAATTGTCCTGACCAGAGGGTTTCTCTGCCATTGTTTTTCGTTGTTTTGGGATTGGGGGGGGGAAACAGGGCATGAGGAGGGACGGGGGGACGTTTTTTCTTTGCCTTGGAGCTGCCAGCACCAGGTTGGGTCACTTGCTTACACATTTTTTGTATGTAAATCATCCTCTTTTTTTGCATACTTTTATTACTAATAGTGTTGCTGATATTGTTCATTTTCTCATCCCGTTGCTGTTTCCAGTAACTTGTTCTTTGCTGAGGATCTCTACCTTTTTTCTCTCTCACTAGAGGGATGGGGGGGGGTGGGGAGTGCCTGTGTGGGGCTTAATTTCCAGCTGGGCTGGCACGAAAAAGACCTTTGGTTTATTGTAATTTCCTCCAAGTAACACTTTCTTCCAGTTACAGCCTATACCAAAACATACATCTCCCTTTTCCTTCTTTCTTTTCCATTCTGGAAGAGCATCCTTGCCTCTCCATGGCAATTTCTGTTAAAACACAATGATCCATTCAGACATGCCCCTGTTGAAAAATTAGTAGTTCCTTAAAAATGAAAATTAAAACCTACATATTGTGCAATTGGTAAGAGGTCTGCAACCAGCTCTGGGGGCACAAAGGCATTTTCCAGAACACAATGAATGCTGTCTGGAAAGACTTCGGATGAGCTATGCTTGTTTTCAACATCTGTCAATGTTTTAAAATACATATTATGCTCTGGTATTGTGTAAATGCGTCTTTTGCCTGAGGAGAAAGTCTGCAAACACAAGAGACAGTAATTACTGACTGTATCGTCAATACCTACTAAAAGCAAATACAAATAACATATTGAATTTTGGTATAGGAAATAATGCCGTAGCTGATGTCTTCAGAAAATTTAACCGTAGCTATTTGTATAATATTTTTGAGATACAGTAATGCAGATTAAAAGATAAATCAAAGAAGGTTCTAGTACTACTTAATATGGGAAGTATTGGGTTATCCTCTCGATGTAATCTTTGAAATTCTGTTTGGTTAATGTCATGGTCAACTGGAAATTGTAATTTAGGAAGTTCATTTTTATGATGCACATTGTTCCTGTAATATCAGAGAGGAAAAAATAGTGCAGAACTGTGAATGTATGTTAAACAATTAATCACACTAAGACAAACCAAGAGTATGGAGAAGCCTATACTGCATGAATAGAAAAGATGAATGTAATAAGAAAGTAGCTGTAGGATACTACTAAGGAGGAGGTAGAGGATTTCAAAAAGGAGCAGTGTCCTATGGTTAAAAAAAGCAACTACTGCAAAAGTCATTAACAGGCAACTAAAAATTAAAATCTTTGATAGTGATGGTTTGTCTTGCAGAAATACAACAAAAAAAGTAATTTGGGTTCTAGCAATGGATTTAACTTCTTAGTGAAAGATAATGGTTAACCAGTAGAAAGGAAACAATCTAGAGGTGATTCCAGCATATTATGAGGACTGGGAGCTGAGTTCCTAATAATTTTTAGGAACTAGTTTACAAAGGAAGGTTTGAAATCTCCTGAAGAGGGAAAAAAAATTAATAACAGACTCAATTAGATTGGAAAAGACCTTTAATTGAACAGCACCATATCAACTAGATCATGGCACTAAATGCCATGTCCAGTCTTTCCCTAAACACCTCCAGGGACAGTGACTGCATCACCTCTCTGGGCAGCTCATTCCAATATCTAATCACCCTTTCTATGAAGAAATTCCTCTTGATGTCCAACCTAAACCTCCCCTGCCACAGCTTAAGACTAAGTCCTTTCATCCTGTCACAAGCTGCCTGGGAGAAGAGGCTGACCTCCATCTGGCTACAAGCTCCTTTCAGGTAGAAGTAGAGAACGAGTGACCCCTGAGCCTTCTGCAGGCTCCTCCCAGCTCCCTCAGCTGCTCATCACGGGACAATGACGAGTCAATTTCTTTGAAATTCTATGGTTGGTAGGGCTGGTTCTGGCTTTCTGTGATCTTGCCTCCAACAAACTAAGACATTCAAGCCCACCAGACATTTGTATCGCCCATAATGAAGTGTGCCTGAGTTGGTCAGGAGTAGAACCATTTGGTAAAGAACCTGTCAATACTTAGTACATGTTAACTTCTAATTTTATAATTCAATTGTTTATCACATGTTCTTAGATCATGGCACGGTTTAGTTATGACTGAAGCAGAGATTAGAAATAAACAGCCATAGGAATCTACTGATGACCATGCTGTCAAAAGGAAATAAGGTTTCAGCCTGGCTGAACAAGTTTTACATCCCGTTTAATAATCTGTTCAGTAGCTCCAGAGCTTGGCTCTCAGGTGGAACAGTGAGTATTCAGATCAGGAATTTCCTATTCAGGTAGCCAAGAGCGCATCCACTGGTGTGAGGAGACAGACTCATCCACTGTGCCCTGGGAACAGGTTTCAGCAAGTGTCTGCTATGTGTGAAATACTGAATACAACTTGTAGAAATACTGCCAAAATACCAAAATGGATGTCTCTGCTAGCACATGACCCAGGGTGTAGATACATACAGTGATATTGCCCAGCTTTATTGGGAATGCATATTCACATGTGGAGGTGATCTGGCTAGCCATTTTGCTACAAAGGAAAGAATTTGGATCTTTATGATTGGAGACCTTTGGCCATCTTCCAAATTTCCTGAGAAGTAAATTCATTCTGTTTAGCTGTTTGGATCCAACCTGAGTAACAAAATTTCTTTCAGATTGCTGCCTATGAACACAGCCACACATGAACCTCTACAAATATTTATTTCAAGGGCAAAGTTTTCTGAATTAGATAAGAAGTCTATAATCTTCATAAAGCAACAAAGATTACATAAGGTAAACCAAAGCCTCTAAAAGCTGCAGTTCTTCATTCAGATCTCTTCCATAAGAAATTTCTAATCCTCATGGGGTTTATAGAAAGAACTGCCTGTAAAAGAATGGAACAATCCCACTTCAATTGTTTTTGCAAACAGCTGTGCTGGAGGCTCTCAGAAGTACATGACCATACTGACTCTTTTCTAAGCTGGTGTGAGTTAGCTACAAATTACCTTGGTCATGCCAGTAATGTAGCTGTGGCAGTGTGAGAAAAGAAGAATACCTACACGGTGTGCTAGCCTCCATGCTACTTATATGAGTATAGTGAGTATAGCTATTTCTATAATTATTTTTATGTGTTTTACAGATATGACTGCAGTCCCTGCTACACAGAGGCCACCCATAACACAAAGGAATTAACATCCATTCAGCTGGTGAAAACTCTTCTGTAGTAATGGTATCATTCAGCAGCCTCAGGGCTGCAATCTGGAATGATTATCTTAGAGGATTCACCAGAGCTTGCAGAAAGCAAACAGTGACTTCTTTCTGCTGCAGCAGCCAAAAAATTTTATTTTTACGCAGGGGAACACCCTTCTCCTCTCTGGTGTTGCTCTGTGATAGTAGATTGTCTGGAGGTTACTAGGTGTCTGGCGGTACTTCCATAATTTTCATACAAGCTGAAGAAGATATAGAAAGGAAATTATTAAGATGTAGGAAGGTTTTGGCAAATAGATGAGAGAGCAGCAAATAAAGAGATTGCAGCGCAATGCAAATTACTGACCTTGATGGGCATTTTAAGCTACACATCCTGCAGTCAGCATGAGATAACCAGGAAAAAACTTCTGCCAAGGGTGCAGATGAATGCACTGTCCACTGGAAGAGGTCTAGATCAAATAACAGTGCCTAGAATGATAACTGCTTTGCTTCAACACAACTATGCCTTTATCTCTAAACCAAAATTCCTAATAAAATACTTGAAGATTGTAGTAAATTCTGATCATAAATGCAACATCACTGAAGTTTCTTAATCTGCTGACTGTGACTTGATGCTGTGCTAATTTTTAAGGTGGTAAGGATGGTCAGTGTTGGGTTCTTCTGTGTACGTGAAGTAGTATCTCCACCTGTTTCTCTGTTTCATATACTTGACAGAAAAAAATGTATCATGAATGGGGTGCATTACACATCATGCAGGGAAAAATCACAGATGAACAGATATTAATTATGTTATTTGCGTAAGGGAATGAAAGATAAATTCAGTTTTAAGCACAGAGTAATGTTTGTTTCCCAGGCCAGCCACATACTTTCTGTGTGAGCTGGAAAGTACGAAGAGCATGGGAGGTGCTGATAAAATTTTGTGATTATCATGTCTCTGTTGGTCTGTTGTTACATTGCCAGCTCTAACACAGCAATAAATTAATTCAAGCATTGGACACACCAGCTCTTTCTCACAAAAGGTGTTACCAGGTTCAGCTAATTAAATTACCAGCACTCAAAAGGCCAATAAAAACAAACAAACAAAACAAAGCAAAAACAACCACCACCACCAAAAGCCACTGCTTGGAGAATCTGTTTGGACAAGATTCAAGCAGGAAAAACGGGGAAAAAAACAGCTTTGTTGTCTGGTTACATGAGAGTCTTGGAAGCATCTAAACATCTGGCTAAGTGATTTGTGTGCAGGCTCTGGAGTTCTGCACTCAATAGGGAATCACTGCTGAATACCTAATATACATCATAGGTCTGACATTTTGGGCATTGCTGCTCACTGTTGTGAGTGACCTTAAACAAAACATGACATAATTACCAACAGTTTGCTAATGGCAGAGAGGATGGTTCACCAATAGAGAGCAGCTGGGATTGCTTTTTTAGTTGACCAAATGAAATAAAATGTGTATTAACTGTAAGCATACAAACAAAATGGGTACTAACATGTAAACATATGCTCACACCTATGCAGAAAGGAACACAGGCTAAATTAATGAAGAGTTTACACTGGAAAACATACTTTTCAGTCTGCTGGTAGATCTAACTTCCTTGCACAGCCACATCCTGAAGGGACAAGGACTTCACTTGTATTCCGTAAAAAAACCCCAAAGAATACCATATACTAAGGGGGGAGTTTATTACTTCTTTTAACCCATTTGTGTCACAACAAATACTCTCTTGCTCCACTTCTTTGATCTATAATTTAGGGAGTTCCTGAAGGGTTCACATAGTAAAGGGCTTCTTTGTGTTTACATAGACCAATACAATGCATAGTTTTTATAAAAGGCTACAGGATTGTTGTGGGTTGAATTGTTCCCTTTTCTTTCTGTGGAATTTTTCCCATTGTTATGCTAAGTATTTGTGGCTACACCTTAGTAGCAAGTTTTCTCTCGAAGGGAGGTGGGGGATAGGGGGACACTGGAAAAGGAAAGGTGGGACAGGGGCCTGGGCGCTCTCTCTCGCTCTCGCTTGGCTCGTGGAGTGGAAGGAGGATGACCCGTGCTCCGATCCAGCATCTTCCCGCCATGCCAGTGCCGAGATCCACGCTCCCTGCCTCCGAACACCGCTCTGCTGCTCTCCCACTTCATCCTACTACCTCCGGACACTCTGCCGAGCACCACGACCGACACCGTGAGGGGGGAGTGGCTCTTCCATCCCTCTCAGCCCTGGGCCGCTGCCGCCATCACCCAGCCCCTTCAGCTGCGCGGGCCCTGCCCTGCCCACAGCACCGGGAACTGAGCGCAGGGAGAGGGAGCCTGTGGCCAAAGGGGACTGGAACTGAGCTATACTGTTCTGTTTTGCTGTCAATTTTTACAGCTGTTGTTGTTTCTGCTGTTTTGCCTTGTTAGATATCAGTAAAGAACTGTTATTCCTATCCCCACATCTCCTGCCTGAAGGCTTCTGATTTGAAACTATAATAATTAGAAGGGAAGGGGTTGCACTCTGCATCTCAGGAAGGGGGTTCTCGCATTTCCTTAGCAAAATACCTGTCTTTCAAACCGAGACAAGGATATATTTGGTATTAATCCATCTCTCACTGTCTTTTAATTTAAAATTTAACTTTGTCTTTTGGTATGAGTATCTATGTTCAATCTGAGACAAAATTTTCTCCATCGTGACTCTTAACTCTGCAGTACAAAAAAAATCACCAGAGATGTCTGCAAACACCTTTACTTTTCCACACAATTGATTTTTCGTATCCTGAAGTTAGTTTTGTAGTGTACTTACAGATTCATATCACTTACAGAAGTATACAGGAGTATAGATAAAGTGAACTCAGAGAAAAATCAGAGCTCTTCCCATTACGATGAAACCAATTCATTGGCACAGTGAATGAAATCTGATAGTTTTGCCTTTGTATAGCATGATGACAGAACTCTGTTCTTGTATACAAAGTCTGCATCTGCACACATCTACCAGGATGGGCTATAACTAGGACTAAACACCTGAAATTAATACAGTTGAATGCTATCCCATGTTTAATCAATTAAAAGGTCTGATGTGCATCATTTGCAATGAACATAAGGTATCTTAATGAGTCACAATAGGTCTCATGAGCATTTTTCTTGGTAATTAGGGCCATAAAGCTACAGGGTATTATTTCAATCACCCGCTGCCCATCACAAAATAACATATCATTTAATAACAATGCAAACCACAATGTAATAATTGCAGTGCAATACAAAGTTAGCCTAAAAGCTGAGAGATGCACCTGAGATGCAGGCATGTGTACCATTCCCAATTAAGTCAGTCTAACAGTTAAGCAGCATTCTTAGCCTGCTGATCAAAAATGTGCTCTCAGAGATGTCCACATATGCTGCACCACCATCTGAATCAAAAGTGACTTGAATTGTAACCGGGGTATTTAAGTCTACAAAAGACTGGCAAGCATTTCTGCTGAGGGTTAGGACTATATGCAGTAGAATCTATTGCAATGAAATGCAACTGCAGAAGTCGCATTCACAATCAAAAGAGCATCACTCAAAAAGGATCCTGGCTAGTTTAAACATTTAACTGCACTGATTTAGATTAACTGACAAATCTCTGATAAATTTACAAAAGGCATACATCAAACTGGTGAGAAAGATGACCTTGTTGTTGAAGAGACATGTCTGACATTCAGGCACATGTTCCCAGTTCTTGTATTCAGTGGACCCAGGAGAGTTTTCAATTCTACAACTGTAAGAATTCTACAAACTCTAAGATTCATTTCCAAACTCATGAACAATCTTGCAGCATTTGGCTAGCAACGCTGAGCATATATAAGCAAGATATGTATGATCAATGTAAATTATACCTGTATACAAACAGGCAGACAAGTAGATTCAGGGAATATCAATGTGTCCATGGCTTACTATGTACAGTAAATCCGTGGAAAAATCCAAACAACAAAAAGGAAGTAAATCATTAAAGCTTACCTAAGAAATATATGTGCACAGTCAAAAATGAATTAATTATTTGTTCTCCTAGCTAATCATCCATGTTTCATATTAAGGTATTTGGACTGGTCTGTGAATTGCGTCAGGCCTGAAGCCCAGAACAGATGCACTAAGATGAGAAAATCCTTAGGAAAATGCTTATTGGATAAGCATTAAATCGTTCCACTGAAGACAAGTCTTTTTCTTTTGTTGTTTTTTGGGGTTTTGTTTAAGTAAGCATAGAAAAATCAAAGCTTTTGAGAATGCACAGACCAAGGTACTTTGAAAGTATAACAATGTTATAGAATCACGTCTGCTTTTACTGGACACAGGGGTGAAATCCTAATTCCTTGTCTGAAGGCACATAAAGCTTGACCACCTAATTGAATTGAGGCAGCATTACACAGTTTTAAAAAACTCACTTCCATTTATCCAGTTCTGCCAAGCTAACAGTCAGTACGTTGAAAACAATATAAAAATAAAGATCTTAAAATAACAAATTACTTAGTAAACAATCCTGCGCTCTTTACATAGCACCCCTGAAGACTTATATATACAAGTACAGTCAGTGCTGTGCCAGTGGGAGCCTGTTTACTGTATAATTTTGTGGGACACATATTGAGAAAGTAAGAAAATTACAGCCTGAAAAATATTTCAGGGTGGAGTTTTTCAGCTCTGTTCCCAGCCAATAAGCTGGTCCAGCTCAAGGCTAGGGAGAATTTCTCCCAGGGTGATAATTTGGTCAAAATAAAAAGGAATTAATAACAAAAATAGAACACCTGTTGTGGTACGTGACCAGGCCCTGGGAATGGGGTTTCTTCTTTCTGAACCAATCACCTCCTCTCTACTCTTGGAATTGTGAGTCATGCTATAAAATCAAGTGTGTTTCTGAATAAACTTGTCTCTTTCTTCCTGTAATGAAAGACGACCATGTAGCTGTGCATCTTATTTCCACCGCACTTAAAGGGTTAAAACCCCTTTCCACAGCTACATCATTTGCAATGGTTTTCACAGTAAATGAACTCAACATACAAGTAGAGATGCTCAAATTTGTGAAAAGTTTTTACTTTTTCATTACAAGCCAAAAACCCTAAAATATTAGAACGTTGTCTGAGTAAGACTGAAGACTTTCAGGAAAGTCCAAAGAAAAGCTGTCACTTAAAATTTTTAAAATTATATAGCAGTAAAAATTTGTCCTTCATTTGTCTTCTTCATAATTTTTTTTCCCAAGACTCCCAGGTTTGAAAACTACAGCATGCCAAAACTCAAGGACGTTTTCCAACTCACTGGGTTTATAGACAAGGAAGAGCACCACACTGCATTACAGGTAGGCAGTCAGCACAGTGCAAGAATTTGCAGTACCAAGAATATGGAAAAATTATTATGGCAAAGACCAAAATCTTTGTGAAATATTAATTGTTAATGGTGAATGATGAATGATATCCTTCAGAAGGAAGCTCCCAGGCAACCATTAGGTCCAAGCTCCCTGCATTGCTACAAGTAACATACTGAAAAGCTCGTGCTGGTTGTTCAGGAGCCAGCTTTAGAAATGGGTTAGAAGTTGCTGGTATGGAATTCTGAGGGATACTGCTGGTGACATGGAAGGTACCCGGGACTCAACCATTCCACGCGACCTTGTTTTTTCCCTGCCTGTGTTTATCTTAAAGGTTCTCAAGGAAGGATTCACGCTCGCTTCGCTTAGAGACCACGGAGGACTGCGCACGCGGGCGGGGGGAGAAGGGCACAAAGCTTCACTCCTGCGGAAGAACCGCAGAATGGGCAAGGCTAGAAGGGACCACTTTGGGTCACCTCGTCCAACCTCCCTGCTCAAGCAGGGTCACCCCAGGGCACACTGCATAGAATTGTATCCAGACGGTTCTTCAGTCTCCAGCGAGGGAGACTCCACAAACTCTCTTGGCAATCTGTTTCAGTGCACAATCATTCGCATTGGAAAGAAAGCAAGAACTTCAGGATTCAAAAGAAAAACAGTATACCTAGCTTTTTGCTTTTTTTAAATCAAACACTCCAGAGAGCCGGACTTGGCCAGAGGGGACGGACCCCAACACCTCCATAACCACTCGGCGGGGTTGGGGGGCTGCTGAAGCCCAAAGAACTTCACCACCTCCTTCCTGAGTGACCCTTCGCGAACGCCGCGGTTTGTCCCCTCCCCATGGCAGCTCCCCAGCGCCGACGGCCCCGCCCCGGCCCAGGTCCCAACACCTCTCCTGCCCCTTTACGCCGACCCAGTGACACTGCGGGGAAAGACCCCCGGGGAAAAAGCCCCGCTCCCCGGGCCCCACCCGGCCCAGTCCGGCAGGAAGGGTCCGGGCGCCGCCTCCCTCCCTGCCGTCGGCCGCCGCTCTCCCCGCCCCAGCCGTGTGTGCGGAAGCTGCCGGCGCCCGGGATTGTGGGAGCGGAGGGGACGCGGCAGGGGGAGGGGACGTGGCCGGGACTGGAGGGTTCCGGTGTGGGGCGCAGACGTATCGGTCGGGGCCGCGGAGTGGCAGGCGCTGCCTCTGCCCACTCAGAAGAGTGCCGGCCTGGGGCCGGCCCGGCGGCGCCATGGCCGGGACCAGCAGCCCCGAAGCCGTGAAGAAGCTGCTGGAAAACATGCAGGGGGACCTGCGGGGCCTGAGCCTGGAGTGCCGGAAAAAATTCCCCCCTGTCAAGGAGGTGAGTGGCGCCGAGTCAGGCCGGGCCGTGCTGGGCTGAGCTGGGCGGCGGACGCCGTGCCGGAGGGGCCTCCCTGGCCCCAGAGCGCGGCCGGAGTGGAGATTCCGGTGTGCCCGTACTCCGGTACCCAGCGCGGTGCTGTTCCTAGTGAGCTCCGACCTCCACGGCCGCGGGCTGTGCCCAGACGTGGCTGTTGTTCTCAGTGCGCTGCCGAGGTGGGGGCTATGGGCCGGGCTGTGGCCCTCGGGGAGCAGGGGTAGGCGGACAGACCGTCTGTTGGTGGGCCAAGTTGGGGCGGCCCCGCTGCGCCCTCGGCGCCCTCCGGGGAAAACACGAAGTTCGGCTTGGCTGTCTCGGCACCACCAAACGAGCGAAATTCGCCGGAGGCGAGCTCGGCACTGGGGCTTGGCCGACCCGGCGTGCGGGCACTGAGCGAGCGGGGAGCCCGACGGGCTGGCTGCGGCCGAGCAGGGCCGTGCTCAGCCACGGCCGGCCCTGCGGCTGCGGTGGGAGCCCGGGGCCCCGCAGGTCTCTCGGGTCTGTGCCTTGCCCCTCTCTCGAAGGCTGTGGTTCTCGGACCGGCGTGCCTTATTCCTCGGCACTGCGCACCCGTGGCTGCCGGTGTGAGCTGTGCGGATTGCTCGTCATCACTACCGCGTCGTTTTGGGGTTGTGTGGCTTTCCAGCGGTGTGGGCACAACCGGAGGAAGCTTGGGAAACGCAGAAGTTTGGGTTACTGTTTTTTTCTCCTTTCTTAAAAACCCCTTTAATAAACTCATTCCAGTAGAATTGTATGTTTTATTTTTGAAAACTGAGTTTATGCTGTGCAGCCTAAAACCTCAGTAATCTCGGTGAGCAGGATTACTTTAATTGAAGAACAGTCGAAATTTTTTTTGCTAACTTAAAATATACTTTTTAACCATATGTTTTTCTGTTTGATATTGCTCAGATCAGCACTGACTACAGAAGTGTACTAGGCATAAATGCTACACACAATGACCAAGAAGTGATTTGGTGATTATGTCTCTGATATGCCAAACTTGTTTATACTGGCAGACATACAAATAATGACAATGATGAAAAATGTGTTTGTATTTTCATGATATATTTCTGTTGCTCAGTTAGAAAAGTAGGTGCTAGCCATGGATGGGATAGAAGGTCTCAGGGAAGTGTAAATAAAACACTGTCTTTTGGAGTTTGAGATTACAGAGGATGAAACAGTCTTTGGTACAGGTATCAATTCTGTTGATGTTATCTAAAGTAATCTGGTGTTTCTCCTAGAAAACAATACAACTTCATCATTAATATGTAATTTTTAATACAGTGGGCTCTCAGATTTGCTCTGTACTAGAGAGTATTGTAATGCTGCTAATGCAGCACTGAATTCTGTGCTGCACACATAGAGCTTTATAAACTATTTTAATCTGCTAGTGACTGGAGTTTTGGTATTGTGTGCTGCATTTGTGGAAAGCTGGTGGTGCTCTCCTTAGTGAACTGGAGTAAGAATTTTCTCTTATCACAGAATTGAAAATGGTTTATTGCCCTAAATAGGTTACTTGCTGTTTCTTATTACAGAATGAATATACTGTCCGATAAAATGCACCTGATTTGGTTGGATAACTCCACTGCATAAAATAAACGTAGAAATGCAAGGACAAAATATTTATAATTGGCATAAATAATGGAGCTAAAATGAGAAATAAGTATACCCAAAATTTCTCGCAACCTGAATTCCAGTTTTATGTAAATCCTTGCTGTTTACACAGATCCAGTCAAGCAGTTGAAGCTTTCTAGTAGGTGTGTAGTCTCTGTGTTGTCTCAGGCTTTTTCTAGGCTTTTAAATAGCAGTAAAAGCAAAGTGAGTTTAAAAATAATACCACAAAAATTAACTCTTATCCAGCTCCTTGCACAGTTTCAGGCACATCTGTGCTGGTAGGAGAGGGGAAGAGAGAGGGAAGGCGGTGTTGGGGCAGACAGGAACTCTACTGCACCATTCCATGACAGGATCAGCTTGGCCTGGGCCAGGGTGTGCCCTTTTCTTGGCAGTTGCATAATGGGTTGCAGGTGCCTATGTGTTTTAGGATGTTTGTTGCTATAATAGGGCTGGAAAAGAAGTGGTGTTCAACTTGCCTCCACTGGAAGAGCAGCACAGAATTAGCTTTGAATACTTTGGTTAGTAGAAATGCTCTCTTGAGTATCTTGGAAGAAAGTTTTTGGTAGCCTCACTGTGCTGTTTCTTTACCAGATCCTTGTTTGAAAGAGCAGCATTGCTTTTTCTTCGCTACTTTTTGAGTTGTGTGCACCTTTGGTACATAGGCATATTTTTGAAACTCTATTGTAATTTGGTGTATCTAGGAACAATAATAGAATCCAATTTTGCAATCTTATTTTTTCTTCTTTTATAAGCAAGTCTTCTTGCAGGCAAATAGCCTTACAAAGCTCATAAGGTATAAGTTTAAAAGGTAGGATTTGAATGACTTCTGGACAAAGCAAACTTTAAATTATTTAATTACAGTGGATGTGGTGTGGGCTAGCCTGAGACAAGAGATAGGATTTGCCCTTTCTGAGAGGCTGTGTATTGTGTTGTGTGAAGACAAGCATTATTCTACATTTCTTCCTTTGGAGTCCAGTCTTGTTTGCATTGAATAGTTTGTGAGTGCTCTGCATTCATGCTACTTTAGTGGTAAAAGGATGAGCCAAATGAACCTAGGAAAGAAGAAAACTTTACACATAGACCATTTTCTGCAGGAGTAGCCAAGTTTTTGAGCTTTCTGCTTTGCTTTTTTTTTAGAAATTATTATAATTATTATAAAATTATTATTGTAGTTATTATAAAATTATTTAAGTAATTCTGACACTACTGCCCACAGGGAATTCAACCTACACCGAACTTTCCAAGTTGGTTTATTTTCAGGTCTTCACAACATTAAAAGGATGAAAACTAGAGGTTTTTGTGGTTTTTTTTTTTTGTAACGGGTATTCACTTAACTAATATTGTAAAGGTTCTGTTGAAATAGAGGAACAATACTCTGTAGAATGTATGTTGTCATAGTCAGCTCGCACTAAAGCATTTATTTGTGCATGTGACTGGAGATTACTCTGTAGCATTCTTGAGTTACCAGTCCATAGCTGAGCTGGTAACTTGAAACCAGTAATTCCTAATATCTCTTTTAGTTTCTTTTATAATTTCTGATCTTTACCACTTGCTCTGTCTGCTAGCTTTATGTTTGGAGTCCATTAATTTTGCAGTGATTTTTATTCAATATTGACCTTTATACAGTAGTATTTTTTCATAATTATATTTTTTAAAGTGAATTCTTGCGTTTCTAAGGGAAAACATCTATTCAGATGTGTTCTAAACTTAATAGTTCATTGTAAGTCATAAGTTTCATGTGATCATTTTAGTATTTGAGAAGAAATGTCATGTGTTCTGAAGTGATTCACATAAGGCACGCAGGTCAAATTTCTTCATCATGTAATACCCTGCAATTTAGTGAATGAAGAAAATAATTAAAAGTTTCAGTTTCTGTCTTTATGCTTTCCAAGTTACATTTTGTGCAGTATTAAGATGCCTAATGTTGAGTGTCTAAGCTTTGTTGATTGTGCAGGCTTGGCTTGTGATGGAAATCCAGTCAATAGAGCCAAAGAACTATTCAGAGTATCTTGTAGCCAGGGGATTGATTCCTTGTGTCACCTACACACTAGGTGTTCTGCATTGCCACTTGAGATACAATCATGTTTCTTCCTTGGCTTCTAGCCTCTGGTCCAGAAGAGCACGGGTCTTCTGGTTTCTGTGTGTTGTTGTCTTGGATACAGAGGTCTAAGCTTAGACCTCTGCATTGAGCCCCTGCTAGTGGGTCAGCTGAATTAGTTTAAAGAGAAGCTTTAAGAATTAGGGAGCATTCAGGAGAGACAATCTCCATTGTAATGGGAGTCTAAATATTTCAATTTGTGCATCTTAATCTCTGATTTAATTCCCATCTGCCTCCCATGGGTTCTTGAAGATTATACAGGAAACTTGTAGCAGAAGTTGGAAATCCTTAGTGACCCCAATTCTCAACTAGTGCCTAAACTGTCGACTATTGTTTCTCTTCACCAGGTGTCTGGCAAATGGACGTTGCTGGTTGAATACAGTACTTGTGGCAAGTCTTCAAAAGTTGCCTGATCCCATCTGTTGTGATCTGAAGCTGAAGGCAACATTAGTTTGAACTTCAAGTGTATGTCTCCTAAAGCTCTGAAACAGGGTGTTGTTCTATTTTTAACATAGAATGATCATTCTTGGGTCAAAAGTATGTAACCAAAATTCAAGTGCAAGTGCTCAGTTTCAGTGGTTTAAAATCAGTTGTGTGATACTTGAACAGAGCACTCGGAAATCTCTTATGGTAGACACAGGCTCTCAGGATATCCTTACACCACATAGGTATCTAATGTATTATATCCCATATATAATATTTAGGTATCCCTATAATTTATATAGAATACAATACAAAATATGAGGTACATCCTTGTTCTGTCTGTTGAGGAGAGAAGAAGAACTTAAAGATTTGTTGCTAAGTGGCTTGTGTTTCTTCTCTTTTAGGTGTTAGCTTTTTTGCCTTTTCTGTCTACATTAGGACTGTTCAGTAATTAGTTGTTTTATGTTATGCATTGAGATTTGATCTGATAATTTATATGTGATGTTTTTTCCAGTTGAGGTGTAGTATTTTGACTGTCAAATGAAAACTTGTGATATTAAGTATTTGTATTTGAATATCTTATGTTCACGTCAAGTGAGGCAGCTCCAGAGATAGCAGCTCTGAAGCACTTTAGATAACTCTGGCAATTCTTCTGGCATTAGTGATGGTTAGCCTTCAGGATTCTGAATTGGCTGCTGGTACTACAAACTGACAATTTCAGAAATTTGTGGACCAAAGGAGTAGTCACTCCTGTCAAGTGTGAAAGAGCATTCTAAATATGAGAGCAACTAATATAGTTGCACTAAAGCTGGAAATGAACAAGGTTGTGTGTTTTTGATAAACAGAGAAACATAAACTGCAATATGTTAAATCTTCAGCTGGAGAAGAAACTATATGATAGAATCTGCTAATGCTTTTTTCTTCCTAATTTATGATAATCTTTGAACAAAATGATAAATTATTCAGTGTAATAAACCCAGCACAGCAATGTCAGATCATTTGCCAGTTTAAATTACATGTGAAGTGAGTATATATAAAAGAGAAGGGTCAGAGTAGATATTGTACTCAAGAGGAGGAAGATAAAAATACAGAAGGCAAGTACAATGTTTTTTCACACAAATGTGGTACACTTGAGTGCTTTCATGAAACTGATTGAGTAAGGAGTTTTTTGTGTGTTCTTTTCTAAATAATAGTTTAGCAGTACAGTAATGGTCCAGAATGTGCTTTTGCACAGCAAGCTAGAATAACAATAAAGTGAAACTGTACTTTAGACAGAAGGACCTCTTACCTAAACTGTTGGATACAGGGTTAGTATTCCAGTTGGAAAGACAGACAATCCTGCGGATAGAAAAAAATTGCACTTTTTATTTCATGTAATAGAAACGGAAATGACTAGAGATAACATATTACTTTTATCCAGTCTTAATAGAAGGTTGGCAAACAATGTAATGTAAATACTAATAAAAACCATCATTCCTGAAAGCTTTGCTTTTTAGGATACAGAAATCAATAACTTGTCTGGTAAGGACTGCAAACATTATAACAATTTTAGTGTCTTTGGAGATAGCAGTTTGCTCTAATGTGCAATGAAAACACAAATGGTCATTCAAAAGCACTAGCATTGAAAATTCTTGATTTTATTAACTTTTGGTAATAATGCTATCACATTTAGAAATTCATACAAAAGTATCCTTAATGTCAGATCAATCCTTAGTAGAAATCAGCACATGCTTGGTCATTACATTAAATATCCTTATGGGAATATATTTTTTTTCTGGTTAATAAAGTCAAAAAGGTGCTACTTTCTGTTCCTAGTTGTTAGATACAAATTCCTTTGAAGATCAGCATATTTATCCTTTTTAAAGCTTTTTTTAAAAAACAGGTTTGAAACATTAAAAAAACCAATTGCTATGGCAGAGACAACAATTGCTTTTTCTCACTTTAGATTCGAATTTTGTGTCATCTTTGCCTTAGGAAAAGTTGTTAACTATGTAATTGTTTTTCAGTAAGAGAAGGGTAACGCTTTCATTTTTACACCAGAGTAAAGACAAATCCATAGAGATTACTGCAGAGCACCTGATGTACTGTTGGATCACATCCCAGGTGACCCGTCTGGTCCCTTACTTGTCTGTCTGTATGCATTGCAGTAGAGGTCCAATATGTCTTGGTCTCTGAGAGTTAAATGTTCAAGCATATATCGTGCCATTATTCTTTGTACTTCCAAGACAACTCCCGTTCTTGGGCTGCCAGGGAACATTATGATGATTATGGAGTTAGCTCTAGTGATATCCTAATAATGCAGATTACTGCTGCAGCTGTACTTAAGGGCTTCCACAGTGTCCCAGAAGACAGATTTGAAGAACTGGTGCTTTCTAGATGCACTTATTATTCGTGGTGCACAGGGCTTGCCATTACATCATGCTGAATTCATGTAGAATTGAATATCCCAGTTATCCTAATACCTTCATATGCTATTTATGAGTTACAGATCTTTAAATATGTGTACACAGACTAAAAAGTGGAGAAAATTAGTTTGTTTAGAATGTTACCTGGATGTTGGTAAATGTTGGTTCTGCTTGAGGATATGTTAAATCTGTCCTTCTTGATCGCCCGAGTAGATATTACCTGCCTCTGTTTAGGGTCTAAAGCACTTACCAGATAACAAAGTAAAAATTTCCGAAAATTGGAAAGATGCTCACAGCACTTCTAGTGATAGGAAGGCTGAATTTCTTCCCTGTTTCAACTAAAGACTGAGAAGTCAATTAGGAGGGGACGAGTTTTGGATCTGAGAAACTCCTGAAGCTGAGTTTGGAAGTCTCTATGCATTTCCACATCATGGTCTCTCATGTGCAGAGAAACTCACAGGTGCCTTACAGGCAGAGGTTGCTGTTGTCAGATTGTACATTCAGAGAGGGATTTTGAGGCCAAGAGGTAGATATTATGAGCAGACTTCGGTCTACTTGAAACTGCACTGTTGTGATTTTTTAATTTTTTTTTTTTTTTTTTTTTTTTTTGTACATAGATTCTGTATTTGCCTTACTTTGATTTCTCTGAAGGGTGGTTTCCACATAATCAGAAGATACATAGTAATTTCAAAGGAAGCAGAAAGATGATGGGGCAAGTGTTTGAGCCCAGGGGGTCCTATTGAATTTTGCTGTGGGATTATTGATTGATTAAAACTAGATAAAAGTACTGGAAGAGATTGATTTGAATATCTGCTATCACTGAGTCACCTCCTCTTCTTCATCAGTATTTCACCTTCCCAGACTGGATGCTGCAGTTGCTTCAGGAGAAATATGAACCAAAACTCAATAATAGCAGGTGTGTGTTTGAGATATTTGATATCAGTTCCATTTCAGTTATTAAAGCAGCAGAATTGGAAATCTTTGCTGAAGGTTTTAAGTACATTTAAGCTTTGTTGTGTTTCAGGAATTACATGTGTTTGCTTTTTTTCATAATAAAGAGACAACTGACTTGCTCATTAGACTACTGTGAGTTGTGGTGCTAAGGGAAGCTGGTACTGTTATGTCTAAAATTGGTGATTGCTTTAAAAACATGGTGCCTTGTGTGCATGTGAAAGTAAATGATCATATTTGTACCCCTAAATACACACGCTATAATGGTGTCTCTTTCCTTGATTAGTGTTTTATAAGATCCTTTTCTCATGTGGCAGTGTCCTGCAAACTGCTGTAGTAATTGATGTGAATTTGTCAACTTAAAAGCTGTGAATATATCTTTTAATTTGCCACTTAAATTGATGCAATCCAATCACACTTTTAAATTCATGTATACAGATTAGAAACGGTTTATAGTTATCGTGTTTTCTGTTGGCTCTTTGTGATCAACTAGGGTTTTTTTATGATGTTAATGTGTTGTTTCTTTTACATATATAACAGAATATTTTTCTTTCGTAGGATGTGACTGGTGTAATTAGTTTTTAACTGTAAGCATTTTTAACTGGGATTTTGAATAGAAACCATATCATAATGCAGATGATCATACAAATTTCTGCATCTCATGGAGAAGAATGCTTATATTCAGCAGTTGTTTTGTTTTGTTTTACCTTATTTTTTAAAAGAAAATGTATACTATTTTATCTAAAGGCAGCATGAGAACAACTGAGAGACATTATGTTGGAGAATTTTTGTGCAAAGTGCATGGAATTTATGAATTCCACTAATATGAGCAGGCTTAATATTTCTTTGAATCGGAGTGAGTTTGTCACTCCTGGCAAGACAGAAATCAATTGCCAGTAGATGTGATTAGTTTTAGTTTAAAGATAATTGAGGTTGGACTATGACAAATCCTTCAGATTAATTGATAAGAACAATGTGTTGTGACAAGAACCCCTCCAATTAGCTGACAGTTTATAACTGAAGAAGAACAGGGTATGACTTAAATCTCAAGAACTTCAACACATTAGAGCTGCATTTGGCACACCTTATTTTAGTTATGCAAAATATTTAGTTCATGTTGCTTTGTGCTCATTTGAACATGTTGTATTGTTAATCAGGCTGTGGATATTATTTACATTATTTTTAAAGTGGAAAACTGTGTTCAGGAAAACCTAAATAAATCTCCAGGATTTTAAGTCAGTGTTTAGACTTCCTATATTGTTTTGGGAAATAAATGTTTTTTTTTTAAAAACCAACCAAACAAGCTTCAGCTTTGCATTTCTCATTTAGCTGTTTTGAGAAATGTGTATTTCAACTCTTAATTAAAATATTTAATTGTGAATTTATACAGTCACCTTAGCCTGACTTTCCTTGAAACCTTGTTGGAATAGTGTTCTGATAGAGAGGGAATATTAATACTTGGTAAAATTTCATGCACTATCGTTTTCATATTTCTGCTGTCACTGCTTTTCTGCTTCTCTAATCTGTTTTATGTGGTGACAGCACACATCTTTAAATATTAGTATCAGAGGAAAAATAGAAATGTTTAGTGTGGAAAGTGCACAGAAATACAAAGCTGAAATAAAAGAGGAAGTGTGTTTTCAAATTTTCAGAACAGTATATTCCAGCGATAGGAATCCAGTCATTTGGGAAAACCTGTTGCATTTATTTTGATTTATTTTATTCTTTCCAGAGGCTTATAGTGTATTAATGAAATTTAAAAATGGAAAGGCACAATGTAGACTATATCTTTTGTATTTTGTACACAAAGCTTTCGGAAGTCAGTCTTGAAATGCAAAGCTTCAACGTCACGTTTCCAGTTTGGCTTGATTTCCAGTAGAGAACATGACTTGAGTGATTTCTATGAGGAGGTGTTTGTGAGCATTGAAGAGGGAGTTGCTGTTCCCTAGGGGGCATGTGTGATGTCCTGGCTGGGCTGGGCAGCCCTGGTTGTCACCTGACTGCGCTGTACCCATGCAGCCCCTGGCCCGCAGCCCTGGCCCTGCTGAAGGAGTGTGCGAGGGAGAGGACAATGCTCTGCCAACTCAGACTTGTGGGGAAAGGGGAGGAACTAGTGCTGTGCACTGTATGGCATGCTGGAAAGAACAGAGAGTATTGTTAGAAAGTCATCTTCGTGGCATTGCCCTGGGATAGTTTGTATTGGATATTTGGGAGTCAAAAAACAGGGGAAGATGGGTTTCATTGTTATACTCATAGTTTGAGACTGTATAGAGGCTATATAACAGTGCTAGTTATGCTTGCTAGTTCATGCTTGCTAGATTTTTTTTGCATTCATATGACTGGAAAGTAATAAAATGAGAATAATGATTTCTAAAAATTCTGAATATAACCCTTCCTGTGGAATTCTAGAAATTAATTCCAGCAGCTACAAAAATTTCACATCTGCATTAGCTCTGCTAGCAGAAACCACTGCGAACACATTTCTTGCTCTGAGACTGTACTTTTTTATGTATCTACAATAATTTTTTTCTTTGCAGATATTGATGTATGATATAGCACCTAAACTACTTGCTTTCTTTTCTTCCAGGCCGCTGAATCAGGAATAATAAAAGTGAAAACAATAGCTGCACAAAACACAGATATTTTGACAGGTAATTATTTGCTGTGCAATAGGAAAAATAAAGTTGAGTTACAGATCAAAAAGTTAAGAAGATGTCTTGGATATGGCTAATAGTACTACATGTCTTCTAGCATGTGCTATATTGGTCGATGCTTTACATTTGGGCACCTAGCAAAAAATCCAGTAGCACAGAAGTTTTTTAACACTACTTGTCTCTTGTTAGTGCTATTAAGGATGCTGAGGGAGGGCTCCATTTTCAGTTGATTCTCTACAAAAGTAATCATCCACTTAGGAAAATAACATGAAATACTTAGAGCCTACATTCTCAGTGTTTTAGTTGCTGTGGTTGAGTGCTCTGTGTGGAGTTCTGCAGAATGATCCACATCTCTATATTAATCCAGCCTTTGGGGACTTGTAACTGGCAGGCAAAAATCCATCTTTATCTGAGACAAGGTCATTCAATTTAAGACGTTCCAATGTCTTGAGGGACGGGATGTATCTTGTGAGCTGCAGCTTTGTAAGTGCTTAAAACCATATCTCTTGACTGGCTTCAGCTTTACAAAGTTGGCTTCTTGCCAGTTGCTGGTAAAGCCGCTGGCCAGGTTTGAATGCCCCTGCATTAATATTTGAGTGTCTATCCCAGATGCAGTCAAAATCCTTGAAATGCTAGATTGTTTGGAAGGCCCAGTGGAATAGCTGCAAAACCATATCTTGTTTTGACATGTGTAAATCAGATATTGTTAAGGAGGCATTTTCTAGGATTATTTGAATTAACAGACCCACTCCTCAGTATTTCACTTTAATGCCTCTTTTTAATTTTTTTTTATTTTCTTTGTTTTTACTGCTGTCATGAATGCTGACATAAGTGGGAAAAGTATGCCAGGTAATGTCAGCTATATCAAAATGCGCAAATGAAAAAGGGAAAGCAGTAGTTAGCCATCTGGGAAGCTATCAACATATTACTGCATAAAGAAATTAGTATTTTAGAAAGCTAGTTTCTAATCCTGCAAAATTCTCTTTTTTTTTGGTTTTCAAAAGGAAGAGATAGGAAAGATCATTAAATTTAGTCGTGGATGGGAAAGTCTTCATTTTCATCTTTTTGAGGGAGAACTTTCTCGTAGTTGGTAAATTTTTAAAAATAATTTTTTCTTGGAAAGTTTAAACTAGAATGTACTTAGTATTTATTTCATTCAAAAAACGTACACGGATTTGTTGCTAAGAGGTTTGGGAAACCAGCAGGTCCTCAGAGTTATTTTGATTAGTTAATCTTTGCTAATAGGATAATAACTTTTTCCTCCTCTGTACCACAGTTTTGTACTGGGAAAATGTACTTTGCTTGTGCATTATCCTAACATTCCACTGTTAAAGCATAATGTCGTTAAACAGACTCAATTATTTATGAACTTTTGTATTTTTTGAGGTAGCAATTTAAGCTAATCTAAGTTAGTGTCAAGAAATTGTCTATCTAGTATTTAAAATCTTCTGAAGAAAAATAATATATATACTTTAGTAATAATAAAGCTGAAAAATGCTACATTTTGCCATGTAGCATTTTGTAATTGTGAAATCTAATGGATGCTTTTTGACTGCTAGATGATTTAGGAACATCTACAAGACATTCTAGTAATACAAATATATTTTGATCCGGATATAATTCTATTAATATTTTGATGTAAACTGTCATTTCACTAACAGAACAACTGTTTGTTTTGAATAAGCTGATCTGATGCTTTCTTGAAGCATTTCATTGTGTAGGATTATAATTTTTGGGAAAAAAGATGCAGGCTTATAGTCTATTAAAATTGTAAAAATCTTTGTTATTTTTGGTGGGATATATTTAACCTGCTAGAATTTAGAGGTCATTGATCTAACTTCTTTCTTTCTCTTCGAAAAGTTAAGTTGAGCTGTTTCAAAGTCTTCATTCTTGGCAGTGTGTACATGCTTTATTATTTATTTATAAAAATGTGACAAATTCCAGAGGAGGAGAAAGCCTTAAATCACAGGAGCTAAATTTGAGAAATTATTTCCATGTGGCATTGAGATGTGCAAAAACGTATGGTTTAGGAGTTCTTCTAAAAAATCAGAATTACAGTCTCGTGTTGAAATGAACGGGAAAGTTTATACTTTCCAAAAACTTCTCATTTGTTATAGTTCGGTAAGATAGATTTCTTTTTTAATATATTCTGCCATAAATTGGTAGCAAAATGGAAGCAGACCTGGCAGTAATACATTTATTGTGCATTTTAAGACTGAAGCTAATACAGTCACAGAATCATGAGATAAGAGTACTCTGAGTTGGAAGGGATCATCAAAGTTTAGCTTCACACCCTCTGAACAGGAAAGCCCCAAGATTCACTCCATGTGCCTGGTTGCTATAAAACTAGATGGGTACAAAAGCGTATCTACAAAACATTAATTTTTCAGCTTCATAAGTTAAAAATACTTGTATAGATTCTGTTGTAAGATTGTTGCTTTTAATAGATTATAGAAGAAAGTGTTGCAAAAGGCTAAATTTATTCTTTGTCTTGTTATTTCTTAACTCATGGCTTTCTTACCATTTAGAACTGTCTTGAGTCTCATGTTAAGGATAAATGTTTTGTTGTATCTTTTCTTTGCTTTTATCTGCTTGATGGTTAGAATTTAGTGGCAGTTCAGAAATGTGAACTGGACATTGAGCCTGCACTGGCTCTGAAGAGGCTGATGAAACTGGACTGTGTATCACCCTGTAAAAACTATTATTGTATAAAAAGTTGGCATCCAGAATTTATAATAGCCTATCCTTTTTGTAGAAACTTCTGAGTCAGTGTTTCAGTTGGAAAACATTATGAAAGTATATTTTTGTAGTTTTAACTTGTTTCATTTTTTTCCAAATTAGTTGTGCTGATGCTTAGTAGTATAGATCATGTTTGCATTTTTATATGAAAATTTATTTTTTGTTTGTGGTAACTACTGTCCTCTGAAAAGCATGTGAAACTTCATGAATAGATTTCTTCTACTACATGTAGACTAAGTCGCAGTATATGACTGACATTCAGTGTAAGAACGCACATTGAACTTTCAACTGTGAGGAAGTGTTTAGTATCTGAAATGGTGATGAGCGACTAAAATCTTAGAAGTTTGCATGAATCAAAAAACATACCTGCAAATGGAAAACCACTCATCAGTCAGAGCCATGTTTTCCTTTAATATATTTAGTATTTTAGTATTTTGAATTTTATTATTTCAGATTTCTTGAATTGCTTTTATGAGAAAAACTGTTTTAAATGCCAGTGTAGAATGTTGTATTCATTATGAAGCTTTTTCTCCTTAACAAAAAAAAGAAGCGGGGGGGAGAGACAGCTTATGGTAACTGGTTTTCTCCTGACAAAATCCATTTTAAGAAGCTACCCTTTGTCACTAAAACACCATTTGGCAAAATCACAGCCAGGTGAATGTATCCAGGATACAAACAGTCCGGTCTCTCTCCTCTTGTTTTGTCAGTCTAGTCTCTTTTTCTTCCTGTTTTGCCAGTGGCAGTTTGCTCTTTCACTTCCTGTCCTGTGCTTTGGAATATTGCTCTGTGCCACACTGTGTTGCTCCCGCATTAGGTGCTGAGGTGAAGCAGAGCAGAAGGACAGTGCTACCAGACTGAGACTGGTTCCTGTGGCAAGGCCAGGGAAACCTCTGGAGTTGGCAGAACCTTACACACCACCTTGCTAACCACATGGGCTCTTAAGTGGATGTTTTGGATTTGGAAAGTCAATTGAGTGTGTAAGGGAGAGGGTGCCTGGAATTTGAGCCTTGGCCAGGGTGATTATGGAAGTGAGCTGTGTCAGCCCAGTGTCTGTCTTCACTTGGCTTTTCC
Organism: Sturnus vulgaris; assembly: GCF_052056855.1. Classification (NCBI taxonomy): domain Eukaryota; kingdom Metazoa; phylum Chordata; class Aves; order Passeriformes; family Sturnidae; genus Sturnus; species Sturnus vulgaris. Next base: position 44,910,056 of record NC_142247.1, read on the forward strand.
CTGTGGTCCACATGTAAATCCCAAATTTCTAAGACTGGAGATTGCTTTTTGTTAATAGGTGTGATTAACAGTTTTTGTGCTGTATTTTTCAAAGTATTAAACATTGACTGCTGCCATATTTCTCTTTGAAAGCATTGAAAGAGAACAGCTCAGAGGTGGTTCAACCTTTTCTGATGGGTTGTGGAACAAAAGAACCAAAGATCACTCAGCTATGTCTAGCAGCCATACAGAGGCTTATGTCTCATGAAGTTGTTTCAGAGGTAAGATCGATCTTTATACAGAAACATAAATATTTCAGACCTCAAGTGGAAGGTGAATGACTTGTTTTAAGAGGCTCTTTATATTATAATGAACATAGTCCACAAAATATTTTACTCATAGTTGTTTTTCAGTAATTTAAAAGAAAACCTTTTACACCATAAAAAAGAGGTGAGGCAGTATTAGTTTCCTCTAGAAGGAAATCCATGGAAATTGAAACCAACTCATTTAGTTCTGTCTTGGTTTTGAAAGACAGGTATCTGCTGAGAAGCACCCCCTCCCTCCAATTTATTATAATTTTGAAATTAAGAGACTCTCAGGCAAAGATACGGGGGTAGGAACAACAGTTCTTTACTGATAGATATATATATAACAAGGTAAATAAAAACAACAACAACTACAAAAGTAACAACAAACAGAGCAGGAACCCAGCAACAGTTCTTTCGGTCGTGGATACCCTTCCCCTGTCGTGCAGTTACCGTCCCAGCTGGCAGGCAGTTCCAGCCGGCTCCCGGTTGAGCAGGGGGGAGGTACGATGATCCCACGTGGCTGGAGGGGTGCTGGGGGTGATGGCATCTGCCAGATGGGAAAGGCAGAGGAGAGATAGTGCTCACGGATCCTGGGGCATCTGTCCCGATGCTCCAACAGGATGCATAGAGGTGGCAAGCTGAAGCGGGAGGACATCCGAGCAGAGGGGTGTGGGGTCCCACAGCCAAGGAAGGCAGCTCCCAGCGTTGGGATGGCAGGGTGAGGTTTTTCCAGCGACCGTTCTTCTCCGAGCTAAACAAGTGAGAGAGAGAGAGAGAGAGAGCGCAGCTGCCTCCACCTCTCCTTTTCCTGCCCCCACCTGATCTTGCGGTGTTCTGCTTCTCCCCCCTCCACCCCCTTCGATAGAAACTGTTACTAGCGATCCGTGCTAGTGTGTAGCCAACAAATTCTTAGCATTACAATGGGGAAAATTCCACAGAGAGAAAAAAAGAAAAAAAAAAACAACCCCCAACAAGTTCACATTCTTACACTGCAAGAATTGTGCATATAATGAACCTTGTGCATCTACACAATGTACTCTGTGCAATAATATTATTGTGCTTTTGTTAAATTTTTTTTTTAAATAATGTGTAATGGATGCACATTTTCTGCAGCAATGAATGCCATGATACATTATGTACTGCATATATAGTGTTAGGAAGCTGATGCAAATAATGCTGTTAAAATACACCTTCAGTTGTGCTTGTGTAGTGTAAAATTACACTGTTTTCTCTCTGAAATGAGTGAATTCTGAGGGAAAAATATCTTTTTACTCTGTCTTCCATATTTCCAAGTAGAAAATTAAGTACAGGCTTTAATTTGTACTGTATATTAAGACATTTCTGTTGTCAGCTCTTTAAAAATACTTCAGGAAGCTTGTGACAATGAAATTTGCTTTATATTCTCAATGTAGTCCTATGGTATAGACAAATAGACGCATTTATTTATGATATGCCTTTATGACAGTGATATTCTTACATATGTACAGGATATACCAGTACATAAATATTGTAATAGATGACAAAAAATTACTTCTTTTTAGGCTGCAGCAGGAAACATAATTAATATGCTTTGGCAATTAATGGAGAACAGTCTCGAAGAACTTAAATTGCTCCAGACAGTTCTTGTACTTTTAACAACCAATACAGTTGTGCATGATGAAGCGCTGTCCAAGGTAAGAATTTGTTGGTGTCAACTATAGAATTTAAAATATCCAAGAGAGAAAATGGGGAAATTTTACATATGAAGCATGTGAAAACAATGAACGAGGAAGGGGCTTTCTTGATTCTATTGTGTCCCTATTGTCTTTATGATTAGACTCTGAGAACAGGATTTCTTTTAGCTTCCTTTTCCATATGTTTTGTAATTCCTTCACTATAATACATTTCGGACTTAATAGGAAGTTGAAATAAAAACTGAGCTAATGCCTATCCTCATCTGTTAAATTTGTTTTGTGTTTTTGAACTGGAATCAGAACATACAGCACAGTGTAAACTCTCACTAATGGAGAAAACGTTAAAAGAAGCTGCCTTCCCCCCTCACTTAAATCTCCTTTGAAAACAGTGCAGTTACAATTGCTCTTTCTGTACTAACTTTGGGTCATAGTTTTAAACATGAAGCATCTTGGATATTATGTTTCAACTAAAACAAAAAGTTTGGAGCCAGTCCTTTTAATCTAAATTATGAGATACTTCTCTTTGAAGAAGCAACGTTGTTTACTCATCTGTGAATTATGAAACTGCTTAGTAAGTTTCTCTTCTAGATTACATTGTAGAAAATTGGTTTCAGCCAGACATGCATTGCATGTTTGTGTTTCAGTCAAGCTAATGTAGGATTTTAAACTAATGTAGCAATATCGTCTGTGTAGAGTCCACAAATCATAGACTTGAAAAAGAGGCAGAAGAAAATTCTGAATCTTTTATGGCTCAAAGCATGTAGCACTATGGCCGGGTGTGGTTGAGGTTCTTGAAAGTATAGGAATGCAGTATATGAAGAAGAACAAGAAACACAGGTTTCACTACGCATACAGATGTTAATTTTGAAAATTCATTATAAAACAGGTAAGTATTAAACTATGAGTTAGAGTAATAATGGAAATGGGAATCCAGTGGGAAAAAGTATTCAGGTCATTGCCAGCACAATGCCACTTTGAAATGCACATCTTAGGAATAATAGCAGTCAAGGCAATATGATTGTGAAAGTATTATGATTCATTGTAGGAGAGGAATGACATTTTAGCTTTCTGTGATTAACCTTACATCCTAATGTCCTTTCAACATTAATATTCATACAAGTTGTTCTGTCTAATGATTACTGTGTATTCTGTATGATTGCAATTTTATCGGCACATTATAATGTGTTCAGTTAATCCCACTTTTTGATTGCCTTTTGGAAGGATTACTAAAGAGCTTTTTGGCTAGGATAATCCATAAAGTGTATTCTGGTTCTTCAAATTTTAATTTTTTTTTTTGGACAACCTTTTGACAAACTGCAGAAGAAAGCATTCTTCCATCTATCAACCTTCTTGACTCTTAGCTAAAAGATGAAATGTATTGTTGTAAGGTAATATTTTTTCTGTTTTTTTTCCCTTTCAGGCAATTGTACTTTGCTTTCGATTGCACTTCACAAAAGATAATATCACAAATAACACTGCAGCAGCTACAGTTCGGCAGGTAGTTACTGTCGTGTTTGAGAGAGTAGTTGCTGAAGATGAACGATATAAAGGTGAACATACTGCTTACTCAGCTTGTTTTTAATTACCTGCTTTTTTGACACATATCAGACTTCTCTTTCAGATAAAGAAGTAGTAAGATGTCTGTAGATGTTATAAAAAAGTCACAGATGTTAATTTTAACTGTCTTTTAGACACTTACTTGTATTTAAAGGAGATGAAGTCCTTTGCCATTGTGTCAGTCCAATTCAGTGCAGCAGTATATAAAACCTAGATTTTTTTTTTCAAGCTGTGAGAACTGGTCTTCAGGTTAGTACTGTAAAGGGATTTGAGGTGAGGGTGTCATTTATGGTGCAGGTACCATAGATTACTGAGTGGGAAATACACGGCAGTAGGAGTTTTGAAGAGAATGTTGGAAAGTAGTGCTTGGTATTGATGATTTTTGGTAGTCAATCTAATGTTTGTTTCTATAGACATGATAAGTTGCAGAAGAATTACTTGGCCATTCTCATAGGATATTCTTGTAAGAACACTTAACGCGTACTTGATTTTTAACAGTTTCTTTGTTCACAAAACTTTGTTTTATGTTTTTTGCACAGATGCTGTTGACCAGCCAGCTGCAGTTCAAGGGAATAGTAACAGAAGATCTGTCAGCACACTGAAGCCATGTGCTAAGGATGCATATATGCTTTTTCAGGTAGTTGGGGAACATATATATTTGCAGTTACAATGGGGTGCTTCTACATCTCTTCAAGAAATTTCAAGAATTTGCTGTTGGCGTTATTTGCAATGTCCTTAACCAGAGCCTTGGGCTTTCTTATGCTGTTTATTCTAATTGTTGATGATATGCTGTATTACAGGGGAATGATGGGAAAACGGAGACAGAGTGGCCTTGGAAAATGTTTCACTCTAAGTCTTAAACAATAGCTAGGCATATGTGTCTGCATTAAGTTCAAGTTCTTATTTCTGTGAGCCTGTGGTAGGTTTACCATGGCTGTACTCTCAAGTGTCCACCAAGCTGCTCTACCAGTCCCTAAATGATTGGGATGGGGAGAGAAAATAACATAGAAAGCAATTCATAGCTTGATATAAGGCAGTTTACTAAAGTAAAAGCAAAAGTTTTCTTGTGCATGAGCAAGCAATGTTCAGCCACTTCCTGAGAAGCAGAGCTTCAGAATGCATGATGGTTGCTACCAAAGGCAAATATTGTAGATAACGAATGCATGGCTCCCTTCCTCTTCCATTTCTTAGGTTTTATAACTGAGGTATGGAATATCTCTTTGGTTAATTTGGGATTACATTTTTTGACATTTTTTTGTGTCCTCCTCCCAGGATCTTCCCCAGCCTCTTGGTGGCAGTGGGGGGAAATCTTGAGAGACAGCATTGAGGCTGTGCTAGTGTTATTAGCCAAATGTGCCAGTAGCCAAAACACTGATGTGCTGTCAGCACCTTTCTAGCTACCAATGCAAAACTCAGCACTGTGGCTGCAGTGGGGAAGATTAACTCCATCTCAGCCAGACCCAATACAGCACAAAACGCTGCAGCTGTAGTTCAGTCCTATTTCTTGTGGTTGGTATTAGACGTTAAAGGCAAGTATGTAATGAAAAGGAGTAGTTGCATTCATCAGACCAATAAAAATCTTCTTGACTTAGCAAATTCACTGGTCTTGAGATATTTTTGAAGGTAGGAATGAACACACATGCTACAAGGATACCAGCAAAGTTTAAAATTTCTCTTAAACATTTCCTATGCTTTTTAATTTATGTTTGAAAAGTATTTAACGAAAAATTATATTGAAATCAGAAAATTACTCACAAAAGAGGAGAGCGTGTAGATTTCATTATATACTTGGGAAACTTTCTTGGTACTGGACTGTACAGAGAATGTCAATGTTACTGTGTTTATTTCCTAAGGATCTTTGTCAGTTAGTTAATGCTGATGCTCCTTACTGGCTCGTGGGTATGACAGAAATGACGCGGACATTTGGCCTTGAACTTCTTGAGTCGGTCCTCAATGACTTTCCACAAGTGTTTTTACAAGTGAGTAGTTCTTGGACGGAAAACAGGAAGACTTTTACTCACATAGGTAGTAGAATCTACACTTCATTAAATCCTCTGAAATTTAATATGAATATTGTTTTCCTGAAGGACTTGTAGCTTTTACATATTGGAGTGGAGTGGGGGGTTAACAGAAAAGTTCCCTGGGCTTTTTGAGTGTTTTTCTATTCCCAAACACTTTATATTTTATTTATGTTTATGCATTTTGTAGAGCTGTTCATTTTACTCTGTTTCACTTTTGGTTTTGCTTTTTATATCTCCTCCAGAGATGCATTTTTTTATCTTGCCTGATTTATGACAGCTCTGTAACTAAATTTGTGGAATTGTTAATTCAACAAAAATATTAACCTCACCCCACTTTGTAAAGTAAGACTCAAGACTGTGAATTGCATATATCTACTGCATATAAATACACTGTGATCCTGTAGTAATGTGTTTTACTAGCGGACAGTAGGTAAATTGAGGAACTTATAAATATATAAGTGGTATATTAGCAGCCTATTTCAACTTGCAAAATACAAGAGTGCATGGCATGAACCTGACCGTTGTATTTTCTGCTTTTTGGGAGCTTTTCAATGGTGTCTGCAGTTCTGCCTTTTCATTTCCTGATTGTAATTTATACCAAGATTTACATTATTTCTGGCTTGCTACAAGTGCAAATAAGATGCATAATCAGAGCTACTGGTAGCAATTAAGGAATATCTGCATATAAATTTTTCTGTTTTCTTTTTCAGCATCAGGAATTCAGTTTTCTTCTTAAAGAAAGGGTATGCCCTCTTGTTATAAAGCTCTTCTCCCCAAATATCAAATTCAGGCAAGGTTCCACCACCTCATCTTCCCCGGCACCAGTGGAAAAACCATACTTTCCCATCTGTATGCGTTTACTGCGAGTAGTTTCTGTTTTGATTAAGCAGTTTTACAGTTTGCTGGTAAGAATATGCTCAAATTTTCTTTATGCAATTTTGTTTTTCATTGTATATGCCAGTGATGTGATCAGTAGTAATATTGATTAGTTCTTGGAAATTGTTGATGTCTACTGAGGGAAGAGAAGGCTAAATACTATTTTCCTCTTATATTTATTTCTGTTTGCATGTATTCTAAATGTGCAGTTTTGTCAAATATGGACTTGCATGAATTTCACAGTAGATTAGCTGTTGTCTTTTCTCTCTTTAACTGATTTAACTGCCTTTCAGGTTTTGGGAACCTTTTGATCTTCTGTTATTTGCCTCACTTTAGATAATGATGATTACTGTGCCTTGTTTATACTTTTTAAGAGGCTTTTGACTTGAGTTGCTAAAGCTGTTGACAGATTGTGGGTAAAAACCACATGTTCAGCTGTTCTTATGTACTGAGTTTTGGGTATTTGCTAAAAGATATAATTTTCATTTGTCTTCTGTAGCCAGTGTATGACTTTTATTGCAATGTCTCTGAGGAATTTAACTCCTTCAGTACAATTGTGATATGTGATTTTAGCATATGTGATTTTGGCTTGTCAGAAATGTTATGTTTTTGCATAATTCTGAGTAAATACTCATTCCAGGGATTTTTTTTTAGATTCTGTACAAAACTTGCTGTGATACGACTCCCAAGATGAACGTTTTTGAGAGAAAGTATTTTGTAGGAGGTTTTTCTTTTTATTAATTATTATAAACTGTATATTTTAGGTAACAGAATGTGAAATATTTCTGTCGTTGCTGGTTAAGTTTCTGGATGCAGACAAACCACAGTGGCTACGAGCTGTTGCAGTAGAATCTATTCACAGGCTTTGTGTGCAGCCTCAACTATTAAGGTATTTAATATATTGGCTTTTGCTTTTACATAAAATTCAAGATACATTGTTATTTTTTTTCTCTAATGGAAAATGCTTCCAAAAAGATTGCAAATGTATAGAAACTTAAATGCAATAAGCTCTTTGTGATAATTCTGTGTAATGCATTAGACAATGCTTATTATGCAGGAATGGCTTAATTATTATTTGAGTATGTCTGTGTCTTAGCAGTGTCAAAGGAACATTTACCTAAAATTAAATATTATTGTTTACCTAGATATTTGCTGTTAAAATGTGCTTTTAGTCTACAGTTCGGAGTATGTGTGGGGGTGAAGTTGCTGTTAAAAATATTCTTTTAGTCCCAAATTCGTCAAATGCTTTTTGTTTTATAAAATACCTTCCAGGTGTTTTTGTCAGTCATATGATATGAAACAACATTCCACTAAAGTTTTCCGTGATATTGTGAATGCACTGGGGTCCTTTATCCAGTCTCTATTTCTTGTACCAAGCACAGGAAACACATCAGCAGCACCAAACCAAACTGGTAAAGCTTTGTCCTTATTATAATTTTATTTTTCCATCTTTTTTTTGTAGTAATTAATTCTGTTTTGATTCAGCTCTAGTACAGCTCTGTACTTCTGTGTTTATTTTGGTGAAAAGCTAGCTTGAGACTAACTAGTGTTCTCAGCTCTGGTGTAGCAGGGGATTGATTTTTATCTACCTGTAATGTGGGGAAGGCGTAGACCCCAGTCATCAGAGCCGTGCTCCTGCCTTGGTTTCTGTTTCTGCATTGACCAAGCTCCTTGTTTCACAACTTTTCAGAGGGAAATTCTGATGTAGTTCTTTCTAATTTCTGACTATAAAAATGTGTCTCCTTGTGCAGGGATGTCATTTATGGCAGTGCGCATTTTGAGTGGTAAGACAGCGTGTGTTTGTGGGGAGGCAGAATGAAAGATGTGTGTTTTACAAATGATCTGTCTTTGTAAGCTGAAATCAGATGCATGTTGAAACTAAACTTGATTGTCTTTTCTTGCAGCCAGGGTTTTGGCATTTCACTAGGTAATTTGTATTTTAATAAGAATGATCATCCTGTTAATGCCCTTGTAGGTGTTTAAGTCTCAAGTTAAGGCTCTCTGCTTCTTCCTATAGTTCTGGAAGCAGAGTCCTCAGCAACAAACAACATAAAAATAATTTTTAAGGGTGTCTTTTTATATGCCTTCTTAAAAGAGGTAAAAACCAAATAACAAGTGTAATTATTGTCTATCATGTGTACTATTAAATTAAGAAACATTGAAAAGTTTGGGTTGAGACTCACATCTTTCAGTGTTCACTCATTAAACTGGAATCCCATGCTGGATTTAACAGTGATAGCGTGACGAAATTTGTGTCAGTGTCTGTTGTTCAGTAGCTGTCTGTACAGCAACTGATAGAAATTTCTATTAGTAGCATTTCTAGGTTAGCTTAATTATCTTAAAGTAAATCAGAAGAACACTTTTCACCATGTAACATGCATATGAGAAGCCATTCTATAATACTCATTCTGAAAACCTAAGTTTTGCCTCAAGTGAAACAGCTCTGGAGTAGAGTCATACCTCTAGTGCTGTTGCTGTTTCTCTGGGTAATTATTTCAGTTTGTTTTTCCTTTTCACTTCTTTCTGTCTGAGTGTTTCTCATGCCACTTTCTCATGCATTTCTTTTTCTACCTTTTTTCCTCCTATGGCCATATTTGACATGCAAAGAGCAGATCAGTGCAATATAATTCTCAAAATAAATTTTCTGATTATAACAGCAGTCCTCTCATAACATGCTGTCTTTTGGAGTCATAGAATGGCTTATGTTGGAAGAGACCTTCAAGATGATCTAGTTCCAGTCCCCTGGCCATGGGCAGGGACACCTTCCAACAGACTAGGTTGCTCGAAGCCTTATTCAGCCTGGCTTTGGACATTTACTCTCCCTATACACCTCATTTTGGAGCCTCAGTCTTGCAACAGGCTACCTGTTTCATAGCAGTTGGAAGCTGCATCTAGTGAAGTTCTGTGTCACGTTTATTTTACTGGGTAATGTTTACCACCCACTTTAATGAGTTAGATTAATACAGAAATACTTGCATATGTCTGACTGCACAGTGGGATCATAGAAAATGATACCAGTGTAACTGTGTTAGTGCCAGTGTTTGGTTAACCATTTGTTTAGCAGCATGATTTTTTTTGTTTCAGTCTGTTAAGTGTTACTGTGTTAAAGTGTATGTATTTAAGCTTTTGTGTATTCATATTGCCTAAATTAGTAGTGTACTGCCTAAATTAGTAGCTTACGCTCCACATATTAAAAGCAAGCACACCAAAATGGCAGTTACACTGTGAGTCGCCATCCTGGGGACTCTGTTCCCTCTCCCCATTGTCTCTTCAGAGAGAATCTGAACCTGTGGGACCTATTCTTAGTAAGTGAAGATGTCCTTCTCTATGTGTATATATACAGTATTCCTTGTTATTTTAGCTGCTTTTTTTGGCTTCCTTAGTTGGAGCCAAAATTTGTCCCTTCCTAGCTGTTGATTGGCATTCTGTCACCTCTTCCCTGATGGGGCTTGTTTTATTCTACCTTGGCATGGAACGGATTCAAATGTTGCCATTGTCTTTGATTCTTTTCTTGTGATTTTTGCATTTCTGAAATCCTGGAAGTTTGTTATTGAAATAATTACACTTTCTAGCTACTGAGTTCTTGATATAACTATGAAAATAATCCTTAACTTTCAAGTATCTGTCTGACTGTACAACATACATTGTTTCATCAAGACTGTGTAAGTTTAATTCATTTACAGAATGTTATGAACGTTGCCGTACCTTTCACAGAAACATTGCATTCTGACTGGAAATTAGGCAGCTGGCGTCAATGAGCTACACATAAAATTATATTTTAGACAGCAGAGGGAGCTCAGAAATAGTTTATGTTATTGTTGATTTTTGTTGTTGAACTGTGTGTCTTCAGAGTAATCCTGGTGTCTCAAAATTTAAATGTAGAAAAAAGATGTTTGCTGATCACAAATATGAGATTGGTTGATTTTATCACTTTGTTTTTGTGAACAGGAAGCAATGCATCAGGGAATACTGGCTCAGCACAAGCTAACTCAGGAGTGCTTGGAATGGGTGGAGGTGCAACTGTATTACCTGCTTTTGAGTACAGAGGCACTTGGATACCCATCCTGAATATAACAGTACAAGGCAGTGCTAAAGCTACGTAGTGAGTACCTCTCTCTTTTTGAAAATGTATATAACAAGTATTTTTATTTTGAATTTGATGATGTAAAGATTTTTTTTTTACTAGTGAATATTGAAGTTTTTGTTTCACTGGCGTTGAAGTTTCTTAGGAATTTTCTCTTTGTTGGTGCCATGAGGTTTTCTGTTCTTTTTGATGTTTTTTCTGCATGACTTGGATTCTGATTGGAATGTCCCCTATGGTTTTAGCATCAGTTAGATTTTGTTATCCTATCATATTATCTTATTAACTTTTCACTTTTAGGCCTCTCTGTAGTATAGAACCATTTTGGAATACCTGTTGTTGCATTTTGTAATGGCAAACATGAAGGGCATTAAGCAAATAGGACATCAGTGGGAATGTAAATATAGCTTTCTCACACCAGCTTTACTGTATTTACAATTTTTATTCATCAGGATATTGTGGTAGATACTGGTCTGGTTGTCATTTCAAACAGTATATTGTCCTATATACCAAGGCAAAATTCTGAATGCTCCTTAAAATGGCAAATTATTTTGTCATGACTTTGTACAATGGAGATGGTGTTCTCAGTTTAAAGCTGCCCTGGTTAAGGACAAATTTGGGAGGAAACCTCTGAATGTGGTCCCTCCAGGGAAAAAAAAAGAAAAAAGATTCCAAGCAGTCCCTCCCCCAGTCGGCTCAGGGGAAAAAAAGAGAACGAAAAAAAATTGGAGAGAAGTGGAAAAAAAAAAGAAAACTGTTTATTCAACAGGCAAAACACCTCCCAGCACAACAATGAACAATATCAAACAGCAAAACCTCTCGCCGTTCCAAGGAGATGGCAGATTTAGAAGAGTTCTTTCCGTGGCTGCCCGGCTCACTCAGTCTGTTCTCAGTCCCTCCTGTGCTGGGGAATGCCGCGGCCCAGGCCAGGCCTGCTGGGCCACAGGTGTGAGCTCCTGGTGCTCTTCTGGGTTTTCAGTCCACAGCAGGTTCAGACAGTTCCAGGAAAACAGAAAAAAGGAAAAAAAAACAATCCAGGGGGCTTCTCTGCCTCAGCTAGCCAGAAAACTAACCAAGAGCAAAGGAGAGCTCTCTCTCTCTCTCTGTCCATCACAGACAACACAGTCAGTGTGCAGGAATGCGGAGCAGCCAGTGCAGTCTCTGAGAACAAACTCTGCACTTCTTCTTTCCCCACCTCCACTCCTGGAACCAATCTTAAAGTTGCAGAATTTAATATTCAACACCAACAGAACAGACGATTTGGGGATATAGGCATCATACAGTCACCCCAAGACAACACACTATGTTACTTTGGAAATAGTGCAGTTTTTTCATGTCAGTCATGGCCATTGAGCACTTCCAAACCTGAAGTTATTTGTACTACCATGAAATTTTGTCTTACTAAAATTCAGTGAAATCTGCAAATAGCCTGAATCTCAATATTTTTAGGGTAGGAGCCTTTGAGATGCAGAAGAAAAATAATCATCGTCAGATTTCAATAGTTAATGTGTATATTTTATTCCAGCAGTGGACATGAATGTTGATTTATTTTACCTGCCTGTTCTCAGGGAATACAAATTTTTAATTTGGCCAGCTACTACTGTAGGAGTGAGCTAGGCTTTGCACCACTAATTAGTGGTTTGTCATCAATCTCGTCTGTTTCTGTTCGGAGCCAGGATTATTAGAAAGGCGATCGAGACAGTTTCTCATATTCAGACTTGGATGTTTATTATATCTTATCAAAATTTACAGAAAGTACAACAGTACCTCTAGCTGCTTGCTAGAAGTAGGAACAATGGCTCTTAGCTGAGCCTGTTTCAAAGCCTTTTAAAGCTAAACAGACCAGTTAAAGTTTAACACCTATATTATTTATTCTTTTGACCCAGTAATAGATTCCCATGACCCTTAGAGTGACTTTAGACTGACCAATCCAAAGAAGAAAACACACCACCCAAAATTCTCCATCTTGTCCCCTAACTACCACTGTACTGTAAAAACCTCAAATTTAAAACCCATCACCCAGTGAAAACACACACATCTAACCCACTATACATTTGTGATTTCTAACTTATTATTCATATTTACAAATCTTCTCCAAGGTTTCAGGTCCAGTGCAGTGTTTTCAAGGGGGTCTGTGCCAGGAAGCACAGAAAGCTCAAAAACTTCAGATTCTTGAGATCCAACATGCTGCAACCTCTACTTTTCTTCCTTTTCTTTTTTCTTACTATCTGTTCTTAACTGGCTTTAGAACCTTGCAGCCACCATCAGTGTCTCCTGTCCTGCTCTAAACTTGCTTGTGTTTTACCTCAAGTTACTCTATGATTTTCTCTGCATAATCTTTGCATTTTTTTCTTTTATATAAGTTACAGAGGTGTCACAAGAATTTCACAGCAGTTTTTTTCTCCTATCCTTTACTTTCGTCTGTAGTCCCTGTATGTAAGGAGATGACTTGCTGTAATGTGTCACGTCCTAGCACCAATTCTCTTCTACTGCCATTAGATTTTCAAATATGGCCACATCTCATACTTTTATACAAGTTTCTCCACAGACAACTATGCCTTGTCTTCCACTTTACTTTAGGAACTAAATGTTTTTAAGAGGAATAGACAAACTCTTCAAGATCTTCCATGGCCATTGCCATGTAACAGTAACAACTTAGATAATTGATTCAGTAGTTAGCATTTTCTGTCTTCAAAAGTAAAAGGATGTGACCTCTACCTCCCAAATATATTGTAACTATAAAACCCACTCTTAATTTTAATTAGACCTGTATATATATTTGCACTTACTTGTATATGGAGGCTGAAATGCTGACCACTTGATTAAGCTGTAGTTTCTGCTCTCCCAAATATTTGAGGCAGCTATCTTCAGGAAATTAGAGGTAAAGATTGAAGTGTTGTGTGTTTGGGAGAAGGAAAAATCCTTTATGCAGTCAAGAGTGGTGACACTGGAGCACAAAAGTATCTTTGGTATATTTTAGCTGGAGTATGTAGCTCTTTTAAGAGTAGTTTATATAGGAAGAAATGAAAGAATGATTGTTGTGATAGCAGGTAGTTTTTATAACAGACTGTATCTACTTGTATAGATGCTGCTGCTGTGTCAGCTACAATTTCTGTTGGATTTGTAACTCAGCAGTTCTTTATGTGCTTTTAAAGTAAAAGATGGAGAAAAGAGGCAATGAGGCTGCTGTTCCAGTATAGTGATGTTTTAATTGAATGCTTTTCAGTGGTGAATCATGTAGACATATCTTCTTTTTACAAATAACTTCCATTGTTTACTTATGCATGTAGGTGATGAATATTTGGCCATGTAATATCTAGCTATGGACAGGCTTTTCTAGTCATTTGGACTCAGAGATAATGATAATAGAATGTCTGACTTGTCCTCAGTTTGCTGTAACTATGTTCACATTGTCATGACTTACTGATATATTTCCTCTGTTGTTCCTAGATACTTGGATTCTTCTGAATAGTTCAGTTGCAGTGACTAAGTAAAATAATAATGCAAGTAGAATTATTCATGATGCTTCCTTATATGTGTTAGTTTTTAGAAATATTTTTTGCAGATCTGTACTCAGGGTTTATACCCGTTTGGTTGCTATCATATTTAGTGATTCATTTACTCTTTTACTTAATGGCTTAAAGATTTTTTTCTTGAGTTGCAGAAAATCTTGAAGGATTGTATTTGGGGCCTGTTTGTACTTAACATTCATTTGTAATCTTGTTTTTTATTATTGTTTCTAAAAACAGTGGTATTGCTGCACACTTGTCATGTTTTCAATTTTTTAGTTTGGAGATGCTGGACAAAGTCGAGCCACCTACAATTCCTGAAGGCTATGCAATGTCAGTGGCATTTCACTGTTTGCTGGATCTTGTCCGTGGTATCACTACCATGATCGAAGGAGAGTTGGGAGAGGCAGAAACTGTCATTCAAACCTCAACAGAGGCAACTTCATTACCAGCACAGTCTTCAGAGCAAGATTTGCAGTCTGTTTCTGACCAATCAGAGAAAGAACTAGGTATTTGCAAATGCAAACACTGTATGAAATACAACAGTTTTATGGAAAGCAGATTATAAAATGTCATGCTTTTTTTGCTTAAATTTATTGTTTCTTATTTATATATCAAAACTTTCAATGAAGCGTGGTTTTTTTTTAATGGAATAGCAGTTTCATTTTAAAAAAATACTTGACTTGGTGTTCTGCTTTTGGCTGAACACTGAGATCTCAGGTCACAAGAGACTGACAGAAATGGAGTTATGATCATGTTAAAAGAAAAATATATTTCTAGTAGGAAGATAAAAATAATGTTTTAAGGGAGGAATTCTTAGTAAGATTGCAGTATATAGAGCAGGACTTCTTTAAAAGCAGAACTGCTGTGAAGTGGGGATTGCCTTTGTGGAACATATGATGAGTCTGGGGTCTACATACATAGGGGTCTGTATGTACAGAAAGACTTCTATTTGAACAGTGAGTTTGACTCGTGCCCCAGGAAGCCAAGGCAGTACAGCTGAAGTTGAGCCTTGGCACCGGGGCTGCTGAAAGGACAGCAGGGGAGCAGAGGGCTTCGTCCCAGGCACTGTGTCGGGAGCGGGGAGCTCTCCGTGGTGCTCTGGAGCGCCGGCTCCACCCCGGGGTTTGGCGTGGCCCCTGGAAGAGAGGGAGGTGTGCAAATGGGCTGGGCAGATACCCGTTTGCTAGACCAATATCTTTTTCCCTATTAAATGAACGAAACAAATTATAGATACCACAGGAGAGAATTTTTACTTCACTGCAAAATTTCAGTGAGTTTCTTATCCCATATTTTTGCACTTCTGAATGTTTATTTTTATAGACAAAGATGAAAAATTATTACATATACTGTGATAAGTTGGATTTTGGTGGGGTTTTTTGATGCTATTTAGAAAAAGCATTGCCTGGTGACTTTTTTTTTTACCTCAGAGATGTTACTTTAAATGCAAGCTATTGAAATAGTACTGGTATGAGTGTCTTTCTGTATGCACATAAACATCTGTGTAAATATACATACAAAAACACTTCAGAAGATGCAGTAACAAGCATTTTTTTAATGATACAATTGAAAATTATTAAGGGAACTACTGTGTTTCTGCTATAAAAAAAGTTAATATATTTCTTTTAAGGTAACAGAGCTGTCTGGGAAGAAATGGTGAACGCTTGTTGGTGTGGTCTTCTGGCTGCTCTGTCCCTCCTACTTGATGCAAGGTATCTGGTCTTTCATTTCCCCTTGTTTTTCTAAGTTGATATTCCAAGCTATATTTTGAACTGACTTTTGATAGCAGTCAAATTGACAGTTTTCAATGCAGGTGTTGTTCATGGCACCTGAGCAGTCAGGTTTGTAGCTTAGACTGAATGTGTAAACGGCACAGAAGTCTCCAGAAGTCCAACATCAACTTTTAATGTATTTCAATACAGAACAATTAATTGCATTTTCAAACGGTTGCATTTAAAGTATTTAATATATCTTTATTTCTTTTTACTTTGCTTGCATGTTTCAACATATTGAAGTAATTCCATGTCCTGATTACTGCAAGTAAGGGACTAAGTAATGTCTTGGTACTTGTTAGTACTATCTAATCGTTAAACTGGAAAAGCTTTTTACTAGGAAGTGTCTGGGGTAAATTGACACCTTCAAAGAGCTTTCTATAATCAAGCACCATTTACTGAAATTAGTTTTAAATATCTTCTCATAGTCTCATTTACCAAGTCACTGAGAAGTAAAGGCCAATTTTGTAGGAAGTGGTTCTGAAGAATTTTGTCGATTAGTTATGCTTGTTCTTCAATATTTATAGTCTTAATGGGTTTAAAGTATATGTTCTTATGGGTTTCAGTTTTAGTTAGCTGCCTGCTTCTGTGCTCTGTATTAATTCTTGCTCAACAATGTGTACTTTTCCAGCACTGATGAAGCTGCCACTGAAAACATTCTAAAAGCAGAATTGACCATGGCTGCACTTTGTGGAAGACTGGGTCTTGTAACATCAAGAGATGCCTTTATCACTGCCATTTGCAAAGGATCCTTGCCTCCTCACTATGCCCTTACTGTATTAAACAGCCCAACTGCAGCTCTGTCCAGCAAATGTAAACATATACATTTTTCTTAATTGTGTGTCTTTGTATTGTCCTCTAAACCCAAATTTTTTCAGGTTGTGATTCCAAAGACGAGCAGCTGTAGTATTTGGCTGTATTAAAATATGTTAGAATTCTCAGACAGCACCTAGGTCACCTGCTTTCCAGAACTTGCAGCATTTGCTGACTATCATTGTGATTAACCTAGAATTTCCTGAATGAGTCACATATGTCAGAAGTTCAGATTCTAGGGAGATCTGTCTACCGTTGTAAAGATCTGCAAGGATATGTAATTAAGGCATTCAAAATCTGAAAAGATCTCTAGATAACTTGGATTCTAAAGCTTTGGCTAGAACATCCTGCATTTGTGATGTACTGCAGTTCTTTCTACAATTGTCTAGTGGTGGTAATACTTATGCGTACGTGGAAGATCTAAGTTCTGGGCTCTATTCAGCCTACAAAAAGCTGAATTGATGTGTCCCACATCTTATGTAATTCATAATATATGCTGGTTTAGGATATACTCTGTTTCTAACTTCGAAAGTGAATTACTATTTACTAAGAAAAACAACTACCTGAAGAAAATACAGATGAATCTAGCATTAGAGCTCTTAATATAAAACAAAAATATTTTACTGTGGGAACAAGGACCATCACCCTTACTTCAGTTCAGTGTACCAGATAAGTGTATTATTAGATTGTAAGTCTGTGAAGAAGTACACATGACTGAAAAACACAGATATCTATAGAAACAAAGCGGGGAACCGCAGTTATTTTATATAGGTTGCTCTTCTTTTTACAAGTGAGTTATAAAATGGATGTCCTGAAGTCCCATATTGGAAAAATATCGTCATATAGCATTGATGACACCCTCATTTTCTGAGTGCACTGGTACAATGGTAGCACACAGTGATACTATTTATGCACAACTACTACCAAAAACTGAGTTGACAGTCTAATACTCGTATCTTAATCATAAATATTTCAGTCTTGACATAAAATATATCAATGTATTGCAAGCAATGTTTAATAGTTAGAAACAGGGAGTAATTGTTGGATCTTTAACTCTCTAGGGCAATGACACTGTAATCTAAATATAACTAAAAGTCTCAAAGTGAGGTGTGTTAAAGCTAAACAACAGTAAAAAACTTTTCTGGAGTCTGTTTGCCAGAAGGTGGTCCTTACTGTAAGTAAGTACTGCATTTTAAATTTAGATTTTTTTTTTTCCTTCTCTTTTCAATTTTCCTCCAGCATATTCCATTCAGGGACAAAATGTTCAAATGATTAGTCCCTCAAGTGAGTCTCACCAGCAAGTTGTAGCAGTAGGGCAACCCTTAGCTCTTCAGCCACAGGGAACAGTTATGGTAAGTACAACTAGTAAGTGATCTTACTTTGCTTAACTACTTCTTCCTGCATCTCAACATGTCTTAAAACCAGATACACAAGCTTCTTACAAATAATGGTCAGCTGAAGTCTTATCCTAAGGCTTTAATTTGGAACAGCCCTGGACAGTAAAGTTACTTAATTGCAAAGGAGTCTTATTCTTGCTTTTTCTGACTTTTATCTTAGAAGTTCCATTCCATTTGGAAAACTCTAGATCTCAGCTATGTTATATGCCTATGTGTGAAGGCTAATTTTGTGGAGATGATGCAATTAAGCTGGAGTACTTGAACTTGTGTCTGATAATAATGTGAAACTGGGAGGAGATGGAAGTGGTCAAATCATAGAATCACAGAATGGTTTGGGATGGAAAGGACCTTAAAGATCATCTCATTCTAACCCACTGGCCATGTGCAGGGACACCTTCTGCTAGACCAGCTTGCTCAGAGCCCCATCCAACCTGGCCTTGAACAGTGCCAGGGATGGGGCATCTACTATTTCCCTGGGCAACCTGTTCCAGTGCCTCATCAGCCTCACAGTAAAGATTTCTTTCCTAATACTGAAACCTGTTCTCTTTTAATTTGAACTCATTCCCTCTTGTCCTGTAACTACATGCTCTTGTAAATAGGCTTGCCCTGTTTTTCCTGGAAGTTCCCTTCAGGTACTGGAAGGCTGCATTAGGTCATCCCTAAGCCTTCTCTTTTCCGGGCTGAACAATCCTGATTCTCTTAGCCTTTCCTTATAGGAGGGGTGTTCCCCCCCCTCTAAACATCTTGGTGGCCCTCCAGCAGATCAATGTCCTCCCAGTGTTGGGGACCTCAGAGCTGGACGCAGCACACAAGTACTCATATTCAGCCTCACCAAGATAAGCCTGAGAGAAGAAGGAGAGATACTGAGCTACTTCTCTAAAAAATTATATTTCACTAGTGCAAACAAAATGTAATTTTAAGGCACTTCAATAAAAATTGGAAGTTTGCTAGAAACACTATGATTGTGGAATGATAAAAATTGGATGGCTGTTTGGTTATTGGGTTTTTTTTCTTTTTTTCTGTAGCTGACATCAAAAAATATCCAGTGTATGAGGACATTACTCAACTTAGCTCACTTCCATGGAGCTGTTCTTGGTACATCATGGCAACTTGTTCTGGCTACCCTTCAGGTAATATTTCCCTCACAGGAAATATTTATGCCTTGCTGTTATGCCTGGATGTTTTGCTATAATTTGGTTTTCAGTTGGTCAGTGAGCAATAGAAGAACCTTTGAGTTTTCTCATGGTGTACTGTGAATTCCCTTCAATAAGTACTGTAGCATTTATCTTGTATTCTGTTTGGCTGAAAGGTTGGTGGCTTGCTTGAGTACCATGGTAATTTCTTCTCTGCCTGAAAAATTATCCTTTTGTATTTTTCAGCATCTTGTGTGGGTTCTGGGACTGAAGCCTAGTGTTGGGGGTGCATTAAAACCTGGAAGAGCTGTGGAAGGGCCAAGCACAGTAAGCATGATTGGTTTTCGGTTAATGATTGTACAGTATTTTCTATTACAACCTGTAAGACATATTTCTGTCTTTTTTTTCAAGGTTCTGACTACAGCAGTTATGACTGATCTGCCATCTATATCCAGCATGATTTCAAAGCTTTTTGAAAACTCACAGTAAGAAACCTTATCTTGTAATTAAAATAGTATGTGTATATCAAACTTGACAATGTTTTGATAGCAGTTATTTTTCAGGTACCTTGACGATGTGTCTTTACATCACTTAATAAATGCCCTTTGCTCCTTGTCTCTGGAAGCCATGGATATGGCCTATGGAAACAATAAGGTATAAAAAGAGGGGGTTTTTTTTAGATATTTTTATGAAACAGGAAGAAGACCTGTACATTTATCCTTTAAGGTTACTATTTCTAATACTAAAACTAGTAATACCTTTGTTGCTCTAGATCAAAAAATAAAATATGAACCAGAGAATGTCTTGTTTTTAATGGTTCATACAGTTACTAGATTCTGTGAACATCCTCACTGTGTTCCTGTGCTTTTTAGTTAAGGAATGTTTTGAGTTTCCATTAATAAGATTGTGGGTGGATGAAACTTTTTAAAGCCCTTGTAATTTCAGAGGTTAGGGATGCTGAGTAGCACAGTATGTTCTGTGAGATGCTAATTTTCAATTCAATTTTCTCTTACAATGTACTTCAGAGAAAGCCTGACAATTAGGTATTTACAAACCTGATAAGTCATATTTACTTGGGAAAACCATAGTTAGTATTTGTGTCGGCTTCAGTAAACAACCTTTAACCCAGAGAGGTTGAAGACCCTGTCATTTGGTAAAATTGAATAAATATTCTCCTAGTCATAATCTTACCCCCGAGGAGAGTTTCTGAAAGTTTATCCTTAATCTGTTGCACTGGAGATAGTGAAGGCAGAGAACACGTTTGATAACATTTTGCTATTACAGCAACAGAGTCCATTTAATAAGTAGAGTTTGTGTTTATAATCAGTTTAAAAATTAGAGTAAGACATCAGCAGAAATGGGAAGAGAGAATGATTTCAGTGCAACAGTAATTTTGACTGTATGCTGATTTTTTTAAAAAGTACAATTGAAGCTTATCACAAATATTTGCAGATATATTTGATGAATGGAAAACTTACCATGTTCCTGCAGAGCATTTATGAAGCAAATTAAAGAATTAGGATATTATGAAATTAAATATTCCAGATAGTTTCACATATAATTTTAAGTTGAAAAGTTGCAATGATATAAAGGCTGTTTTGCTAGCTAAACATGTTAGAAAGCTGCTTGGAGGGAGGGCTGAGCTTTTTTACAGCACCAGCAGTGCTGGTTTTAGTCAGACTGTTGACCCCGTGTGGCTTCTCCTGCAGCACTGCACTGAGAAATTATCCCCCAGCAAAATACTCTTGCCTTGTTGCAGTAACCTCACAGTCATGTGTTCAAATTCCATTTTATTAAGGAACCATCACTTTTTGCTGTCGCTAAATTACTGGAAACAGGACTAGTTAACATGCGCAGGATTGAGATTCTTTGGAGACCTCTGACTGGTCATCTTCTGGAGGTAACTAATGGCTTTTATCACTTGTACTAGAATTTAGTTTGTATTAATGAAGATCTTGTGGAAATATGCTTTTAATGTGTAATCTAAAAAAAAAATTCTAAATTGCAATTCTATATTTTGGTTTAGGCGCTTTATTGTTGCAATTCAAATGCATTATAGTTTGAATTTAAAAGTGAATTTACATATTTGAATTACAATATTTTAATATCTCTTGATAACTTTGTCTTTATAGTGCCATCAGTCTTTATATATTTTTGACACAGCAGTGTTCAGAAAGATCAAGTAATTATACTTCATGTATTTGTTCTAATTAAGGTAGTGCAAACATGTTTTACTGTATCACACAGTACAAATATCTAGGAAGATTCTGAGATAGAATTGAAGCCAGAAGATTTACTAAGAAAGGGTTGTTTGGTTGGGGTTTTTTTAATATTTAAGCTAACTTCTGAATGCTTTAAGAGACTGCTGTTCAAGTGTAAAAATGTCATAATCCTATTGCAATTTCTTTAGTATTTTAACCTCAATACAAAAAATATACTTTATCAAGGAAAATACATTACATTTTGAATTGAAAATTAAAAACAGGTGGTTGATTGTAACTATAGTTTTAATTCTCCACACAAGTATGTAGGAGAATAAAATATAAGAACAGGATTTGTTTTAGAATGAGTAAAGGAGAAGAATTTTCTTCCTCGTAATTCAGAATGTATCAGACACTTCTTTAACAGCTGTACATTGTTTCAACCAATATTAAGGATTGGTCATTGGTCTATTTATGGAAGCCACATATTGCTTTGTCTAGAAGAAAAAAATGCTTAATTTTTTTTCTCTCCTCCTCTTCTTCTGGGTTTAAAGAATTAAAGCACAGGCATCTCTTTTTCTTCTTTTTTTGCCCTACAAGACTGTAAGGTTCACCATCCACATCTTGAGACTGTTTTCATCTAGGGAGCAGTCTGTTACCCATGCATTGCAGATAATCTGACACTTTTGTAGGAAATACAGAGTCTTTCATTTTCTTTCAAAGCACTGCCTTACTTCCTTTTAAACCTAACTTGTTGAGGTACAATAAGGAAGGAGGAAACATGAGCTATAATTCAATTAAACACAACCTGAGGGAGTAGCTTGTTCCCCGGTTCTGGAACTGCTTATCTGGACAGAATCAGAGCATGAAGTACTTCAAATTCTCTCTTTTTGTTTTATATAAAGTTGTAAAAATATAAGTAAATCAGGAGAGAGGCTGTTTCTTTTCCACATTTTTAAACATAAAGCTAGCTCTTCTACATTGTTCTCCTTTTCAGTTTGGTTAGTGGTTGATAAAAGAATGGTCTACCAATAAAAGGCATTAGTCTTCTTTATGATACTGCTTTGGACTTGACTCTGGGTTCTCACACCATCAGAGCTATGGCTGGAAGTGTGGGTGGGAATAATTATGTAGTGGTCAATGAAATGTCAATTTACACTTCCCCCATTAGTTTGGGGGTAGTGTATTAGATACAGCACAGTTCATGCTACCTATCTAAGAAACGAATACACACAATGTTTTTAATTTTTATATTCTAAGAAAGCAATTAGCAAAGTTGTTAGGTTTAGAGAATTTAGGGACAAAGAGAAATGAAGGTATGCATTTGAAACACAAGTTTAAAGATGCTCACTATTGCTTTGTCAAGGTTTTAAATGGAGCGTGAGGTTTATTTTATCTTCGATATGTAGTTACTTTTTGTATTTGAGAGTATAGAAGGCACTTTCTGTGTTTCCTATTGTTGTGTTCCTCACTTGACTATGTTAAGAAGTGTGTGAAACTTCCAATTTTGTAGCTTTAGGTTAAGGTAAACTTGAAAGTCTTAGGCATTTATTGAAGTGTTGTTTGGTGTTTTTTAATCAGTCATTATCAGTTTGTTTATTCATTTTGGAAAATTTATTTACTTGAATCATATATATGTAATATTCATTATATTTCCTTCTGTCTTTCACTGCTTCCTATTGCTTCCTTGTTCAGAAGGTATGTCTATCCAAAAGATACATTTCTCTTTTTACTATGAAGCCAAATTTTATCATTTGAGATTTATTGTATTATTCTTATACTATTATATGTACATTTTAATATAATTAAAATACCAGTTTTTAATGTATTATATATATTGGTTAAATAAAAATTACTTTAAACAAAACATTGCTGTGTTTTCAGGTCTGTCAGCATCCCAACTCTAGAATGAGAGAATGGGGAGCAGAAGCTTTAACTTGTCTCATTAAAGTAGGACTGACATTCAGACATAATCCTCCTTTATCTCAAAATCAGGTAAAGTAAATTTAAGAGCAGATCCTTTCCTCCTTCATTCATAAAGCAACTTTACTAATGAGTATATGAAGTCTGTAGCTGTAACACTCAGATGTAACTATTGTGAACCACCACATGCATTCTAATAAACTATCCTCTTTCATTTTTTGAATACCTAACGAAGAGTGATGCTTGAATATTATGTCCATTTCTTAGAACAAATTATGAGTCACTTTCATGAATGAAAAACAATTCCAGAATGTTTAGAATTATATATGTGATGCTTTGGCAGGTAAAAAACGTGTTGCCTAACCTTCTAAATTACAGCTGTTCAATCCACAGTTAATAAAACATTCTAATATTTCGACTGAGACTCATTGGATATTTTTTCCAACGTCTCGTGAGTAGGAAGCTGAGTTTAACCCTGCTGAGTGAGCATAAAGTTGCGGGACACTTTTTATGCAACTCTAGCAGCATCTGTAGCTACTTTCTGAGGAACCTGGAGAGCAGCAGTCAGGAACGTAGATTTTCTGCAAAGACCCTTTGTGGTCTGAATTTGAGCATTTAGTGATTGAGCTACTGAATTAATTCAATGAATCTTTAATTTGTACTGTATGTTTTCACTTACACATAAAAATAGTTAAGAATCAGTTAAATGTTAACATCCTTAATATGCTTTACTGTTTAATTTTAGAGACTGCAGTTGCTTTTATTGAATCCACTAAAGGAGCTGTCAAACATTAGTCATCCTGATATCAGGATCAAGCAATTGGAGTGTGTACTACAGATTTTACAGAGTCAGGGTGACAGCTTAGGACCTGGTTGGCCATTGGTACTTGGAGTCATGGGGGCAATCCAAAGTGATCAGGGGTAAGTGGTGGAAATAAAATTTTAAACTCATGTAAGATAAGAACAGTAGAAAAAATTCTGCTCATATTTTTGTACTTTAATAGCCACTTCAATAATCTTAGTTTCATTGTAATTTTTTGGCTTGTGAAAAATTTTACTCAATAAAAATGCACTTTTTAATTCTTCCTGAAGCATACTTTATTTTACTGAATTAATCTTCCAAAAGACCAGAATATTATTCCACTCTGTGTTCTCCTGAAGTCAGCATGCAGTATACACTGGGGACTACTCAGTGTGCCATTTCATTTGATCTTGACCATCTGGTGGACACATCTCTGGTGCTTGCCAATGCTTCAGTGTGAATCAGGTGTTGCTCAGTTTATCTGTTGTTTCTTTTCCTTCTTAAATCTTCCAATAGTCTCTAGTGTGTATTTTCTTCTGATCGCTCTCTCTTTTTCTTGAAGCCTTCCTACCTAAATGGTTGCTGGTAGCAGAAGGATGGAAGATTATTTACTGGCTGTGGGCGAATCCCTTGACTTACACAATTGACTCTGTTGCCAGCAGAGGTGGACTTGTTCTCTGCCCACAAGGGAAAGTGAGAGATGAAGTTAAAAGGAGTATTTATGAAATGAGCAGTGAATTGAACATCTGACTTTGCAACTGTAAGCACCAGGAAGTATACCCACACACTCAAACAATGTTTATTGTTTTTTAGGTGATAGTCAAGACTAGCAGCAGGATAGGTCATCGTGTAACTCTAGTGTTAGTAGAATTTTCCTTGGCATATCTCTCCTTTTGTCCGACCTTAGCTTTAGTCTTTTGGTCATATAAAAACCTAAAGCCCCTTCAAATGCTTGAAGGATTTTGCTCTTGACCAGTTTTGTTTGCACTGGCAGTAGTACCTACCAAAATTCCCAAGGAATTTGGCATTCTTGTTTGTCAGCATCCTCTATTTTGTAATTAAGCTTCCTTTGGTAGTTGTTGTTTCCACATTTGGTGTAATGTGTTCCTGCATGCCTTTTGGTTTTCACTGTTGTTAGTGATGGATGAGAACTACCACAAATTCATTCTCAAGACAGTCTTCAGATCCCATTAAATCTCAAACCTGTATCTCACTGGCCAGTATCTCATGATGTTACTAACATCTTGTGTTATATCTTCATCTCCTTCTTCAAAGCATATGGAATAATCTGCTTCAACTACGTAGCCCTGTTTGTCCACAACATATTAAGTACAGTAGGAAAAAATTAAGCATGACTTATTTTCCCTGAGGAAGAACTTAATTTCTTACCTAAGTTACAGCTATGAGCATAAGATGCAGATACTATTATCGTACTTTAAATATTAACTTACTGACCACAAGACTTTATTCACAAGTGTCTTCCCTTTGATCAGTGAACATCTTGGATTCCAGGACAGAAATCCATTTACTTGTCTGGAGAACTTCTTTCCAGGCTTTTATAAATACAGAAAATGCTGTTTTGATAGCCAAAAACCATACTTTGGTCACTTCTGGATTGTACAGTACTAGCCTGCCAAACAAAAGGAAGCTTGGCTTTGAAGACTTTTTCAGTGGAAAGCCTCTGCTTATTTTAAGCATAGATAAAGCATTATACAATCTAAAGATTTCTCACTAAGCTTAAGTTTCTTCCATTTATAGCTGCCTTTTTATGATCACCTATAACACAAAGGACAATTCCACAATTTGAAGAGTTGGGTAGCTGTTGCTACTTGCATGAGGGAGTTTAAAACCTTTCTTCAAACACATAGTAGTGTGGGACCTTCATTGGGAAAAACTCATCTGAATTTGTTCTTGTAGCCTTGCATTTGAAGTTTAGAAAGATGGGTTACTTTCCCATTAACTCAGTACTTCAAAATGAGTAGTGGAACTATACTTTGACTTCTTGCCTCCTTCTTTTTTCTCTTAGAGTCATTGAAAGTCGCATACCCATGAAACTTTGTACTGGAGGGGGAACTGCAGCAGTTTTGGATCTGTTTCACTCTATAGACTCCTATATGAGTAATGATGATGGGGGGAGAGTGTTGTGTGAGTCTATCCTCCATCAGTGTAGCATTGATAAATACTTTGATCTTACGTGGTAGGATGGATATTAAAGAATTATTAGTTATACATTATTGTCCATGTGAAGTTTCTTGTGTATTCCTCTGGTATCTATATCGTGTTGGCTGTTAGAATACAGTGGAAATGACCCACCTCTGATTTTGATATTGGATTAATAAAAAAAAAAATTCATTTGTAATTCTGGTATAGGTAGCTAGCATATCTATAGTCTGAAATTTTTTCCAGTATCTGTATCCTGAAGCTTCTGTATTACAAAGCTTTGAAATTAATTCTATTGTACGTTAAACATTGAAAAAACCCTGCAGTGAAATTTAAATGCAGCTTCCCTATTTTGTGTTATGTACACTCCACCACTCCTTTTGATTCCTTCATTTTGTCTCTCACTAAGCAAGATTTTAGTTGTTAAGGGCCTTGCTGCTTCTGAGAACTCCTTCTTGTAAACTTTTTCTGTACTATAGTTTTATGTTTTTGTTCAGAATCTAATTCTGAAGGCCAAGTAATTATTAAGAATCTATTTAATGGTAGGTATTTTTTAAATTTTTGTCTGATATAATGTAGTATTTAAGCAAGTAAGACTACCATTATGTTAGCATGCATCTTTCCTAATAAATAAAAACAAATTCTGCCCACCTGTTTGGCATACTTGAAGTAATTAAGTAATTTGTAACTGCTGATACAAGAAATTCTTCAGAACAGCTTACTCTTTGGAAGATTATAATGCTTAAATTAAGTGCTTTTTTTTGTCCATTGTGGCTTTTTTCCTACAATTCTGGCTAACACGTTTGAACAAACAAATGTTAGAGCTCTAAAACAGAGAAAAGGACTTCACTATAAGAATTAGCTAAGGACTGCTGGAAGGTCTAAACTTAACTCCACAGATAGTTAACATGGACTAAACTACTGCATCAGAATTTTAAGCTTCAACTTAAACTTATATCTCAAAAACCCATTTAAAATGGTGCAAACTCTTCTCAAAAACGTTAATTTGATATTTTTCTTTTTGAATTTAATATTTGATGTATTAAAAAATCTTCATGCTCTTGAAGAAATGCGAAATGAGTGTGTGTGCACGCATGCTTTATTTTTCTTCTGTTTTTTTTAAGAGAGTCCCTAATACGGACTGCATTCCAGTGTCTTCAGCTGGTTGTGACTGACTTCCTTCCTACAATGCCATGTACTTGTCTGCAGATAGTTGTTGAAGTTGCAGGAAGCTTTGGACTTCACAACCAAGAGCTAAATATTAGCTTAACTTCAATTGGTTTGCTGGTGAGTTTTTTATTAACCTACAGTGATGCTACTTCTGGCTTTCATTTTTGCTTTTCTTTTTAAATGAAAACTTATCTGTGGTCAGTTATAAAAGTGAAAGCCACAACCTAGCTTTTTGGGTTCTTACTGAACTCCCATGCTGTTATCTGGAACCATAGGTAAATTGAGTGAATCTACATCTTGCCTTTAATCTCCATGATTTGTGGCTTACTAAAAGAAATAGTATTGCATTGTAACCATGTTAATCAGTATCTTATTTTTAATTAATTTTTTGGTACCCCCTATAATGGGAACCTAAAAGTTGAGAAAGAAGAGTAATTTTTGGATCTTGTAGTATTTGTGTGCTGATCTTATTTCACCAATGTAGGGAAATAAGTATCTTGATGTACTTCGCAAAATACTTTGTGAAAGTAAGAGACAATTTATTTCATGATCTTTAAGAGCATTACCCTATTTCTATTGTACAACACCATATGTCTTATTTATTTTGTAGTGGAATATTTCAGATTATTTTTTCCAAAGAGGTGAAATAATTGAAAAGGAGCTAAACAAAGAAGAAGCAGTGTTGCAGAAACAGGCAGAAGAAAAGGGAGTGATGCTGAACAGACCTTTTCATCCTGCATCACCATTTGACTGTCTTTGGTTATGCCTGTATGCCAAACTTGGAGAACTGTGTGTGGATCCCCGACCTGCAGTTAGAAAGAGCGCTGGGCAGACATTGTTTTCTACTATTGGTGCTCATGGAACTTTACTGCAACATTCAACATGGCACACAGTAATATGGAAGGTATGATGTGGAAGCTTTCTCTGAAGGTTTTGTAAAGAGCATTTACATATTAATGACCATTACCCATTTACCATTTAATAACCATTATCATTTCAATAATTTATTAGACTTTTTAAATTTAACATAAGGTGGCAGAAATCTGATCTCTTGGGTTTTGGGCATGTTTTTTTACACTTTGTCTTCTCTAGCCTTTGAAGCCTCTTCTAAAATATAATGTTAAATATCCTATTTATTTGCTTTTTACTCAGGAGTTTGATAAAAAGATGGTTTCCTTCCTACAAGAATGAATGACCTATCTTTTGTATGAAAATGGAGATGTTTGAGGGTCGTGTGACTGGGCTCATCTGGTATTAGATGGAGCCTTGCCTTGCATTCTCTTTTGAATCTTTCGAGAGGATCTATCAAGTGCTGTGTTCTAAGTCACAGTCATGTTTGTTGTGCTTTATGGAAACTTTAGGCTATATTTGAGCCTGCCTGTTGTACCATTGAAGTGTCTGAGATTGATTGGTTTTACCATTCTGTTGGTGCTGATGCTGTTCTTGGTGGGCTTGAGTGTGCTATTTCCAGCCCTTCTCAACTGGCCATCAGTTAGCTTGATTGTTATTCTTGGCTGCTGTGGAGGCTGTTTAGAACAAGGGAATTTTCAGGATGATGCAATGACAGAAAGGATAATGAAAGAATTACTGGGTTTTGTTGCTTTACTATGAATACATCTATATTATTTGAAAAGTTGTATTTTTCCTCTTTTTTCTGGCTATTGCAGGTCTTGTTTCACCTGTTGGATAGGGTTCGAGAATCTTCTACGACAGCTGACAAAGAGAAGATTGAATCAGGAGGAGGCAACATTCTCATTCATCATTCAAGGGACACAGCTGAGAAACAGTGGGCTGAGACATGGGTATTAACACTGGCTGGAGTTGCAAGAATATTTAACACCAGGAGATACTTACTGCAGCCTCTAGGTAAAATTTGTATTTATTAAGAGACACAATGATTAACTTTCTGCTTTTATATGTTCTTTTTAGTTAAAGTACAGGGCAAGAATCTTAATCTTAGCTCAGAAATGTTTTTTGTTGTGTCACCTCAAATGTTATGAAAATTATGGAGTTAATAATTAATGGTCTGTAGAGCCAAAAATTGTAACTACAGATTTCCTCTTCTGTATCACAGTACTTGAGATTACATCTCAGTAGTCACAATTCAGTCCCATTTCTGGGCGCTAAATAGCTTTAAATTATAGTAGACCAATAACAATAATTCTTTGTTCTTGTCAGAGTATGCTTTTCCTTTTGTCTGTCTAAGGGAATGCAGCACTTGCCTGGAACTCTTCTGTGTCATCAGTGTGCCAAATTTAATAGTACTCTTAGAATGTAAAGAGAACTTACCTGTAAAGTCAGTGTAGTATTGAACATTTGCATTGTTTAGCTGTATGTAGTAATATTTTATAATATCTTGGTTATTTCTACAAGGAAAAAGTACAAAAGGAATAGAGAATGTATAGCTTACAAAGAAAAGTCCTCATTAGATTAATCTACCTTCAGCATCCTGTAATAAACAATTAAAATATAAGTTGTATTTCATTTTGGTCATGTGTGATTCTGGTATCAACGTATTAACAGCTAGTAAGTGTATTAGTCATTTACAGAAATGTGGTAGAATTTAGGCTATATTAAACTTGAGTTAAAAGTGAATAAAAAATTAGAATTACTTTTAATTATTCAAACCCTGTAATTACTAATATAGAAAATTGAAGGTTAAGGTTAAATTTAATGAAAAATGGCTCAAATGAAATCTTTCCACAGTACAATTAGCATTTTAATATAAATTCTTTATAAAGGCATTGCATGAATATAGATTTGACCCTTAATTCCTTGTATGGGCTTAACCCTTCTTGAAATCAACAGGCATCTGGTGTATATATAAGAACAAATCTGTTTCACTATACTAAATGAAGAAAATGTATTTTACTGGTATGGGATGTGGTATGTGATTTTTTTTTTGCTAGCAAATTTAGCATGAACATAGCTATATTGTTTAGTTCTTCATATTTGTGTTTCTCTATCACATTCATTCTTTCAGGTTATGGTTGAACTGATAAGAGTCACCTAATCGCTTGAAATTTCTGTGTATTAGAGTAACAAGTTCCAAATTGATTCCCCCCCCCCCTTTTTTTTTTTTTTTAATAGGAGACTTTTCCCAAGCCTGGGATGTTCTTCTTGATCACATCCAGTCAGCAGCACTTAGCAAAAATAGTGAAGTTTCCTTGGCTGCTCTGAAAAGCTTCCAGGAGATCCTACAAATTGTTTCTCCTGTTCGAGACTCTGAGAAGCCTGAGACACCACCTGCAATCAATGTTTCTGTACCTTTGGTGGTAGGATCAACTGCCACTAGTCTTGGCAGATCATTCATGAGAACTGACTCCATAGGAGAAAGAATAGGAAGATACAATGGATCTGAACCTCCTGTAATAACAGATGAGATTGAAGATTTAAATCTTTGGTGGGCAGCCTGGAACAGCTGGTATAGGATTGGATCAGAAAGTACAAGGCCTCCAATTACTTGTGATAAATTGACTTTCATTCCCAGTCAGCCTTTTCTTACAGCTTTAATTCAGATATTCCCAGCTCTTTACCAACACATCAAAACGGGTTTCAGCATGGATGATCTCCAGAAGCTGGGTGTCATTTTGCACGGTGCTGTTTCAGTTCCAATCAGTTCAGATGCTTCCCCTTTCATCCTTCCATCTTACACTGAAGCAGTTTTGACAAGTTTACAGGAAGCGGTGCTTACAGCTTTAGATGTTTTACAAAAGGTAAACTTCTAGTGTGTGAAAGGTAAACTATAGTGTGTCCTACTTCTTCTCTATAGAACTATAGTCTGGTGATTTACATATTATTTTAAAAGTTTTTTATAATTGCACAGTGTGTTGTATTATAACAATCAGATCTCCATTCCTGCTGCAAAATAGATGCTCTGCATTGAGAGGTGTAATCTTTATGAAAAGTGCTTTTACTTGATTGCAGAAGTACCTTAAGTGTTATGCTGTGTTTGTAGCCATTTACTTGTCCATCTAATATTGAAGTACTGTTGATGTTGATACTAGAGATCTGTATGTGGAGATGGAGGAACAGTCCCACAGTGTTCCATATGATGTCCGGGTGCTGCCATGAACAGTCTAGAAAAAACAGTGATCATGAGAATTTACTGTTTACACAAAGCATAAAGTATAGAAGGCTCTTTGGCAGATGACGTACATTCTTGCCTTTTATTAATCAGTTATTTAAGGAAAATGCTGCATCTCTGCTTAAGAAATTCTTACTATAGAACTCATCCTCAAAGAACACCCTTCATGGAAGTGAATCTGTAAGCAACAAATGAGGGTGCGTTTTCTCTGAAAGCCAAAAAAAAAAGGAAATAGTACTGCTTGCTTTTTTCTTTCTGCAGTTGTAAAATATCTCCTTGCAAAATAAAGTGCTCATTCACAAAACTTATTTATTCAAAAAAAGCAGAGTTGATAATGAATAAAATCATGCATATAAATTAAGCACTACTTTAAAAAAAATACCCCCCCAAAAAACCCCACAGCCTTACTTGGGAAATGGCAGAATTAAAAATCCACGTGACCTGACTTCATTCCCTTTAGATTTTCATGTTATGACTACTTTGCTTAACTATGTGGCCATGCATCCCCCCTGCTGCTGTAAGGATCCTGCCCCATTTAGCTCATAGAACACATAGTGGCTGCCAAATGAGCATCAATTCAGTGTCTCATTTTCTCTCTTGCTTAGTGTGAGCTGATTAATCTCAAACATAAACACGCAAGGTAGAATCACTATCTTGCAGCCTTTCCTTTAGTTGAAGGTTTTAACAAATATGCATTCATTTATTTTGAAAGATAGTAGATATCTTATAAAGGTAAGATAACGTGTAAGAATATCATCATAAAAAGGCTTGTATTGAAAGGAGCGTTAAAGGTCATCTAGTTCCAACCATCTCTGCCATGGAAATGCTATGAATTTCAATTTAGTTTTCTTGGATAGAAGTTGACATTAAATCTCTGTTTTGTATGTGGGTGTGTAAATAATACGAAGTTTTAAAACCTGTCATGTCTACTAAATTTTCATCCTTTTCCAGTTCAGGAAAGTCAAAATTAGTTTGACCCTTTTTTATCCTCCCTTTTCCAGCAGGTCAGTCTAGCCCAAATCCTATTTTTCCCATTTGATCAGTCTATTTATTCATCTCAGATTTTTCTGTTTTTTTAGTCTCCTTATCCAGATGATATTAGTTTCCAAAGGCTGCAGGCATTAGGGCTTTTCAAAGAAGGGGTTAGGAGAGTTTTTAACATGAGGAAAAACAGCACATTATTATATTCTTGTTCTTGTCAGGATGTTTTAGCTGAAAGTTTCTAAACAATAACAAAAGCAATAACTCTACATGAGAAAGTGAGACATCTGCCCTTCTCCACTCCCAGTGTCGATGGGTTACTATGGCAGTTAGAAGCCTTTGCAAATGCAGACTTTCATAAGATGGTACCCCAAACTCCCATCCCACCTATGCTTATGTTACTAATACAAACAGCACTGAAGTTCCTAAAAACAATACTTAAAGTATTTTTGGACATCGGTAAGTTCTGTGAGGTTGTGTGAGTGCTCCTCTTGACTGTATAAACACAGTACAGTTCACATGGCAAGGCAGCCAGCCAGTCCTGATGTGAAGCAAAGGCCATGTGTTCGATGGTTTTGCTTTAGGCTGGAGCAGAGTACCTTATTCCTCTCTTGAAATCAGTTGATACTCTCAGGAGTACGCACAGAAGCTAGTGGAAGCATTAAAGAAGAGTATGTAAATATTTGCAGTCTCTGAAATAAAATTGTGTTTGTGTGTAGGATCAGGTTCTTTGCTGATACAGGAAGACTTAGGTCAGTTCTGATTTTCTCAGAAGTTGTGGAACGACTTTGCAGTTAGAATAGCATGAAAAAAAGCCTTGTCAGACTGAACTCTGACTAGTTTAATAAATATATTTTATAATGTGATTTCACTAACAAAGGACATCATTGCAACTCAAGAACATGGAAATGGAAGGGAGCGTTGGATCTCTTTTCAGGCTTCTATGTTGAGCTCATTTTACAGCCTTTGTTTTGCTGTTGTTTTTTTATTTCTCATTAGAACTCATCTTCTAGTCTTTTACTGCTGTAGTAGAGGGGGGTTGGGGGTTTTTTGGTAATATAAGTACACTGTTCCTGAAATGTTTTCCTTTTTAAAGGAAGATTATGAGTTTCAGCTATACCAAACCATATCATTCTAATTTTATTTATTTTATTCCTTTCTATAAGACACTCTTAACTGCTTTTTGAAGCCTTCTGTGATTTATTTCTGAGATTTAAGCGTTTGTTGAAGTAGAACTTAACAAAGATGTGGCTGAGATCTATATACAAGACTTATGTAAGACTTTATTTTACTGACAAGTTGAAGCAGAGTTTGTGGAGAAAAGTTGTCTTTTATCGGATGAGATAGCTGTATATACTGAACTATATATGTCCAGCTATCTTGCCACTTTATTTACTTCAATAAAGTCATAAAATTTAATTTCCTTACACTATTGGAACTATACACTATCTTCATACAGCACAACTCTTGCATAGTCTTACATGGGGATTTTCTTTTTAGGAGTTCCTTGTACTGATGCAGGTGTTAAAGCAAAAGTTCAAGAAATATATATTAAACTTCTGCATTTTCTTTTAATAAAGGCTATATGTGTGGGCTCAGAAGGTATGCAGATAATGTATCCTGCAATCTTTGACCAACTGCTGGCCTTTGTAGAATTTTCCTGCAAGCCTCCACAGTATGGACAGCTGGAAACCAAGCATATTGCAAATGCTAAGTATAATCAGGTAACTAATTAGAAATCTCACTTGTGTCACTTGGCTGGTTAATCCAATTCAGCTTCAGATATAGGTTGTTCAGCAACATGCATTTGTTCAATCTGTAGAAACTTAACTGCATGTTGTGTAATTTTTTTTACATGCTCTTGTTATCTGCTTTTACTCTCTTTGCATTCTTCTTTGCTTTTATACTTTGTATTCCTTAATGTAGGAAAGGTTTGGCTTAGACACCAGACAAATGTGTCTGAATTCGTACTTGAATTAATCTAAAATAATTTGTCCTACAAGAGATACTAAATTTAACGTAGAGCCATAATAATTTTGAATGGAGAAAATTCCTGCAAGCTGCAGATTTTTGAATTGCACATGGTGTAAAGAAATGGAACGTATTCAAAAATTCTTTTTATCTGCGTACACTGCTGTTCACTGAGCATGAGCATCTGATTCAGTGTAATCGAAGAGGTAACTATTATGTATGTATTAATTTTTCTTATTCTGTTTGTCTTGCAACACAATGGAATCACACTAGATACAACTATTTGCACCGGTGAGTTAAATTTCCTTAAAGATTGTCCTAATATTGTTCTCTTGCTTAGACTGCAACATTTCTCCAACTTAAATGTACTTTACTTCAATGTAGAGTACATTTTCTTAGCCGGGCTACGTTGTATTTGCAGTTTTGTTGCTTGGACCATATTCTTAGCAAACCTTGCATGCATTAAACTGAGAGTTCAGTGCAAAACATACATTTTCTGTTCCTTAATATGTTTTCACATATGATTTAGTAATTTACTAATTCCTTTTCCTAGGCAGAATGGGTGGCATTGAATTACGTACCATTTGCAGAAAGATCATTAGAAGTTGTGGTGGACTTATACCAAAAGACAGCTTGCCATAAAGCTGTGGTAACAGAGAAGGTTCTTCAGAACATTATTAAGGTAAAAATTTGACCTACATGTGTTCTGAATTTAATGAGCTTACATAGAAAATCATGAGTTTTATTTTCAGCTAGTGTCAACAAACACTTCCTGGGAAGCTTCAAGCTGTAGTAAACAGATTGATATATTTATAAAGATGAGCAGCCAGGAATAATTTCTTTTGAATGTGGAAGGCTATTTATTAGTCTATATGTATTATTCTGAGCTGGATAGTGTCAGCATCAATATTTCAGTGTTAAGATAAAAATTAACAAATGTGTGAAGCCACAAAATTTTCATCTTTGAAAGTGTTATGCACCTGAGTGTGGTTAGTAAGCCTCCTAAAAATACAGCATTGAAGGCCAAAGCCCAGTTTCTGTAGACTAGCATAATATACTTCGGGGGCATCTGCTCTCTTACTTTTGATTTGCTTTTAATGACTTCATCTGTCAGTGTTACAGGTGACCAAATATACCTTTAAAGTGAAATTGTCAAATGCTTCATTTTTTTTTAACCATTCTATTTCAGCAAAAAAATTTAGTAAATAATAGAAGTAATATTTTCCAGAAGTCCGAAAAATAAAAAGGTATCTGACCTAGCTTGTTTGCAATGACTTGGCTGACATCAGGACTTTCCTGTATAGAAATTTAGAAGCCTGAATGTGTTTAAAACAGGTGATATTATTTGAAATCGGTTATGAATTAAATACTTTCATTTCAAAGTTAATGCAGTTGTTTTCCACTTCCATTTTAATGGGATTGGTGAAACTGATAGAAATACCACTTTTTTGTAACATTTGCAGTTGATAATAATATGATCTATTGCGATATACGAAAATGCTTTTAAATTTATTTTTCATGTCTCTAAAGCCCATGCTGATTTTGGAATTTGATTTGACATATGACCAATAACAGCAGAAAAAAAAGTTCTGTTTAACTCTAGGGTTAGATTCTAGCTGTCATAATTTTTTGCCATGAAGAGTTAATTATAATTGACTCCCTTGTGAGAGTCAGAGTGAGTCTTTCCTCCTTTTGCTTTCCTCAAATCAGACACTGCGCTATAGGCATGAGAGGCGTACATATAGTACCTGAATTTAGTCACTGTGTATTTGAAATGTCAAGTAATAATTGGTTTTCCAAGGTAACTTACTATCAGGTTATAAGGTTTGACTAACAATACTAAAAGGAATGCATATAAGTGTAAATAGTTCATATGCCTAATGTTTTAAAAATTATTAACGACTTTGTTTTATAGATATTGAAGATGACTGTCTATCTAAAAGACTTAAAATTAGCTGTGTTTTCATCTGCTTTACATTTGAGTTGTATTCTAGCTTTTATCTTAGAATTTCACTGGCTGTTCTTACTTTCAAATTTCATGTGGTTTAAGAGTCAGTAAAGACCAGATTTCTTCCAGTGTTTATGTTCCAGCATTTAAAGTTCAGCTTTACTAGGAAAAGTTTAAATTCCATGAGGCTTTTTTCTTTGAAAAAAGAAGCACTTGGGATGGCTTTAGAGGAATGAGACTGAATTCTCCAGAATATACTCGTGATAACAGACTGCCTGCAGTCTTTTAGATGTTAGGAAAGCCCATTTGTCACATTTAGCAGAAATAGTGGATGGCAATACAGAAAAAGAAAATTAATGCCTGACTTCGTAGTGTAAATGATAATGGATCAATTCTGACTTTTAACCTTGTACTTGGCTACAGACCTGTGCTTTAGCTAGCTAGTATATGATAAATTGTCTTCAGAAGTGCATTTGTAAAAGGCCATCTCTTATACTAGCAGAAAAGTTACGGTTGTATACTGCCATCTATGACAGTGCCTGCTGAGATCTTGTGCAGAAGCTTGCTGTAATCTTAGATTTGTCTGAGCAACTATAAATTTCATTTTGACTTTCATTTTGCAGACACTTAGAATACCTCTCAGTCTGAAGTACTCCTGTCCTTCTGAAAGCACATGGAAGCTAGCTGTGTCCTCTCTCCTTAAAGTTCTCTCCATTGGACTACCTGTTGCAAGGCAGCATGCATCTTCTGGAAAATTTGACAGTATGTGGCCAGAGCTAGCTAATACTTTTGAAGACTTTTTATTCACAAAAAGGTAAACGCAATTTCCTTTTTTTATTTTATTTTATAGGAAAACACTGATAAATTTGTTCACTTTATGTGTCAGTAGAGCTATTTGATATATGAAAATTGTTCTAATGAATGATGGAGAAAAGGTAACCAATCTGTCTACTTCAAAAAGCTATACTTTTAAAAAGTAGTACAAAAAAACTTTAATCAAAAGGTGAACTGTAAGAGTAAGAAAGAACTCGGCTGAACTCTCAATACAAGGCATAGTCATTCCGAACAGGACAGGGAGTTCTGCATGGACTCCCAAGGAGTTTTACTCTAAATTTGATAGTTGCTGATATGTACTCAATTTATTCCTTTCCTCACTTTGAACAGAGTCGCAACAGTATTTTTTTCTAATTAAGGTGAACAGCATTAACTATATGTATTTCTCCTGAGTTCCATCTTGAAATGGAACTCCACTTACTGTGAATTTTTGAAAATTATTTTATACACTGTTGTTCGCTTAGAAACCCATAGTTATGTTGTATTTGTTTCTACCTAAGATAAATTTACTGCACCTTAATAATTAACCACACTTTATTTGTTATACTTTATGAAAAGTGTAGCTAAATAGTCATATTTATGACTATAAAGATGGACAGATTCCTCTCAAGAATGGAACGCATTCTCAATCTACAATGGGCAGGCTGAGAAATTCCAGAAGTGAAAAATAGTAATGATCAGAGAACAGACAATTTAATCATAGAATCTTAGAATGATTTGAGTTGGAAAGGATCTCAAAGATCGTCTAGTTTCCAAACACCCTGCCACCCTTCACTAGACCAGGTTACTCAGAGCCCCATCCAGCCTGGCCTTGGATCTATTAATTTATTCAACCAAAAGGCTATAACATTAATGAAACATTGTAAATTTTCAGAATATAATAAAAGCTTGCTTCAGAGAAGAATTTTTTTGTCCCTTGGCAATGGGTAAAAATCTATTTCAGTACAACAAAGATTTCTTAGGTTAGACCTAAGGGAGCCTTTTACTCTAAGAAAGGTTAGGTATTTTAGATAATTGCATCTTCTATAAGCATCTATGGGCGAGCATCTTTTAGGAGTAGTTTAAGTATATCTAATAGTGTTTTAGAATAAAGAAAAAAGTGGAACATGAAAAATTTAATTCCCTGATTTTCAGTAACAAATGAATCTTCTTTTTAACAGAAAATAGTAAGACTCTTCAGTGCCTTATGCTAATATGCTGTGTGTTTAGTTCTGAAACACACAAAAGTCAGCAACCAAACACAGCTGTATTTACTAATGATGGATAAAATAGCAGCTTGCCCAGAACAATCAAAAAATAAATCTCAGTGAAAATTTATTTTAGAGACATATCCATTAGTGAAAATATTTGTAATAATGAATGGGTTCAGAATATCATCAATAGGGTTACATGGCTATCAGGGAAAAAACCTTCCTATTGATTTTGCATTTACTTGAAAGAAAATTCTATTAAGTAGGAGGACCTTAAAATAGAAAAGGTCATCATGATGGCTTAAAAGACACTTCAATCATCCAAATTTTTATTTTATGCTTCACTGTTTCTTTAAAGTAAAATAATCTTTGCAGTATCTTGGTTGGTTTTCTTTTCAACTGCAGTTAGTATTCTTGCTTCCATTCTGAGACAGGCAGGCCACATCTGTCCACATCCAACACCCTATAATCTATATCATTGTTGGGTTTACAGAGTTCAAGTGAAGGTTTTTCAGGTTACTCTAGAAGAATGTATGTTCACTTAAAAGTTGCTTTGGGAG
Organism: Sturnus vulgaris; assembly: GCF_052056855.1. Lineage (NCBI taxonomy): Eukaryota > Metazoa > Chordata > Aves > Passeriformes > Sturnidae > Sturnus > Sturnus vulgaris. The sequence goes on from NC_142247.1 coordinate 44,949,002, forward strand.
TACATATTACTATTTGTTGTAGTTTAATTTGTCCTAAATATTTGGAAAGCAAATTAAACATTTCCATTCTGCTTGTTCTTAGCTGAACAAGACTGGCACTGCTACAGTTTTTTGTATTAATTGTTCATAAGTCCCGGGAAGTAAAATTATCACAGCTCTTCAGTGTAATTCAGGAAAATCCACTATCATCTGCATGATCTTTTTGGCCAAATATTTTGTCTTTTTTTTTTTTAATTTACATTGAGTGATTTATACTTTTATTTTAATGTTATTTCAAGCATAAAAATTTCATCTCAATGTGTTGCTTGCTAGAAACTACTACTCTGTATGTTAATTCTAATACCTTTTGTCATTTGTCATACATGGGCAAATATTCTCTGGAGGTAGAAAAATAGCACTTGTGTGAATATTTTGGTGCCTTATGATGTCTTTCTTGACTTAAGTCTGGTTTTGCTTCTTTAGCAACCAGAGTGTATACTATAATTTAACACACAAAATGTGTTTTAGAGAAAAATTTTCATCATAATTAAAGGCGTCCTTAGAAAAGTGCAGGAAACTTTTTTTCACTTTGAAACTTTAAGGTTCAAATTAATTTAAGGCACCAAAAATAGGCCAGTATATTATAGAACCACATGGCTGCAGCAAGATAATTTGACCTGTTAGTATGATTAATGACCACTGTCATTACTCTTTCCAGACTTGTTGTAAGCAGATGAATTTTGCTTATGTACTTTTATTTTGTGTGGCTACAGAATGTCCGTGGTTGGTTTTTTTTGTTTTGTTTTTGTTTTGTTTTGTTTTTTGCCTCCTTAATATTCCTCTTTTTCTAAATAGCAGTTTGCCTTCCAAGTGTATGATTCTCTTACATGCAGGTAGAGGTCTGTCCCTTGGTATCTTTAGGATAGATAACCTTTCTGTTTTCTCTATCAGCCTGAGCCTTGTGCTCCTAAAAAACATTAAAGCTTGAAAGGGAGTACATCTTCCTCATGTCAGTAGTCAGGATAATTAGTAATAGCAGTCATTTCTCCTTTTCTTCATCCTTTTTATTCTCCTCCTCATATTGCTACTGAAGCATGTCTCTCTTGCTGTGATGCAAGGAGGGCTCTAGAGATAGCTGTGGAAGTTCCCCACACTGAGGTAATTCTCTTCTGATTTCCTTTGCCAAAATCTTCCTGCACTTCGTGCAAGATGCTATGAGACTACCCTTGGCAAGTAGGGCAACCTGTCCTTTTTGGTTTGAAATTTGCTAAATTGTGTCTTCTAGTGGTTTATCATTGCAGCTTACTTAGTCGGTTAATTTTGTAGTTGTTCCACTTGTAAGGAAATTGAATTCAGAATTTTCAAATTTAGTGTGTTCTTTCAATTGGTTTTTTTTTGTAATTCTAATAGAAGACATATGTTAGTCATAGTGGTGCTTTATTTCAGGGTAATTTGAGAGAATCTAGTCACTGTTTTGAAAGCAACAGCAAAAATTTATTGCTGAGTGGATGTGCATGTCATCCCTCAGGTTGCAGGGGAAGGCAGTGAGAATGTACTTCCCAACTATCCATGTTAATCCTTTCTTTAAGGCCAGGCAGGTGGTATAGAACTGGTTTTAGTGTGCTTCCTGATTTATTTATATTAATAATGTGTTGTGTTTTTTAAAACTTCGGTACTACTTGGATTTTTGTCCATATCGCCAAAATCAATTAACCAAGCCACAGCTGAGGAGAGTGCTTTTAGTTAGATTTGTGACATCCAAACTTGAATTGGTTTTAGTAATTTTGCTGAACCTGACCAAGTGGCTTTACTGCAGCTGTGAGTTCTGTCATCTCTGGTGTCTTTTCAACTTGCAAATGTTTCATGCAGCATAGTGAGGTTATTAAGTTAGGTGCAGGACTGTACAAATCCTACTCAGGCCAGCATGGATTGAAAAGGTTCTGAAGCACAAAGAATTTGGGAAATGCGTTCAGTTGACTTCCCAAGAGGCTGACAGTGAGACAGAGTAACCCCATTACTGCATTATCTGGATTTTTAGCATTCTCTAACATGTCACCTCTTGTGGCAGGAATAGTTAAATATATACAGTTAGACCTAAATATGTTTAGAACTGAAAATTCACTTTCTTATACTGGAGTTCTGTAATTTTTTCCTAAGCTCTTTGTTTCAATGAAACTGGAATGTTATGTCACAAAATCCCCTTCCGTTTTTTCCTTCAGTCTTATATATTTTCATACTCCACGCTTTCCACTGTTACATGCTCAAGATGTTCTGTGCTGTTGTCTGTCCAGGCTTTATGCAAAGCTAGGTAAATGGCTTCCTTTTGTACCTTCTCTTAAAACGTTTATTCTCCAAGCCTGACTTAGCACAGCTGGGATGGTTCTAAATATGAAACATCAGCATCTCTGTAAGACTCACAAAAGCCTTAATGCAGTCAGTCCTCCTAGCAACACTGCATAACAGATTTGATTAGGTTTTTTTCTTTTAGCTTTCATTAAAATATGCAAGTGCACATTGTCTTATTTTTGTAAGCATGTTCTTCAGGTTTCTACCTGGCTGAGAACTGGGTAGAAAAATGAAGTTATTTCACTGATGTTCTAAATTTTTAACCAATATTTCAAACATTTTTCTAGTCTAACTTATAACTCTTCTAGTCATCATGGTCCTAGAAATTCTATGTGTAGATAGCCTAATATTGCTTCTGACAGTGAAAGTGAGTTGGCAGTGATTAGACAAGAGGTCTCTATAATCTAAATTAAATTAAATAAGAAATTTAAATTAAATTAAATTAACCCTCTGTGAATAGCTATATTTAAAATAGCGAACCTCCTCTGTCTTTTGGATAGATAGAATTTCAAGCCAGCTATGGGGCTAAATGAGAGAGGATACTCACTGATGTTTAAAAAGTACAAAGCACAGCAGAAATCATCTCTGCAGCTTTGTACAATGTGATATTTCAAATATAGCCAAGAGAGTCCAGGTAAATAAAAAACGAAAATGTTACTATCATAGAAAATTAACAACTTCTAAGACAGAAGTTTCAGCTTTTTAAAAAAATTTTAAAGCAAACTACGGCTGAGGAGACTCAATCTTGATTTTTCTCATAAATCAAGACGACATTTAAAATTAATACATTTCATATAACTTAATTTACAAAAAATTGTTTTCTAGTAAGAAGCTGGTCTGTTTATTATTTCATATTGTTCTTCTTTCCCAGAGGCTTTCATAGAAATGCATGTCAAGCCATTACCTACAATAAAATTCACCAAATGTATGTGTGTATGTGTGTGTATATATAATTTATTAGATCAGAAGTTTGTGCTCACATGAGGGAATTAAATGAATACTTTCCCAAAAAATGCTTCTGAACAGAGTGCAGTGCACAGCAGGACTCTGACTGGTTGTTAGGTCTTTGCTCTTGGCTCTCAAGCCCTCCCTGTTCAGTGGGGAGGGTCTGGGAGCTCTGTACTGAGGAAAGTTGCTGCATCACACTCTTACCTTTCCTGGCTCTTGACCCTCCAGTACGGTTTGGATATGTTGTGCCAGAACAGCAAAGCATTTGGCCCCTAGATATATGTATCCATACAGACAAAAATCTATTTACTTGGGAATAGTTTGCCACATGAACAAATATGTTCCATAATCTGTAGTAGATAAGGTAGATCAGATATGGATGACTGGTCAGAAAAGCTTTAACACCTCTTTAAGTAAACCTCAGCTCAGAGGTGAGTCATAAATCAGGAAGTGTCAGACTGAAATCTTCCCATGTATTTCAACATGACTTGCATTTCTATACGTCATAATAGCTTACATTACTGTTTAAAGCTTTTGCAAACTTAACAACTCTGTGTTAGAAAATACAGCTACTTAATATTTTATTTTATTCTGTGTTTTCAACATAAAATTCCAGACTTCCTGATTGCCTAATACACAACCCAGTAATAAATACAATAATTTCATATTTTATTCGTTGTGTTTTTTCTAGTCATACATGTAACACATGTCCATTTCATAGATAAAGTGATCTAGACTTTATCTGCTTAAAGTCTCTTTAAGGAGCAGAGGTGTATTTATTTTTCAAGTAGAAACATTGATACATACATAATACATTCCTAATTCATAATACATTCCAAAACTGAAAATTAGCTGTAGGTGTGAAGACTGATCTTCTGGTGTGTTATGCTAAGTATTCAGAAGATGGGGGGAAAAAAGCCTATCTCAGAAAAATCTTGCTCGTCTTTGTCAGCCAACATACAGGAGCACTGGAAGAAAAAATCACGCAAAACAAAACGTCTGTCAACTAAACTAATCAGATTTGAATGAGATTTCAAAACCTTCAAAGTCATTAAACTTTCATTAAAATTGGCAATGAGATGGGGGAGTCAGGCCCAGATGAGTACCCTAATGAGGACAAGATTGGCATAGGTCCACAGTCCTATCCTGGGCAGCTGCTTTGCTTGTGAGCATGTGCTTAGCTCTGAACTACCCACCACAGGGTCTGTTGACTTGCTTCTGGACATTTCATCTGAAAATAAATTCATATATATATATAAATATATATATATATATATATATATATATATATATATATATATATATATATATATATATATATATATATATATATATATATATATATATATATAATGGAAGAACTCCAGAAAGTTCTAAATTTCTTCAAAAGTATTGTTAATAAAATGGGGATTTCTCTTAATAAAATTCATTAAGACTGAGAACAAATGCATCATTTCAGTTAGGGGAAAAGGACATGGTAATATCCCATTAATGAAAAATGTTTCATTAGTGTAGAAGAAAATGTAAAATTTAAAAAAAAAATTCAAGATGTACCAGTGAAACTCAAAATCATTTTTCTTGCGTAGTGAGTGAAAAAGACTAGGTTGCTCAAAGCCCCCACCCAACCTGACCTTCTGATCATTAATCATTACTATATAACAGTACCAACTTGCTGCATGTAATAACTGTAAATGTAATGCACTTTCCCATACTTATCTCCTTACACATGTTGTAAATTTAAAGTGTAACATAGTATGTTTATTTTTAGTACACCTCCTGATAATCTCTCAATTCAAGAATTTCAGAAGAATGAGAGTATTGATGTTGAGGTAAGGAGCCTATAACAAATATACCGTTGAAATTAACAAGTTAGTGACATTCACAAGTTGCATTTTGTTCTGAAATAATTTCTTAGTTACTCTTTCATTACTTTTTCTGTGATATTGTTTTCATTTTTGAAAACATGACAGAAAATTCATAGGTCCAGAATTCAGCTGCATCAGGATGATACAAAAAGTAGGAAGGAAATGGGATGGCAAAAACTATTTCTTGTCATCTCAGCTTCTAAACAGTATAAACTGGCTAAATCAGAATGTGTTTCTGCCTCTAACTCATTATGTGATCCTTATTTATTATGTTATTGCTGAGCATTTACAATGGTATTTGGAGACTACAGAGAAAGCTGACAATTAAACCTGAAATGAGTGCCCTCTGTGTTGAGGGAGCAGTCAGCAAAAATTCATTTTTTCTTAGACATTGTTGCCCTTAAGATGTGTTCTCTATACTGAGAAGCTTTGGCATAAATGAGAAATTATATGTAGTTTGTGCAGCACAGAGATCGCTGTAATTGTAAAGAGATAATGTTTGGTTGCATAAGGCCAAAGAAAATTAGAAGAGGATACCTGAAGTGAAGAGGGACTTCTTTTGCTCCAAGACAAAAAAAATGTGGCAGAACAGAGATTAGGGGTACAAAGTAAAAGGAGTTGCAGAGAAGATACGGCAGTATCTGTGGTTTCATTACCTGTCATCTTTCCAGAGGGGTGGCTGGGACACAAAAATATCTGGATGAAAAGTGAGAGTGGTTCTGCGTTCAGTGAGCAGAACTCTCAAATCTGATGCAGTAATTTATGGACGTCTAAATCCATTTTGTTCCTGAATGGAAGCATCAAGACAAGGATAGAGAGCATTTCTGTTAACATGTATTGCCTTCAGCTTGTTTAGAAAATTAACACATTTGTTTTGCTTTGCAGATGTGACATTTCTAGGGATGGGTATGTGTGTTAATGTCATAGAGAGGGTATTGAATTGGGGTGGAGGGAGAGAGAGATTCCTAATGTTAGATCTTCTCTTTTCAAAACCATAAATTTGACTTGAAGAATATACTTAAAATGTCATTTGAAATCTGATCAGAAGCTCTGGCAAAAGTGGCAGGGGGAAAGGTTTTTATTCAATTAGTTTAATGTCCCATGCAAGACCACACTTTTGGACATACCAGCAGATTTTAAATGCTAGCAATAGAAGATTTTGCAAAGTCTAATTAGGCCTTTGTTACTTGTTAAGTGTTTCTTCGTAGTAGATTTACAGTTTTAGTATTTATAAAACCAATATAAATATATGTAATTTATTTTAGGTGGTGCAGCTTATCAGCACAGAGATACTGCCATATGCTAATTTTATTCCTAAGGAATTTGTTGGCCAGATAATGACTATGCTCAATAAAGGCTCAATACATTCTCAGTCATCCTCCTTTACAGGTATGGTACCTGAATGACAAAAATTACAGTGTTTAAATCTACTAGAAAATAATTAAAATGTTGCGCATACTTATTATGATAAATACTTGAAGTTGCCTGGCACATATTCAGTATAGACTGTTTGATATCCAGATTTTTTTATGAATTATATCTTGTGGAACTTGCCAAGATTTCCTTGCAATTTTTAAAAAATTACTTCCTTACTGCTTGGACAGTATCATATATAGTATTGTACTTGTGTTACCTTCTACACAGTTTATTTTCCTTTGTGCCAATTCTAATAATAATTTCAGGCACTTGTAAGACAGACATCCTGTTCTTAAAACCTAAATGACCTTAATGTAACTATACAGGTGTACCTAGCCAGATGCCTTCTCTGCCTTTAAGAAAACGCTTTTGTAGGGGTTTTTGGAAAGATTAAAAAAACAGACATAAGCCATTATATAGAAAAATACTTAAATTGTACAGTAACAAGTATTTATGATGTAGGAATGAGTTTGTTGTTTTAACATGATTTCATGTATTTTATAATTAAAGTAATGTCAGGTATGTGACATGTTACTGAGGATGTGGCATAATTCATCTCTTATGTTCAGAACTACCGTGATTTTTGCACAGTCATTTTTTCTTAGAACATATTCTTAATATTTGTTCTTATCACTGTTAATATTTTTAATACTAGAGGAGCGATAACCTTTTCTCAGCATATAATAAGCGGATTGAAATGCAGCATCATGCACACTGCACAATTGAAATGAATCGTTTTATTTTGACAGAAGCTGAAATAGATATTCGAATGAGAGAGGAGTTTTCTAAGGTGTGTTTCGAAACACTGCTCCAGTTTTCATTCAGTAATAAAGTCACAACTCCTCAAGAAGGCTACATCTCTAGAATGGCACTTTCTGTGCTCTTGAAAAGGTCACAGGATGTATTGCATCGTTACATAGAAGATGAGAGATTGAGTGGCAGATGTCCTCTTCCACGGTATGTGCATTGTCTTTAGAAAATAAAGGTATTACCAGGACTTAATGAGACGAAGTTTGCATTCAAAAATACCATTTAGTCGTGAAAAAAATGAGGGGGGCGGGAGAGAATGAAATTTTAAAGGCAGGGAAATGTTTATAGGGAAGATATTTCAAAGAGAATGCTGGGACCCAGTATGTTTTTAAAAACCTTTAAGTAACAATGGTCATAATCTGTGCTGTTACACCAGTTTTCAGTTACTGAAACAATGTTTCTAATATATCTAGCATTATATTTCCGAAATTTGATTTCCTTTTATTCCCAGTAGAGCTATGTGTAGTTTCTAAATTGAGAGGTGAATAGAATCTCCTCAAAAATGAAACATCCAAACAGCAATACTGTGAATCATTACTCAAATAATTGTTCTTGAAATGGAAAAACTAGACTGAAAAACTAAGAAATTCTTTAAAATGGGAATTTACTTGAAATTCACTTCAGTTTTGAAGGTTTTGGTCATGAATATGGAAGTTGATTATGTTAGCCTTATCACATACTTTGATGAGTGTTTTCAGATTGAGATTTGTATGGTGTTACTTTTTCCAGTATCAAAGTTAAAGCTGTGCTAGCTGAGACAACAGCAATGATGGTGGGAAAGTTTTTCTGTAAAACTTACTTTCTTGCAACAAAAATGAGTAGTTGACTGTTTGCATTTTTTCATTTGTAGGCAGCAAGTAACAGAAATCATATTTGTTTTAAAAGCTGTCAGTACTCTCATAGATTCACTTAAAAAGACTCAACCTGAAAATGGTAAGTTACTGTTAAATAACACAGTTCTAAACAAGGTAACGTTATATCTGCCCCAAAGATGTATTTCTTATTTCTGTTAGTAGTCGTCCCATAAATTTGAAAGAAAAGTGTACTCTATAAGAGTCTGTAATTCTTTGTATATGTAGGAGACGGAAAGAAACTCCACAGTTTTTCCAGTACAACTAAAAGGACCTAAGATATGTTTAAAAAAAGACAAAACTTCTTTTTATGGTGTCCTTTATTAGATAAAGCTTAGGATCTTCTGAAAACAAAGAAAAAAAAAATCTATAGAATATTAGTGGAATTCTTAAATATATGAAGCTTGGCTAGATCCTCTTTTCCTTCTCATGATACTTTTTTAGGTTGCTATAGATCGTGTTCACGTAGATGCACTCTGCAGTTAAAGGGATGTACAAGTTAAATGCAGATACAGGCTGGTAGATACTTACACTCGTGGTCTTGCTTTCCCACTCTTCCTGCTCTATTGTCTTCTGTCCCCTGAACTGACCTTAGCTCATTGATGCCCGAGTAAATGGTTGACAGGTGTATTTAAAGGGCTGAATCAAATGAAAGACCTCAGCTTAATTTATAATCACCTATCCTTTTCCTCCTGTAAGCTGCACTCTGGTAGGCATGGAGAGTTCTTGGAAGGAAACTTAATCATGAGTCTTGGTTAAATCCACTGCATTGGACTCTGAAATTCTGACAGAATTATGTATACAACATTTCCCTCTACCTCCCTGCTTTTGATATTAGGAGGAACAGAAAAAAACCCCACCTTTTTAATCCCGAAACAAACAAACAAATAAACAAAGTGGATTTCTGGAAAGAGGCAGTGCCTCATTAGCATCATCACTGAGCAGGCAGGGAGGGTTATGATGTGGTTTCCAAGGTTCTGCCAAAAGTCTGCAAAAGTCTTCCAAAAGTCTGCAGGCAGAGCTGTGCATAGGATGCATAAAGACTTTTGGCTAACCCTGAAGCTAACTGAAGTGCTGCTTTGGTGGGTCTTCCTCTTAGAGGGATAGAGAAGCCAACTCAGCTGGACTTCCCCACATCCTCTTCCTGCAATGAGAGACACACTTCCCCTGGTCCATATGCAGCAATGCTTGCCAACCCCCCCCCCCCTACTTTCTTAGAAAGAGAACCACTGGACAAATGACAGAATTGTTTCACTCCAACTTCTTCTACCTTTTAATAGTTTTACTTATCTAATTATTAATGTTGTCTGAAGCCAGGGGTTTGTTTTCTTTTGAAAGCAGAGCTAAAACAGATACCAAGGAAGTGACATTATAATAAGAATCATGCTACAATGTTTAATTTTACTTGTTGGACTAACAAAACTTTGCCATGGATATTTTTTGTCTTTGTCCTTTGCTTTCTATAGCTGTTATAATCTGAAATTATCTCAAATAAATAGAAAGTCTCATTGCTGACAATTTTGCAAAAGTGAAATGTGCATTCAGTTCAATTTTCTGTCAATAGCTGAGAAAAGCAGGCAGAAAATGCATGTGTATTACAGATTGAATAGCAGTATTATCTTAAATTTGTCCGTTCTTCAGAGACATGGTAAATGGCTCATATGTAGAAACACAAATGGTTCTCCTGCAGAAATCCTGGTCTATATCTGCGTGGATGCCATAGTGTCTGTATAGCACTAAGTACCTATGTTTAGGCACACTGTGAATCTGCCATTACTTAGAGGTATTGGAAAAAATCCATTGTCAGTATTTGGACAGTGGTAAGTGATTCAGTCTGTTCTTTTCTTCCCTGCAGTTGATGCTAGCACATGGGCACAAGTTATTGCCTTGTACCCGACTTTAGTAGAATGTATCACCTGCTCATCCTCAGAAGTGTGCTCTGCTTTGAAGGAAGCACTGGTTCCCTTTAAGGACTTCATGCACCCACCAGCAGCCAAGGTACAGAATGGAGAATCTTGACCCCATAAAACTTCTTTTTTACTCTTGAAGGGAATATCCAAAAATATTTGCTCCTGGGTGAAATTTCTCTGAGGAAATCTCTTGTGACTAGTACTTTGGCAACCAGTGCTGCCTGCCTCTTAACTGTACTAACAAGAGCTCAGTAAGTTGTGAATACAGGCTTTATCTCAAAGATTCCAGAGTGAGTAGCAATGCAAACCTTTAATACATTTAACTGACTAGTTGGAATAATTTATAATCTAATGTACTTGCTACAGTATCTTGAAGTGGTGATTGAAAAGTGGGCTTATGTACAGCTTGTTGTGTATGTGTTAATGATGTAATTAAAAACATTTCAATTCAGTCAGATTTATTAGGCTGGTGTTTTGCACCCTTTTTTGAAGTAAAAATTGTACTAAAATTTTATGCAAGATGGTACTGTAACATTCCATATATCTGTAACCAGCCTTTGTAAACAAAGGGAACTGATATACTTGTGTGTATAATAAATGGTACAGTTATGTATAAAATAGTTGCATTTATTATTTAAGTTCTTTTAAAAAATATTGATAATGTCAAATGCTTGAAAATGTATTTATTATTAATAAGTTATATGCTTGCATTTTTACTTACAGTTTGCCTTCTAAATTGCCAGATATGCTCATTCATATCTGATCATGTTAGTTTTTGCTTAATTGAATGTATCTTCTTTGTGGCCATCGGACATCTGCAAAGGGTCATATAACAAAAGATTGAAGCAAGCAGTCAGAGTCTGCTGATCTCAAACTTCAGAGCAGTTGACCTGAAATATGTTTGAATATGCAGAAATCCACTGTAGCACTTCAACACTACCATACCTCACTTCATAATAAATTTGTTTCAAGATGTTTGTTCTACTTAACTCTATCCATTTTTGCAGTTGCAGCCTTGCTTTAAAAAGAAAACAAACATATTTGAGGGTTGTTAGCCTTTTTTGACCTTCTTGACAAGTATCACAGTTTTTGAATCATGACCCAGGAAAGGCAAGTTCAAATATCTAAAATACTTGGCTGTAATATTTTGTTGAATAATTTTAAGTGTTTTGTCTTGCAATGTCTTTTCAACCCCCCAAAAATGTTCTAATCTTTTAATTATAAACTGTTTCTGATAAAAACCATGAGAAGTGTATTTTTGAAGACAGTTAGAAATGCAGTCAAATCTCTCATTAAGTAAGTGTGAATTTGTTTCACTTTAACCTAATACACAGTTGAAGCAACCCACTTTAAAAACAATACTATTAAAAGTTTGTTATCTAGCATTTAAACTCTTATTTTATGAATTTTGATTTCAATAATGTTTCACCTGTATTCACATTTTTCATCTGTGACATGAAAGCACAAAGGCCAAATGTAAAAAAAATATAGACAGGTGCCTTTCTATGGATTTCAGAATTTCAGAGCTTACTTTTAGGGTTTTGTTTCTTCAAGTCTTTTGTAGATAATAAAATATTGTCATGCATAAGAAATAGTATTACATCTCTTTGCTTTGCACTTTCCTCACTGAAGGAGCACTGATTGGCACATGTGGATAGGTGTGAAAGTTGTAGAAGCTTCAGGTGGAAGGTGTGATGAACTGGTCAGGGTTACCCTGCAGGAGTAATGTTCTCCAGGCAGTTCTTTGGACAGTTTGCTCCCACAGGTCTCCAGTTTATGCTGCTTTTTAAAAGCTTTCCATTTCAAAGAATGGTAATTGTCAAACCTGAATAGTTTTAAGACAATACACAGTTTACATTAAGGAAACAAATGTTTCTTGTTAATAGAATTTATTTGTGTCAAAATACCTTCTCTGGAGGAGCAGTTCCTGCAGATACAAGTAACAACATCATCCATACTCTGAAAGTGAAACCTGACAACTGCTCTCCTAATTAGTGGAAGTCGAGGTCATTAAAGAAACAAACTGCAGGACAGGAAAGAAGGGAATTAATTTGTTTTGGAATATATAAGTATGCAGTCCAAGCTATGGGTGAATTTGTTTCTAATTAGTTTCAAATGGATTTTTCAGTGATAATACAGATGCATTTGTCTACTGAGGCAAATCTTTATCTGTAATTCAAAAAGGGGTGCATGAGTCTTTCTTCACTCTAGAGCTTATACTACTTTACACCTATGAATATTAATCTTCAAAAGGTTTTGAAATAAACTACCAATGAGCTAACTTACTATCCTTTCCTCTTAATTGCAAAATGAATAATATCTGTGCTATTTGAGGCATGTTTTGGATGTGCAATCTGAGCTTGACCGTATTAAAATTGCTTTTTTGTATTTTGTATAAATAGTTAGAAAACTAAGAACAAAGCTACTTAGTATAGAAAATGTTTTCATTGGCTAATTTTGTCTGTGAGCAAGAATTATTCCCTTTACTATGCCTTCTTCTCCAACACTCAAATATTTCTTCCAACTTGAAATATCAATTACTCTTTTCTATTTGTACTTTTTGCTAAGCATTCTTAGGGCTTGAGGCAAGCAGCATTTTTGAATGTTTCAGTTTCACATTTTTACATGTTTCTAGCAAGGTAAATCTTGTTCTAGAAGAAATTGAATTAATTTAACATTACCTGTTGAGTAGATCCATGTCCAAGTTCATTTCAAGTCTGTAGGGTTGCTTAATCATGAGAATTAAAACCTGTGGACATTTTCAGGATGGGGCCTGCAGTGTGTTGCTGAAGTCAGCTAAAAAAGTGATACAGTTGACTATATAGAAATGTGTCAGCTGGAAGTTAGAAGATAAGCATTAATTGCTTATTAAGTGTAACCACAATCTCCACCTTTTTCCTTCTTGTTCACAACTTTAAAAAAATATGTGGATGGGAATCCAAAGAGAAAATTATTAGTTTATTAGCATGTTCATATCAAGACTTTGGATTACTTGGGAAAACCTGTATGTCTCAGTGCCATGACCATTGCCTTAACGTACATGAGGATTTAAGATTGCATAGTAACTGATTATGAAAAAAGAACAGATGTCTCAAGCTGAGAAGTTCTTAGAGAAAGTCTTATTCCTAGAAGTAACCTACAGTAGTTATTTGCTTATCATCAGAGAAGCTTATCAAACTGGACATCTGTTTTGTTCCTTCGTACATGAGCCTGCTGCTCCACCCGCTTTATTGGTGAACTGTGGAATGTTTCTGGACATTAAACCACATGAAACACATGGTCACTGTTAGTTACTTACAGGAGTAAATAAGAGTATGTCTGTGAAACTTGTGTAGTTTATCACGGTACTCTGCAGATGGAGTTCTTTTTTTGCCCAGGTTGAGTTGTTTCTTCTTGCCAAAGAGCAAATCTTCTCATAGCTGGCCTTGAACTCTTCAGGCACGATACCTTTAGTGAGGCTAATGCCTTTCTTTTCCACACGATGGCAAACACAAGTACTAGTCATCAGTGTATTTTACAGAAACTCATTTAGCAGCACAAGGTATGAGTGTTCTTGGGACGAGGGAGGAGGAAAGCACATTTTCTACTTGTCTGTTTCTGTATAGCTCAGTTCTGTGTCTCTTCACTGGTTGTTCACCTCACATTTGCAGCTAGCTACTCATTTTCTGTATGGGTAGGCAACCTTCAGCTTCAGTCCTCCTGAATAAGGTGAGGCTCTACCAACTTGAGAAGAAATTGCTGTGCACAGCTGCCTTGTGAGCAGTGCACATTTTGACTGTGCTACTGCTACAGGCCCAGTAAAACAGCTTAGAGTGGGGTGTGTCAGAAAGTTCCAAATAATGCAGCTCTAGTGTGTAGGTTATGTTTGAATTGGAATCCAAAATAGTGCAGGCATTGTCTATATCTGTAGGTGAAAACCATTTAACCATCAGCAAAATATTGATATGATATTTTTATTCCCCAAGAAAAGCTTATTTTCTTCCTGGATTTTCACCCCTACCTTCTGACAGTGCTTCCTGTGTGTGCTTCAGTTATAACTTTTGGAGGCAGGGACTCTTTGTCTATACAAAATTTTGTATATTAAGGCAAGTACAAGCCCAATAAAAATAATTGTTAGTGTAGAACACAGATTTCATTTGGAAAATAGATGCTCTTTAGAGTTCATAGCTGAGTTGTGTTCAGATTTATGTCATATTCAAAGTATCTGACTGCTGTCTAATTTAGGACAGAGAACATTACACCCACTAGGAACCAATTGCTGGGATCAATAATGACTACAGCAGCAGCAAATGAGCAAAGTATTGGATGTGTGGTTTAAGATGACTTGTGTAAGAAAAGAAAGTGAAATTAAATATTCACAATTCTTGGGGAAGAGGGAGAACCTCAAAAAAATGACTGGACTTGAAGAAGGCAGACCACAGAAAATTGCTGAGATCCCACAGAAGACAACTCTGAAGTAAGAGCGGAACTGAGGAGATAAGACAGTTTCTCGGAGATGTGAAGGTCATGACTGAAAGTGTGTGCCAGACTGTCTCGGTTTGAAAGACAGGTATGGTCTAAGGAAAGGCAGGAGCCCCTTTTCTGCGATGCAGAGTGCAATCCCCCTCCCTTTTAATTATTTTAGGTCCAATTCAGACACCTTCAGGCAGGAGATATGGGGATGAGAATAACAGTTCTTTACTGGTATTTAACAAAGCAGAAAAAAAACAACAACAGCTATAAAAATTGGCAACAGAAACAGTCTAGCTCCACTCCAGTCCCTTCTGGCCGCAGGCCGTCTCCCTGTGCTGTTACCGGTGCTGTGGGGGCAGGGCAGGTCCCGCGCAGTTGAAGAGGGCTGGGTGATGGCGGCCGCGGCCCAGGGGAGAGAGAGGATGGGGAAAGTTACTCCCCCCTCACGGTGTCGGTCGTGGTGCTCAGCAGAGTGTCCGGAGGTAGTAGGGTGAGCTGGGAGAGCCGCGGAGCGATGTCCAAAGGCAGGGAGCGTGGATCTCAGCGCTGGGATGACAGGGGAAGATGCCAGAGCAGAGCCCAGGTTGTCTTCCCACTCCAGGAGCCAAGCGAGAGAGCGTCCCCCGCTCCAGACCCCCCTATCCCACCTTTCCTTTTCCGGTTCCCCCCCCTCCCCCTCCAGCCACCCCCCTACGAGAGAACATTATCTGTCGTTTTAGGGTGTAGCCACAATTACTTAGCATAACAATGGGAGAAATTCCACAGAAAGAAAAGCGAAGCATTCAACCCCCAACACAGACAAACTGTCATAAGAGACCAGCTCAGTTAAACAAGGAATTTCATCGACTTGAAACAGTGAGGGGAGGCCTATGAAAGATGGAAAATCAGATACCACCAAAGATGAGTGTTAACAGATAGGGATGAAAGTAATTACACCTGTCAACTAACAGAATAAATGCATGAGTAGTAAAAGGTTTGTACTAACAAAAGTGCTGACTACCAAAAAGGGTATGGCTGTTTACACTGGGTGATGGTGCTTGGTTCAGAGCTGCAATTTGTGTGTTGAATTTTTTGTTTTGTTATAGTAATGGTTAATCAAAACCATCAGAAATCTACTGCCAGTCTATTGCTTGTGCAATTGATATGAGTGACAAAGATTGAAGAAGCTTGCCTAGAAAAAGTGGAACGAGAGAAAATGGTGGTGTCAAACTGACTGGGCCTGAAGAATTTCTTCCCGGTATTTAAAGAATTAATCTGAGTAACCTCAGCATTTTTAAGACGATCTTTGTGATTTCCTTGTGTCCTATCAGAGAGTAACATGCTAAAAACTGAGCCTTTTTTTCCTAAGCTCCTTATTTAAGAATTTATGTCTTGATTATGAAACAATTGATAAAAAGGGTAAGATTTACCTGTGTGTTTACCGTACTAACTACAGGATTTCACTAGCAAGATATGAGACTAGTCATTGCTTGAATTTATTATCTATGTTTAGAAGAACTCTCAAATAATCTTATTTTTATAATCAGTTTGATGAGCTTTTCTTTCTCCATGTTAACACATTTATTTCCACTGGCAATCCAGATGCCTGCCTTAAGAACTTACTTTATAAGTAATCTCATTTATCAGCAGTATAAGTTCTCTTTTCAGCTAATATGTATTCTGTCTGGAAAGAATAAGTTAAGTACAGCTACCATATTTTTCTTCAATCAAAAATATTGTGATACTGAAACAGATTTAAAGGCATTGGCCCCTTGGTCTGTTTTGTTTTCAGAAGAGATTACCAATAATTAAAAAAGAAAGGAAAGGCCTTGGAAGTCAGGTATCTGGCATCTTCACAGTTTTGTTACTGAAGACCCTGATCTTCAAACTGGAGTCATTCCTTCTGCTCTCTGTGCACAAAATATCTGCCTTAGACTTGAGATGAGTCTCCAGTGGTATTTCCAAAGCTGAAGCTGCTTCAAGATTGCAGATGTTCATGAGGCTGTGGTGGCTGGAAACTTGAAGCCTGTTATCACTTGGTTTGATGTTTTTAATGTTAATTATTTCTTACTTAGAACAATTAAATTTGCCAAAAAATTTATGTTTTTGGCTTCCTTGCCAGAAGATTCACACTTCTGTTCCCCATCATATCACAGACCAATGCCTGGTCATGAAGGGCAGGGCTGAGAGAGAGGCTCCATAGAAAAATGGCAGCCAAAATTGGATTGCCACCAGGTCAGAGAGAGCACAGAGAGCAGTCTGGTTTCAATCAATCTCAGTCATGAGAAAACATGAAGGGGACAGGAATATTAAGTGCACAGTACTGCTGGGATATACATGTACAAAGAGCTGGTTTCTGGAGTACATCACGACTATTATTTGCAGATCTATGTACTGAACACCTGTTCATGCCGCTGGGCTTGGCGAAGCATTGTACGGTACCACCTTACCACTAAAATGAGCTCCAGAATCTACACAAAGTACTGCCCTAGAACAAATGAGGAAAGATAAACATTTATCTTAGAACAGAGTTATTTAAATTATGTATTTTCTATCAAAATACAAAATTAATAATGTCTCTTATGCTGGATACACTATACTGTATTAAAATTTTAAGCAGTTTTGTTGCCAGAGTCTCAAAGAGCATGCACTGAATTGATGAATGGAGCAGCATGAGCCCCTCCCTCTTTATAGAGTGGGAAGCAAGTTTTTGAAGTGGTAAGCTTTAGTCAGATAGTAGTAGCTCTTTCTTGCAATTTAATATCAATTAAACCAACTCCATTGAAGCAACTAGGTCAAACTTGGAAATGGGTTAGGAATTGAAAAAGTTCTGTGACGCAGTTCACCTTCGCCCACTCACGCTAGGGCAGCCCCGCTAGCTCCAAGGCAAGCCTGCACTGAGAGTGGCCCTTTCCCGGGATTCTGGAAACCCAGGATAAAGGTAGAGCCAAAAGCTCTCGCGGTGGCTACACCGGTCTGAGAGGAGGCAAATAGTGCAGGAGAGTCCTTTTGTAATTCCAAGGACAAGTTTATTGGAGAGGGATCAGGGAACAACTGGAATCAGGGAGGAGGAACCACAAAAGGCAGGGATCTGAGGGTTACAGAACTTAAATAGGGGCCCTCCACCATGGGAGGGTACATCACAATATCCAATCACAGCGACTCTGGGGTGTAACATGAGGCAGGATCACAGGTACAATAAAACAATGAGGAGAAACATAAGCAGGGATTACAAGGTAACTGCAAATCATATGCTGAGGAGGGGATGATTAACACGGAATGTTCTGGAAGAATAGGAGGGGCTAAGGGGGATTGACAACCAAGTGGGATGGGACTGGGGTGACAAGCAGGGAAGAATCTGGAAATATAGGAGGGACTTGGGGATGACAGACAAGACAATGAGGCAATGAGGACAGTCCAAAACACATCAAACCGGGGGTGTAACATGGGAATAAACCATTATGGAACTGAGTACAATCAAGCTAATACAAGATAAAACAACACACCGTAACAGTTCTGCCTTTTTTTGTCCCTTCTTCCATGCACAGGATAGACCTACGAAGGTAAAATCTGCTCTCTCTAAAAGCTGAAGGCAGTGGCAACCAGAAACAATCAGTTCTGTACTCTTTGTTAACAAAACGTATTTCATGGATGTATTCAATACATTTAAAAGAGATCAGTCTGAGAATTATTTTGAATGCCATTTTTTTTATATTATTGTGCTTTGAATCCAAACAGAGCTCCTGTCAAACTAATGAAGTGTTAAATAATCAAAAAATGTACTCATGTTTTCAAATGAAATGTAACATTTAGCATCTAACAAGCAATATAATCTTAGCTATGTAAAATGTATCCCCTAGTTTTAAAAAGTTACCAGACTTAGTGTGACTATATTTAATTGCAAACAAACATTTAAATAATTGCTAATGAAACAATAATAATCTTTTAGAGGAGATGAATGCAGATGCAATCAGTCTTAAAATATAGTTTCTTGTTTATTTAAGTTGTTATTAAATAGAAGTCACTTTTGACAGAAGTCATTCCTCCTGTAATCAAAATTAGGAGAGGCAGTATGGAGCATCTGCTTGGAGATGCACAAGTTGGATTTCTCTTCTGAGATTTAGGTAACTAAAATTTTGAGGTCTACCACAAGATTAACTAGCCTGGCTTTTATTTGCAGTCAGGGAAGACAAAATAGGCAGGCCTGGCAGTAGAGTTGTTCCATTCTAAAAGGTTATCTAAATTGCTATGGTGGAAGTGACAGTTCTTGCTACCAGAGCACAGGACAACTTCCTTAGGTTTAGGCATCTGGTGTTTCATGGTGTTTTTCTAGTTTACTTTAGATATCTCAAAATGGAGAAGATGAGAGTGCCACAGTAAAAGCAGATGACTTTTGCTATTGTAATGTGTTGATGGCGCTACAGTTTTTTTGAGTTCCCCTAAGAGTATCTTCTTTGTGGTTTTTGTTTGTCTTTTGGGTTTTTACATATCCTTTGTAAGGGCTTGCTCTAAGGCTTGCCTGTTTTTTTCCTGGGTGGAGATAATGTTCAAATATTTATCTGTCTGCAAGGGACAAGATGTGACTTCCTTGTAGTCTTGGCATTAGTCTAAATAATTACATGAAGAGTTAAGAGATCTAGTTACTCTTATTGTACAAAGCTGAGCTCTCTTTGAGCCTTAAATTCTCCCTGCTACTGATCTGTCTTCATTTTCCATTGGTTTCCCAAATTGGATGAGTACCTGATGTTACTGTTTTCATAAACTCAGTAAACAGAACTAAACATTTCCATTAATGCTACAGTTTTCTACACTAATCATATAATTCTTCTGATTGTTTCATATATTACATTTAACTGGTTTTTTCACAAACATTTCAGGTCAGCAAGGTTACAGTTACTTCTAATACCGTCCACTTGGGTGCCTGAATTCTTATTTTTGGCATTTGAATTTCTCATCTCTTAGGAAAATGAGAAAAAACTTGCCAGTCAACATGAGTTCTTTGAAAGTCCCTGCACATTTGCACTCTTGATAAACAAAACTTGAATTACTGAAAGTAACATCTTCAAAATCTTTCGGAGCTTTGCATTACAGCATGAATCAGCAAGCATGAATCAAGCAAGCTCCAACAAACATTAAGGATTGAAAGCTTGCAGATTGGTGCCTGTATTCAGCTGCAGCCTTGCATATTTCCTACTCTTTTAGGTAATTTTTCATTGCTTTACAGGATCTACTGTAGTAGATCTTGGACTTTTACTTTTTAGATAAATGCAAGTCATAAAAGAGCGTAGGTCTTCTGATTTGCCATAGAATAAACTGTGATGTATGCTATTTGCCAGTGGTAGTAGATATCCTGTTACAGTTTTAAAAACAATTTCTGTTTAGACGTGATAAATGACAAGTATTTCAATTATTTAACTTACCAAATTCCTAAAGGAATAGTATTCTACATTTATCTTCCCTTCTTATAATAAATTTATCCAATTGATGTGGTTTGAATTTACATTTTACTTTCACACAGAAGTGCTGATTTTCTTCAAATAGAAATTGCTAACTCTTTGTATAAGAAACTTCCTAAATATTCTCATGATATTAAGATGGATTTCAGTCTGTTAATTAAAGAATATAAAAGAGACCTTAATTCAGGAAAAAAGTAAGTCATTGAGATGTGAAATACTGATAGTCTTGTGTAAAAGTTGCTTTACATTATAGTTGAGGTGGCCTTAGAACAGAAGGGAGCACACTAAAAAAAAAAGGCAAAAATTAACCCGGAATTAAATAAAAAATTTTAATATTCTAAGTTTGGAGGATTTTTTCCACTGCTAATATATTTTGTAATATACTTAAATCGATTATTTAATAGGGAAAAAAGTATGAAAATATCTAGTTCTTTTTCAGAACTGGGTTTTTATGTGTACATCAACTTAACTGAGTAGGAACAGAGCATACATTTCCTTGGTGCATCCTCAAAAATACAGGTGTCCCTGTGAGAAATAAGGATTTGTGCAGGAAAACAGGAATTGAGAGAAAGCCGTCTGGAGGAGATCAAACAGTGCCTTCCAGAACCAGAAGTGAAGGACTCTGAGTTACTGGATGCTTCCACCATTTTCTCAGTTGTAGAATGTTTTTAACGTGCCATGGGTTATCAAAAATCCATGAACATGAACGTCAGGATCACCTCATCATACACAATCTCTTAGTATGTTTTCTCCAACAGAATGTCACTGGTTTAAATGTGTTTTAAACAAGTGATCAGTGATTGTGCCTGATACTTCATGTAGGTAGCAACTTCAAAAAGGGGGAACTACTTAATTGTAATGTATTTTATATTCGTCTCTAAGTTGGCAATGTTTTGTCTCCTTTCCAGTGCGACTTTCTGAACTGCAAGTTGTCATGCAAGTTGTTCTTAATCCGTGTTGTAGATTTTTGCAGCATTAGAAACTTCAAGACTATTGTCTGTATTCCTGTCTCCATATTCTGCATCACTGATGTTAATACAGTTTTTGTAAACACAGTAACACTTTTTTTTTTTTAACTACTGCAGTCTAATTCCTCTGGTGTGCCAGTAGCTGTTTTTTCAATACATTTGTTCCTATATGTTCGTAGATGTGGTGAAGGACAGATAGAACGTTAGTATTTTTAACTTTCGTGAATCTGTCATGAGGTTCACAGTGGGTTTCCTTGAGATCAGTTTCTGTGAAATAATCGTCATGGAGTCTGTTTACATTTAGAAAGAAACAAAGCTTCCAAATTAAAAGTCCAGAGCCAAGGACGTCCGCTGTGCCTCTCGGACTGAGGAGGTAAAAATCCGCTCCCCAAAGCGGCCCGTGGTAACAGCCCGATGGCACGTCTCCTGCCCCGCCGGCCGGTGCCGGTGCCGCGCAACTCCCGGACCTGGCCCAGTCCGCTGCTCCCACCCGCCCCGCCTGCGCCTTTCGTGGGCCCCGCTCCGGCCGCGGCGTTTCGAGACCGGGAGATGCGGCGCGGCCCTGCCCGGGGCCGCCGGGCGAGCGCAGCGTCCCAGACTACGACGAGCGCGCCGCCCACGCCATCTTGGGCACTCTTCAGGGGCACCGCTCCCCCTCCCTCCGCAAGATGGCGGCGGCAGGGTGAGTGACATACTCGGTCACGTGGCGCGGATGGCCCCGCGCTCCCCCCGCGCCGCGCGGTCTCTATGGCTCAGCCGGACACACAGGCGGTGGCGACGAGGGACGGTTGGGCGGACGGAGCCGCGGCGCCCGCACGGCGCCTCCTTTGTCTGCGGCCTCTTCAAGGCGAGCGCTTTCCCCCTCCCTGGCCTTCCGGCGCCCTCGCCAGAGGGCTCGGCTTCCTCCTTCCCGCCGGCAGACGCGGCTGGGACTCCCCGCTGGTGCGGCCGGGACGGGCGTCCTTCCGCGGCCCCTTCGTTCCGACCAGCTACGCTGTGCGTCCTCGGGCGAGCGGGGCTGGGTCCTGAGCGCCCCGGTCCATCCCGCCTCTCCGGGGAGCGGGCGGGCCGGCCCGGAGGGGGTGGTGGGAGGTCAGGGCGGGCTGGCGGCCGCCTCTCCGCCCCGCACCCCCCTCCTCGGCGGGCTGCCCGGGACCGGCGGGCGGCCGCGTTGCCGGGAGGGGCGGTGGCCAGGTCCCGTGCCGCCGCCGTTCCCGCGGGGGGTGGAGCGGGGGGGGCGAGGAGTGCGGCTGGAGGGGAGGTGGGGTGTATGTCTTTCGGCTCTGTTTCTCTGGCCCCCCCGGCTCCTCACTTTTCTTCCTCTCCTTCCTGCATCCCCTCCCCGCCCCATCTGTTACAGGCTTGCGGATCTCTGGCTGTTTGAAATTAAACGTGATCTTTACCAGCTAGGGTCTGTAATGTATCTGACAAATGAAGCTCTTCCCGTCGGTTTCAGGTCATGCAAGGAAAAGGGCAGATCTGGGGAGGGAGCTGGGCGGGGTTTCCCTTTGCTTTCCACAATCAGGCGAAAGGAGTCTGGTTGATGTCTGCAGCAGATAAAGGAGACGAGGAATATCAAAAGACCTCAGAGCCCTTTTATCTTCTCTTTTTCCCTCTAATTTCATTTGTCGCTGCTGTGTTGTCTGCCTGCTCGTTTCCCCCTTCAGAAGGGGTCGGGAGCACCAGGGCCCTGGCTGAGGTAGTAGTTTGTGCTGTTGGTCGGGTTGTGACATTGCCCGCTGTGGAGATAACTGCGCAAGCTACTGCCTTGCTAGTGCTGGTGATGATCAGCTGCAGATGAAGACAATGAAAATGGGAATCCCCTTTGTATTCCTGGGATTGCATGCTGCTGAGGTGGCAACAATTCCTTCTCCTGGTTCTACAGGAGGAATCTAACCTTGGCCACCGGGACAAGTAGTGGGGTTCGACCCCATCCGGTAGGATGCTTCTTCTTTCGTAGAGCTGGATGAAAAATCACTAGTTTCCTGCTGTCTGGAGGGTACCTGAACTTGGGCTGAAGAGCAAGTGCCTGCATTTCTTCCCATGCTTAGACCTTATTATTTACCTGGCATCCTTGAAAGAGGTGGATTTTCTATTTTGTGAAGATGAATCAGTGGCAAACTTGTATTTTGTCTGTTCTGAATATGCAAAACTTGTTATGTGTGATATTAAGTGCTTTTGTCTGAATGGTAAAAAATCTTGAGTATTTCTCTAACAAAAGCAAAAATATGTACTTACCACTTTATATTGATAAGAGTCTTTTTACAATATAGTTGACCAGTTGTACTGTTTGGTGCTCACAATTTTAGGGGAACTTCTGAGATATATTTCCTGTATATTTTAACTTATAGTGAAAAGCAAAGTCATGAATTTGCTGTTGTGAATTAATTAATATTACTGATATATTTATAGTGATGGATAAGGGTATCTTTTTGATACAAGTTTTAGTGTGTTGATTGCTTATTACAATGGCTTAAACTTGTAATAT
Organism: Sturnus vulgaris; assembly: GCF_052056855.1. NCBI lineage: Eukaryota > Metazoa > Chordata > Aves > Passeriformes > Sturnidae > Sturnus > Sturnus vulgaris. Next base: position 44,972,470 of record NC_142247.1, read on the forward strand.
ATTAAAACCTTTACAATAAATGTGCACAACTGTCTCACGTTTTTAAAAATGAATTAATTTTTCTGTCAGAATTTTTATAAGACCTGACTATGAGTCTGTTAACTTTATAGTGAAAATTAAAGCTGTAGCTAAACACTTGAAATTAAGTCGATGCCTTAGTAGTGCTTCTGATTCACAATTCTAATGTATTTATAATATTGAGAAGAAACAGATACTTAACTCTGCCTCTCTTCTTTAATTGTTTGAATTCATTATGTGCTTAGAAGACATGTAAAGGTTGCTCTTGCAGCTCTGCTGAATGTTAAGTGTCTTGCAGAACATAAGAGAAAAAGTTTAATCTGATGATACTCCATTTTTACCCTGTGCACTGCATTATTCTGGTAATTCAACCTTTGTCATGAACTAAAGTTTTCAAAAGCGAGGTATTTTCAGGCTCACTAATAAACCAATAAATTAAGTGTTGTTACTGGTAGCTTTTCTCTGAAGTAAAATAGCAGTCCTAGCTGTTGACTGTTTACAAATTTAAAACACCCTTGGGTTATTTTCCAACTTAGTTGAAGGGTCAAAAAGGATGCTGTAGCTGCCTGCTTTTCACATCCTAACAAACAGCACATTCCAAGCAGAACTTGTTTGATCTGGGAGTTAGGATGGTATTTTCACCATCTACCTGGCAAGTGCTTTAGTGTTATTTGATCTGAATTAGCCTTTCATGGAGCTTGTCTCTGTGTTGACTGTAAAGGAGGTGAAGGTGCTTCAGCTAATCTTAGTGCCTATAGGTGGGTTGTGTGAAATTGTCCTCCCTGTTGTTTTGCTTTATGCTCAGCAACTTAGATAGGATGGGTTTTGGCTCCCTTTGTAGGTATCTGGGGTTGAGGGAAAAAATCAATGAGAGAAAATATGCTTGGTGCTGCCATTAAGCACTTAGTTGTTTTATCTCCTGTGTAAAGTATCTTCCTCAAACTTCACTTGCCACCTGAATAGTAGCTTCTTGTACTGTGGATGACTTAAGGACAATGTTAAGAACCTGTACTAAAATGAGTGCTACTGAAATAATGCATGCAGTGGACTACTGAGATGCTCTGTAATGCATGAGGGGGTTTGTCCACATGGGTCTTGGTTGTGTATTACTCAGTAGGTTTTAGGTAAGTACATGTTAATTGTTTCTTTGAGGAGTTGCATACAAGATGCTTAGCTTTGCTTTGGGGCTATCCACACATTTCTTGGTTCAGAACACTACTTAGTCTAGCATTCAAAATACAGAAGTTAATCCAGTCAAATTTCATCCTTAGTTTTGTCCTAGTTTCAGCTACCATTTATCTGTCCACCTTCCCTAGTGCACTTGTATGATGAAAGTTGCAACATCAAGCTTTGAGGCAAAAAGATTAATTCTTCAGTGGAATGGAGAGCCTTACCTCAGACATGTTGTGAAAGTCAAGGCTCTGAAACTAGCAAGAGTGTCTCCTATTTTGTAAATTTAGTCATTCTTCAATGTGATTTGATGAATTAGTTTGGAAAGAAAAATTTCATCATGCCAATTAAAAAGCAGTACTCTTGGCACATTACTGTCTATGGCATCATCTCTTTCTGAGATTTTTTTTTCCCTTTATTCTTCAGAGATTTCACTCAGTCAAACTTTTTCTGTGAATTTTTTATAGAAACATTCAAATAGGCACATGGCTGAGTTGATGGAATTTCTCTGCAAAGTTACTTAGTTTATAGTGTCCCTATTGTGTATTGTTTGCTGTGCTGGGTGAGAAAGTACTGCAAAAATGTTAATTCATAGCTTTTCTGAGCCCTTCTTTTGACTCATGGAATAATAAAAATGCATTGAGATTCATGCATAGTCGATTAAGCTTTGGATGCTCTTATTCCTTGATGTCTTTTTGCGCTATTGTCTTACCTATTTTGTGAAGAGCAGTCACCAGCTGCTCACCCCTCCAGCTACTGTCTGTCAATGCTGTTTCTAAAGATACTGGCATGCATCAACCTAAAATCTTAGAGCCAAGATAATTGCTTCCCTGCAGGGTGCAGTTGCCCTTTCTGTCACCAAGGAGAGTCCTGGATTCCCATGCTAGCAAAATTGATATTTGAGAACTTGTCTTCACTGGGGGCTGGCTGGGGCCTTTCACTTTATTAGGTCCTGGACCCTGTGCATAATTATGACTGAGACCTCCCGCTTTACATTGGGCAGCAGCTTGAGACAGTAAGAGGAAATGGCAGTTTCTAGAGAATTACATCTCTAAATACATAAGCACTTACTTAAAATGCTTCAGTGCATTAGATAAATTATGTGTGGCTTTAAATTTGATACTTTACCTATAAGAATGAGTACTAAATTAACATAAGGAAATGTTTAGTAACTACAAATCTTTATGTTTAAATAGCTTATGTGCATCTTCCACTATCCTGTGCCTAAGTGTTTCTCAGTGAAATCAGAGAAATTCGTTCTAGAACATTCTTCTGGAGGAGGTTTTATATCTATTACATATATATATATATATATATATATATATATGTATATGTATATACATACGTGGTATGTGCTTCTAGATAGATTCTGTACCAGAAATGGAAGTGTCACTCTAAACAAGTGTGTTTGGGAAAGTGGCCTTACACATGCATTACATTTCTCTAGAATGTCTTGAATATTAGTCTTGTAATATATTTTTGGGTCATAATTTTTACAAATGTATACATTTATTTTTAAGAAAGTAGTCAATCTTTTCATCTGAACAAGTTGAGTATTTTAGCTAAGAGTCTTTTAGCCTCTCAGCTACATTAATGCATAGGCTTTGTGAACTTCTGTCCAAAATGAACGCGTCCTGCCGCTGAAGGTATTAGACACGAGGAGAAATTCAACAGCAAAAGTTGGAGATCTACTGGAATCGCTGAAGTGAAAGGCTTGCATTTAATGGAAAGGAGCAGGAGTGTTTCCTTGGACATGAAAAGTGCTACATCACAGTGAATGCTGCCATGTTTGTTCTGGGAAGCAAGTCAGAAGACTGAAAGTGAACTTCTATTTACTTTCCTTGTCCATGACTTTACTAGCAGCAAAGGCTCTCTTACCTTGTCTTACAGTTTCTCTTCCCAATTTTGGTTACTTCTGCTGTTACTCTGTTTCCTTTGTACCTAAAGTTCTTGCTCTTGCCTTATTAGTTTGTCTAGCCTGCTTTGCAACCAAAAGCAAAACTGCCTGTATTTTCTCCTTCAAACCAAGCAAAACTACCTGTATTTTCTCAGGTGATAGCATTTGAACTTTGCCTGCCTGTTCCAGGCTTCTGGTGAAGGTTTGCAGTGGCGCAAAGAATTATATTGGTGCATGAGATTAACTACATCCAGAACTTAGTGATGCCAGTGCATCAGTACATACATGGAAAAGAAATCCAGTCTTGCACCTTCTTTCATAAGTGCTGGAAGTCTCTTATTCTAGGCCAGCTAAGAAAATAGCATCCATCACACCTAGTTATCAGATCCTTTCCTGGTCCCTGATCACTTTATCCCTATTTTCTGCCCTTTCCACAGTAGCTTCAACTGTTTTCAGCCACTTGAAAGAAGGTTGATGTTTTAAAAGAAAATTACTTCTGACTTCCCTGAAAATAGGTTTAAACATCTCATCAAATTAGTATGATACAGCCAAATTCCTCCTTTCAGATGAAGAGAACTTGGAGTATGCCTGATCCCATTCTGAAGGATGCTTTGCCATCCATTTCACCCTTTGCAAGACGAGAGAATTTTGTCTTAAAATTAACCAGTCTTGTCCCACAAAAATGAGATAAAGGAATTGGTATGAAAATGCTGGCACTGAATGAGAAAGGTGCCATTTATCCTGTCTTCTCTGTCGAGGTTTGTAGGTATTGGAAGACGGGATAGTTTTGCTGTTATTAAACTTTTGAAGTACCACATTAGGAGGAATTCTCCAAGTGATAGCCCAGTGACCTTGTATTACCTGAGGTGTATGTTCCTAGAAAGAACATTATTGTGGTGCTGAGGCTTTTGACCAGAAATGCAAGAGCATCTGTTGTGTGCCACCTGCAAAGAAAAATAGTAGGTGTGAAGGCAAGTAAAAAAAAAAAAAAATGACAACAGCTTTTCAGCTTCTTTGAAATCTGCTTTTTAAAAATCTGATTTCTAGTTTATCCAGTAAAAATCAGTGTATTTTGTGTCTTTGGTTTTTGCTGAGGTGTTGTGTTTCAGGCTGAAGCTTAGTTTTCAGTCTAAAAAGGGTCTTGTTCACCCCCAGAGTTTCTGCACCATGCTCTTAAAGGAGAGCTTGGTCCAATTAAGTTTCCAGAATGAAGCTTCCGCAAGATTAAAATAAACCTAAAAATACTAAGTTGTAATTACTAGAAGCTTTGCTCATGATAGTGAATTACATTTCAGTATTTGAAATATGAAGTGGTGCCTTTTTTCCTTAGGTAGGTGTAAGTGAAAGTGTATCAGTCTTGTCCAGAAAAATTACATGCATTGTGGTTTTGTAGGTTTTGTAGGGAGGTTTAGATAGGGTATTAGGAAAAGGTATTTCATCCAGAGGGTGGTTGGGCACTCAACAAGCTCCCCAGGGAAGGTGTCACAGCACCAGCCTGACAGAGTTCAAGAAGGATTCGGACAAGGCTCTCAGGCACATGTTGCGATTCTTGGGGTGTCCTGTGCAGGCCCAGGAATTGGGCTCAAGGATCCTAATAGTCTCCTTCCAACTTAGGATATTCTATGAACCTTGCTGCACCGAGTTCTGGTTAGCTGGTAGAGTGGACAATTACTTTAGAATTGGTAGATCTGATGTCTGAATCTACTACTGGGATGGTGATTAAAAAACTTACTGCATGATGTTTTCTCTATAGTTCTCAGGCTAAGTAGAAAATAAATCACTTCTTACCTCCACTTACCTATTTGCTTACTTCATTAGGAGCCATAGACAGTGGGCTGTACCGAATGTGTTATCTGTCCTTTCTGAGATCTTCTTTCCCAAGGTGATAATTGTAAGTGCTATCAGGATGCACACATGCATTGTCACAGTCTGGATTTGTCTTGTGCTTTTCTCTGTCATGTAATCCTACCTGATTTACACACTGATTTCAGTCGTGCTGAAATTTGGCAGCCTAGGGTGTGGTGGTGACATAGTAATGCAAAACCTGCATACGGACCCAAGAAATGCTTCTGTCAGCAAGGATGCAGTAGGTTATTTTTGCATAATCTCATGTAGGTTTGGCTAGAATGCCTAAAGGAAGGTAGGTCTGAACTGGTATCAAGTGAGAACTAGTAGTGCTATACATTAACGTTAAATGTTTATAGGTGTGCCAGTCTTCCAGCTAAGACATTATTTTCCAGGTCCCTCAGGTTTCTTCCCTCTCCTGTGACTGACTTTTCCACTGCTCCCCGGCCTTATGAATGTCCTTCTTCTTTCCAGTACCTGAAAGATTGCTTATTCATCATGTTAGTCTCTGATGTCATACATGATCTGTCATGCATGTGCCTTTGCTACATTAGTACATGGTTGTAGGCTAGAGTAGAAAAGAAAATAGGGAAGGGTGGCAGAGGAAGCAAGTGCTTAAGTTTATCAATCCTTTTTAACAGTTGTAAAGTAAAAATGGTCTAATAACACAAGTGCAGGGCTTAAAGAAAGCAGATAAATAGTAGTGATGCTAATCAAAGCACAAAATTTTCAGTGCCAAGTCTAGTGGGAGCAGAGGTGCTTGAATATTTATGCAGCAGGTTCTGCCCTCCCTTTCCCAGTCTTGTACTACCTATGGTTCTGCTGTTGTAGCAGCATGATGGTCAAGTGCTTAGAATATCTCATGGCTCTTGACAACATCCAACAGCCACCATATGAGCTGCAGCTAGCTGAAGGTGAATCTGGAGGTGGTGTGTGAACAGTTCAGATGCCATTAGGATTTTTGGTGTCAGAAAGCTTTAATGCAGATGGCTCAGCTGGTCATGAAGTTCATGTGTAACGCTGTGGTCAGCTCATGCCAAGGATGGACTTGGCATTTGCCCAGAAAATCCTTTATGGTAATTCTGAGGTCTTTGTGGTACCCCCCTCAGCCTCCTGTTGACTGGAGTGGTAGTAGGGGTTGCAGGCAGCTGTGGAGCAGCACAACCCATTGTCAACAACCAGCAGAGACTGAACCACTGGAACTGAGCTGTGCACAGGGCTGCTTCCCAAGGCCTGTCTACTCTGGCACTCTTAGTCTGGCAGAGCTTACTCAAGGCTAAAATTTGCAGTTCTGTATATGGATGCCAGTATTGTTCATTCCGGCTATCACTGCTTAGGAAGGCAAAATACCATCCATAATGACAGCTGCAGATGGCAGAGTGACTGGGACAGTACACGTGGAGCATTTACTGTTACAAAGCAATCCAAATAGTTTCTTCAGTCACAGTCCAACATACTTAACACTGTCAACCATGAAGTACCATATACACTAGCAAAAAAAGTAGGCTACATCTGCAGGATGTGTTGTATAGAGACCTAAAAGTAGTTTAAGGTAACAGATGGCAATTCTCGGTTTGTTATATAAAATTATTTGTAAACGTCAGGAAAAAGATAGAAATAGAATTAATTCAGTCAAAAATTCCTGCAGGTTTAAAGAACATATTGAGATTATATCTGATGTATAATAGGAGTGTTTGACAGCAAAATTATTGCAGAGTACCCAGTGTTTTGAAACTAATCCTAAATGGTAGAAGAGGAGGGTTCTCTCTTAATCTCCTTTGGAATTCGTTGATTGGGAAAAGGCTGTGCTGCTTTTACCTTCAAAGTCAACACCAGTGTGGGTCACCACACTTTAGGGTTCAATCATGATGTTTGAAATCCCAAAGTTCTCAGACTAAGCCAAGATATCAAGGACTGAGGTCATTTTACCATCTTTACTGACTGAGCTAGTCCTAGCCATTACTCAAAATACCAAAGACTTCACTCCTTTTACCCCTTTGTGCTTTTGTTTCTCCTTCTTTTCTAGTCTTCTGATTTTTTCCTTTCTGCTAATCAAGTTTCATTTCATTAGCCAAAAACTTGCCTTCTGCAACCTTGTGACCAGGTACAAAGCAGTGTCTGATAAGCTAAGTTAGTACCTACAGAAAGTGTGCTAAAAGCTAGCATAGGGTTTCTCAGCAGTGGTGCATGAGCAACATATATTCAGTCTCTTAAAAATAAAAATTCTGCTGTTATGAGAAAAGAGAATGTATTGAGAACAAGACTGTTTCATGGCAGTTGTTTTATGAAATGCATTTTTTAAGAACATAGAGTAATTAATTACTTTGAAGTTATGACTTTGTGAATTTTATTCTTCTGAGTCATTTCTTGAAAGCCCACTTGTCTACCTGTGCCCATCAGTGCAGATGATAGAAGGTGATGCAACACCAGCCACAAGAAATGACTATGAATCTATGAATGCAATGATGGTAGCAATAGTAACAGTACAGATGAAACATATTTCCACTAAAAGGCTAAAATTTAAGTTAAATGACTCTGACTGTATTTACCGCTGATGATAATTAGCAATTTAGTTCCTTTCCATAGGAAGGCGGCTGAGAGCAGGAAGTAGAGTATTCAGCATTTTTCTGTTACACATATACATTCCACTTCCTTCATCTCATCTACAAGACTGTTTTTATGCACATATATTCTGTACCACTTTTATGCCTGTCAGTAATAGCTGTAATCCAACAGACAGTTCTTTGAATATGAGGTGGAGTCAGCACCTTTAACCTAAAGATAAGTCAGGCTGATCATACATCTTGGATCTCTCAAATTCTTACTTTGCTACTCCCCAACCAGTTGTGTACTGCAGCATCATGCATTTGCACACAAGCAACTGATGATTTATATTCTCTCCAGCAAAATTCCTGGTGACCCTCTCTCTCTTAAGTCTATGGATGGCAACAAAGTTTTCAGTGTGGGAGCAAAATGGAGCTTCACAAAGGACTTTCCTTATGGTCCTGCAGCTTTAAAACTCTACTTGGAGGCTTTCTCTTACCTCTGCATTTATAAGCAATATGCTGTACACCTGATTGATAATTAACAGCTTTTTCTTTTTGAAGACCAAATCATGATGGAAGTTACTGGGCCTGATCCTTTCTCCAGGAGATCTCAGGTAATGTTAAAACTTCTGGTAAACAAACAACCCCGCACCCCACTACTATCCTAATTCAGTTCCATAAGCTTCTTTACAGCAATTTTCTTAGCATTGAGGTGAACATAAGCACAATGTTCACTTCAGCTGCCACAGTTAGTTCTGGTCTTTTGCAGGCAGAGCAGCGTAGCTCCAGCCTGCTGTCCCAGACAGATTTGTTTTGAGTTTCTGTGGCTCCTCTGCTGCCGGTGCTGTGCCTGCTGTGGTGGTGGCTGGTGTCCCACAGTGGCATTTCCCTGTACCTCTGTGGTGTTGGGTGGGCTCACACCAGGCTCATATGCTCATGGTGGAGGGTGTCACCAAGCTCACGCTGCTTCCTCCCTCCAAACACTTCCTCGTGTCTGTGGTCCTCCACACATCACCACATGCAGTGCTTTTAGTTTGTGATTTGAATTCTCATGGATAGCTTATGCATTTCTGTGGGCAGAATACTTAGCTGTAAGATGTGCGGTGTTTTGACTGGAGGATTGCAGAGAGGTGCTCCTGAATCCTGTTCTGTGTATGCTGTGCACTCCTTAGGCAGAACCAGGCTTTTCCTGGTCATGCCACATAATCTGAGCCCAGCAAACCCCCAAGCAGTGTCCTTTCTTAACTTGTGGGTAGTTGCAAGACACTTGCAACACCAGTTTTTGTTGGGTTTTGTTTGCAACTATATAAGAATGGCTTTAATCACAGCCTTGGGCAGTCAGTGATTTCCTTCTAGTGTTTTCCAAGAGAAGTCTGCTTCTGGTCTTTGTTTTGGGGACCATAAGCAGGAGTGGAAGTGGGTTGATCCAGAGCTGGGGAGATCAAATAGCATCAAAGGAAGGGAATGTCTCTTTCCCCATCTTAGTGGTAAACACATTGGCACTTGAGCACATTTGTCTGCAGATTGTTCTTGCAGTAATTAAAGACACCTGTTCATGAAAATGTTTCTCAGAAGTTCAAAGAAATGAAGGATGATCATGTAGGGCTCATCAGTTATTAGCATTTTTTTCAAAGGTCCTGTCCTCTTATTATCTGTCTCTTTTTAAGCAGAAATATTTTTGTGAATGTGGTAACTGAGATTTTTTTCTTAACCAAAAAAACCCAACAACCTAAGTGAATCTGTATATTCTAGATTCTAGTCCTGTACTGCTAGTGCTTCAGCAGTAAACGTCACATCATAGTTTAGATCCTGAGATGCCAATTAAGCCTTCCTTAAGAATATTAAACAAGAGAAGTCTGAGATGAACAGTACTCCAGAATATCATGTGGACTATAGCTTGTAAAATAGAATGTCTTTAAGGTTGTTATTTTTGTGATGAAAAATATTTGTGCTTTTAAACTAACCTATAACATTGATTTACATCTATGTGTTGTGCCATTGTGAATTAGTTCATGGTAAATTAAGGGACAGGAAAAAAAAGAAGACAGACCATTTGCTAAGAAGTAGTCATTTCTTCCAAAGTGTTTGTAATGTCTGTGCTGTTGAGTACAGTTATTTGTAATTTTCCAGAAGCAAATTTGAGCCCATCCAGAATAGGATTTAAGTGGGAAGAAATACATAGCATTATTTTGGGATGAACAAAGATGCAGGTTAGTGCTCTGAAGATTTATTTTCTTTTTCAGGGGATTTATGTCACAGGTAAAAACAGTGTGAGAAAACATTTTAGTGTGCTACTCATTGATTATTTTTTTTCCCCTGTAGATTTGAATTTAGGCAAACTAATACTGCACAGAATTTGTAAAATTCCTCTGAAGTCTCTATAGTGTGCTACAAGGAACAACACAAGATTGATGGCAGCACAAGAAGATGGGAAGAAAATGCTCAAGCTGACATAGAACTCTGTGTATTCTTCAGGCCTCAAACATAGGCTTCAGCTTTGTTTTATTTGTATGGGATGAGGGTTGGTTTTATGGGTACCATTGGTCCCTCAAACCTTTTAGTGAGATTTATTGTGTTTGTGCATGTATTCTTCAATGTCTTGACAATATGTATGAGATTTTTGTGGAAGCTCTACATACATCATAATTTATTCTATTGTCCTAGTCTTTTCATTTCTTAAAATTACTGTTATTATTTCATATTTTGAAGGGCTGAAATGCTGTTTTCTGTTTTTTTCCCCTGTTGTATGGAGATTAAGTGGACTATCTTAGTTTTAGGTCAGATAGCATATCACCAGGACAGCAAAATGACTGTAAGCATTCGTCCCCCATGGATGAAATCCCAAACTGCAGCATTTCTATCTCTCACCTTGAAAAAACGATTACTGAGATCTTTGTAGATGGGCTTTAAAGCTGGGCATAATCCAGTGGTGAATGAAATGCATAGCCATACAAATCAGTGACATTTAACTCCACCACAAGTCAGTTCAGGTGGTAGGAGAAATTGGTGGTAAGAACTGTTTTCAGCCCATTTTCCTGCTTTGCGCTCCTAAACACACACCTCCTGTGTGATTTCTGTGCAGGTGCACACACTTGTGCAAACACACTTTATTCTGTATTCAAATTTTCTAGTTCAAGTAAACTTTTAAAGCACTTTAATTTCATTCCATGCTCCTCTTAAAAACAGTTGTTATTTCTGGAGAGAGAGAGTAGTCAACTTTTCCTTTGCCTTTCATCCTTTCTCCTTTAATTTGTATGAAGAAATTCTATCACTCAGTTGTGACGTTTCAGCAGTGGATGCTACACTGATTTTAACCTAAAGCATATTCTTCTGAAGTAAAGCGTAGATATATTTACTTGTCGACAGATATGCTCTATAACTTCCATAAAGAGCACTGAATGATAAAAATAGTAAAATATGTGAAGCATTTAGGTGTTTCTGAAATCTAGCCTTAAAGAGAGCAAGAGTCAGCAATTCCTTGTGCCAATCTCTTTTATCTCTTGCAAAGCTATTTCTCATTTACTGTTTTGCTTAGCAATTCCATTTCACAGTGTGCTTTAGATTCCCAACAATAGAAAAAAGAATTACTTAAGAAAAAACAACTTGCAAATCCAAAACCAAGCATCTGTTTCTGCATAGTTCTAAACGAACCCTACCATTTCTTAACTAATGAGAATCTTTTCCATGTGGAATAAATTCTTAGTTCTTAGCAGCATTAGTAATGCTTAAAAAAAGTATTTAAAATGGTTTGGGTGCCAACTGCCTTTGATTGTCTCAGTAAGACACTCAAACAGAGCTTCTGCTCTAAATTAATAAGGCCAATCACAGCCACAAAAAGCCCAGAATGACCAATCATTCTTCTGGTGTCCTCACTATCTTTACTGAGATCAGATAAATCACTTTCAAGCTGTTAAATCCATGATCATAAATTAGGGCTCTGTTTTTACAGCACCTTGTGGGAAATTCTCATGGTTAAATTAATCTAACAGCTGCAGCAATGAGCACCTCCCATAAGATCATGTGAAAAGTTCTCCCCCTATACACCATCTTTTTTTAAAAAGGAGGAAAAGGACCGAATTATTTGTTTTTACCTAGCACACAAAATGGAATCCCTTCTTCTATCGCTGCTAATTCATGTTTCAATTGTACCCAGCTGTTTAAATTGCCCTGTGCAGAGATTGCCTTGATCCCCAGGTGCTGGTACTCCATCTGTGCTGCTCTGAGAGACTACTTATAGCTGAAGTCAGGCTGTAGTGACTGCTGGGATGGAAAACTCATTTCTCAGCCTGGCTTTTATTTACACTCATATTAAAGATCCTTTCACTCATGTTGGAGTGGCAGCTAGTGGCTGCAGTAAGCACTTGGCATTGAGCCAAGCAGTGACATTATCATGTCGATGAAAGATAGGCTGCTTCCATTTTAGCCTTTCACTGTTCCCTTCTTTCCATCTCTATTTGCATGAAGAAGGATGATTATTGAAAGAGATTGGGGGACAAAAGGATGAGAGAATCCTTGTCAAGTAAGCTTTTCAAGGGATAAACCAATGATTTGTGACCAATTTTGAAAAATCTTATTAATTTCCTACTCCTTTCTCTTAATTGCTGTTAGAGTTTATTCTCACATGAAGCAACAGAGTTGCTCATGCTCTGCTCGCATCGTTCCCCAGCTGCTACCCCTGTGAACATGACCCTGGATATGTCTGCAATGTTAAGGTTTCTACTTCATCCCCAATGCAGGTCACACAGAGCCACAGTAACACCCTCAAAGCATTTTTCTCCTACAAATATGCCTCTTGGAAATTAATCACCTCCTTGGGAGCAAGCAGCTCGTTGCACACAGCATGTTATGTTAATGGGTAGGGCAAGGGGAGAGTGTCTGGGGGAGGCTGGCAGGCAATCATCACACTATGGCCCTAGATGCATTTAAAAAACCCAATAACTATTTCTCCAGAAACCTCAGCACATTTGTTTTTAAGAGCAATACCAGATTGGTAAAAGCAACACAATCCACCTCAGCTGTTGCAAGAAAGTAACCAACATTGTTAAGTGCCAACTATAGCCCAGTACAACAAAGAGGAGACCCACAAAACCTCAAGTCTATCTACCAAGCTTTATTTGTGAGACAGCCCATGACCTGAAGTGCAGCAGCTGTGCAGGTTCTTGACTGAAGGCAAAACTATGCTTTTCTCTCTTTGCCTGTTTCCCGAGCAGAAAGAGAGATAAGTCCTTCTATTTTCCATTTTCCTGAATAGAGAAGCAGTGGCTCTACTGAGAGGTTTACAAGGGTTGGTGTTCATGCTCTTGAGCCTTTTTATAGGTGGTTCCTTTACAAAAGGAAAGGAAAGGAAAAAAAAAAAAAAGGAGGCTATATCATGAGGGATTTATCCCTTTACTTAGATGTTCAAGTCATCTGTTGTTTAGCCATTACTTAACCTTGCAGATCCTCACGAGGTGTAGGCTCAACTCATCACCAGGAGGCTGTTGGTTGTCAGGGGCAGATGCTTCACTGGCCCAAGTTCTCTGACAGCCATAGTCTGCTGCATTCTCAGTAGTTGTAGAGAGATGCAGCTTTTTAGTACAAAGGTAGCTGTTGAATCCTCCAAAGAATGAACAAAATCAAGTTGTTCCCAGTTCAATTTTTAAAACTCAATTTTGCCTCCACTGAGTATGAGGTGCCTGGAGAAATGGGTATCTTATTAGTTGCTGCTTAAAGTTATTAATTTTTCCTGTATGTACATATATATGTGTGTGTGTGTATAACTACATATATAAATAATTATGTATGTTCAATTTTTATATTCTACAAAAGGTTATTTATTAGAACTAAGTCTGTGCCATATAGCTTGGTTAGCCTCAGGACTCCAGGTTTGTTGGGTGTTTTTTCCTCATTTTCTAATTGACTTAATACCTAAGTCCCCAGCTTCCAGCTTTCCTAATGAAGCCAGCACCACTGAAACCCTGCAGGAGCAGAAAAGAATGACTGGGATATTTTTTATAACAATAAATATATATTTTCTTTTTTTTTTTTGGCACTAAACAGATACTCCGTAAAACATCCTTCTTAAAAAATGTAACCACAGTAAAATTTACCATCTCGGCATTATGTTTTACATTTTTCCCATTCACAGAATACTTATAAATCTGGATGTGAAACTGAGTCTGAAAGTTATGTTTTGGTTCTTCTCTGGTTCATTTAAACTGCTTCTATGCTGGTGCTCAAGCAGAGGAGTAAGAATGATGTTCCAGATCTTTCAGCATATTGTAAGTTCCCAGATGTAAAATTCAATTGCATGAATGCTGGCAAAAAACAAGCACTAAGAGGGGGCACAAAGACCAGCAAAGTAACTTTCTTTTTTTTAATTGGGAGCATACTGAACACAATCCTCAGGAAATGCAGCCATAAGAATTTTGTATTAGGAGCTTGTTCATGGAGTACCTTGATCTCAGCTATCAATGAGATGCAGTTGACATTTGGCAGACAAAGTTCTAGGGAGAGCTGGCGGATGTTAAGAAATAAGACATTTGGTGCAATTAGCTGTGGTACAAACACAGGAATGAAAGTAAACAGGCACAACATGGGGACAAGAGGATTTTTCAGAATTGAGGCCTAAATAGCTCATGGCTGCAGGAATCCCCTGCTCTTTGTACATTCTTTGGCAATCCCTCCTTTAAATAACTGGTTTGTCTGCTTCTAGATCTTGGATAACTGCAACTGGGTTTGGCTTCTCCCTGTCTCCTCTTGTCCATCCCAGTACTGCACTGTACCCTGATACTGCTGCCTCAGCCCACATCTGAGACAAAGGGCTGCAGGATTAAAAATTAAACTAATACACATTTAAGATATCTGGATGGGCAGGGTCAGTCTAAATACTGAACAGACTGAAATGACTGCTTTTACATCCTTGAGCTTTATTGAACATTATACTGGGCAGAGAAATGGTCTCTATTTAGGAACAATTTGTGCTATTTCATAATGTGACTGCCTAGCCTTCCACAATAACTCTCGTGGGAAAGCGGGATCTTTCCTTGCAGTTTTACTGATGGATATCTTGCAGAATTTCCATATCCTTAAGTCTTACCCTTTTAAATCAAAACCAGCAAAATTTCAGGTTTCTTTGCTTAGTCCCCAAAAAGTTGTAGCAATTACAGAAATACACAATGACTATCATATGAGAAGCTAAATGCTCCATCTGTGTCACAACCTTTCCCAGACAGCCCTTATTTTGCCAAGGAGAAGTAGTTTTCCTGGAGAATAACTGAGCCAAAGAACTGGGGTAGCAATGGTCCAAAAAGCTGAGCCTTCTAAAACCAACTTAAAAAGCATTAAAGTTTCCCCTTTCAAACTGGAGAAATAAAATATTACAGGCATGTAAGTTTTAATTTAAACGTAATGAGCAATGTTAGGATAATGAAGAAACCATTTCCTTTTCTATGAGTCTTCCCTTTAGCTACCAGCATTCCTGCATTGCTGGTGATGCTCTTGCTGTCAGCACCTGCAGGAAGCAAGTGGTGGGAGGAGGTGGATGGCCAGGGACTCAGCAGCTCATCTCAAACAGCAGTTAACGACTCCAAATGTTTTAAATCTGAGAGGGGTGCAGTAAGAAGAGGAAAGGAAAGAAAAATACCACTCCATAGCATAAACAGAAGATGCTATGGACAGATGGAAGATGCTCTGTTGGAGTCCAGTCTGTTGGGAAAGTCCTTGAATTACCACAGACAAGAACACCCAACCAAGAGACTTGTAGATCTAGGGATGACTGAGAAGCTCACAGAAAACACCAAACCACTACAGCTGGTTCTGTGCTATCTTGACAGAGGAACACTGTGAGGGATTGATTTCTGTCGCTTAAGGGAATAAATGCTTGTGCTCAAGATGAGAGATACTTTGACTCTTTTGAGGCCAAGAAATTATGCACTGAAACACATAAGAAAAATAATGTTATTCTAATATTGGGTGGCCTCAAATTCATGAAGGTTCAGAGATCTTATCTGTCTACATATCTAAATAATCAATCTTAAATTAACTATACTAAAGATCTAATTAGTTCTTCTGCTGCGGCTACCTCTCTTCCCCCCTTTACATTTTGTGGCAGTGTCATGGACTATTGCTAGAGCTTCAAATTTATGATTAAAGATTCTTAAGTTATTTAGAGTCTCCAAATAATGTATTTACCTGTAGACACATTTTGTCTACCTTCATCTAGCTCCTTTGTAACAATTTCACCCTCAAAGCACCATTTCCTCTGAAATTATTTTAACATCCCAAAAAAGTTATGGCATCCTTTGTTTTGCAAAATGGTGGATTAAAAAAAAAAATCCTTCCTCCTAACAAGAACAGGATGTGCAAAAACCTTGATTTATATAAGCCTTCCTGGAAAGCATGAGAGAAACTCTGGAATCAGTAAAAACCACTATGTAAAAGCATAAAGAAATCAACTTTCTGCTCTACCAGGATATATTAAGACAAAATTTTAGGCTTTCATTTTACAGAAACTGTACAAAATACAATAAATTACTGGGATTGTTCCCTTATGTCACTTTAGTTAACTGGGCACATTCAGTAGGATGCATGAATGAATTATTTGGCAAAGTACTGACTTACTGCCTACATGAATTACAGAAACCGCTGTCCTAATTTGAAGAGTTGTATGGTTCACCTAAAAAAATTTAAACTAAGAAGCCTTACTTGATCTACAAGCTTACAGAATTTAGGGCATAGGAAATGCAAAAGGATGATGTGGAATGAGGTCCTTTAGGTTCAGTTAGTGTGCAACAGTTCCTTGTCACTGCATGCTACCAACACTTATTATTCAGCTGACACCAGCAAGCCAAGCAAAGCTGTGCTGAAGTTTTAGTTGCACAGCAATTTTAAATTTGACACTGAGGTCAGACTGCAGTAATAAACTGTAAGACTTAAGGGGAGAGTAGTGAAGCAAGAGTGAAAGAAAATAACACATTGCCTCTCTCTGCACTCTCCATTGTGCTTAGTGGATACAATGGACATATGCAACACTTCAAAAACCGAAGCAGCACTAGAACAGATGTTTTCAGTTCTCTTTTACTAAGCATGATATGAAATAGGAAGCAAGAGAACCACTTGTGCTACAATGCAGTATTTCAAAATATAATGAGTAGATACATGCCCAGCTCTCATTCTCTTGCTGGCAACCCAGGTGGGCACTGTCCTGTGCCCTGGGCTGTGCTGGTACAGGGCAATGCTAGTGTGGGTTCCTGCATCTTCAGTATCTGCAAAAATACCTTTAGTTACTAAATAACCATGATAGCTTGCTTCAGCGGCATCTATAAATTCACCCTTACTCGAACATAAACTCAGAGCAGAATTTCAGACAGTGATTTCTAAGGAACTGAGGATGAGGGAAAACTTACTCCAACTATGTTGTCATTTCCAAAATTACATCCAATGCCTCGGAGAGCACTGGACCACTTTGCATAGCTCTTCACTGAGTCAGACCATGACAACTGGCAGTCTGAGTGATGAATCATGATCTGATGGTAGCACAAAGCTCTCACAGCTACCCGACAGCTGAACTCTTCCAGATCAACCCATCCACTAATGCACCTCAAAGGAATTGACTTCACTAACTCAAGAGTCAGAACTTTTGTCAGTGAATCACCAGTTCCCTTGTAAAGCAGAGTGTGCTACTTGTCCACATTGCACAATTAGTAATACACATAAAGAAACTCGGGGAATGTTCATGACAAAGGCAGAATAAAAATGATTATACATCTAGATGGATTATATAATATATAATTTAAAATTTTATTTTAAAACTTTGCACATACACTTCTTCAGTATCCTCCTCTTTCGTTCATTGCACTGAAAAGTTTCAAAAAACACAAAATATATCCTTTTACTAAACATTTTTTGTTCTTAGGTTACAAAAAGATTAACATTTCACAGTCACAAAGCAGAAGTACATTGGTCCAAAACATCTTCCTCCAGCAGGTCGTCCTTTCTTCAGGACATAAAAACCCTGGACAGTTGTACAGATCTCAAGATATTAAGATGAAGTGCCCATTGAAGGAAAGATAATTGTGGCAGGTATTAAAAAAAAATCAAAATTAGACACCTATGAAAGAACACCAACAGTAATGGATTAAAAAAAAAAAGAAAACAGAATGAGCATGGAGGTGGAGAAGGTTATCTTCCTTCAAGTACCTCACAGTTCGAAATACAGCAGCACAGTTACAGCATCGTTTGGTCACTCTTTGACAGCCACATCACTGAGTCTTCATCTAAGACACATGGAGGAAAACACATACCTAAAATGTCCAGGAAGAACAACAGTTCCACACAGTTTAACATTCATGTTTGATGGAAAAATGCTGAAAGTATTAGTACATAAAATGTAAAATAAAAGGAAAATACCAAGGCTGGAAGAAACACAGCAGATTTGTTTGAAGCATGTAGTGTTCTTTAAAAACCTAGCAGAAGTTCAGAGCCAAAATCTGCCCAAACATCAAGAGCAGTTCTTCAGAAACATCCTGGAGAGACAGAGTTGACAGTACCTCAAAAGCCTCTTGTCACATTTCAATATAGAAATAACCGCAAATGGAAATCCACTATTTACAGCAGATTCTGACCACTTCTCCTTTAGCTTGTTAGACCTGTTTTGTAGAATTAATTTTAAAAAGTTCTCTCTCCAGTGTGAGGCCACTTAACAGCAGCCCTCTCAGACAATACACTTCTGTGTTCATGAAGGAAGCACTGTTGTCTTAATGCAACAAAAGATGGTTGTGTGCCTTACATAATCAGGTGTAAATTAAATTTCTAACCACCTTCTTCATCAAATTAAATAAAGAAAACTTTAGGCTGTAGTGCAAGAGAAAAATACCTGAAATAGCTGTTCTACTTTCTGCAACAGTATTTCTGGGAGAATGGTAAAAGCTTCTTGGTTTTGAGTTTCTAGAAATGGGACTGGACAGTGTTACATTGCAGCTAAGTGCAACTCCTTTACTGGTGTCTTTCTTTGACATTATCCATGGAAGGACAAGAATTTGCCCAATTTTCTAAGCAGTGCCTATGCACAGGCAAGGCAGAGCACTGTGTGCAATAGCAATATGAATGCAGATGTAACTCAGGGCCGAGGTTCCTTGCTGCTGAGGATGTAGAAGTTTTGGATACTAAGGGAACTGGCAAAAGCCAGAGCATGCCTGCATCAGGCAGTAACTGACACGCCAGGGATCTAAAATTTGGACTTGGTGCCGAACTTGCTCCAGTTTGAGGACACAAGCTGTCTGCTTGTAACTCAGGAGCTTCACTAAGCCCTAGAACAGCTGCACGTCTGAAAATGTCAGTACCTATCCTGCACCCACCTGAAAAATGGCATTGTGCACCAGGAATCCTGCCTGCCATCAGTGTTTTCTAATGTTGTGCAATGCAAAGTAATTCAGCCTTTAAAGGGAATTGGAAGTGCTTTTAATTATTCTTTCTTCTCACATAATACCTCCCCAATAAATTACTCCTGCCTGCTGCTTCTGTGAGCCTTAGGTGTGTATATGTATTTATACCATGCCTTGAAGCAGAGCACAACCCTAGTCCAGGTATGAAAGAATCTCCTACGGAAAGCAGGTAAAAGGGAAAGCCCAAGTACTAATGCATGGATCAGAGATGTCCCAGACACTCCAAGGAGGCAAGCATCTAAACGTGTAACAGATACTTCACAAAAAAGTGAAACAGAAAGTGTCACAGCATGGCTTCAGTCACATTCGATTATAAAACCTTTTACTTAAGTTTTCAGAAATCATTAATTGATGCTAATTGATATCAATCATTGATACTGTATTTCTGCCCTTTCCAGGAGAGGGGCTGACAGTGAACATAACTCAGCCTGGGCCCAGCTGCTGTAGAGAAGCTCCTGATTGATGGCAATGCCTCAGATGAACAACAAACACTGTGCAGGCTGATTCACCAGCCCACCAGATCATGCTCTGAGAAGTCACCTGCCGGTTTGCTCCCACCAAGTCATGCAGTCTGCCAACCCATCTCTTCAGGGGTACATTTAAAAACACCCCTGAATGAGAAGGTGCCTTTTCCATTGCCTTGAAGTTTCACTTTCAAGTTTTGGCAAATGCTACACTGGAAATCTATTTCCACCACTCCGTGGTTTCATAGCGACCGGTATGTGCGTTTACACCATGCTACCAAACAAAGACCAACAGTGCATAAGCACTGAAATATTTGACTTGGGCTTGTAGTTGGTACCAGCAAGCACCAGCATCTTTGCTGTTCAGATGATTTCACCAGATTTGCCAGCACTAATTTCTTTGTCTAAGAGTATCTGAATTGCTAGAGGACTACACAACTGCGTTTGTGAAGAGACAACAAGAGTTACACAGAGCATGAAAAGCATGTTTACAAGTTTATTAGGCCAAAAAAAAAAAAAGGTGCAAGAGAAGAGCTCTTGCTTTAAGTTTAAAACATATGAGGGACCATGTGAAAAATATTCTAGACTCCAAGCCTCTTTTCACCCAGATGCACAGAGAAAAGAGATAAAGAGAAAAAAAAAAAAAAAGGAAAGAAAGCATGAAAACACATAATCAGATATGCCATTGATTTATACTGAAGCTCTAGAATATAAAACATCCATGTTCTATACAGTTTTGTCACATGAGGCACTGCGGAACTCATGGAACAATTTTCAGGCTAAGAGGACACAGCTTGCTGCAATGTTGGAGCTGTTCCACTCTCCACATTGTCTGCTTTCATCCTGAAACTCCTCTCGGTCTAGAGATTTGGAGGAAGACTAGTTTAAATACACAAAACGGTACTTCCGGATGCAAACACAGCATCTGGGCAGCTGCACTGCACTTAGGATGCGCTGTGTTTATACAGCACATCATAAATTACAGAGCTGGCAAGATCTGGGTCACACCTGTTCAGGAGAAAGTCTGCAAGGGGCACAGCATCTCTTTCTCTTTTGGAAAGGGCACGTTTGTGAGCTCCCTAGTCAATGCCCTACAATGATGTCAGCTCCCTATCTTTTCTTACTGAAGAAGTACAAACCAGATGAACAGCTCCACACCAATGTGGTCTGGGTACAAATGAAGTGGAAGTTCGCTCCCCACACAATATACCTGCCTGTATGCTAGAACTTTCTGATTTTGTTTTCTCTTAAATTCCTGCCAGTGAAGTAAGAGTTGGACTAGGCAGCCAGGTTACACTGCAGACTTGCTTACTTGTTTCTCTCCTGGACTACTGCTTTCATGTCAATAATGTTTTACACAAATTTTCTTTATTTAAATTGATTTATCACTGCTCAGAAAAGAGCTGCTGAAGCAAGCCAAGGGCTTGTATCTATCACAGTCATCTTGTGATCCTTGAGTACAATTCTCAATGCCAAGAGGACAGAAAGTTTTAAGCTTTCTGATCACCGAAGTCAAGCAGGTGAAGATATACTGAATAATAAATGAGGCAGGAAGAACTGAAATACCTTTGAAATAGATCATTATCTGGGTATCCAAATTGCTAATGAGAACAATACCACTATTTCAAGTAAAAGTCCAACTGAAAATACACTCAGGAGCCTAATCAAATGTACTAAATCTCAACTGATGGAAAAAATTTATGGTCAGGGATCCTTTCAACAGGATTAAGCAGGCAGAACCATTCAATGAATGTAAATCTCTGATCCAAAAGGAACCACAGCCTCCAAGTAAAAATCACATAAAGTTGAGTTTGCATGCTCTGTATAATCATGGTATACACACAACAAGAAATCTAGACAAGTAACTCCTCACACCAAAATAAATTCTGCCATACAGGACTGTGACCTATTGCTCCTGGACAATTTTGCAGGCGACTGTTTTAGCTTCAGTAAACAGGCATAGTCACACTGAAACTAATTTCAGTTTTCCTACTAAAATACAGGAGGTATAGTCTACTGAAGAAGAGACAGGAGAGGAAAATGAGGGCTCAAAGGATTACACAAGTTTGAAGTTGTCCATAGATAAGTCATGAATACAACTTTCTGAAAGAAGAAAACTCGAGTCTCATATATGTATATCTATATTCTTAAATGAGATGTGACCCAAGCCCCCTTCTGAATACTGGGGGGTAGATTTCAGGAGCCTTTTTGGCTTCTGATACCCACTTCGACTTTTGCAACTGAAAAGGCTCTTCCAAGCTACACGGTAAACTGAGAAAAAAATTAATTCCCCACCCCACCTAGAGGGATGACAGAATCCATAATATGCTAGCAGCATTTAAATCCCATTCCTGTTAAGCACCAAAACCATTTCTGAAGGGAAATTGGAATCTTAAGGGTTATCTTTAATCATATACAGTATATGTGCAGAGCCCTTTTGGGCAGAAAAATACCCCTCCAGCATTAGTTTAGACTAGATTACATCAATTGGAAGTGTCCTGGTCAGACCACCAAAAACCTATAGTCTCTTACAGGCCCTTCCCCAAAAAATCCCCATCCTATAACCACTCTTGGTGCTCCTTTCACAACTGTTTGTTCCCGTGTATCAAAGGGATGACGTAGACAGAGATGTCGTCTCCAGAACCCAGCCTGTCGTTGGATATCCGCCAGCCCCGGTCCTTCAGCACTCCCCTGGCTCGCATCACCAGGTCCTGCGCCACCAGTGTGTACCTGTGGAAAAGGCACAGTACAGCCAAGGAGCGTTGTTTCCATGAAGAAAGTGGGCTTTCACAGCCTGCTGCCTGCCAGATTTAATGCTGTGATGTACCAAGACATGCACCTCAGTGTTTTAGAAGCAGGCAGGAGAAACACAAACCAGGGCATATGCACAAAGCAACTCCTTCCAGTTTAGTGACAGTTCCTAAATAAGAATGTAAAGCTATTTGAAAGGCACCAGCTGATCTAAAGTCACTGGCCATTCTAAGTGCCTGGCTTCACTGATCTTCAGAAAAATATTAAACATACTTACCCTAACAAATTGGCTTTCTAGTAGTAGTCTGAAAAATTTAGGACCCCAAATAACGCTACTTACTGAAAACCACACACTTGTTCACTGACACAACTGAAGGTAAACATGGCTCAACTATTTCAGAAATGAACTGCAACAAAGAAAGTAATTTGATAGCAAGTAATAGAGCATAAAAAATAAAATCCGAATTTCACTTTAAGACTAACTTGTCTGTTTTTCTTGACCATAGGAATGACTTTTAAATCTCTTCTATTCTGAAACTGAAAAATAAAACTTACAGTTAATATGATCAGATTAAGCGAGTCCCACAGTTCTTTCACATTTATGAGTTCAGTGAAAACTGCATGAATGTTAGTGGTCAAGTGCTTAATTTAGCAAAATACCAAGTTTCACATTGCTTCAAAACTAAATTGGCATTGGATTTATGGGAGATATTTTTCTGTCCTGGAAAACTACCACATGCTGATTGCAGGAAGAAGGGTGTCAGAGTCCACAAGGTGCATAGACAGTGCTCTGTCATGTTCTCCCTTACTGCTTTACCTGCTGTTACTACATCAGCACATCTCTGTACTTACTTAGAAGTTTCCTCTGAAAGAAATCTCATTATGGGTGAACAGCTACTGTCACATGTTTTACTTCATGAGCCCAACACCTGGCCAAGAGGTTTTGAATTTGATTGGGTGGAGGCAAGCATTTCTATGATTTGATAGTTAAAATTAACTGAATAGTTAAAAGACTGACAAGAAAAAAAACACCAGTCTGCATGGTTTTTATTAAAAGTGTAAGTATCAACCTCCATGATGATGTAGGGCTCTATGAAGCCACAGACACAGGCCTCCAGAACTAAAGCACACCTCTATGTTTCCAAAACCAGAAAGAACTAAAAGGGTTTGAATTTTAACACCCCCTTTTCCGGGGAGGATACTTCACAAGAAGTGATCTGCTCAAATCTCATCTATAGAAGGGGAAAGAACAATATCTCTGTTAATCAGAAGCACTGTGTGTGTGTTTAGGTTTATCAGTTACCCAGGACTCTACTAATCATAGAACTTTTTGCCACAGTATTCCTTATTAAGGTGTAATTTCTATTACAGAGAGTTTACCCAGTCTCTGGGGATAAAAGAAGAAGAAAAAAACCCAGTTATGTTGTGTGCTAAAGTTTTGATGCCTTGAACCTTGGAGGACTCCTTTGAATCAAGAGTAGATGTATTTGCTCTACTGGAAATGCAAATGAACCAACACTTGACTACTCAAAAAGTTTGATGCCAAATTCAAGTAATGTACAGCTGCTATGCACCCATTGTTCCTAATGGAACTGAGTGATAAAATTTCCAGACCTCACTAGGTTTGACAAATTATTTACTTTAGCAGTAAGAGAAGGGACCAAAGACATGAAATCTAACACACGCTTGCATACATGTATGCACTGTCCGCATGTTCTGAGATTAGTCTGTGCCACAACCCCGAGCTAGAACATCAGGATGTAACAAGAAGCACTCCCCTTACTGTCCTAATGCAACATGAAATCGTGTTTTCTAAGGGGAAAAACCCAAATATACATACCTGCACTTCTCAGTTCTCAAATTAGATTCAGGTTTAAGGAACAAAGGGACTCCATGTGGCAAGCAAGAAACTGAAATATTTATTCACAATGTGTCTGATGCTGAGTGAATTTTGGCAAGAACATATTTCCCAAGATTTCTCAGCTATTGTCAGAATTTAAGAAAGAAACACCCATCACTCTGCAAGAAAACGTTGCCTTCCTGCTTTTTCTAATCAACAAGGACTTTCCACACCTGAGGAGTACAAAGGAATGAGTATTGCATTTGATTGCATTTGGCTTTTGCTGCTGAATGTTTGGAGAAGGGAAGATTAAAAAACGGAATTTTAATAAACAAGAAATTTTCTTGTAGACGAACTGTGAAATACTCAAGGAAGTCAGAACAATGAAGCAAAGAAAAAGGAACAGGTGAAGGCAGTAGGGAAGGAAAGTATTCCTCTCTTGTGTAGAGCTGAATTGAAGCAATGTTGTTCAACTTGGCACTAGAAGAGATAGGGTGAGTCTCTTGTACCTGGAGATGAATAGCAGCAGCAGTCCATCACCGAATGTTTTATTCTCCAGTGCTGTAAAATTGGGATTCAGCTGTTGGGACAGCATTAGAGAACTGCTGAAGTAGTTCTAAAGTATCCACTTCCTCCTAATGAATAGCCTTGCTGGAATACAATTTTTGTGTTTTAAGAATAAATACATGGAGGTTTTTTCTTATGCCAAAGCCTTCTGTATTGATCAGTGAAAGCGCTGAAGGAGAAATGGTGACAGTGGGGGAATCGTGCTGCTTCCTGAAGTCTGAGCAGCTTCTTATCTTCTCACACCCAGCAGAGGTGGAGGAGCTCCTCAGCATCCTCATAAATCTCTAGTGAGTGTGAGAGGGAAAATGAGGGGACAAGAAATGACAAAAGGAAGGATGAGAAATAGAAGATTCCCAGGGTCAGGGGATAAACATGCATACATGCAACTGAAGAAAGTCGGCAAACAGTCATAGCTCTCCATCTTCATACCTCTTCAGAGAGCTGATGTATGGACAGCAGCAGTGGCACTGCCACCTGTCCTTCACTAGGAGCCCCCGTAATGCTCATCTGCCACAGTACCCATAAGAAATGAGCTGGCTAAGAAATCCAGCCCCATCCCAACCTCTTCACTCCATCACAGCCCTCACACAGGAACTGTTCTCTAAACAAGTCTGTGCCCAAATCCTCTGAGGCTGTGTCTGCATGGCTGGATGAAGAGACCTGAGAACTTTGGTATCCCTGCACTTGGAGACATCCAGGCACATGCTATGTTTGACAGAATTCAGAGATGTTTTTTTTTATGTGGGCAACAAATACTCACAGTATCACCAGGAAAGAGTCCCAAGAGCACTGCTGAGGGCTGTAAGCTCTTACCCATCAGGCTGTAATATGACTTCTAATTCAAATGGGACAGATATTGTGCCCACAAGGTGATAATTATGTAACAGATAAGTACTCTGCAGCTCTAAAATCTCTTTTCTTTTCTTTTCTTTTCTTTTCTTTTCTTTTCTTTTCTTTTCTTTTCTTTTCTTTTCTTTTCTTTTCTTTTCTTTTCTTTTCTTTTCTTTTCTTTTCTTTTCTTTTCTTTTCTTTTCTTTTCTTTTCTGCTGACAGGAAATAAGTAGGCTATTGGTTTAGGTAGATCCAGGAGCTGCTCCACAGGTTGGTTCTCCTGAAGACCACAGCATTGCCAAACCCAGGGTGCAAGTCTCTTACATTCTGACAAGTTTTCTACATCCCTAGAGATATTACATTTTTGGCTGATCACTTCACCACAGATTATGTCACTGCACACATCACAGAACCTGACATTTTCTGGGATAACATTTCCTTTAAACATAACATTTATAATATGGCAATGGAGATTTTTCTGTCACTGACTAATGAGAGGAATGAATGCATCTCCACAGCTCGAGGTGGAATGCTACTGTAAATTCATTAGTTATACCTCATTTAGACCACTGTGAAATAATTACATAGAACCTCTCACACAGTACTTTAAAACCTTTAAATATTCTTTACAACCACGCAGCAATTCAACAAAGGTAATTTTCATAAATATAAACTATATGAGAGATTGCTCTAATTATCTTTTGCATGCTGGCATGAGAAATGTCTTGCCATCACTATTTGTAAGCCTCTAAATGATGTGGCACAAAATTGCTTAAAAGAACAAATTTATTTACAATTCAGATGTCCATTCAAAGACCAGTAGGTCAAACACCAGTAAATGTGTTTGTTCTAAGTTATAAACACCAGGCTCAGCTCTGGAATGTGTGGTACTCATGCTGGCACAGTGACAATTCCCCCACAATTACTCTAAACCAGTATGAGAAAAGCTAAGTCAAAACAAAGAAAATACAATTTCCCTTTAGTGTCTCTCATTGCTCTGAGTGTTCTAGGATGAAAAATTACTCACCTAACAAGTCAAAAAGCTTAAAGAATCCTGCTTCCGGCTGCAACAATCATGGTGGCCATCACCATCAGCTTAGTAAAGACCAAAAGGAACAAGACAGACAAAACACACCCTGACTGTATTCACAACAGATGGTACTGGGGAGAATGGAAGGCAGGGCCAACCTTTCCCAAATACTAGATGAGAATGGAGACAGAGCAGGACAGAGGTATTGCATGTTACCAGATGCCTTTGTAAGAATCTCAAGGGTGCAGGAATGAGAACAAAAGCATTTCTGAATGATGTTAGGGAATAACTGAAAATCGACTGCATGGGTCATCTCCTCCTACCTTAAATTAATGGCATACCTGCATAGCACACTGCCATATGCCCTGGAAGTGCCTTTAGCTGATCCTGTCTGATTTCCTCCCAGAGAGAGGGCAGACACAGCTGCATGTCTTGCTGAAGTAGAGATGGCCCAGGGCTGTCATTCACATACCACATCTTATCTTTGGCATAAGGAGATAGACAAAGTCAAAATATTGTAGTTGCAGCTTCATGATAATCATCAATCATCCATTCTCCTGATGATTGCAGCAAAACCTCTTTTTGCATTCCATATTAAGTGTCAGGGCAAGAAAATACTGTTGTTATTTTGAAGGTGTTGTCTCTTTAAAACCCAAGTCACTGTAAAGATGTCCATACCCAGTTATCTTGTTTATTGATGAACAGGGCTAACCCTGTGAAGATGACCACTTAGAAATATGAGAAACAGCAAGCATTTTGAGATGGGTCTTAGCTACTTCTGAAACTCTGCTTTCCACAGACCAAGTGGGGATATGTAAAAATCTCTCTTCCCCACTCTCAGCCCAGAGTGAGGGTAGAACACAGTAGTAGACAGCCCTAAATTCACTAGCAACACACACTTCCCTTCCTAAACAGTCCCTAAGAACAAATAAAGCTCTTTCCACTTTCACAGTCCCATTTACAAGCAAGAGACTTCTGATCTCTGGCATAATGTTTTAATTCACAGAGACACTGAACTCAGCAGCAGACAAATCTGTGGACTCACTTAAGGCAGACAGCCTCTAGATGCTTGTTTGGGAACTTGTTAGTTTGCATGATGGTATTCTTTAAGGACAGAAACTGATAATCTAAGAGGTGATAAAGATAGAAAAGTTAAGAGCATGAGGTAGATTAAAATGGTGAAATGAAGCAGGATCTAATTAAATGAACTACAAGTCAAACTTTCCACCTATTTTGTCACCACACCTGTCCTACAGCCGGTAGCAGTGAGCATCTTCTATGGAAGGTGGGTTTAAAGGTCATACCATGACTAGGAATGAGTGGGAACTAGTGTGCAGTATTTATGTACATACACAGTGAGAGAGGGAGATGTTGAGGATATCCTTCTGTAGTGTTAAGGGATTGTCCAGAGGAGAGACTTGTTGCCATATTCTTCCAAGAACCCCCTGTAGGAGATTTAGATCCCCCAAGACCCAAGACCATCCAAACCTCCTACAGTTTTCGCAGGACCTCACAGAGCAAACAAAATGGATCCCATGCCAAGGTACTGTGATCCCACACCTGTTCCATTGAAGGTGGGCATTTCTGAGTTATAAGACAGCCCCTGCTCCAACTGCTCACATTTGCTGTAGAGGCTCCGTCCAACCTATAAAAACGTCTCCCAAATGTTATTCATATCATACTTTCTTAGAAAAATATGTTACCAGAAAGTGCTCTTCTATGGAGAAGCTAGAAAATCAGGGATGAGCACAAACCTGTGGGGATCATCAGGGTCACAGTTTGGTAGAAAGTTAGTGACAGCTTCTGCCACTTCTTCATTTAACAGCACATCCCAGAGCCCGTCAGTAGCTAGGATCAGAACGTCATCTGGCCCATGCTCATACTGCAGGAGGTCATAGACTCGCACCTAAAAGGAAAGAACACAAGAGATATTCATGAAGGAGGCTATTTTCAGACCGGTTTGTGAAACACTGCTGAGTTTGGCTGTGAGTTTATCAGGTTCAGCTAGGGCACTGAAATAACCTCCCACGGCACTGGTGGAGTCTGCCTCCAATTCAGCCCTCCACACAGCAACCCTTCCTGCTGCAGCACAGTGCGGCTCAGGTGCTGACCCCAGATGGGATGGACACAAGCATTCCGAAACCAGGCTCCAAGGCACTGCACTGCCTGATGCCAGAAGCACTTGAAGCCTCCCCCACCCAGCAGCCTGGCTTCAGTGCATGAGGCTCCTCCCTATCATTGGCAGGACTAGTAATATGGAAGCTGAATAATTTATTTGACGAATTTTTGGTATTTTCTAATAAAATATTCACAAATAATTGTTTTCATTATTTGTCCAGATCCATTTAAGTCTGCCAGACTGCATGTTTGGAAATGCCTGTATGACAGCCGGTATTGCATTCACTTTTCTAAACCTGAGGCAGCTGCTGCACTCAAGAATTTTGCCTGAGCAAGTGAGTGGTTCCATGAAATACAGAAAAACTGCTTAGTCACATGTATCTGTAAGGATTTCAGTAGCTACAGACCGATTCAATATCTGCACAAAAGTGGAGCTTATTCACACTATTAAAATACCCACTGACTTCAACTCGTCTGTCTGCAGCCCCAGTAAGTCTGATCACTGCTGGCACCTCTTAACACCCTGCCTTTTAAAACCACTTCTACCATCCTCTTCCCTGAGAGACTGAGTGGCAGAGGCAGTCACAGTGGGGGCTGTTGCAGAGCCATTGGCTGAGCCAGAATGCAAGCAAGGGCCATAGAAAGTGTTTTAAAACAAGTCTTTAACTTGGTATAACTCCTCTTCCAACACATGCTGTACTCCAGCTGAGAAATGCCTGTGATTCCCAGGCTGTGATGAGGAGCCATTAGAAAGCACCCACACAGCACTTTAATTACCACAGCAACAATGACAGATTGAAAGAACTGTAACAACCACGGCAAGGCAGACAGGAGGGAAGGATCACTTATACTGAAATTTAGAAATTGTGCACCTCATCATGCACCCTGCTCCAGTCCTGGACTCCACTAACAGCAGTTAGTCAGGACTAGCACTTGGCATAACAAAAAAATACGAGCTGTTTTATTCTCTCTCACAATGTACTCTCCCCTTAGGAGCCATGGGGCAGGCAATGCATATAAAATGCCTGGACCTTTTAATGTAATTATACTTTTATGGGACTTCAACCAGTACCAGAGGAAAAAAATTTTAAAAATCACCTAGATCTGACTGCTAATCCTTACCAGTTTGCCTTTCACTCAAAAGCACAGGAAGGTCATTTGTAAAATATAACCTTTACTTCATTATCTAAGGTAGCAGCTAAATAAGGACTTCAGAGAGGATTAAATTCAAGGCAAGATACTCTCTTCATTAGAGCATATCTGCTTATTCAGACTTGAGTGGGAATATAGAAAAGACCCCTATATGCAGCATAGCTCTCATCTCAAGCTTATTGTACAGAAATCAGTAGCTGTCATAGTCCCTGTCTCCCAGAATTTAGTTCAGCCTTAACAGCCCACAGTTGCAACTCAGAAATCACTGGGGTGTTGCGGGTAAGTTGGCCAGCACAGCCATCAATATACAGCACATGTTCTGGTCAGATCTCTCAGGGACCAGCAAATACTTGAGAAAGCATCAGAGTTAATGCTCAGGGATGCACTCAGCACCAAACCCCTGGTAGGGCTAACCAAGCTTCAAACATCTGTGCTGGGAAAAGCAATCCCAACCGAGGCAAAAGACACATTACATCACAGGAACCATTTTTGCAGCTTAGGTGGGAAAGAAGGTGGGAAAACAAAACCATGCATCACTGATTGGAATCCTCCTGAAATGAACCACTTTGTCTACTGAAGAGTGCCACTGGGATGGATGAGAAACTTTTCAAAGCTACCTGCAGCCGGTCCATTGGTAAAAATGCAAGAGCAACATCAAGAAGAGATCACTTTACCAAGAATAGGTTTTGCTTTAGGTGAACAGGAAAAAAATGCATTTGCTGATTTAATGTGTAATCTAGGAAGAAGATTTTTAGGAAGTCTTCCTAAAAAGACAAGCTTTGTGAACTGGGTACGTCCAGCAGAAAGGCATAGGTTGAGAAGAAACTAGATGTCAGAAGAGATGCAGAGGATGGTGAGGTGTTAGGCCAGTCCCTAGGCTAAGGAAAAAGAGAGTGCCAAGGTTACAAGCGACAAATGTGGGGCAATTGATATAATTGTTGCATATAAGGACCAGTTGGCCATACAACAAAACGTTCAATGAAATGCAGTTTTGTCTGCTTTCCTGTTACCTTAAGTGCTTTGTTTGTGTCTTGCCTTGGATTTCTTAGATACAGCTGCAGATGCCCCGAATATGATGCTATAGTTAGAGCTGTCCAGTCTATTGCAGGGTAGGGTTATGTTCACAGACTACCTTGTCCAGGTGCAGTAAGTAACCAGCTCCTAACCCGTCATTTTTCTGCCAGAACCTTTGTTCTAGTTCTTACTTGGGTCAATGAGAGTATCTTGCAGTAGCGCCCTGTGCCTTCAGCTGGACTTGGAGCAGTGACAGCAGAGCTCCTAGAGGCACACAGGCTGGGCAGCACCACCAGGGCATGTGGAATGGAAGCTCAGTCCAGCAGGGTTCACTGAACACCCACTCCACACACATCCCACGCTGTGCAGCACCCACAGCACACTCCACTTTACAAGAAAGGTGACAGAGTATGATATGCCACAGTTTTGAAGTATGAGGAGACATCCAGGGAATTACCTAAGTGCCTGCAATAGCAATGAACCCCACAGCCCTTTAAATCTTATGTAACCAAAAGCAGCTCAATGATTGCAATGAAAACGACTATTTTATTTTTTTTAATTCCAGAGTAAACCTTCTCAATGACTGCCTCCTTCCTCTAGCTGTATTTCAAGAAAGTAAAGAGTGAGGTTTAAGGAAAATTCTGTCTGTGACACAAGTTTGTGCAAAGCTGCTCACACTGTAAAGCAGCATTGCAGAACCCTGCTCTTTCAGGGGACAATTGGCCCGACAATGACTGGCAGTGCAGAAGTTTCCTGAACTGGTACAGACTACAGGCAGTCAAGAACACTGAGAAAACTGCTTTGGGCAAGCAATGAACAAACAGGTGGGCTGGTTTTCATTTACATTTCAAACAGAACTACCCACCGGACAAACCCTGCCTTTGGCTGCTGCAAAGGACCACGGCAGCCCTGCGAAGGTGCTGCGCCTCGTTTACCAGGTTTGTTTTTAAGAGGCAGCCAACAGTGAGTCCCTGCGGCTGGAAAACCACTCACAACAGTGACATTCGAGCCTGCAGCCACCTGAGGTGCTCCTCATCAGCCGGCCTCGGGGGAATTCCAGCTAAACAACAGCCTGCATTCACTCACCTGCACTATTGATCAACCCAGCTCCTTCAATAAATTAAGCTCTTTCTTAATTGTATCGTCCCTTTTATGTACAGTGTTATCCAGTGCAGCTTTCCTGGCAAATGATGAGATCTTTCAATATCACTCTCCATGTAATTTATATGTAAATAATAAAAAGTGGGTACCAACACTGCTCCCTGCAGCATTCACCAATTAATCTCCTTTTAGCTTCTCACTGCCACCCTTTGTTTCCTGCCCGTTAGCCAATTTCCAGTAGACCGTGTCAACTTTCCACTCTGTCTGTAGCTTCATATCTTTTATATTAATAACCTGTAATGCACAATGGTTTCTCAAATGTTTTCTGAGGAATCAAAGTGCTCATGCAAGAGCATCAACTGAATTTTACTATTACTATTTTAATTTTTATTATTATTTCTCTTGTAGACATAACCTCAAGGACCTGAAGCCACTAAAGTGTGATGTTTGCTTCCTGAAACCACTTTGACTCCCTTTGATCATACTGTACTTCTCTTATGTATTTGCCTTAATTGTTCCTTTGGATGGCATAATTCCTGAGGATTTCTCTAGAAGGCAGATGTGAATCTAAAATGATCTCCTTGGACATATTTGTGGAGTAGTCAGAAAGATTTTACTAACATTATGGAACAACAAAAATTCTTCTTCATTACCTTCTTATCATTGGCTCTGGTGGCTGGCTTTGGGTTTCTTGCTGGCAAGGGCCAAACACTGCCATCAGAGCCACATCTTTCCCTACCAAATAGCTGAGCTGTACTTCAAAAAATTTCGGGATGAAATTCTGCTTTTCATCTGCAACAAGGTGGCTCTTACTAAACTTTGAAAAGCAGAATTTCCTGCTGAAATCTTTCAAATTAACTGTTCCATTATGAAAAATAAATATTTAATTCCATGCCAGAGAGCCTCAGCCAGGGCTTGCCTGCTTTGTGCTACTCCAGTTCATGATAAGAAGTTCAAATCTCTAGAGCTCACCAACCTGCAGAAGTCCTCCAAATCTGGTCTCATAACAGCTGAGCCAGTGAATACTCATTACATTTGTCAGTCTTGGCTGCATGACTTTTCCTCCCATAGTCTGGCACTCTGTCAAAGCATCATTTTGCACCACCCTCAAATTACTATTATACGCCTATTTCTGGATGTAGTCTCAGGGATGTTTACCTTTCCTTGAGCTAAATTTTGGTGGATATAGCATACCAGAGCTTTGTCATGCTGGAAGTAAAATGTTCAGAAAACTCAACATACTGCCCCTTACTAAAGAAAGAACATTGCAATTATGACACAGAAACAAGAGCCAGGAGGACTTGGATCTTCCCTCTGTCACAACACACTCTGTGCCTTAATTTCCTGTGCCTCCCCTTTTCCAGAAAACCAGACATTTTTCTGGAAACCAGACATTGTGCTTCCCTACCTCTATATAAACAATTCAAAATCCAATGCTGCACAGGGACCAAATATTACTGCTGCCTGACACCACTGCCTTTGCTTCCAAGTGCCAAGTCCCCCAGATGGCAGAATAAAGATGTTGTTTCTTAATGCTGATTTCTGTGCAAGGTGCGCTGCCTATGTTTAGACAGAACAAGCCATGGAAAAACATGAGGACTTAAAGCACTGGGGCTCTCTCTGGGAAGAGAGGGAAGAGATGATTAAGAGCAGGAGGTGCAAGGGAAAGCAAGTTGGAACATATGCTACTTCCTAATAATACTCAGGTTTTTTTGCCAGTATCTCTAAATTAAGGTGGCTGGTGCTGTCTTTCCTCCTCCTGCCCTCAAATATTTCTGCTGAATTTAGCTGTGAAGAGGATGTGGAAACAAAGCCAATTTTGCTTCCCTTTTGCAAAGCAGTTAACAGATCCTGAAAACGTGGCTAGCATATGAACTGGATGCCGCATTCCAGAATTTGAACATGTACGGACACATTCCCCACAAATCAGAAAAACCCATGAGAAGCTTTGGTTTATAGACACACACAAACACTGCACCAGCAATTGGCAGAGAGGATATTGCTGCATTGCTATGCTGCAGTCATTATGTACCCCAGAAACATTGGGTCTCAGCAAGCCAGAAACAAAAATAAATAGGTAGAATTGGATAATTTTTCTGGCATTAAACAAATCCATCACAGTGATGAGGGCAGAGCTCCTGCCTGCCTGGCTGAGGAGAACAGGAGCAGGTCTCAAGTGAGGGACACATTCAAAGGCAGAGAGAGAAAGTACACAATTGATAGCAAGGAAACATAAAGAAGGGGCTGTCTGTAGATCTCCCTCTTTTCTCCAGGGCTGGATTCTCTCAGCACTTTTTAAATTTTTATTTTTATAATCGGAATTTTACTATATAATTTATATATAATAAATATAAATATATATATAAATTTTAGATCTCTGTTTATAGGCACAGAAGCAAGAGGGGACCACATCACCACTCTGGGGTAAGTGCAGTAAAGCCAGATCACCTTTAGCTGTGGGGTGGATTGTGGTGGTGCATCCTTCCTGTGGGAGTCGGCCTGGCTGGGACACAGAGTTAGCCAGATTTCACTAAGAACCAGGCGTTGAGTTCAAGCCCTGGGAAACATTTCTCACTTAGGGCAAACATAACTGTTCTTCCCACAGGCCTTGGTGTTGTTATGTTAATTGATTCAAGTTCTGTTCCCCTACTGGTTACTCATTCTCCTTATATAGTCATAGTTCCAGAAAGTTCTCCCCCCAAAGGTATATATTGTCACGCCCCCCCTTGTTTCGGGCCCTCGGAGTTTGTCCCCATACAGCATTCAGTTTCTGGACATCATCCCCGTTTTATTTTCCATTAAAGTTCTTTCAATTTCAGCCAACTCCATTGTTCCCACTCCTTTATTTTTGCCACTTAAACTCTCAATACTCTGACCCCAAAAGTTTTGTTGCGGCCACCTCACCATGACACTTCCTCCCTGGCCCTCCTTGGGCCACACTATGATCTCAGAAATGCTGTAAGGCCTTGGCCTTGATGAACAGCACCTGAGCTGAGCTCCTCTCAAGCTTATCAGAAACACCATCTGCTCCCAGGAACTTGCGCCGTCCAACGAGCTCCAGTTATTTTTCCAAACAGCCTTGGAAACTTATTCTTACCTGAATAACAACCCAAATGGAACAACATTAAAACGATGTTATCAAACTTTGAGAAACAGTTATCACTCAAATTGCAGCCAGAATAGAAAATTACTATAGCTAAAGCAACTTTCTTGCAATGCTAGAAACAGTGGGTCCAAGTGAGACCCTTTGAGTTTTCCTTGACCACAGCAGGCTGTGTACACACTCTTTTAGGTCTGTGTACCTATCAGTCTGAATATGCTATAGCAAAGGTACTAGGAATGTTGCTCTCTTAGATTCTTAAATATCTTAGATTCATAAGTTAAGCCTATAAGTCAGTTAACTGTTGTGCTTACAGTAAATTCCACAAACTCTTCTGTTAAATTGTTAAAATTCAGCTATTGATTAAGTGTTGTTAAAATCGTTAGACCTAAACTGGTGGTCAAGTCCGAGGATAAGTTTGGCAAGGAGGTCTATTCTGAAACTTGTGACTCAACAGGAGGGTCTCCCTTATTTTTTTTAATCCTTACACTTACCCTTATCCTTATTCCTTACCCTTAAGCTTTTTTGTCCCCAGCTCCCACATAGATAATTTTTGGCTGACTTTAGTTTTATATTGATTGATTTTAGATTTCAGTCCAATTTTTTCTCTGTATGCTCCAATGACCAAGTAAGTAGCAGAATGAACTCTTCTAACAAACTTTGTCATGCTTTCATTTTAATATTAAACCTGCTTTTGCTGATACTTTTGCTGGTGATTCGAGCAGCCTGAAATATTCATGACAAATTTGCCTTGGAGACATTCTAAGCAAGGTTAATTTAATAATTTGGTTCTTTCCTAGCAGTATGATGTTATTCACGTGTTTTCTTTCTCTCATACTTGTATAGCAAGCAATAAATTCAAGGTCAAATACTTTGGCAATACAGTTGACAATGGACAGTTTTCAGCATTTGGGCCACGGAAGCAAAGCTGCCTCTTTTTGAGATGTCATCAGATGGTTCACCATTGTTTAAGATTTTATGAAAAATACATGACATCTGTTCCTTGATGTAAGAATAGGAATGCAGTTACAGAGGGAGAAAAAAAAGCAAGGGTTGCATGTTCCTTGTAAACAAATACATTTAAATCCCTTTGGAAGGCTTGATAACCTTCATTGCGAGGTCTCCAGTAGTCAAAAACTGTGTGGAATTGCTTGTGATGAGGCCATTCAAAATGAAGAAGGAATTTAAAACTACCCCTAACCCAAATACCACATAATTTCCCCATTACACCATCATTTGGGGATGCACACTGCCACTATTTGGTGTTTGCACAAAACTATCAAAAGAATTAAGAACAGAAGGTTAAAGGGGCAGATGGAAGCATAAAGTACCCTTCCTATGGCTCTTGGCATTTTCCCACTTAAGAGTTGATCTAGTATCCTCTGTGTAATGCAGGATACTACACTGCTGTGGAAGACATCCCTTCTGCAATACATGGATTTACATCTTCTGTGGAGGCAGCATGATTTAGGCCTTGATGGGAGCTGAAGCACATGAAGGTGGAAGGAGAGATGGGTGTCTGTCACACTGAATGGCAAGGCTATGGGATAACCATAGAACAGGCAGTGAGAAGGAATTAGTGCTCTGCAGGAATGTGGAGCAATCACAGCTAGAGCACATAGCTGGGGAACTTAGACTCTTAAACTCTTAGTTCCTACTAGGTGGATGTTACTATCACTTTTAGAAAGGGCAGCACATTACCTGGACTGGATCACAACCAGAATGGATAATTTGAGAAAAGCATATAAATACACTAAATAAATTTATTTCCCTCTCACAAATCAGATAGTTGAACCTTGGCTGTTTTACCTCAGGAGATGAAGACAGGAAAGGTTTGATGTATATATTGGAGTCGTGCACTTTCAGGTCATGGTCTCCCAGTCCTCGGGTCACTCCAATTGTTGCCATAACCCGAGCCTGGAAATAAAGAAAAGCAATGGGGTAAAATCTTGTTACATTGACTGTGTCAATAGGGAATGAGATAACATTCCTACTCTGTAACTGCTACAGTTAGGGATGAATTCCCTTTTCTCTCCCAGAAACTCTAGATTTAACATAGCTAAGCAGTGTCAAAGCATTTCACACACATTACATCTCCATTTTTCTCCTTATTCCAAGCTTTGTTTTCATCCACATTCCACTCAGTCACCATCTCTAAGGTACTGGGTCTACAGAAACCTAATCCAGTCACCTCACTCTCCACACCAGTCTATGAGAGCATTCCTTCAGCAAATTATACTGTTAGTATAGGTTTTATAGAGAACAAGGAGGTTAATTACTCATATAAGGAATTCGTGGCATCTTCCTTTTGACATATTGTTGCATATTTCCTTTATCGGGGAAAGTGCCAAGGGCCACCTTAAATTGCTGAACACACAGATGACAGCAGCACTGACCACAGTGCTCTCTTCTAGGGAGAGTCACTCTATAGCAGGTCTGCAGTTCCCTCACATCTACCACTTTCTACCCCTAGCACCTTCCTCTGCAACATGAGTGGTGTCCCAAGAGGTTCTGGGCTCTCCTTCATTAAAGCTGCTCCAAAGACTGACCAGGCATTCAGCCTCCCAGGGAACCCTGTTCTCCGTGCTCTGCAGATCACTTTCCTCAAACTTGAGCTTAGCCACAGAAGCTTCTGAGCAAGGGAGCTCAGCATCACTAACAGCAAGCAACTGACTCAGAATCATTTTGCCTCAGTGACTCCTGGCTCCTGGGGTGATAAGAAAGTAAATTAAAAAGATTAAAAAGATTAAATTAAAAATTAAAAATATGTGCATGAAATATTTTGCAAATAATTATAAACCTCATTCAATTCATAGATAAGCTGCAGGTCTGAACCTTCAAAACATGGACTAATTTTGAAGAATGTCTATTTTTGCATTAAGATAAGAATGTAATGCAGCAGAGAAGCACTATTTAGAAACACCATACCAATATCAGCAAACCGACACCACTGCGTCCTTATATTGATCCTATTGCTGCATCCAGCTAAGCTTGCTGGGACCAACACTAATGATCTCACTGTTCTTAATCACAGAACTGAAAACAAAATGTAACAGAACAGCGTTTCTCCCTTTCCACTATCAGCCTTCACATATCAGAAAAATTCAACAGTGAGTTCACATACACTAGCTGAAGAAGATAAGGTTAAAAGGTGTTATACTTTACAAATCCTGCCTGATCCCTCCTCTTCCTAAATTAGTTTTGCATCTCAAAACACTATTAAATATCTTCCCGCTTTGTTCTAGTTACATTTTACAATGAAACAAGAACATTTAAAGTCAATTACTTACTGAAGTCTCATTATAGCATATTTACAATGAAAGAATAACAAAAGCAAACTAAACAATAAATGATGGCTGTAAAATGCTTTACTGTGTTGAGCTCTCCCCACCACCCCCCAGACATGAGACATTTATGACAGAATCAAGATATTCTTTCAAGCTGTCAAAACAATCAAATAAAGAGATACTGAGCGGAAAACACTGGACTGCCACGGGCTAAACTGAGTGGTAAACAGCACAGAATTTCTTCTTCCTTTGGTCTGAGGAAAGCAAACGTGCCCACCTTCTTGCCTTCTCCATATATAAGAGGAAACTTCAAGTCATCTTCCTCAATGGTTTTGTATGCCCTGTGGGGGGAGGACAAACAACATTTATGAAGCTTGTACTTACTTAGTGACCCAGTGCCCTGAAACAAGCAGCTGTGATTTCAAAAACGGGGGGGAAAAAATCATTACTTTTCCTAGAGACTCTCTCTTTGAACCAAGATGTAAATGTCCTTTTCTGCAAGAAGGTTTTCTGCAAATAGTTATCCATTTCACCAAAAGGAAAAGTGAAGATGGGAAAATATCTAACATGCCAGGCTGCTCCTATTGATTGCAAAGAAAGAGATGAACTTGAATAACATTCTAATCAGGTAAGATACTGTCAGATATGGTACCAGCTATACCATAATACAGTGTCATAAAAAACCCCAAATCCAACCAAACAAAAAAACCCAAACAAAACAACCTCAAACCCAAGAAACTAACCAATGCCTCGATTCACACTGTTAATGTGAAACGTAAGCATTGAAAGGATGTATACACACAGTGTGAAACAGCTTCCTGATCCTGTTCTCACCCTCCAAGATGGCAGAAACCAAGACAAGCTTCATGCGCTAAAGTTTTAGGATATTTAGTGCTCATTTGACCTTGACTGCAACAGTCAAGATTGTCAGAGGCTTCACAATTCACTGCAGCTTTCCCATGGACAAGAGAGAAGAGAAGTAAATGCTCATGCTCTGATTCTGTTTACAGCATGCCAGTGTACTCTACCTTTTACACATCCAGTTGTTGACACTGAGGAGGTGAGAAGGTTATCAATTTTGCCAGTGAGAAATAAAGTAAAAAACAACAACAGAAAATGACAGTCATTCTCATAAACTGTGAAGTCCTGTGGCATGCTTGAGCTCAGCTGCTGGGATACCCTTTTGGCTAAGGTACATTGCCCCGGAGGGGCATACTTTCCTTCATACCACGAAGTCGTCCCTCCTCACACTTTCCTTGCAATGTTGTGCTTCCCTCCTGGCCCATCCATGTCCAAAGCCCTCAGGGTGATACCAAAAGTACCCTGAGTGCACAAAGGAGAAGGGAATGGGCTGGGCAGACCCCCTGCCAGCCCCTGCTGTGTAGCTCTCCAGCTCTCGGGGATGGCTGCCTGAGCTCCAGGGAGTCACATGGGATCGGGTTTAAGCAATGCTAAGGCTGTGACATAAACCAACATGAAATTAAAAATTAAGGGTGAAGTCCTATATTGTAATCAAACTGCCCCCGCTTCACCAAAATATGGCACAGGCCTGGGATCAATAAATGGTGTTGTACATGCTGCATCACCCAGGCAAGCCTCAGGCTTACTGAGAATTGCATAGACATTTAAGCCCCACCTTTACATTTCCCAGTAATCAGAGGAAGGGATCATATTAGGATTTTGGAGGTGAGGAAGGACCAAGAAAAAAGAGAAGAGCTACCAAAATGCACAGAAGAAACAATAGTGGAGGGCTCCCCTCACATGCTACAAAACATTACTATGTATAAAATCCCAAAATGAAACTAAGGTTTGCAAAATACAGTGGGTACTTCATGTAGTCAAGAATATTTTAGAATATATAACCATAATACTTGGCCATCTCTCTAAGACACAATACAGTGAAGACATTCAAATGGCATTCTGCACTGGGAAGGGCAAATAAATTAGCTCTTAAACCAAACAAAGAGGCCCAAATTATTACAAGTAGACACCATGATAACATTTCCCTGATGTTTAAATCCTGGAATAGCATTTAGTTGGGAAGGTGTGGACATACACATTTAGAGAGGTAAGGAATTACAGCTTGGACATTCTTTTTCAGGCCTGGATTTCTCCTGTCTCTCAGCTCCATTCCCAGGCTGACAAGCTGACTACAGCTTCAGTTAGGGAGGAAGTCTCCCAGGGTGATAATATGGTGAAAAACAGAGTGGAATTCATAGTAAAGATTAACACCTGGTGTCTTTCCCGTGGGATACATCCTGAGGTGCTGTCCCAAGGATGTTTTTCCCAATTGTCCAGTGAACTACTGTCCTGTCCTAGTTGCACATAACACACTTTAAATACTGGTTGTCCGTACAATAAAGTTGGCCTTTTTTCCCCAAAGAGGTCCGTGTGTGTTGCTGTCTTTTCTCTTTTTAGCGCAGTAACCACAGGAAGGAGGAGTCAGTCATGTATTTTGCTCTTATTCCTTCCTTCCTTTATTTCTAACCAATATCTCTGCCTCATTCACGAACTTGGATATCCTGGTTTGAATGTAGAGTAAAAAATTTACTGTTTCTGACTACTCATGAACATGTTTTGACGCTTCCAACTGGACCTACAGTTCTGGAAGCCCTGGGAAAACATCCTTGAGGAGTCTAAATGATGCCTTGCATAGAGCCAGTTGTGCTCTGCCACCAAGAAAATGGGTATCAGCTGAATCCATTGTGAGCATCAGTCAAATGACTAATCAAACCACAAGCCTAAGAAGACAACCATTCCTACTGGATGTTCCCACTATTGTACATATTTGTTAAAATAGCAAACAAAACTAAGATGATGTGATCTAACTACTTGCAGCCCCCTTTTTAAAAGAAAAAACAAGCCCATTCTTTACACCTGCAAGGTAACTACAAATATTTAAGACCAAAGCCCTCCCTTTACACTGTAAATTGACAAAAACAGGGACCAAACTTTTTTCCCCTCTCTCGTCTTTCTCCTTATATTGTCCTGCACAACACCTCACACTGACTGTGCTTTAGGAAGAAAAGAAAAAAGTATCATTTAGGCAAGTGCCCTTCAAAAGAATGCTCCCCACTGTTGAGTCCAGCTTCTTTTATATTCCAGCTTTTTTTTTTTTTTTTTTTTTTTTTTTTACGGAACCATTACAAAAACTACTGTCCCTAAGGCCTTCAACTGTGACACCTTATTGTAAGGACACTGGGGAAGGCCATTTTCCAAGGGCTTCAGCTAACTTTCTACATCAGCAGATTAGGGAGAGCAGCTGGCTAGCCTGTGACCTCGTAAAGCTGTGCAACTAAGTGAGGGAGGCCCAGAGAGCTACAGTGATTTATTTCGTGGTTTCTCATAGCCTGTTGCCTCTTCGGCTTAGAACCTGGGTGTCAAACTCATCTCAAATGTGTTTTTTCTGTTGATGTTGCTATTGCCTGAAAAATTATCATCACTTAAAAACCAATACTGAGAACTGCAACCACAGCAGCACAGGTAGCACAGACACACTGAAAAGCAACCTGAGACACTCTAGAAATGTACCTATGTCCTGCATTACTAGAGAAACAGAATTAATAATACACTACTGTGTGGTTTGCTGCAAGAGAAGCATGAAGCACAGATTTTCAGCTAACAACTTAGCAACTGCACTGGGGAGATGGAAAGAAGATAAGAAGTTCATTTTAATTTAAGCTCTGTGAAATCTCCTGCATTTTGTATGTGGGTTTATTTCACACAGGCTACAACCTTCTGGACTATTTATCTTGATTTTATGTAATAAAGTTGCATTTATACTGTTGTGTACTGTATATAAAGATATAATATGGCAGTAGGTATATCAAACAGACATACAGAGAAGCTAAGGGGGTGTTTTGGCTCTTTCAGTGCCAGCATGGCCTTATTCAGTCCTCTGTGTAATTCAGCCCAGCTCACTGCTTTAACAACACAGTGTTGCAACCCTCCCTTCTCCATGTCTTCCTTGTCCAAATCCCAGGAGGATTTGGTAGCTACCAGGGCATGACAAGAAAGGTTATAAAGACAAGACAATGCTATTGCTTCCAGCTCTGAATAGGCCTAAAGCTTGTTAAGTGCTTCTGCCATGTAAGCCTCTATTTTTCCAAATGGAAAAACAGGGGGAGCAGTAGGGAGTAGAAAAGGCAAGCTCGCACCCTGCTAGATCTAGCTGCATTTTTTCCAGTTAACTTTGTTTCTTCTTTTCATCTCAAAAGAAATTATGAAATGCTACTGCTGTCCAAAAATATTGAACTAGGTCTTGACATATGTACCACCCACAAAGTTACATTTGGGCTCAGGATCAACATTGTGGAAAACTGGGCCAAATCGCAACAGGAGTTAAAAGAGATGTCAGAAGAAAAGAACTAGGACTGACATGATGTTACTCTTATGCTAACTGGAATCTGCTCTAAATGCAAGGTGAAAAAATAACCAGAAGCTACTAAATGCACAACACAATCTACAGAAGTAGCTTCTTAGAGTGCTGGGGTCATTAGCAGTGCTTTAGCATTCTTTAAAAAAAAGATTATCAAAGTTACCTGCATATTTCTGGGTCAGAACTTGAAAAACCAGTCAGTTCCCATATGCAAATTTCAGAGCCAAAATTCCAGATAATGTC
Organism: Sturnus vulgaris; assembly: GCF_052056855.1. Classification (NCBI taxonomy): domain Eukaryota; kingdom Metazoa; phylum Chordata; class Aves; order Passeriformes; family Sturnidae; genus Sturnus; species Sturnus vulgaris. Next base: position 45,015,245 of record NC_142247.1, read on the forward strand.
TTACATGTGCTATGAGCTCCCCTGTCATATAAGTTGTTCTTAAAATTGGCCTTTTGAAAGCACATACAAATTCATGTAAGAGTAGAAGTTGATGACTAAAACCAAAATCCAAATTCTATTTTCTTTAATGGCAAACTGTGTAAGGTTATTGGTCATGAAAAGTATTGCATTGGAATCCCCAGGCACAACAGATGGTGTTGAAAACACAACCTCCCCTGACCTGGAAGGTTCAGTTCTGTGCACGACAGGGGAATACAGACTCTTTTCATGGCACTTGGCTTTAGAAACTTTGTGTTTCACATCTCTGCTTTTGACACCTAATAGTAAACTGAGAATTAAACCTAAGGAAGAGTAAAAAAAAATCATCGTCAAAGGACTTTAGCTTAAAGCATAGAATAAACTTACTTGGGGCAAGCAACCAAGAGAAAGTACTACTGCTTCGTAAAAGTCCTAGTTTATACTGAATACAAGGCTAAAGGCATCTCTGAGACAGGTTTGAAGATTTCCTGTATTACTAGCACTAATTTGCTACCACTCTATAAACCTCCAAACCTAGGGCCACCCATACACCCTCCACCTGCCCCAACTCTTCCCTTCACCCAAAATAACCCAACTCACAACAAAACTACCCCAGACATCCAAACAACCTCCTTCTCAAGCTCAACTTTCTTTGGTCATACCAACAGAAAATAATGTTTTAATCTTTAAGCAACACAAAACTTGACAGAAACTCTTTTTTTCCCCTCCCACACAAGTAATCAGTGGAATGGAGCTCACCCTTTGGGTAACAGAGCTCAAGCCACCAGTCCAAAAGGAGCTGTTCATCTGTACTGTCTGTTGAACTCCAGGCATCTAACCAGTGTAAGTGCATGCTTACCATCACAAAGAAAAGATGTGTAGTGCAGGTTAGGCACAGAACCACTGAAAATTATACAATTTATGTCTCAACTCAGTCATAATCTTAAAAAATGTCCTTACACTTGTGCTTCCGCAGAGTCAGTATCTCTAACTCCAGATAGCACTGTCTGATACTAAGTACCCTCTAGATAGGTTAGCTCCAGTGTTCGCTGTCTCAGTATTTTTCCCCTATTGCTCATCTGACACATAGTTTAATGAATCAAAATTGCAATAAACAAAAATAATTAAGGCACACAAACTACAGCAATGTTTGTTAAGAGAGAAGATTATGGCAAAGTCAAATCAAAGACCAATGCACATGCACATGGGCACAAAATAGTTTTTAGGGAAAGATGTACCTTAACCAAGATACCCTCACAGGCCTTCTATCAAGTAAAGAGGAAAACATACAAGTATAAAGCCCTTATTATTCACAGAGAATTCAGAAACACCTTCTTATGAACTTGAAAATGTACAATGCTTAATTTTGCAAATCCTAGTTCTATCAATATAAAAATTAAAGTTAATAAAGTCTCAGCATGACTTGTACACATCTATGACCTCTGGCTTGGTCAAATCAGACTAATACATGAGTCTTGGACCTCCAGGAAGCCTTCACTACTGTGTACAGTCCTAAGACGGAGTCTGGACTTCGGAGAGCACCAGCACCACATATTCCTGTGGAAGTAATTCCTAAACAAAACAAACTATCCATTTTGGCCAGCCCAGTTTAAAGATGCAAGCACCAGAATCTTTTCAGGCACTTCCGGGAATGTGGCTGACTTTTTAGTCCATTCACCTCTGTTGAAGCATTAAAAGAAAGTGGTAGAAGGAAAGTCAGGGACAGGATTGTCAAGCATCTCAAGCATTTAGAGAGGACCTTGCCCAAAAAAAGATAGATCAGGAAAAAAAAATTATGAAGGTATTTAAAAGCAGAGGCTGGGATGGACAGAGCAAGAGTATTGCAAATGCTTTCATTCATTTTTTGTGAGCTGTTGAGCTTCCACTACTGAGTGGCAAACCAGTGTGCAGATACTGCAGCTGCACATCAATAAGGTTTTCTTGCAACAGCCTCAGCAGGCTAAGTCTTTCTTTTTTGCCCCCAGTGAACCTGCTGCCTTGAGCACTTCTTAAAATTTATTTCATTTCTTCTACTCTTAAAAGACAAACAGGAAGATTTGTCAGCAATTTACTCTGGAGATAGAGGGTAAGGGAAGTGGGCTGTTAACTATATGGGCTGAGTGCACTGGAGTGCACCATGATGGACAGAAAAAAACATCTGTAAATTCATCTTTTGCCATATTTCTTGTTAAAAAGTTGTTGTGAGGCAGATGGGAGATTGGAGAAAGGCTGCATGTTAAACTCACAGTGCCTCCTCCACACTTGCTAGCTGGGATCCTCTGGAAGCAAAGGAGATTGAGGTTAAGGAGGAATCACAAAGCAAATTCTTCTGGGAAAGATCTCTGAAGTGCAGGAAGAAGGAGGCAGTGAGACACAGCAAGCAGAGACCTCACCATTCCACAGCAGTGTTGGAAACTCCTCCAAGGAGTAAGGGGCCTCCTCTCAGCCAGAAGCAGAGCCATAAATCAATTTTTGGTAACAAGGGAAAGAAAGAGAAGTGCCACAGACCTAGCTGAGGTTATGTCAAATTTGTGCAGATGGGGAAGTCAGAAAAAGCCATGAGTGTGGAAAGAGACTTCACCTTATCAGGAAGAAGGGCTGCTTTTGCTTGGATTTTCAGATTGAGGATTATCTCATTCCAGTTTAGTTTCCTTCTGACAAAACAGACTGGGATTCTTTTGTTTGCTCTTTCATATGCAGCACCTGATTCCGCGTCAAGGCAAAGCCCAATTGGAGATGCACAGCCATGCAGGGACAGGTCTGCATGGCTTCCAGAGGGAGATGCTCTTGCAAGACATGACTCAGACCAACGTCTTTCTTATCACTCTCATTTGGCCCCAGAGAGGCCATTTACACAGAGCTTTACTCCTGACTTAATCTTTCTCTTTTGTTGCAGCATATTACTTTCCTCTTTCTGCTTTCTCCTGCCCCAAAGACTCTGGTTCAGGTCCTGTGGTATGTGCACACTTGGGGGAAAGAACCATTCACGTCAGGAGACGTGCTATACACAGCAGGCCAGCTCTAACCTCCTGCTGCTCCTGCAGTGAAGGCTGCAAATCCTGAAAAGATGCATAACATGCGCATTGCAAACAGCCATTTATCACGGCAGAGCTGTGCCCCAGACACCTAGGCACAGCCCAGCAAGCTGCTCTAGTTGTGTGCATCAACGAGGCATGTCCCCTCCCGCTCCCCACCACCTTGCAGAGAGAGAAAAAAGCACAGACACAGAAAGTAAGGAGGGGACTGCAGATGATGGTTTCTACTGCAAAAATGATATCCTCTCTCTCTCCTCCAGAATGGCCCAGTGCTGCAAAGGTGCTCCATAATCATTAAATTATGAAAATGTAAGTTGCCAGAAGGAAATGAATACCAGGCATGACTAGGGAAAAGGTTGCTTTCTCATGAAGTAATTATGAAATTAAAATTTGATCACTCCCTGGTGATTGTACAAAGGATACGGCTGAGGTCTCAAACACAACAATACAGCCAGGATTTCAGCAGAAAAAACACAGAATGTTTCACTAGACAAAAAAGCTCAATTAAAAAAAAAAAACAAAAACAGGAGAAAGGATGACTTTTTGCAAATTACATGATTTTGGCTAAAAGGTGCAATCAAGCAGGTTAGAGCATAGGGTTTGCAGACTTCCAATTACTTCTTACAAGTTGGAATCAAGCTGTTAGGAAATGCAGTTTATCTGAATAGGACTAATAATGCTAAGCTAATTAGACCCACAGGCATTAGTCAGCAGATAAATTCAGGCCAAAAAGAGGGATACTGTCACTTTAAATACTGCCTTGGGATTGGTGGAAAAGGTAATGAGGAGTGTCAGTCGGGGCTGTTTTATTAGATGGTTCTCTAGAGACTACAGCCTGAGGTTTCTGTAGCAGGGCTTTTGTGCTTGATTCAATAAATCAATTTATATTAGAGGAGGGTGCAGCACAGGTGCCATCTCCATAAAGTATTTCTGTGGTATTTCTCAGTCTGCTCAGGCACTCCTTGGGCAGGCTACATGAATGTGCTGTCAAAGGACATCAAGCCCAGCAATTAAGAGTAAGACAGTGGTCACACTAGCAATATTTGTTCAAATCAGCTCACACATTACCAAGCAAAACATGTACATTGGCTCTCACCGGGGTATTCTGGATCCCCGATAAGTGATTAATGAGAGCCTGGTTTTTGTGAGCTGGACTCTGAACCACAGACGGCAAAGCAGGCTGCACAATGAAAGCAAAGGCATTCATCCCCAGCAAAATAAAACAGCTTGAAAAGTGAAGTTGCTTTTTTAATCAGATGCTTAGAGGCTGAAAGACATTCACTGCTGGAAAGAAAAGGGCGAGTGAAGAGCAGGCTGGCAGCTTTCCAGGCAGTGGACAATATTGACTCTAGAATAAAATGGGTTTTGCTTAGTGCCCACCTCAGGGCACTAGCCTCCCTGCTTTGGAATAAATCATGCAAGCAATTCCCCAGCACAGGCTGACCCTCGGGGGCTGACCCCATGTGCCACAGCACCCCTTCACCAGACACATGGACACCGAGCTGGCAAGGGCTCAACTGCTGCTGCAAAGATAGCATGCCCAGAGACAGTACCCAATTACCCCCGTTGCTACCGCCTTGGGCTTCAGCCCATGATATGTGGTGGGCACCACACTACCTCAAACCATTTCTGATGGGATGCTGCTCATCTCTGCCTCTCCTGGAGGGCAAAGGAAGCAAACAACAAATAGGCCAAAACCCATACTTGTTATCTAGGTCTTTTTTGCCATGCTAAAATAAAGTAAAAAAGCTGAAGTTCTGATCTGGAAACAATCCTTTAAATTCCACATCAATGCAAGCAGCAGAAAAGCCACTGTTTTTGTTCCAAGGAGGAGCAAAAATTAACTTTGACACCATCGATGTTGATGCCAACTGGTAGTGCCTTCTGGATGCCTTCATTTAAGCACAGTGCTGTACAGCTTCTCCAGCCCCACAGAAGGCTGAGAGGGGAACTCTGGAAGGAGCCACAGTGAAGGACACAGCCAGTCAGAAATCCAGGTTTGGGAAGGTTCTAGGATATAGTCCAAGCAAAGTACTTCAAAATTGTTCACACTGGATGTACATGTGAAGGAAATCTGACCAGCTGTATCTTAACTTTAAATAAAAGCCAGAGAGAGAGAACACTGGTTCTGTGCAGTCCTATAAAGGAGCAGCTATCACTAGGCCTACTGTTTCTCCCCCTCATATTTCCACTTCAGGTTACTCACCCCCTTTTTTAGCACTGACCACTCTCTGCTTACATGGCCTCTGAGTCTTTCCTGATGCTTCTATTGTCAGGACTTGTCAAAGCCACCAGGGCACCTCTCTCCAGTACTAGTTTAACCTCTGCAATGCATGGGCTTGGAAACTCCAGCACAGAGACCCAGCTGTGAAAGACTGTCAAGATATCTGCCAGCAAATTATGACTTGAGAGAGCTTGAAAGCTTGTTCAGCAGGACACACTGCTCTTAAGATGCCTTGCCAGCTACACTGCACGTTTTGCAATCGTTGTTGAACCACAATGCACAGGGGGCAAGGGTGCAGGAAGGGCGGCTCATGGTCAGCTCTCAGCAATGTGGGATTTATTTTACGTATATTTAACATAGCATGATTTCTAATTGCAATTGCCACTGAAAAGAAAGGAGAAAGGGTAGGCGAGCTGGAGAGAGAAGCAGTTACTGGCAGCCTGGACTAGTGATGTGGTATACATAACTGGATCAGTGGTTGTCCTAATGCTGTGGGGAAACTTGGCAGCTACCACTGTTCTGTGGTAACTGCTGAAACTGGTGCTACCACTGTGGGCTGTGGAGACAAAGCTGGTATGGAAACTTCACATGAAAAAAAAAGAAAGAAAAAGAAAGAAAAAGCAGAAAGCAAAAAATAAAGGGCCAAATACATTATAACAGAACCCAAAGACAATAATCTTTTGTAATCCAAACAAGCTGGGCAAGCCAAGCCATTGTTGAGAATCTGAAAAGCTCTGGACCAAAGGAAGAGGATAAAAATGAAGAAAAAAGGTCATACAACTCCTAACGGAAAACATGAAAAGCATATTGAATTGCAGAATAAACCAGTTTATTTTCCTGAGGAAACATCAAAGCATAGCGTGTTCTACATTCTCTCACTAAAGGATTACGTAATTAAGTGTAAGAGTAGCTCTTTCTTCCTAATATCATCTGCACCTCTCTACACCTATGTGCAAATGGCAACAAACAGTGAGGTTAGTGACCAAAAACCAATTCAGACAATTGATCATCTGCACTGTATATGATAAAAGTTCAGCAGCATTTTACTGGCGGGCCAAAGTGCCATCTGACATTTTCTAGAAAAGGAATATATATGCTAATTTATTCTCCATGATAGATAGTGTCCTTAGAAACAAATGCAAAACAGACATGTCCTCGGCCACTGTGTCTTGGTGCATCAGTTGAATCCAGGAATAAGAAAGGGAAGAAAATAGAAGCAAAATCGTTGAAGTGGAAAACAGCCACTAAGAAACCTGTGCCACCTCAAACCATCACATCTGAGGGCCCACCAAACTGAAAATGTAATGTTTTGTCCACAATCACAACCATTAAAATTAACCCAGACTTTTAGATAAACAGAAACTGATTTCTTCCCCTCTGCCTAGGGGATCACTGCACACAATTCAACAGGTAACAAACACCTTAGGCAAAACCTTGCAAAAATAAATGGATCTTTATTCAGAAGAGCTCTGTTTACACAAATGTATGGCAATAGAGCAATTTCCTCATAATTTTATTGTCCTGAGGCAACCAAAAAGAGGTAACTGATGCACTAGTTGTGCAATATGGAGCAGCTGAAAGATTCAAATTCTTTTATTAGGACAAAAATGTAGGCCCCATTTTTCACTTCCATCCAGAAGTCAAAAGGAACAGCAGGGAGAGGTAGCCTCATCACAGTCTCCACATGCTTCTAATTGGCACAGGTCACCTTTATCTGGGACAATACTGTGATGAATTCAGATTTGAATTTTTCAAGTCACAGTTCAAGCCTTTATTCCAGAATAACTGTTTACAGCTAAGCATATCTGTACTGAACTGATGACAATTTTTGCATTGACCATATTAGAATCTCTAACTGGATCAATGTGTATCCTAGACTTCAAGAAATTTAGAAAAATCAACTGGAAAAAACCTGTTTTCCCCTCCCTGCTATATGCTAGAGCTAAGAGAGTTTACAAACCAGTACTGAAAAGCAGCACATTGAATCAAATCTGCCAGTTTGACTTACCAAAGTTCTTCTACCTTACTCAGTATTCTACATTTAGAATTTCTGTTCCTTTTGCTAATGCCAAACAGTATTAACTATGTAATAACTGTTTTTGATAAGGTAAAGCGCTATGCACACATTCACAAGTGAGGTAGAAACTAATATACAGAATTATCTCTTCACTTAACTTTTAAACTGTCCATTGCTGTATGAATCTCATCATTCTGTTGGTGATTTGGACTGAAAAAAATAGTGTAGTAAGTAAAACTGCCACTGAGTTTTTTGACATTTCGTTTGGAACCTCTAGTGTGCATAAATAGTTATTTTTCCTCTTCATGCTTTACTTCGTATTTATCAATACCAAATTTTATCACTGTGATGCCCATTTGTGTTAATCACTTAATTCTTTGCAGTACCTCACGGTCATTCTTGTTTAATAGGAAAAGAGCTGTGGTGTCACCTGCCAATACTGCAACTTCAACCTTTCCAACCTCACTTCCTATCCAGGCCACTAACCAACCAGGGAAATGCAAAACAACTCCCAATGAACCTGAAGAAACCCTCTTTTCCTTCCAACGATGATGACAGAAATCTGTTCTTGCCCTCATCTCAGGAAGTTCATGGCCTATGATATTTCTGTAGCTCTCCCCCATGTTTTCCCTCCCAACTGGCATGTCACATCCTGAAAAAGAGCTTTTCGAAGTCTACAAGAAGCTATTCCTTATTGGTGCCTCCAGAGACATCTGGGAGTTTAACAAAAAAACCTTCCTTCTGCAGAAATTGGGAGAGTGTCTCATGACCTTCCAAATGTTTTGCTGTCTAAGTCCTCAGTTGATCCAGTGTTCTTATTCTGTTCCCATTCTTTTACTCATGCCTGTAGCCTTTTTAAAATGTGAAGTCATCATTCTCAGGGTAAAACTGCATATTCTGTTCAAGATGACAGACAATGATGGTTATTCTCAGATTTACATGTGCAGCACAAACACTTCAGATTATATTAAACTTAGATCATTATTCTGCCATTAAAACATCATTATATTTATGGTCCATAAAGCATGGAACAAAGCAAAAGTTATGTAGAGCTGTAGTTGTATGTGAGAATCCAGGCTTCCAAATCTAAAACAGGCTTTCTTTTTCTCAGTTCTTTTTCTTCCTGAAAGGACATTTACTACAGACACTAAAGCACAAATGGTGTGAAAGTGAAGACCATCTGCATATATTGGGCTTTTGCCTTTACAGGACACGCACAGAACTCACATCAGCAAAGATTAGGGCTCCTCCAAGTAGCCTCTTGAACCCAAAAAACAATGAAGACATTTAGCCAGAAACAAAAACCCCACATCATTCTTTCTGTCTTCACTTTTTAAAGTCCATGCTGTTCATTCAAGACTTTTCATTTTAAGCTGGCTGTGTTCACACAGGCCCATGTTTAAAACAATTCCTAAAGGGATATTCAGACCAAGCTGTAGTGGAATAGGGGAGGCAGCTCTTCCCTTCTGCAAGCTTTCCTTGGTATGTGAAGGCATGATGGCCCAATATCTTGGTTTAAAAGACAAATGTCTGACCCACTGATTCAGAATTTATAAAAAGCTATTCCAAGATAGGAAAATTGTTTAGCTTTCAGAAAGATCTCCTGGCACATCTTTGCCTTTATATGCTTGCTCACACATTAAAATGAACTCTCTCAAGGGAGGTCAACTTATTTAAAACATCTTCTAGAAGAAAGATACACCTGAAATAAGGAAATGCATTTTTTTCTAGTGCGCAGGGGTACACCTCCATGTTTGATGCAGTTTACACTAATCAAAGATAGGTACAAGGCAGGCATTGGTTGGGGGAGAAGGTTGACCCCATGCTGAGAAGGACACATTCTTACCAGCCAGTCATGTTGAAGTCACGGTACAGCATCCTCTTTCCAACTTCCTTGCGCTGCACCCTCCGTGGAAACTCTAAATGTGTGAATTCATTTCCCAGCAAGTGAGGCTGCATGTAAGCCTGCGGGCAGAAATCAAACCACAGATACCACATAAAAAAAGACATCTTCTCTTTTTAATGAGATGATATTACCATCCCTTTCTGGTCCCTTCCCACACAAATTCCACCCACTCCTCTACCCTTCTTTTTAAATAAAGAAGATGATGTGCTCTTTTACAGGAAACAATGAATATACACCATTTCTGCCCCTGCCTGAAATCCAGACGCAGCATTATAGGGAACAGTCCTTTGCCCTCAAAATCTTTCATTTCTTCTCCCTGCTCCTCAAGATTTGGGATCTCCAAACTACACTTCATCCATTGACTCTGAAGGAATCTGTAGAGCTTTGTAAAAAAACCAGAACATATGCCCTTTTTAAGTCAGTAAGAAACAAAGGAATGATCAAATACAAAGCCATGGAGGCAATTGGAGGGGTGAGTGTGCAGTGAAGCTCAAGCTTTTTAACTCCCAGTTTAGTTATGCCAACAACACAGGAAACCTAACATTGGTACCACACTTTATCACCACCTCAAGAAAAATGCACCCCATCACACGACACTGCAAACAAACAAGCTACAGAGCAATTTATTTTCTTGTTTTTGAAAAACTACATCCTTCATGCAAAACAGACTTTTAGAAAAGCAGCAGAAGTTTTGTGTCACAACTGCAACGAAGGTCCTTGATAGTTCTAATGTTCAATTGCTGCTCATGTCCTCTCTGATGCACTGCTCTGCAGATGCTGGGAGGCCTCTTTGCCAGAGTTGTGCCTCTGGCTCATATTCTCCAAAGCTGACGATAGTAGAGAGCATTGCAAGGCTCTTCATCCTGTGTAAATTTTTGGATTGAACTCATACACTGATCACTTGACATGATAGGTTAATCCTAAACACACTTTATTTATTCTTTCTGAAATAAATCTTACTCCTTTCTCTTTAGTACTCAAATAAGCAAGCCTTTCTCTCTTCCTCCGCAAAGATGCATTGTGAGTGAGCACTTATAAAAGATACAGTCAAATTAGATAGGGAACTGAAGAAAGTTGCATTTCTTAACCTTTTTGCAGATAACTCTTTTTCCTTATCCAGCCAGTTAAGGCAATAAAGTCTGTCTTATCTTCAGCAGCAGCTGCCATCAAGGAAGATGAAATGAGCTGGGGTTTAGTTTGTGTGTTATGTCATAAATTTAGTGCTCACCAAAGGTAGAGCAGCAGGAAGCACTGAAAGCCCTTATTGATCTACCTGCCACCTGTCATGCAGATAGTTCACAATAAAATATTCCCTGCATTTAAGAGTTGAGCCTGCTCCCACTCAATTTAGTACATCACAACACTTTCTATCAGTTTGTCTCCACTCTTGTCACCAGACATCCTTCCAGAAAACACCTCAAGTTGGTTGGAACAGGACTGAGGAAGGTTTCTGTGTGTAGCCAACAAGATTGGATTCTGCTTCCAAAGAGGTGGCTTTTAAGCACACAATCCCTCCATGGAATAGGAACTCCATCAAATTCTCTCTGTGTAGAGTTAAGGGAATAACATTTTTTTCCTTCAGTCTACAATCAGCCAAGGTCACCTTCTCCACCCAAATATTATTGTCAAGGGCCCTCTAACTGGATCCCTCTCCCCATTACAGAAATGGTTGAGAAGCACCAGTGACTTTTGAGAGGTTCAGCAGTATTAGTCCAAATGAGACTTTTCATATTTCCATAATTCTGAAAATTCATGTAAAAGTACACATAAGTTTTTTATTTTATTTCTTTTCATTCCAGTTGCAAAAAAGATGGAAAATTCCTAACTATTTGATGTATATCAATGTATGAACGATATTTGTTCTTCGTATGATAACAAAGAGCTGGATTGTATTGCTATTTTAAAATTTTTTAGTCTATGATATTGTAAACAATGAAGTCAGTCTGCATTGAAAGTGCAATTCAGTTCACTTTTAAAAATGCACAGCCTATCTTGATTAAACCACTACCAGCTAAATACTGTCACCTGCCTACAAAACAAGGTCATATTTGAAAAAAAACATCACACCTGATATCAAAATGATAACCTTCAGATTGTGAGATTACTGGTCTGAATAAGAGGTCCAGAAGAAAAACACTACAGGCTTTTAGCATTTTTTCAGTTAAAACCAAAATTTCCTTTATTGAAAAGGTAAAGCAATCAGGAGAGACTGCACTGCATAAAGATTTACTCAAATGGAAAGTCTGAGGTCGTAACTGAAATAAGATTAAAGAAGTTACCGGTGGACTGCTAATGTTCAAATAAGACTTCTCTTCTGCAGCCAAGCCTCAAAGTTTGATTTACAATCCAGGGATCTTAACTTGATTCTAATATTTTTGGCATCAGTGAAACAGAGGGTAAAGAGCAATTTGGAATCTGCTGGTGTCTGTGATCTGAATTCTTACATGAAGAAACGGGGATTTTTGTTGTGCTTTGTTTGATTTTTAAATTTTTCATATTTTTTACCATTTTTAACATTTAATTTAATAATTAGTTATTTTTGATGCTTCACTGGTAATTCTACAGAGAAGAATGTTTCTACTATAAAACTAAGCTGCAACTTCCAGTTGGGTTTGTTGAAAACTATTCTCCATGTACAAGGCAGGATTCTTCTCCCCACCTCAACAGAACTGTGCTGGGCAGCAGAACCAGAAAATAAATAAAAAGCAACAGTTTAAAAATCCACATATCTTCCAAACAGATATACAAGCAGAACAATTAAATCCCTTCAAGTGATCAAACAAAACAAAACAAACAAAAAAAAAAAGAAAAGTGAACTGACTACTAGAATTTCACCTGTGATGACACAATGTATTTTCCATTTTAAATTTGTTTGGTGTCGATTTGCAAAAACCTCAGATCAGAAACACCACTCAGAGAACCTGAAAATTAACAAATACTGTGGCTATCCAACACTTCCTATATCCTTACGAGGTATTTTCAGACAACATTGTTATTCTGTGTTATGGAACTGGAACATTTTTCATATTTTCTCTTTCAGAAGCTGTTAGAGTCTTTGACATAAATCTGGCATAGTCTGCATTGTGTGTTTTTGCTACTCTGCCATTTTATGGTGTATTTTGTGGCTGGATGTACTGCATTCAAAATTAGTTGTTCAAAATGGAGTTCCGTCAAAGAAGTATTAGTCATGGTTGTTTAAAAAGGGCATTTACTTCCTGCTGTGTTTCCTGGTGATTAGAAAAGCAAACATGAAATTAAGATAAACCTAGACTTACACAATAGCATGCCAGTTAATTAGGCAGCAGAAAACACTGCAAGTATTTTATCTGTACCTGAGTAAGGCCTGCCACTGGCTTTCCAGCTCCTTCAGTAGGCACTGTACTGGAAAGTCACTGGCACTAGTGGTTTCACTGCATCCTGTGCTATTTTCAGATTTGCTGCTTTCCCCTACACAAACTATATCTTACAACTTCATTGTTTTATCTTATTGTGCTCTTTTCTCCAAAAGAATATTCTACCTATATGGCACTACTGCTCACACCAGCATGCACAGCCCAACGCACCCTGAAGCTTTGCAAATGACTTGGCCATTATCATAAGGACGCACTTAAACCAAAGAGAGATTAAAATTAAAGGATATGGTGGTAAAAGGAAGGAGAAGACCAGAAGCCAAATCCATCTCTTGATTGGTCTGTCATTTTGCAAAAGGCCAGGACCCCTTCCATGGAACCATCCATGGAACCATACATCTCTTTTACCATAGCATCATCTACTGTGTCAGACAGATGAAGCAATCCTACGCTTGGTGATACAGGGAGCCAAAAACTGTAAGAGAATTACATCTTAACTGACTTGTAATTAAAGTGCTGACTGGACATTTAGGAGATCTAGGTGCATTTCCCTTCAGGCTCAGGTGCTACAGGCATCCTTCAGCAGGTGAGTCAGTGACTCTTTTCTCTTCACCTGAGCAACAAAGTAAGAACAGATCCCCTTTGAGCCCATGACAATCTGGGCTCATGCATGAAAGGTGGTAAATACAAAGAGCACCCATGGTCACTGTCACTGGTGGCCACCAAGTCTCTACTAGCAGTGACATCTGCACTGGTAGCAGTGGTGCACCATTTCTGGCGAACTTTTGAGGGGCAGTTTGGCTGTACACATGAAGATGCTACAAACACAACGCTGACCTCACAGGACATCTTGAAAGTGCAACTACAGTAACTAATAGGAATACACCCATCTGCAGCATGCTCAATTCATCATTCATTTTAAAAACATTTTCCAAGGGAGTAAGTAACAAAATCTATCCTATTTACTGTTGCAATTTCAGACTATCATGACTGAAATTAATAGTCTCCTCAGAAGATGAAAGAAAAATTGCTTCTGGCTGACACTGCCTGCACAACTGCTGAATGTACCAGAGCAGTAAATCCAGTAATTTTTTTTTGGATTTTTTTTTTTTCATTCAAGATACACTCATATGGGAAGTCAGGACTTCTCCCAAGCACAGTGTGGAGGTCTCCTACTACAAGAGAGACACAGAGAATCAGAAGAAAATGAGGCTTTTGAATGCTCACTAGTGGGAGGGAAGCAACATGGTGTACTGAACCTCTACAGAAGCTGAAGGACCAAGGGAATACTGGTGCAAAGCTTGCATACCTTACATCTTAAGAACGGTTCTCTGACTGAAGGATTGATTACCTTCTGCAATACTCTCACAAGTTGCATGACATAGAAGTCTGCCTCTGCCATATGGCCTGCCTGAAGTCTGAAGCTAGATGCTGCCCCACCACTGCCCTCCTACAGAGTGATGACCAGGCACAGAGCTGCTTCAAAGTCAGAACAACTGGATAGTCAACTTGTTCTCTTCAGGTTTCCATGCCAGAGGCATGGCAATAAACCTGACAGGACAGGGAAAACATTTGTTTCCCTCCCCCCTAAGTTATTCAATCACTATTAGCTGAAGCACAATTTTGTCTAGGACTAGACTGGAGGACTTAAAATAAAGATATTCACATGACCCGAACAACTCATTATCCCATGGATTTCTTTCCACACAGAAATTAAGGCTCAGAAAAGAGTGCCTACAAGAACATCCTGTGTCACTAAAGCAATCAACAGGCTCTAAAGGCGGAGGGAAGCTCCTTCATCTTGACTGCACCAACAGTGTCTGCTGCACAGAGAACAGCCTGCAGGCTGTAAATCCATACCCTTCCTTTGCTTATACAGTAACTTCCTTATAGTGAACAGTATCTCTGCATTTACCAAGTAAATATTAATGCCAAACTGAATAAGGGATTTTTTTCCTTTTGTACAGGAAGAGTAGCACAACATGCTTGAAACAAAGAAACCCAGCTTTAACTGCAAATAAGAAAAGAGACTCAAAGTAAATAACTTTCAGACAGAATAACAGACCAGAGATGTTGATGGTAGAATAGAGTAACAGCAGAGCACAGGGACAAACAAGTAAGAGGAATTGTTTGGGATTGTTTGGGATCTACTTAGCAAGACAGATGCAAACTTTGGAGTGTAATGCTTATGCCAACCATGCAAGAAATTTGAGGTCATCTTTTTCTTTTTTTTTTAAACACAAGAGTAAAAAATCTTCCTTAGGGAATCTTGTGTTTGAAATGATCTGTAATTTTGTTTCACGCTCTTGCTGTCTTGCATGTATTCTCTTTGAACATGATACCCATAGACCTGGCCTATTTATTACATAAAGAATTAAAATGGACAAACAAAGGTAAAGGAATTTTCCACAGGAAACAGCAGAAATGCTTTTCAGATCAGCTATTGGTTTCAAATTTAAGCCAGAAAGGATATCAAAAGAGAAAAAAGAAACCCTAGGCAATGTTTTGTCTCATATTTCGTACAGAAGTAGCAGACTCCCTAGATGCTAAAGATACCTTTTATTTTAGAGGCAAACAAATTATTTTAAATGCAACCGAACTGCAAATATTTATTATGCCTCTTTTCCATTTGGTTCTCTGAATATGAACAGTCCCAGAGCAGTATTTCCTCTGAAATTTTAAGCTTTAAGCCAATGAATCGACTGAAAAAAATTTAAATGTGACCATTTTGAGGAAACAAAATTTTTTTTCTAAAACCTTCCATCACCACCTTTCAAGCACTGGCATTTTATCTAGTTTCAAACCACAGTGCTTGGTCCACGTTGAAAACAGAAGACGCCTTAAGATCTGAGAAGACCACTAACCTTGGCCTGTTCACCTTGAGTCAGGCAAGGCTGAGAGTTAGCCTGCCTTGACTGAAACTTAAATTTTTAAAAGGAAAAAAACAGAACAGAAGAAGCAAACAGAACAAAAGAAGAACAAAGGAAATCTCTCAGCTCTGTTAGGAATTATATTTTGACAAACAACTAATTGACTTCAAAGTAACAGGATGGTTTGTATGAAAAATAACAAGTTTTGACTTATATTACTCAGGCAGTTTATTAGCCAACACAGTTTGGTCTATATAGCATCCCATGTGTCCCCAGCTAGTCACCCCATCCCAGCTTTATGGGTGCCGCTATAGTACATAAAACTAATCTTTGATCACCCATCCTATCCTGCAGCTACTAATGTTCACTGAGATCACCTCTAAGTTGGATATCTTTCTCTTGATGGAGATACTACTGGCATACTGTCAGAGTAAATTAATTGAACTCTGCAATATTACTCACATACAAACAAAGAGCAGTCTGTGGTATTTTATACTGTCACATAGCAAGCACTAGGATGGATTGAAATACATCTGTGGCTCATTAGCTCTATGTCTGAGCTCTCAAAATCCAACACCACTGCACTGCTGAAGGGTCTGAGGCTGAACAATGTACATAAGCACAGCCATGCTAACCAATGGCCTTTGCCAAAGGGGTAATACTCCTTTCATTGAGATTTGCACCACCAGGATTTTCTCCACATTTGCTGATGGCTTAAAGACATACATGATCAGTCACTGGTGTTCAGTGGACACATCATCCTTCACTGAGTCACAGTAAGTTAACAGTGTTTCTCTGAGCCTTTGATATTACTAGGCAATGCTTGTCATCAGCAGCATCTGATTTGGTCCTCAGGTCTCTTACCAGATACTGAAGTCGCTGGCGTTCAGTCTCTGGAGTGAATTCTGAAGACATTGGAATGACTTCGCCATTTCGGATTATTATAGCTCTGTAAAAGTAATAAAACATCATCAGTGCAGAAAAAAAAAAGGTAAAAAACCCAGAAAACCACAGAGTACAATCACATTCTTATTCTCTTCAGAATCATGTGGACACACACATTTAGAGAGCTAAGGAATTACAGCTTGGACATTCTTTTCAGGCCTGGATTTCTCCTGACTCTCAGCTCCATTCCCAGGCTGACAAGCTGACTACAGCTTCAGTCAGGGAGGAAGTCTCCCAGGTTGACAACATGGTGAAAAACAGAATGGAATTCATAATAAAGATTAACACCTGGTGTCTTTCCCATGGCATACATCCTGAGGTGCTGTCCCAAGGATGTTTTTCCCAATTGTCCAATGAACTACTGTCCTGTCCTAGCTGCATGTAACACACTTTAAATACAGGATGTCCGTACAATAAAGTTGGCCTTTTTTCCCCAAAGAGGTCCGTGTGTGTTGCTGTCTTTTCTCTCTCTTTGCAGTGCAGTAACCACAGAATCACAGTCAAATAAAGCCATTTCTTTTCTACTGAGGTTGTTAGCAGAACAGGATAATTCCTGCCCTACATCCTTTAGGCTGGGTAACAAATATACCTGTATAAGCCAAATTCATTTTAGAGCTCACAAAAACATCCAAGCAACAAAGGCAAGCGTTATTTCAATTGATATCTATAGGGTATCTTTATTAAGTGAAATGCAGACACTCAGAGGAGATGCTGCAGAATCACTGATTGTAGAACGACTCTTTGCAGGTTTTAATACCAGTTGTGGCTGACACTGTTTAAACTACTGGCTTCAAATGACTCATGCAAGCACTTTCCAATTATTAATTGGTCATGTGTCATGTCAGAACATTTCTACTCCAACAATAAATGGAAGTAGCAAAGCAAATCCTATTTAACACCAGTGTAACTAATTTAGTTTAATTTAGTTACCTGCTGAAAGATGGCAGGTAATTGAATGACTGTGGATTAGCCAGGAGATTTTATACACACTTCTGCAAATGGCAGAGAGAAAATTTTCTCAAACTCCTGCCTGCTGCCTCTTAACAATCTGATATGCTGCACACAAAATATGGTCCAATCTTTCCCTGGTATAATGCCACTGGCTGGAAGACAAGTCACAGGAGGGAAGAATTCACCCAATATTTCTACTGCATTCTGCATTCATGTATTCACTCAAACAACTATGTTCCTTTATCTTTCCATTATTCAGGCAGCTCTGTAAGTAGAACAATGTCGGGCACTTTTGATAAACTACGTATCATCCCAAAGACTTTAATGCCTGTTGTGGAACTGCTTCTCAGCCATCAGTATATTAATTCAGTGTTTGGATAACAGCAGTACACTAGCTCTCCTCTTGAATTCAGACAGAATTTGCTGTAGCTAAAAAAGGTATTTGCCACTTAGATTCCAGTTTCTCTGTTTTAAATGGTCCCATTTCTGTGATATTTTCACCCCACTGATGTCCTATTTATGAGCTAACTTACTTCCCTTGATAATTTGATCGATTTCCTGTCATTGCCTCTATGCCAGGTGGTCTACTGCCACTGCAATGCAAACAAGAAATATGGTAGGCACATAAAGATTGAAAACTTAAACTTCTAAATTCAAAACATCAGCATCTTGAGAAAAACAACTCAGGTACAAACCTGAATTTCTAAAATTAGTGGCATTGAACAGATTTCCAAGTCTTGGGGATTGGTCATTTGACTAAAATTGTCTCCAAATTGTCATCTACTATTGCTAGTATGCAAAAGGCAGCAGCATTATCTTTGAGTAAATTAACTGTTCACATTTCTGAGATTCATGTGGCAAAGAGCAGATACGTTCAGGATGGTACAACAGTGGCAGATGTGTGAAGAAGCTCTGGCAATGAGGGAGAAACTGCTTTGCTTTGAAAGATAACAAATTTACTGTTCTTGGACTTCCAGCACTTCCTTACAAATAATCCTGTGTAGAAATTAGAGGTGGTAAGAGCGCAGCCTACATACTTGAAGGTTCCCACTGGCCCTTAATTAAAACCAGTATTGTGAACTTGAGACGGACATGGTAGTTGCAACACTTTAATTTCCTAAAAAAACTTGTGCATAATTTTTGACATATTTTGTTTTTTTAGGGAATCTGACTACAGGCTTACAAAAATGCTTCTCCAATTAAAAATGATAAAAGTTAGCTGAAATTTTTTCTTTTGCATTTCTGAAACAGTAATTTAAATATGAATTAAGAACTCTACCACGTCTCTTCTGCAACACTTGCTTTTATTTTTGCAGTTCCAAAGGTATTCAGCTTTGAACCAGATTAATTTACTCAGTGAACATTTTATATAACTTTTTAATACGTTATTTGATTCACTTGAGAAGGCCTCCACTCAAGCAGTCTGTGGGTTTAGTACAGAGTGTGTACTCTGGCAGCAGCCTAGACTAGACTGATCAAAGGAGCTGATCAGACACTAACCAAATTTTACACACTAGTTTAAGTGAGTCATAAGGGATTTTCTGATCTTCTGCTTGTCCGAAAGACCTAATATAAAACCACACATTGATATAACTGCTAGCACATCAGGCTAATTTTCTCGTTATTCTTTGCTTCCCCTTTAATCATCATTTCACAGGAAATTAATCTTTTAATGACCACTCAGACCAGTCTGGGGTTCACCTTTTTCTGTGTTCACACTTCCTATATATTTTGATAACTGTCATTCTCACTTCTATGGGTAGAATTGGGCCCTGAGGGGCTCACATCATATGAAAAGCAATTCAGAGGCGAGTGAGTCAACCTTTCATAGCTCAATTTATTTTCACCAGAATTGGCAGCCACCTGGGATGAAAAGCACAACCCAGCATATACACGTACACACACACAAATCTTCAGAGGAGGAGGAATTAAAGCAACACTGTTGATACCTGGTAAAAGAGAGTTTTATGTTTTTCATTAGTGTTTTCAGCAGTTGGATTTTATTCAACTTGCAAGTTACAG
Organism: Sturnus vulgaris; assembly: GCF_052056855.1. Taxonomy (NCBI): domain Eukaryota; kingdom Metazoa; phylum Chordata; class Aves; order Passeriformes; family Sturnidae; genus Sturnus; species Sturnus vulgaris. The sequence continues at coordinate 45,034,583 of NC_142247.1, forward strand.
CTGTTCATAAGAGTGAAATGACTTGATCTGAGGAATAAGATAGCTCTTGATATGAGTAAAGGGAAGGACACAGACATAAGTGTACAAAGCACTGGTCTAAATTCAACTGTGGTGAGCTTACAAGTCCATACAGAGCTCTTTACCTTTCTGCACTAACTGCTTAGCTGTATCATGACAGAAAAGGGTATTTCTGATGGCTCAAGTGACAAAAAGGGACACATTTGTTGGCTGTCTCACTGAGGAGGCTGGGTGCAAAAGTCTGGCCTGGGAGCAACCCTGCTCAGTAGGATTTTCCCCTGCGATTGAAAAGGTGCCGAATTAGGCTCTAATTGGGTTTGAAGAATGAAGTGCCCTTTCTGTGACCTTGCAGTGACAGTGCTGCCAAGCAGCAACTGAAGGCTTTTTCCACCGAGCAACCTCTAGAGCCCTGAATTCAATAGCCCAGAGTCAATAACTGCTCACGAGGAGGGAGCCTAGCTGATGCAGCAGCTGCAAATAGCTCCAGCAACTGCTTTTAGAGACCCACTCTATACAGTCCTGCAGGACAATTAATTTTGACTTTACACTTCCTAATGGATTAAGCAGTAGCATGGTGTCACATGAGCATTACTGCTTCTGCCATGCATGAAACACACATGTATGCAAGGAAATAGTGTTCTGAAAGCATTTAACTCCCTGTGTATTAAGGATATATTAATCTATTGTTTTATGCCAGAATACAGCTGTCCTATTAAACTGTCAGAAATAACTACATAGGAAGCAAGAACTACTTGAATAGATGCAGTGCTCAGAGAGCATCTGATTCTGCCATGTTTAATAGTGACATTTTAATTTCCACCACACTGGTGAAACACATTATAGCAGAGCCACGGGGTGAGCCTACCAAAGGTAGATGGATGATTCATGTTTGCAGAGAACAAGTATGTCAACACTAACCAAATATTCTCTGATGACAAGGTTGCTTCAGACCCATACCAATCATTAATTATATTGTCAATGAAGTAATAATTAAAAAAACAAAAGCTTTTTTTCGGCAGGATTGGAAATCAGGAGTCACAGATCTGCAGCCTCCTCAGTGCATTGCCCTCCATGCTCTGATGCTTTCTCCACACAGCATAGTCTACAGTGAGAAACTGCTCTGAAGTCTTGAGGCCACAGAGGCTAGTAAGTCACTTATTCCAATCTCTTCTAAAAATAAACTATATTTCCCTGAGTCCTTTCCTCTCTTTTGAACCCTAACTCCCCACCCACAAGAACTACAGGATTGTACTTGCCATTGCATTTCACGTGCTCTGCATGACAATGAAAGTACATTCACTATTCCAGACCTGGAATATTCACTGTAAACAGGAATATATTGGAGAAAAAATTCCCCAAAGCTTAGCTGAAGTAGCTTAAAATGGAAGAAACAAGAATCTGATTTTGTATATCTTCTGGCCTCACGAGTTCCTCTGATCCAGAGAAGCCCCACCCTGAATAAGTAAATAAGGAGTAAGAGATGTGCCAGTGGCTCAATGCACAAGGCAGAACTGGCAGTCATGGCAAATCCTACAGCTGGCTATATCTGCTCAGTCACATGTAAATTAAAAGAAACACCAGGAGCTTAAAAGGCTGCATATGCATTTGCAGAAAACAGTGTATTTATCTTTTGGATTGACATGACTGTGTAGTCCATAACAATCAGCTAAATTCACACAGAACATTAAGTATATGGTTATTTTCTATATTCAGATTCAATACTTAGAAATTGTATTAGGTGCCTTAGTACACATTTGCTTTTAAAATACATGGAAAGTGAAGCAACAAAAGGATAAAAATCTGCCACTGTGTTGTACTGCTGCTGTGACGCTCAGGATGTAGAAACAACACTGGCATAAGGAAAATACTGATATACCAATTGCTTTTGCATTTTTAATATAGCTAACAACTACCACCTCTCCTTGAATCAAACAGGGTTTTGGATTTTTGTTTGTTTTCTCTTTTGTGGAAAACACAATCAGCTGAAAATTGCACAGCATCCTTTCTATGTTCCTTACAAGAAACATATAGAGGAAACTAATACATTTTAGAGGAAGCTCTTGTTGGTTACTCTCATTTAATCATACAGAGAAAGCAACGCTTTAGTGAACAAGGTCAAAAGTGTAATTCCACTGCTGTCACAAGTCTATTGGGATTCCGGTGTTCAAAACAAAGAGATCTCTCCAACTATTAGGAGTATTCAGGGGACATCCTGATTCCATTACACACTTTTTCATCCAAAAATGATTTGAAACACAACATTAAACTGCACATTTCTACAACACAAAATAAAAAAAATCTGGTAAAGGTGACAGAGAAAGACCATTCAGAAAACCCTTTTTGACAGTGTATATCAATTCAAGCCACAGGGAGGCTGTATCCATTTTTTAAAAAGGTGTTAAGCATGTGGATTCAGCACAGAAGAAGCAGAAGTGTCTGGCCTGTCTGCAAAGGTATTAAAATGTGTCAATGAAAAAGAAAGAGGGATTAAACTGAGAGAAAGAATAAGACAGGGTTTTATTATATTCAAAGGGGAACTAAGCAATAGATTTTAATTAGGTGTGACACAAGATAGCTGTGAAAAAAGAAAATAAATCCTAGAACTACAGAATCAGTCTATACGGGTATTGTTTATTTTGGTAACAAAGTGCATATATTTAAACAATCCAGGGAAGGTCAATGCTAATGGTTGGTAAGCTTCAAACCAGTTGTGGTTTTTTTACTTCTTCACCTTTTCTTAATTGCTAAGAAGTGAAAGACAATGACTATAAAAAAATTAAAATGAGAAATGTTTTTCTTTTCTGCAATGAAGTACTGGAACTTACTGTCATTATGATTACTGATGATTTTTAATACATTCATCACATTCAGCACTGGCACCTTGGTTTTACGTCTTCAAACTGAATTAGTCTCAGTCTCACGCAGACCCATTTCTCAACATTTCTTTAGAAACCAGGTGTGCAAATACCTCACTGTACTGGCAATAAGTATGGAACTGATGTCATGTATTCACTAACAATGTGGAAATATAGTGCAAAGCCTTTAAACTATTGCCTTAACTGTATTAATTAAGGCAGGCTGGGGATAGTGGAACAAATTATTATACAACATCTAGCTGGCATTAAAAGAGCTTCCAGTGATGATATATCCATCACCATAAAACTCAGGTGGAAGCAGCAATCGTCAGCAATACCAATTGAAAACACATCCTCTCTGCCCCCCACGCCGAATACCTAAGATAATGTCCTAACTCTTACTTGGCATCACTATCAAGAAGAAAACAAGCAACAAACCAGGGAAGGAGTAGAGACAGTGTAAATTGTCCTAATTTTCCATTTACTGCCACTCAACAGACATGCTGCCCTGGTTTCTTCATATTTTTCTGCACAAACGTGAGCCTGTTCACAGAAACGTTGTGACGGGATAGAAACACTAGATCATTTCTCTTTCAGCCAAACAAAGCCAACGTTAAGCGGGAGCAGACTCTCCCTGCTTGTGGCTCTTCCTGTGACAATGTAGCTTCATGTTACATTGTGGGTTATAGCAGGCTGCTCAGACACTTTCATTCATCACTTGGGGGAGCTTCAGCTTCCTCCAGCCAACAAAAGGTGTGAGAACTAGCTTCCTACAGGAGCGTGCTCTGGCATTTCCTACCAGAACAATGAAGCTCACTCTTCATCTTCTGCTATGGCTTTTTGCAGACTGCCAGCCACCCAGCTGCTCCAAGGGTTAGTACCTCAGCAGCACAACTACTGAGTGCAGCCCTTGCTCCACCAGGACACTGACTGGGCATTCCCAAGAATTTCATTCAAGGTCCTTTCTTCATGTCTTTGCCACAGCATGGAGCCAGCCATGCTATACCTCTCTTGCAGTAAGATGAGAATCTCCTCCTGTCTTTGAAAAGAAGCAGAGAAAGAAATTATGAAATCCAGTCCCTGCAAACTCCCTGAAAGTTGTCTTTCAGAGGCACCTGCAAGCACGTGAGCTGTTCCTGTGCACACATGTGTAGAGCTTTATGCTGTTTCCAATTACCTGACTCATTCATATTTATATTTTGAGTGCTTATTTAGTGATTCCTTTGGAGAAGACCTCTGGGCACAATGAAGCTGCTGAAGTACTCTAAAGCCACTATTCTGGTGGTGGGATTTTACTGAATTAATTGTATTATTTTTAATAAAGGATCACAAATAGAAACTGTTTCTATAAGCAGAATAGTACAGATTTCCATGGAAGGGCTTACTTCTCATGTTCAATAGCATCTGAACCAGTCAGGATTTTCCGTACTGCCACCAAAAATAAGAGAAATCAGAATATTTAGAGCTGATGTGGTATCCCATCTCATACATTCACTAACAACTTAGTAAGCAGCAGTTAAAAGAATTTTCCATTGCTGGCAGTCTTCCTCTGCCCTATACATTGCATCTAACCATGAGAAGCACCTGGCTGTCACCAACAATAGGACTAAATTACTTCAGTTGCTTCTGCATCACTACTCTACAGTTTTAAATTAAATGTAATGCTGAGCTTGCAGGCTGTCCACAGAGAAGACAGCTTGGAGAAGACACGTTGCCCCATAATTTTTGACCCCTGGAGCAGTATGCTTCTAGTTGTTGGTACCTCTTCAGTGGGTGCAGCTCGATTCCTGTGAGACTCTACTGCGAGTGAGCTCCCTGCTCTCATTTAGGTCCTCAAGTGTGTTGCTTGGCTGATGAAACCTAAGTATGGAGCTATTATCAGCAGTTGGCTTTATTAACAGTGTCTTATTTTAGGGCTAATTATATATATATTTTTTGTTATGCCCACCCCCCACTAAAGTGATGGCACTGGCTATCTGTACGCAATGTTCTTGTTTAATTTATCAGGAAAGTAACTTTTGCTATTGAACCAGCAGTGACTTCATAAGTTTATCTATACACTTCTAGTAATGTCTACTCCAGCTCCAGTAGTACTAACTCAAATGTGAATGAACTAAACTAAAATGTTGTGTAATTAATTGTGCGTACTTTCCAGATGGTTTACATTTCAACACATCAATCTTTCAGAAAGGGCTTCAGCTGGCAGCTAGAAAGCTGTTACAAGCCAGATTATAGCGACATTACTAGCACACAAAAACTGCCCACCGTTGGTTCCAATACCCTTAGCCTGGAGATTTACTGCCCTCTTAGGATTCATTTTGCCCCAATGATTTCAGTGTATTCTTCATCTGAACACAGCTAAGTACAATGCAATGATGACAGACCACTGCGTTTCTGTATCATGGCGTAACAACATGCCACCAATTACTCAGGCCATGCCAGGGAAATGAACAAAGAAATGCAGTCACATCTCTGTGACCAGCCCTGAGCCTCAGGACTGGTATCTGTGGAATCAAAGTCTTTTTCCCTGCTGTCCAGGATATCACATTCATCTCCAAGACAAGTAACTATGGCAACTAAACCTGGGCTTAGTGGATGAAGGCATTGCTGTGCAAGTCAGTGTTTATTTTGCCAGTAATATGGCTGGGATACAGCTGTCCATGTAAGATGGAAGTAGCAAGGATTTTTTATGTCTCTGCTCTTCACTGTCTTACCATTGCCAAAAAGAATGACTTTAGCACCTAAAGTCATATCCACTTTGATCTCAGCTTTTCTGCTTAACTCAGTACCAGCTGCAGGATATTGGAACAAGCTGGACCGAGATGTAAAAGCAAAGATTGCAACTCACCATCTCTGCTCACTCTTCATGGGTGATTTTCTACCCAAGCCCTGCTGCATTCACCCATACAGAAGTGCCCAGAGCCATCACTAGGAGTCCCAGGAGCAGGACTCAAGCAGCACTGTACAGCTGCTGCTGAGACTGAACAGCCTGGGCTGCCTTGAATTTGTTGAATTCAGGTGACTTGAAAAGCTTTTCAATATAGTAAGGACCACGGGAGACTGAAACATTCACCAAGCAAGTCTCGGGTGCTCCCTCTGCCCCTCCTCCCACAGTACAGATGGGAGCTAGAGAACCAAGGTGCCCAGCCTGCTCTCCATGCCTTGGCCTTGGCCTGCAACACTGGGGTGAAGAACTTGCATGTCTCTGTGGTCAGCTAGTTTGTTTGGAGTTTGTTGACTTATATGTTTTTTCTTTTAAAGGCTGAAACCCCATGAGATATAAAGTTAATAGAATTCTTTATTCCTGGAAACCAATACCAATAAACTGTGGCTTGACAGTTTACTAGTATTACTCAAATAGCCAAAATTCTTCTCCTTCCTCATTATCTGGAACATAAGATAATGTCCATATGGTTAGGACCAAAGATTAAACTGAATGTACCCCTCACTGAAAACGTTTACAACGGCCTGAATACCTGCTAATTGCCATACATATTGCTAAGGCATATGCTCTCCCAGGAAAAACAGGAGTTTGGAAAAGAAGTTGGACATTTTTTTGGTCTTCAAAGCCTGCAGACATTTACTACCAAATTCATAATTTCTGCCAAGTCAATGCTGGATATGACATGCCAGTAACTTCGAATTTGTCATTCACTGGATAACTAGAAAATGCTCTTTCTTAGCACTGCCCTTTGAGTGAAATGACTTCTTTCTGCTCCAACACCTTTTCTTCACACTCTTGCCTTAAGTGTTTCTTGAAGTGCCTTCAATAGCTTTATCCAGCACGAAATCCTGCAGTATCTGAGGCTGCTGTAATTCCAATGAATCTCGTGCTCCTGCTTCTCTCTGGAAGGAGGCCAGGCAGGAAAAGGGGAGAAAGGCTTTCTGCAGGCCTTTTTGCAGATCATGCTTCTAAGGAAAAGAGACAGGAAGAACAGAGAGAGAGGACATAGCCATATCTCCTGAACATTTTTTCCAACATTTTGGGCTAGTCAGGATGAGACCCCTCCACCTACCAAACTGCAGTGAAGGAGAATTTACATGGCAGAAACTTGCTTTGCTTTGAATTCAATCTCTCCTCACTATGCAGACCTGTGAGCAAACCAGATTTAGGTTATCTGTTTCCCTGAAATGATCAAGCTTTTTTTATTTTCAAGTGATTCTGTCGGAGAATTAATAATAACCTAAAAAGGTGATGTACCATAGACTGGCCAAACTACAATCTCTAAGTGTTGCTCTTGCCTCTGGAGTGGCATCCTTTGAGTATTTGGAGTATTTGAGAACTTCAGAAAATGAAGAGAAATCCTAATGATTGCATGGCTCTAGCGTGTTCAGTTTTGCAACTTCCTTTGCTCCATCTTTTGGAGAAGACAGGAAAAAAATGCTTTTCCAAATACTGCAGACTGAAGAAGCTTAGTAACTAAGTTAGTCTCTCCTCTAGAGACCTCTAAGTCTCCAGTATGAAGCACAGTTATTGTTGTTTATGCAGACACAGATGTAAGAAGACAGAGAAGTCTTAGGCAGACCACTCACAGAAAACAGGGAAAATACACACCATTTAGATTAGAAGTTGAGTAGTTATGAAAAACAGAAAATTAAAGCTTCCTAGACAGTAAACCAAAGACTAAAGTAAACTAGTTCTATAATAGCAATATATTAGAACACTTTTTAGTTTCCATCCTTACACAGTGTTAACGTTTCTGGCACAAACGACCCTGCTGGACTGCCTCAAGGAAGCGGTCATACACCATGAACCACAAAAATGGCTCAGAATCATCAATTCTGACTTCTCCGAAATTCTGTTTAAGCTACACTGCCAGTCAGCAGACACATGGCTATTTCCATGCTGCTTTCATTTACTTCATAAAAGCAAATTAAGCCCCAAATCTGAGTAACCATGAGGGAAGCAGCTGACAATCACCATGACAAAGAAGAGGAAGTATAAATGTAGTAAGCTTCAACACAAGCAGCAAATCCAGAAAGAATTCAAATGGTAAACAAATTCCATTTTCAATTCGTTATTTTATTACACTGGGAGAAGACTGTGTTATAAATACACTCTCCCACACCTGATCTCTTGAAGTACCAATGAAGTTACTTCACCTGCACCCACACAAAACCATCACAAAAATATTCACTCAATGAGCTCCTACCATTTAATAAGCCAAAATGCATTAGCATTAATTTTACACGTGCAAAAAGGAGGAGAAAATCTATTCTGGACATGAGGATGTATGTTCAAGTAGAGTGTGAATATGCCCTGAACACATAAGTACTGTGGAGCAAAAGCAAGGAGGCAAAAAGATGATAAAAAAGAGCTGATGAAGTAAAGCAAAAAATTCAGTGACCCTGCAAGTCTGCGAAGCCTTTGGAACATCAGGTTCTTTGCTTTGACGTCATGTTCTGCCAATAAATCAAGAAAAGCCCAAGGACTCATTTGCAGATTTAGTGAGGGTTTCAGGGTACGTGGAAAAATCGTATCAACCTGTGATGTCTTGCTTCTTGTATAACGATAAAGGCACAGCTTCCCTACGTGGCTCCAAGCACAGCACAAAATGGAAGGGCCTGCAGTCTCTGAGCAGCTCCAGACAACACAAAAGCCAGAACAATGCTCATCCCAAACATTGTTAATATGATCATATTGCATTACAGTCATTGTAGTGATATTGGACAAATGTTATGTTGCATGAGGCTATACAATAATTGGGCAGTAATCAGTAAAAACATTAAGTCCCTGTTTTAGAACTGCTTCATCAGTAGCTATAAAACAATATCCCAATAAAGAGCATAAAACTAAAAAGAACTGAGATTAACAAGGCGTGTTATGGCAGTTCAGAAGTAAAAGTCACTTTAGCAATGCAGAATTGAACAACGCTATTTAAAATAATGACTAGAGAAGATTTACTAGTCCATATTTTAAAAAGAAAATAAATAAAAAGCAGCTATTCCAATGTCCTAGTTTTCATAGCAAATATATCAGGCTGGTAAGCAAAATACACCGCCTTGATGCTCACCAAAAAAAAGCACTATATATTGGATATCTGACTATAGCACTATCAGTCCCTAATCAGATAACTTTGCATGGACACTGCTAATCACTGAAAAGAAGAAAGAGAGAGAAAGAAAAAGCTTTGGCCAATATTCAGATATGAATTTTGACTGTACAAATAGGTATATTTATGGCAGAGTCCAAGAATTATCAGACAAGCCATTAGAGAATGAAAGTAGTTCCTTCTAAGTTGTTTTTATCAGGCTCTGAATACATCACCTCATTTTTAGTAGAGTTCTGGTATCATGTGCAGTTAACATATAATTATTACAGAACTGAGATTGCATTGTTAGCTGAAGTTTATTATATCATTGACATTAGTGATGCCATAACATTAAGCTCAATAATAGTTCATAACAAAACCTACAATTAGCACAATTTTTCCTCCCTTTTACACCAACCAAAAGTGTTCAGCTTAGAGAAGCCTAATAGTCCATACAGAAGTGAGCTAGGGCTGAACCTGAAAGGATTGCTGGCTGGTAATTTAGTAATATGGTAATTAAAGTCTTTTCATGATGTAATTATACATCAACTACAAAAGGACAGCTGCTATACAACACTGCCAGGGTATGTGGCATGAAATTATTAGATCTGAGAAGCTTTGGTGGATAAACTGAATACCACAGGCATAAGTCTGAGCTATAACTGGCACCACACAGTACATTATTATTCAAGTCTCACACTTAAAGTTTCCTTAGTCTCATTGTGATAGTAACAGTTTGTTGCACATACCTTGGTCCTCTGACAGCAGAAGCTGTTCAAAACCCACCTTTAAAAATTTCTGCTGTTTTGAAGTTCCCTGAAATTCTAAAACCTAACCTTCACCTAGGGAGAAGCAATATAACCGAGGTTTGCATGAATCCAAAATGTTTATTTCCCACACAAAACCTTCTCTCACAGATTCTTATCTGTGGGAAACTTGATTTATTTGCAGGCTTTTTCCAGTAGGGTAGCAGAGAGGGAAGAAGGAGAATGAGGAGAAGGGAAAGGCACAGATTAGTAGGTGAACTCAAAGAAACTAATAACCAAGTGTTTTGTCTTCTAATTCCAACAGCAGCAAGAGGAAGTCAGTCCCCTGTTTGAGTGAAAAAACAAACCCATCCTTCTCGAAAGCAGAAGATAATTTCTTGAAGTAGTTTGCTTATTGTATTTCTCTCTGCCTTCCCTTTTAGCTGTACAAACCACAAAGCTGAAGACACAAGGCATGAGACAGAAAAAAGAAACATGTTTTTCCAACTAACACAAGTAAAATTTCTTGACTACATAACTGGGCTCTTCAATATACAGGAATTCACTGTGCAACCTGGCAGGGGGAGACAACCTCAAAGTGGCTTGTCTAGTCCTAAAATGTCCTTTTTGTCCCTACAGCAACTCGGGTGTTTTGCAACTGCTGTTTTTTTCTCTGAAAGATGGGATTTTGTGGGAGAGAGACCCAAACCAACTGATCTACACTTTAAAGCTTTAAAATTTCTTTTGAGCTAGGAAAGTCTAGGAACGGATTTACCAGGAAATGAAAGATTTTGGAATAATTCTCCTCAGCATACAAGAGATTTTCTGTGATGTTCATTTGAGAAGCACAAAACCAAACTATTTTGAATCCAGAGGGACTTTATCACCAACAAGATGTTAGGAATGAGAATTTGAATCCGGTTCAAACAACACCCAATGGCTTCCTTTCTGATTCCTGCTCTGCCTGTTTTTCTGAAGAGATGTTCTGGATGAACTTAATGAACATGCAAAATGTCTTGAAGACTTAGTATGTTTAACTACAGTTACACCAATACTCTGGCCCCAACTCCAAATCACCTCCAACAGGAGTGTCCTACCCTTGGATATCAGAGGCTGCAATGGAGCTGAGGCTGCTCGTAGGGAGCACAGAAGGAATCCTGAGGGAACTGGAAGCAGCCAGTTCCAGTCATTTAAGAACAAAGATCTTGGCTACTTAGAAGTAAGTCCCACATGGCCAGTTTTTCACAGCACACTTTTAAGAGACAATAAAGCAAATTAGCTGATTCAACAAAGAGACTCAACTGTACTTCAAGTGCAACAGCACAAAAAAACAGGATTATTTTTAATTTAATGGCAGGAAAGATAGAATGTAGTTTAGCTAGTAGTTCTGTTGACCAGATAGGTGATCACCTCAAACACATTTGTAGCTACCATGTGAGGACTCACTTGACATTTGATACAAAAAGGAGATTCAAATATGTCACTCGCCAATAGAAACTGGGTGAGCAACTTGCAACTCATACAGCAAATTTAGCTTCTTAAAACCAATCACCAACATGAAAAGAACAGGAATTTTATGCACAAAGGATTTATCTGACTTCCTACACAGTGTAAAGCAGCAAGAGACAATAAAAATCTTAGGTTTAAACTACAAAACCCTTAACTTTTGAGTCTTGTCTCTGTAAGTATGTGGGTGTACACACTGCAAACATGAACTGTGTGTGCACAAACCTTAAACATAAACTCATAACCATAGCAGTCTTCACCTAAAGACAACATGGTTCAATATTTTTGCAGATGTTAATTACTGAGCGATTACTGAACAGAATACATGAGTAGTTTGTATTGCATGGGAACTCTTCTCCCTGCCCTGTTTATGCAGCGCACTGACAAAAAAACTCACATGAAGGCTGAAGTCTTGCAAGAAGAACCTCATTATCTCCCTCCAATGGTGGTAAGGGCAGAGATAGAGAGGGTGAAAGAATGCAAGAGATTTTCAGTATGCTCCTATCTTTAGCAGCATCAAAAGACAAAGAAAATACTTCTTATCATGAGTCTTCAAGCACCCAACTTCAAAATAAAACAAAGCAACAGCTCCTGAGCAACAGCATTCAGTTCTGAGAAATGGACAAATACATGAGCTAGAGCAGGACAAGGCAAAAAACCTATACTATGATAGCCTGCCTCTGCCTCCTCTTCCCCCAAGGCAAGAGTAGCAGCTATTTGCTTACTGATCACTACCTTAAATTACATGAAAATCTGAAAGCCAAACGGCCTATCATGACTAAGCCTGGCAACAGGAGCCACAGGACTCCATACAGAACAAATGCAGCCCTACGAACTGTTCCGGATGCAGTCACCTTGTCAGTTTTCAACACACAACTCTACTATGCACCCAACACCTCTTGTGTTTCAATGGCTTTTTAGTACTTCTCCACTTCTCTGCACACATCAAGTCATTCAGAAACTGCTAGAGGACCAGAAGCGCTGTCAGTTTCCCTGACTGCAACCACTGCTCAAGATACTGGAATGCTATCTCTAGCACTTGTCTTCATTTCTGTGAGAAGTGCTAAGTGTCCAGCCAAGAAATAGAATCTTCTTGTGATGCTGTCTGCACTTAAGGAACTCAGTAACACCATACCTGGCGAGTTTGGGCTGAAGGAATAGATGGGCAGACAACACACTTACCTGCTATCACCAGCGTTTGCCACATAAAGCTTCCCCAATAAATACACCACGACCAGGGCTGTGCAGCCACCAGAAATATTATACACAGTTCTCTCTCGCTCTATTTGCAAATCCTGTGGGAAAAGAGAACAAGATTTATAAAGACAGCATTCTCAAGTAATTAATGCTTGAGAAAATGAAGTCTCCCATAAAAACAAAAAAAAAACAATCCAAGAGAGTTTTTATTAAACTGTATGTCCCACTGTCTGTCTTTTCTTACAGCTACGGCCACATAAACTAGGAGAAGAACAGAAAGTTGAGGAGTACCTATTAATTATACAAAAATGTTTGGGAAAAATCAGGTCAGGAGACAGTAAAGCATCAGTTACTAAGGAATAAATAGCAACTCTCAGGGATGCAAGACAATTTGCTATGGCAAAAGCACAATAAAGCCAAAGATAAATGAAGCTTAACAACAGGTACCTGGTGGTATAATTGGAGAGTGCTTTACATAGACAGCAGATAATTAATGAGACCTAGCTACAACATGAATAACTACCTACTTCCTGAGAGGAATGCTAGGATTGTGGGGTATTCACCTTAAGAACAACAGCAAGATGCACTCATGCCACAAGGCTACCCTTCAGAAACACAGGGAATGAGTGGATGCTAAACTGATTCTGAGTGCAAGAAACATTACATATTAAAAAAGTCCTTCTGCTTAACAGAAGTGGAGAATGCAAATTTTACTTATCACCAACAGTCAATAAAGTCCTGGAAAGAAAAAAAAATACATAAATACACACATACACATATATATGCATACAATGCCCAAGAAAGCTTGCAGAACACAGAGCAAGTAAGTAAATGAGTTACTTTCATCCATGCATTTTAAACAAACACTGAAGTGTATGCCAATGAATTAATTCTGCTGTCTGCAGTTTAGCTTCAGGTAATAACATGCTCCAAATTATCCTTCTCTCCTGTGTCCAGAACCAAATTCCATTTCAAACTGGTCTGTCCTTATAATATTGGATTCAAACAGGGAGCATCATTTAACACCACTATTGCAAGTACTGGCAGATCTTTTTCAGCTAAAGCCTGCCTACTTTTATGTGTTTTTTATTATGAAGATATGTTTGCCTCTGTGTGTGTACATACACACAGATCTATACTTCCGCCATTTTCATATCTGCACTGAGCAACAAACAACCCAAATTGTTCATGCCTTGGGGTATGGAATTTGGAGCTTTATTTTAGAGCTAAATTTATCTGAAGAAAACACTACAATAAATACAAACCATGACAGCTGCAATTTGATTGAAAATCTGCAGAGGTTGGAGGAGGTCCCTGTCCCACACTTTATCTCCTACAAATTTCAGGGAGGGAGGTGACCTGGGGCAGCAGCAGGGATGCTCAGCATCACTTAGGCACTGTCCTGAGCCAATGGGCAGAGGTGTCTGTCACAAATAACTCACTGACTCCTAGCTGGCCAATGCACGCACATCCCATTTGTGCAATGAACACAGTGCCGAGGTATCCTCAGCTGTGTCTGCAAATTGCACATGGCTACCACAGGGACATGGGCTCTACTGCACTCATCAACTTTTTTTTGATGGGGTGGGGGGTGGGTGGTGAGGACCAGGAGGAAAACACCTCCAAGCTATAAATCATATCTTGCAGAACTTTTGGTCACAGACACGAGCCTGTTATAAATGTCTCTTTATCTAATCTTGCCATAGAGAAGCTAATTCTCCTCCCCATGGTGTCTATATATTTTTAAATTAAGCTGAAGAGTTCAAAGGAAGGAGACATTTCTAACCATCAAAAGAATTTAAACTCATAAATACTACGGATTTTCCAAGCACTGCCAGGAATTTTAAGAAACTTTCATTTCCACAGTTCAGAATATCCTCCAAGACCTTCAAACAATGTGCAATTCCGCACCTGGTTTCAGCTTTGTCATACATATACAAGTCCTGGAGTGCCTAAATTAAAATTTATTTTTTCCAATAAGTAGAATTCAGAAGCATTATAGGAGTGAAGATGAATTATCCTTAGGGCTTCTTTTTCAGAATTTTCATGACTTAAACTACATCTGTGTACTGGGTTTTCTCAAATCATTGCTGCTATTGGGCTCTCTCACCAGAACTTCAATTTACTACCATGACTTGTCAGAGCACATTGAGTGCCATGTATGATTTGATATTACATACTTTGCTCGACATTTTCTTTTTCAGCAGCAAGGAAAGAGGGCAAGGCTTTCCAACAGCTTAACAAGATTTGAGGGGGGAAAATAAAGCAAAATAAAATCAAGCTCACCAATGTCACCAACTCATTCTAATGTACAGACATCAGCTTTTAATGAAATACTTTATAACAGAGGTGCTGGGAATGTAATACAAACGTGGGCAGAAACCCCAAAATGCCTCTAAAGTACACTCTTCATGAGTGTAAGGGGCTCACTTTAGACAGAGGGTACACAAAGTGTTCCTCGTTTTCCACCGGGAGAATGATTTCAGAGCAAGCGGGGGTTTTGGGGGGTTTGTGTTGTTTGTTTGATTTTGCTTTTGTTTTTTTCCGAAGAAGCAGTTAATTTAGCCGGAGCTGTGCCCCCCGTGCCGGTACACGAGCTGCAGCGGGTGGCAGGTTCTCCCAAGGGTTGCCCCGGGTCTGGTGCGGGAGGGCGGAGCACAGCCTGCAGAGGACACCGCGACGCACCGAGCAGGTGAGGGTGAGCAGGGTGGCTTTCCGCACCGAGCCCGGCAGCAGAGAGGCGGCGGGATAGCGGCGAGCCGGGGCGAGGCTCGGGCCGGGCTCCCCGCAAGCTGTGACCGCTCCCCCGAGCCGCGGCGCGTCCGGCGAGGGCCGCTCCTGCCACCTGGCGGAGGCTGCGCGCAGCGGCCGCGGCTCCCGCCCGCGGGCACCTCCACTGATCGTCCGCTGGAGCCCCCTGTCAAGGCAGGGTATTCTACAAGAATCGGGTGGGTTTGGAATGTCCGCAGAGAGGAAGACCCCATGACTCCCCTAGGCAGCCTGTTCCAGTGCTCTGCCACCATCACTGTGAGGAAGTTCATCCTCAGGTTGACGTGAAACTTACTGTGGTTTAGTTTATGGCCACTGTGCCTCATCCTGCTGCTGGGCAGCACCGGAAAGGGTCCGGCACCATCCTCTTGACACCCGCCTTTCAGATATTTATGCGCATTAATGAGATTTCCTCTCGGTCTTTTCCAGACTAAACAGTCCAGCTGCCTCAATCTCTTCTCATAAGAGAGATGCTGCCTTGAGCTGCACCGAGAGCTCTATGTCTCTCTTGTACTGAGGAGCCCAGAACTGGACACAGCACTCCAGCTGTGGCCACACTAGGGCTGAGGAGACGGGCGGGATCACCTGCCTGGACCTGCTGGCCACACTCCTCCCACACTCTTTTCATCTATATTTATCCTCAGAGCAGCGCCCTTTCCTCCAGGATCTCAACCTTGCTATGACAGAAAGCACCTTTACACACACAGTATTAGGTATCTGGTTAAAAAAAAAAAAAAAGCTTCAGAAGGCATAAACATAAAATTAACTCCTTAGCATGCTTTAGATCAAATGCCTGTAGTTCTATTTAAACTCTCAATTCTACTGGCTATATAATGAGGGGAAACTTGTAAAAAAGTGAACTGTACAATACATGCCATTCTCTCAAGACTGTACAACTAATTAAAATTGCACAAATCTAGAAAAAGCACCTAAATTTCATTTAAGTAAAAAAAAAACTCAATAAAGAAGAAAATCATGATACAATAAATGCAAATGTATACTTCCCAATAAAACATACAGACTAATTCTGTGCCATTTTTTCCCATGTAAAATTAAATGGATTCAGGGTAGAAGTACCAGAGTAGGTGCTCTCTCCCCTTAACCTTTCTTGTAAATACATACAACATCACACATGCATACAAAGTTAAATACAGGGAAAGGACTATAATTTGATGTTTCTATCCAATATGGAACTGCACTTGGAAGCATTCCTCCTGGCTCCTTTTAACTGATTCTGTAAATACACATCTTAAAACTCAACAGATGAACATTAGAGGATTTTATTTATGACAGCTTCAGAACTTGTGCTTATTTATTTCCTTTTAACTGGAACAATTGTGATACTGACAATTACTGACATTTACTGTTTTTTAGACAGAGCATTAAATTATCTGAAAACACAGCGCAAACTTGCTAATCCCAGTTTCAACACAGAAAACATCATTTACATGTACTTCAAAATGGGGGTAATTTAATTGCTAAATGTCCAAGTTAGGGAATGACGATTGCGTTGGTTTGAAAGTAAAACCAATGCGAGACTCCAAGTCAGTAATACAATTTAATAGGAGAAAAGAGAAAAAATAAAATACATGCAATAATATAAAAGAAACAACCACCAACACAGTCAGAAATACAACCTGACACCCTGTCAGTTAGGGTGTTGGTAGCAGTCCGTATAAATGGTGGCTGCAGTCCTCCTGGATGACAGATGTGGTTCAGGTGAAGCAGTGCTCCTGTAGAAGGTGCAGTTTTCCTCCGAAGAACCAGCGATGATGTGGAAAAGGTTCGACTTTCCTCTGGGATCCAGTAGAAAGGTCTGCCCTCGGGTCCCAAACCCCAGTTTTTTATCTAGGTAGGAAAGGCTTGGCTCCTGCCCCTGGTTGGGGCATCTCCCAATGGGATGATGTAATCTTATCAGTCACACAATAGGACTTAATGGCCCATTAACAGAATATATCTTCTGGAGGAAGGATGGGTTGTGAATAGATAACGATGATCATCCCCCGATCTTATCAGATGGCACATCAGCAGAGGATATCTCCCACAGAGATAAGGATCACCACCCCTCCCACATTTTAACAGATGGTGATAGAATACACATTTTTGCATTGTACCCCAGGACAACGATCTATGTCAGCTTTCCACAGCGTTTTACTGCAGGTAGATATTGGACAAGGACTGTCCAAAAAAACCACATCAAAAGAAGAAAAATAATTTTTAAAAGCCTTTTGAAGACTATGAATTGCATTTTATTTGAGACTCGAGGCAAAAACAGGGAGACCTTAACTAGAATTCAAAAGTAGTTGGGGAAGAAAAAACATGGTATACTAAGTGTTCGCAGAAAAAGGGGACAAAGTCATCCTTAGATAAACCTGTCAGGTTGGACTCTTTAAAAAACAGTATCGTTATCTACTCATTATTTTCACTTGGTTCACAAGAATCCTTTCCAGCAATTGGTGTTTCAGGAAAAACCACCAAGAAGTCTGCCAACCTGCCCAGGAAACTGGAGCTTTTACCAAGTGCCAGGTAAACTGATAGACTCTTCTGGCACAAAACCCTTGTACACACTGCATATCTCGACTGCCCTGACCTAACTCAACAACATCCGTGACATTCCAGTACAAACAAGGGCTGATTGAACAATGTGCTGTGGAAGAGGCCCAAAGTCTTCATGCAAAGACTAAAAGGAGTATAAGCTAGCAGGAAATTAAATAGAGGCAGGAGGAAGACCAAGCACTGCAAGCACAGATGAGACACAGAAATGTTTATTTTTTGAATCGCTCCCTTACACAGATGAAAGAAAACACTCTTCTGACTAAACCAGGTATAAGTGCAAAATTCCCCTCAGAGCTTAAAGTAGATATAATTTAATTATCTACTGCTTTCCTTAAGCTGACCATTTTTATAAGATTTCCTGTAAAACTTAATGCTTAAATTATATTGCATTGTGGTAGTCATTTGTTTACCAAAGGCAATTATAAACTTCTACCCTCTAATATAAAGCAAGTGAGAATTAAGATAGCATATGAACAAAGGCACAGGGAGGAAGATGTCCTGTTTAGCTCAGTTTAGAAACAGAGAGAGCAGATTAGTATGAGCTATACAAGGAATACCTGAACACCATAACTGTAGAGAGTTATCCAGGGTTTCTACATTTGTCATACTCTACCCACAGAAGCCCTCAGAACCAGATCTCTGAACATAAGCTGAGATGGTCTTCTGTGAGAACACCTACCTGATGTGAAGTCAAAATAAAGCAGTGCAGTAACAGCCCTGTTCACTCAGACACATTCAGGAAGGCAGCGATGGGTAACCCACAAGCTGCTCTCATAAGAGACGTAGAGTACTTGAAACAGCCCCTCTATACTCTGTTACTTTTACTGCCCAGTCCCATGAAACTCCAGTTCTCATCTTGCCTGCACTTGGAGACATTTTCAACAGAAGAGAATCACATCACACTCTCAGAGCCTGCCACTCTTCTGGCCTTAAAATTACACCAACTGAAGCATGAAATTGGTGTTCCTATTAAGCATGCTCTGAATCCACTAGGGTGCAGTGGATGGGCATGGTCATCTTCTCCTTCATTTCTCAACAAAGAAGGGAGCAATCTAGTCCTCCCTTTCTGAAAAGGTGTGCTAAACTGACAGATTTTCATGCCTCCTATTTCTTTTCATCTAGCAGAAACTGAGCCCACTATCCACCATGCATAAATCTGCCCGCACAACCCCCACAGAAGTATGCCTAAGTCATGGCTGTGAATGCTGCTCCTGGACCTGCCCACCTGGAAGTCCAAACCCAGCTGGTGGGCCTGCTTGCCTGCACTTCCTTGGGAAGAAAGAACAGTCCAGCAAAAGATAATTGCTATTCAGAACTCAAAGTGAAGTAATAACAATTGTAATCTCTAATTAAATGCATGTTCTGGACAAAATTCACATACATCAGGAAAAACAATGATCAGATATTTCTTTTCAGACAACAAATAAAACCTGGGATACACTGAATAGTTCACAGTCCTTTTCAAATAAGAGGCTGTTCTGAAAACTACAGCAACAAAATTAAAAAAAAAAAAAAAAAAAAAAGAATAGCATCAGACCTCCCAAGACCTGATCCACATGTACTTGCTAGCAGGCCAAACCTTTGCTCTGTATGACAAGAATGTCTTTCAGTAATGTGGAGAAGTGAAGGAGGAAGAGGAAGTACATCAATTACAGAAGAGAAAAAAATCAGCTTACATAGGGAAATAGATGGATATTCTATTCCCATAGGGTCATGATTTCCTGACAGTTATTCAGGTTGTACACAAGTCAAGTGGGCAGTAGGAATGAACTTCATGCCCCACTCACCCACAAAATCTGCCTCAGTGAAGAGCTGCAGATACTACAGTCACTACTCCAACACCAATGTGAACTATGGGTCATTGGACCAAGCAGCCTTTGCTGCTGCACTGGTAGGGCAAGGAGGCTTTATAAAGTGCATACCCATATATTCAGCCTGGTAACAACTGCCAGTGCTGAAATCTCCACTTTAAGGCAATACTGATCTTTATCTTATAAAAGGAGGGGGAGAAGAAAATTAAAAACAAGAGTATCACATCAAAAATTCAAGTAGTTCATAACCATTGCCACAGTGCTACCTGGGAGTTAAGATATGGCTCCTGCCTCACAGGGCTGTACCTGGTAAGCTGTCGAGGCTCTTAAACGTTTCTGTTCACACTCAGATAGTGTTAAAGCAATGAAAGGAAAAAAAAAAATTAGAAATCTACATCTTTATTGTCTCCGGGTCATGTGACTCAATGTAAATAATAAGGACTTAAGAGCCCTGAGGTATACATACCATTTCCTTGAATGCACTTTCTATGGCCCCAATAACCAGGCACTCATGTGGGATCTTCTTCTCAGTGAAGAAGCGTGTTGGAGGCGTGCTAGGCGAGCCTGGGGCTCCCACACCACCGCGCAGGGAGGCCGCCCGTGTCAGTGTCCTGCTGTTGGTAGATGGGTTGTCAGGCTCCTCTCCCAGGCAGGTGGGTGGGAGAATGGCTGTGTTTCTCAGGATGTCCACAATCTCCTGCAGCTGCTCCAGAATATGGTGCTGCAGCAGTTTGGAAGCAACCACAGCTGCCCCTGACCCAGCGTGTCCATCAAAGAGGGACCAGTAGCACAGGTTGATCCCATCTGTGTCCTGGAGAAGCAAGAGGGGGAGAAAGGGAAGAAAAAGAGATGGTCACTGTTACACAGTTGTGAGTGAGGTGACTGGTGGCACAGAGGCAGCAGGTGAAACACGGGTAACTTTCCCAGAAGTAACATTCTTTCTGAAATGCAGAACTGGCAGTTGTACTACCTTGCTCTGGGCTCAGAATCCCTCCAAGTTCACACAACAATTGGCTGCAAAATTCTGCGTAAGTAATTTTTAACAGCTAACAGGATTAGCAATTTAAAAACTTGCTTGTAAAAATAGATCGCTATTCATGTAAAATGTAAAGTATTCTGCCAACAGAAACAAGTTCTCCAAAGTGAAAGTATTTCAGCTGAAAACTGAAACTATTTATTAAAAATGACAACACTGTGCCTTCTGAGATTTGTATATGAAACCTCTTCTGCTCCCATTCTTCAATTAAGTGTTGTCTCCCTGACCAAAATCCATGTTATGATGCACCAGGGATAATGCTTCCACAGTTTTCATCCTCATGTCTTTTAAAGGTGCTACTCTTTGGGGGGAAAAGTCCCCAAGGTATTTCAACTCTGATTGAAATTGAAGTATTTTATCTTCCACCAAAAGGAAGAAGATATTTTGTCATTGTTCTCCCCCTGCCCCCAAAATGGAACAGAAACTTAAAATTAAGAACAAGTTTGACCCACTCCATTTTCATGAGTTCTCCAAAGCAAACGCCCCAGCAAAGTCTGTGTTACAGCTTTTCAGAAGGTAAAGGAATGCAATTATTAACACAATTTACTCTCATTATTATGATCTCAACTCTGGATATGTCTTACATTGATCAAGCCTCATGTGAGTTTAGGAGTTAAATAAAGATGAGACTGGGACACATTAAAAAAGACGAAAATAGCCCCTGAAAAAATGGAAATTGAAATGTTACCACTTATTTCTTCTAAGCCAATGGGCAGCACAAATTTGGACAGCAAAGTTCACATGGACCTGAGCTGTATTCTCAGACTCTCACTGACACATGTCACTATGGCATAGCCACATCAACTATGGTGGTCCACTGATCTTGTCCTTTTCAGAGTACTAATTCTCGAACGAAGAGGATATTGCTACCAGCTCAGCCAAGTTCAGACATCTACACTGTACACCTCCAAGATAGCTCTCTAAATTGCCCTTATGTTGGTCAGACAGAAAAACTGCTGCATTTTCAGACTATGCTCATCTCATTCCAAAGTAGATTTATTTCTCCGTAGCAACAGCAGAAGCACCCTAGATAACGGTAAAGTCTGTGTTTTAAGCACTCAGGGGAGATGACTACCATAATGCTGCTCTCACACAGACATTCTGTGTGAGATGCTCTAGGGCCTTAACTTCAGTTGGAATCTGGAGGAATTACTGTAACCTAAATATTAGTCTTGAAAAACTTCTGTGGATTCCTACAAAGTTTCACTTACTTTTGAACTAGCAAAGAGGAAAACCACAGATAACCTATTAGCTGTCTAAAAAAGGAAGAAAAAACAAACTCTTTTTCCCCGCTGTGAGAATAAAACAGCTTCTCTATTTGAAAGAACTTAATTCCCCAAAAGCACACCAATTCAATGAGAATTAAAAATATGATGCAATTAAAATAGTGACTCAGCGAACAAACAAGGGCCAGCAGTCAGGGCAAGCAGATGAGGCAAAATGGTCCTTGCTTTTCCTCACACAGCTGAGATGACCTCTGCAGCCACCAAGTGATTACCTGCTTTGGTGTGCATATGCATTGCTGTTTGCTCTCTTACATTTGAGAGCTTGAACTTCTTCCCAAAATGAACTGACATTCTGCAAACTCAGAAAACAAGACATCTATTTTTACTAGCACTGGCAGTATTCTGCCAAAAGTAGTCTTTCAAACACCAGTCTTCATTTCTTCTTTTATCTGGACATAATCCTCAAATAAGAGTGTGGTTAGTCACTGTGGACACACACATTTAGAGAGCTAGGGAATTACAGCTTGGAAATTCTTTTCAGGCCTGGATTTCTCCTGACTCTCAGCTCCATTCCCAGGCTGACAAGCTGACTACAGCTTCAGTCAGGGAGGAAGTCTCCCAGAGTGATAACATGGTGAAAAACGGAACGGAATTCATAATAAAGATTAACACCTGGTATCTTTCCCGTGGGACATCCGGACATGCTGTCCCAAGGATGTTTTTCCCAATTGTCCAATGAACTACTGTCCTGTCCTAGCTGCACGTAACACACTTTAAATACGGGTTGTCCGTACAATAAAGTTGGCCTTTTTTCCCCAAAAGAGGTCCGTGTGTGTTGCTGTCTTTTCTCTCTCTCTGCAGCACAGTAACCACAAGTCACCACAGTGATTTATTTTAGATTTTCATTCAAATATTCTGACCTAACGACAGGCTGAATAACTGCCAGAAACATGAAAAGAAACCCTTCACTGCACCGACCTTACAATGAATTTCCAGAATGTACTAGGAAATTTACTAAGCTTCAGGCTCCTCAACTGCTGATCTAGCTTTCAGGAAGGTTCAGCAGTCTCCTGGGTTTTGCAATTGTAAAATATAATTAAGACACGCAAAGTTTTGCGTCAAGTAACGGATAAGAAATAATGAGAGAAATTGCAGATATACACACACACATAATTTGAGCTCAATTATATGAAAAAAATAAAAAGATAAAAACTCTAGCAATACCTAGTGATCAATTTGGGACACACTTGTCAGGTAAGCTAGACAGCAGTCTTACATTGCAAACCTTCAGATTGTTTTTATGGAGTTAATTCCAAACAAGCAAATAAATCATGTTGCCACTAAAGATTTACTCTGGGATCTACAACCTACCCTGACTATTGTCATCATATTAGATATGAACTATGGTCACAAAACACTTAAGAGTGCAACTTGAGTTCTCATAAAATCTGAACTGGGCCAGCAATCGCCACCCTAATCCTCAGAGAAAAGCCTCCTCACGTTACCAATATCTTCAGCTGCCTGTGGTAGGCTACCAGCCTTGTTCCATACAAAACATACACCATCCCAGATCTGCAGCAAAGAAAATTGCAGAATTAGTAATTATGTATCCTCACATTACAATGACAATTAATAATGCATCACGTTAAGTCCTGCAGCCTGATTGTCACTATGACAATATCCTGGCACAGGATTTTCATTTCACTTGCTGATGGTTTTCAGCATTCATCATGAAGGTACTCTGTAGTTAAAGGCATTTAAGAATAGTACAAATGAAAAAGATGTGCAATTTAACGTGAATGTTCTTGAATGGGGTCAGACAGGAAATACCATTTATCAAGCAGCAATGGAGTGGGATGGGGGGAAAGGGAGAGAATTAACTTAGGGTTGAATTTCAAGTCTTTCCTTTCACTGCTCTGCTCATTTTATTACCCACTCTTTCAAGAAGAAAACCATGTGTATGCTATTTAATAGACTTCCCAGGATTTGTTTATGTGTTGGGGTTAAAGAAATGTTCACTTCTCCATTTCTGCATTTCTGGCCTACCACCTCGTCCTTTCCACTCCTGGAGGTCCATATGGAGAGTCAAGATCATAACAGTGGCATCCAGCTTGTGTGTGGACAACACGTGGATCTCCAACTCCCTTATGCTGCTTTGTCAAAGCACAGGGCTGGATTGATGGGGTTAGCATTAAATAACAATCTCAGTCTCAGATGTAGCTGATGTTCCACCAACTTCCCAAAAAGCAGGAGAAAACAAAGATGGCATGTGCCATTCTCAAAGAGTCTGTGGAAAAAAAGAAAAATCTGAGGATGATGAAAAGGACTCTGTTACATAAAGTTTAAATTTCAGTGCCTATTTCCCTTGTGGTCTACCCTTAAAAAAAATCCTTCCAATTAACTTCTTCCTTCATTCCTTTTTCCTTCAGTATTTCTGCAAGGTGCTTCACAACATAGAGATAATTTCAGATTGTGTGTTGCAGTGGGACTTCCCTATGAAGCATTTACACTATTTAGCCTCTGGCTTTCTTACTAAATATTTCCTGGGATGATATTCTATTGTTTACTGTAGTGTATAAAGCCAGTAATTCTAAATCTCATCCATACAAATTAATTTGCACCCTCATCACATTTAACATCAAACACATATACTCCTTAAAAAATATTTGACAACAGTGCTGTGTGAGGAGTATTGTACCTCACAGTATAAAAATAAGAAAAAAAAAAGATGCAATATAGAAATGTACTTTTTTCCTCCCCCTTTTTAGATATATTCAACCAACAAAAGATGTAGCAGGGAAAAATTCCTACTAACTGCTAGTGTAAGACTGCCCTCTAGTAGAAAACTTTCTCCAGGAATATGCTGCCTGTTTGGGGAAAATATATTACAAATTTAAATACACAAGCTGTGGTCTAATAATATGGTAGAATAGGTTTTCCACAACTAAATAATGAATGTGACAGCACTTATTCCAGTGTCATGCAGAAAACAGAAGTAAATCTATAGATAAGAAGAGAACAGATAAAGAACAAGATGACAAGTAACTAGAAAACAGTACACTCTATTATATGGATCAGCTGGCTCCTGACTTAAGATGTTATGGTCCTTTCTGGTCAAAATATGTTAGAAATAGAATTTATGAACAGAAGATTTGAAATAAAAGTGTTTCTCTCAAACTTGAACGGGAGTGGCTGTTTCTTCCAAAATCAAGACGAAAGATACAGAATCAAACTAGGAAATACACTAGCGAAGAGAGAAAGAAAAATCAGAACGTTCCATGAGATACTTCTCATAAACTCTGTGTAAGTAGGTATTTACTGAGGATATATTTAGTGACAATCATGAAATATCAAATGGATAAAAAGAACAGCTTTTAAAAACATGCATTTATTTACCCTACCATTACATTACCATAACAGTACAATAACTGTAACAATGGATAACGTCAAGGTTAGTTAAAATGCTTTTCCAGTAACAAAACTATGTTAGATCCTTGTATTTTTAATGCAATCTTATCTTACTAACTATGTAATGTTTGAAAAAAGTTCCTTCTGAAGAAGGTGATTAACCATGGCTTTTGCTCCTGAGAAGCTTTTGATACTAGAAGTTAATCAGGCTTTGTGAAACAATGCTTCAAAGATTTTTATGTCCCATGCAAGCCCCAAAAATATGCAAAAACAGGCAAATTCAGCACAGTGACATTCACCCACATCCGTGACGCAGAGGCCACTGACCATGTATCTCATATGGTAGGTCTGGAACTTTAATGTGGTATGAGTCCAAATCTTGTATCTCTGCACAGCATCAAGATGTGTGTACCCAAGCTGCTGTGTGCACAGGGGCCTTTGCAGTGTGCCTGTGTGCATGGCACAGTGATAGTCTTAGTGTCAAACAAACCCATCACATGGACCAAGGACACTGGCGGTTGTCTTGTGTTTTCTATATACAAGTACTCTGGCGAAATGCTTGCTACATTAAATACAAAAATGCATACAAAAGTTAAATACACTCCTGAAACCAAGCACCTTCCTGAACCAACAGCAGGCAGTTGCACGGACTTTCTAGGAAAGACTAAAAACCACAGCTAATTAAAACAAATCCTGTTTTGCTTGGCATGACTGTCTGTAGAACTCCTAGCCCCAGCAAGTTCTGGGCACAATTCTTTGTCCAGGAGTTTGCAAAAATGTACTTGAAAAAAGAAATCATGACTGTCTGAATGCAATGAGGAATACTGGCACACAGGAATGGAAACACGATTTAAAGAAATATTTTAAAGAGGAAAGAACAAGGGCAATTTGCAAACCCTGAGAATCTGTCAGTTTGAAAATGTTGCAGCAATAATGAAGTATGAAACACTTCAGTATGAAGAACTGGAGGAGCAAAAGGGTGGGAGGGACACAATGCAAGAGGAGTGCTTGTTTCTCAGGACCCCAATGAGCCCTGCAGCCATCAGGTGTACCAAGCCATAGAATTTTGGGAGAGAGACTAAAGCAGACCGCTAATCACAACCTGATTTAAAATGCACATACACACCCCAACTAACAAAAAAACCCAAACCAAACAAAAAGCAAAACATACAACAAACCAAATGCCAAAACCAAAACAAAAAAACCCCAAAACTACCAAAAAAGGCTACTTACATTTCACTGAAAAACTAATTATCACTTAGTGACAACCTGCATTCTCTAGCAGCAGGAATGCAGCATATCTAAGTTGTCTAACTCCAACATTCAGACAGGGCATTTAGTATTACACGGTGAAATGCTGGAATTCAACACACATTATCAATCCCTGCTGGAGGCTGAGCTCATGCCTGAAGAGCAGATAAAGTAATTAGCTGGTCAGGAAACAAGATAGATGAAAAACAGTGGACAATTGTCAGCAGACAAGTGTACGACATACTTCACACAAATGAGAGAAGCTATCACTGAATTCCATGTGCTGGATGACCTTACTCTACCTGCATAAATCAGAAGATTATCTTGCTTTAGTAGTTGATTAAATTAGAGAACACAGTATCTTTCCAACATTGTCTGAAGACGTGGTTTAGTGGCTCAGATATAAGACACGTTTTAACAGCCTATAGTTCATATAGGTCTTTACCTGATCTCTGTGTAGGCACAGCTAGAACAGCTGCCAATGCAGTGTCCACAGAGCTCCATGTGCAAATGTGTCCTCAAGACAGTGCAGAAACTGAGAAAGAGCAGATGGAGGTTGACCTGTGTTTTTGTGGCACCATGAGGCATCTGTATAAATTACAGAACCATAGAATGGTTTGGGATGAAAGAGACCTTAAAGATGATCTGGTTTCAACCCTCTACCATGGGCAGGAACACGTTCCACTAAACCAGGCTGCTCAAAGTCTCATCCAACCTGGCCAAACTTCTCTGGGCAACCTGTTTCAGTGCCTCACCATCCTCACAATGAAGAATTTCTGCCTAATATCTAATCTAAGCCCTCTATTAGCTCGAAGTCCTTACTCCCTCTCCTGTCACTACAGGTCCTTGTGAAAGCCCCTCTCCAATTAGGTACTGGATGGCCAATCTAAGGACTCCCTGGAGGCCTCCCTTCTTTGGGCTGAACGGCCCCACCTGACAGCCTGTCTTCACAGCAGACATACTCCAGCCCTTTCTTCATCTTCAAATTTCTCAACGTTATATTTCAGAAATGAAACAAAAAGAAAAATCCAGGAGCACCTCCTTGCCCATCTTGAAACTAAAATATCATAGGTGCAAGGAGCATTTTTCAATGCAAAAATTAAGCAGAAGAGCTAAGAAAAATATAGTGAAATGTTCTGCATTTAAGCAGAGAGAATCAGTAAGAGGTAACTGAAAAGATATTAAATATTCAGAAAACACCTTTTAGTGCCATATTCTTACATCATTTTATATTATTTTGTATTTCTCCACAGGAGTTTGCTTACTGAATTGTCTTTCAGCTGGAGACCTTCTCCATTGGGCAGCGATGACCTCCGTTTTGTTGAAGAGTTCTTGTTTGGTGTAGAATTACTGCCTCCAGCTTTTTTCTTGACAAAGAGGACATCACAGCTGGCTTGATCTTCATTGTGTGTGCTCTTCCCTGCATTTATTACCCTAAGAAAAAAGCAAAACCAAAAAAAGAAAACAGTGAACAGATTAGCAAAGCACAGAAGCCCCCATCTGTATCTCACAATATGATTCAAGATATACAGAACCAGAGTCCAGCAGCGTTGCAAGTCCTGACTGAATTAAAATATCTGACTGTCTTCCAGAGATACAAGCATATACACAGGCATACTTGCTTAATTCTCTGACATGACATAGCAAGCATTTTCTGCAGAACTATGTGAATAAGAACCAATGTTGCCATGAGCATATTTCACCACCAGACATAACATACTTCTTTAAAGAGACTACTACATGGATGAAGTTGATAACAGATATGCCTCCCAGCTGAAATATAAGACCCCCATTTGCTTTTCTACCTGTCAGCATCTCTGCTATAAATAATGAATCTGTTGGCTAAGAGTGTGCATTCTGTCAAGTTACAAGTCTTTGCACAAACAAAATACCTGCTATAAATCTACAAAGCTGTTACTGCTACAGGCAGTCTGTTCAAATGGCATATATTAGAAGTGCTATGACAGAAATACAAAAGAAAGACTTTGTCTCTGACAAGCAAGTCAAGGTTGCTTGTACCACAGTGATACAGTGATGCACATTAAATACATCCCTCTAGTACTGCACAATATAATCCCCTGCCCTCTAGAAGCCTACCTCAAACCATCTGTTCCACCTGCCCTGTAGAAAACAGATTTGCACTAAGAGCTGCAGGCATGCAAAACCCAGCACTAAGAGTTCAGTACAAGTTTTTCACAGCCAAAGTATCCTTCCTTTGATCAGTGATGCAGCTGAAATAACAGCTATTCCACCAACAAATTTTTAAAACCTTAATAAGAAGCCTGTATTACCCAAAATACTGTGATTACTATCCAGTCTCAGAACAGTCAAGCTCAAACACATTTTCCACTTTCTGCATAAGAATCTCATCATAAACTGACCAATTTTGCATCAGTTGACAGTCCTGGGTTCACACGGGGAAAACCCATTCAAGATGGAACCACGTCTTGTTCCAACCAAGCAAAGACACTGTGACTTTGATGCAAGCACGTCTTCTTCCACAAACACTATTCATCCACTCTTCCTACTGCAAAGTTTGGGTCAACAAGTTGACTGATACTCAGAGACAGTATTTCCACTACTGGATAAGCACAGAGTTTCACATCAGGCACACAATGTCTTTAGAAATAACTGCTGCCTCCCCAGAAACTAAAACAGTTTGGAGGCACATCATGATCCTGACATCAAGTTCAAGACATACCTGACTTCTTGAATGCTAATGTTCTCCTCACAGTAAAACTTTACAAAATAGGAAAATACTTGCAAAAAGTTGTTGAAATGAAAAGAAAACAAAAACCAAAGGAAGGCTTACAGGGAACCCCAGCTTTCCTGCTCTTGCTTAAATGTCAAGTCTGTATTAGCTTTGCTTACAGGTAATACATTCTTCTCACTTTCAAGGAGCAATATGATGCTGTGACACGAAAATGAGTATTCCTGTCTCTGAATAGAAAAAACAGTCTTGTTTTAAAAGTAAATGTTATGTCCACAGCAGTTAACTGCTTTCAGAAATTGGAAGTTTCTTTACAGTGCTAAATGCTACACATTGCAATCTATCTGTATGCACAATACAGCCATTTGTTTGCAAGTATGTCTTGCAAACAATAAATAAATACTAATTGTGGATAAGATTATTTTGCAAAACACATACAGAACAGAGATGAAGGAGCAATTAGTTACAAGGCACTTGTGAGCAGTTTAACCACTCATCCCTTGTAGTGTTTAACCTTTGGGCAATTGCAGATCAAATATTGAGATGCAGTAAGCTTCCAGTCTGGAAACTCTCATTTTCTTGACATTATGAAAAGTAGAAGCATATTTTCAAAAATGGGGGAAGTGCCCAGGGGAGAGGGCAGAACACACAACACACATGACAAAATCATAATACCAAAGCATTTAAATCAGTCTGTTGTTAAAACCAAGACCTGTTCAGTTTGAAAAGCTACAAACATGATTAAAATACTGCAGCAGCAGAGAAAATATAGTTTTATCACATTAGGAACTAATCAATAATCAGTTTAGCTGATCAGTCTCCTTACTGTTGCTGCTGTTTTCAATCTCATTTTAAAAAAGAAGCAGAAGACAAGTAAGAGACAAAAGTTACTCCTTACAAACATTGCTGCTTTCCTACCACCTATTGTTCCTTACGAAAGTCATTGAACTCTTAGGAGTTGCCCTGGTTTCTGAGCTTAGCAATGGACTTCAGGACTTGTATGATGAAAGATGTTATGATGCTTAATGACATGTCAAGTTATGCACAATATTATCATTTTGTAAAGCTCTTACAAAGAAAATTTGTCAATGAAAACACATTAGAAAGACTATGAGAACAAGTTGTGGGAATCCTTATGATACCTCTAAGTTTAAGTTTTCTGTTCTGTTCTGCTTGGATGTGCTTTTCCGTTGTGCTTGGGTGATGAAGACAAAACAGTCCGATTCTACCTAGGGACTCAAGGACAGTATCTTTAAACTTCAAGCCCTAAGCATAAACAACGTGAAAAGAGGAGGGCGGACACACAAGCAAGCAGGAGGATAAAACTTCCCTATTTGAGACTATTAATTGGACAGCTGACTCCTGCATGCAAATGGACTGAAACCTATAAAGGTGTGAGAACTCGTGACCAACCCCTCCTTGCCTTCCATCTTGGAGCCATCCGGGCAGGGGCCACGACTGTGGCACTTGTATTGCTGGGGTGTGGCTTTTGTAGGCCTTTCGTGGGCCTCACAATAAATACTCGTTTGTTCCCCTTAACTCTGTGTGCGACCTCTGTTCCAGCTCCTCAAGGCATCACTTAAAATCAGAGGGTTTTGGGAAAGCTGCAAAAAAGCAGGCCTCAGAGATAGCAAACTGCAACTGGAGCTAAGCGGAAGGCATAAGGCATGTCAGCAGAAAAGTTATATGAAATATAGAAAAGAAGGACAAATAGAACAATGGTCTGTGTATTAACACTTGGCTAGAATAAATCTTTAAACTGCAGAAAAGTATATCTAGCAAGATATTAGGAAGGTCTAAGCTTAATAATGGAGCTCTATTATTGTATTTTAAGGCTTACAAGTAGGTATTGTATTTGAAAAAAAGCTAGCATTGTTTGAATCAAAGGTACTTGTCCTTATAGTGTTTGGATAGGACTACTGTCAATATGTTTTTGCTTTTGTGATTGGTCAAAAAACTTTCAAAGTGCATTGTAACATCATGTTCTCCAGCTGTTGCTGAGGACGTGAGCTGCTGGCATCTTCCCACTGTCCCAACCTTGTAATGAAACTGATGCTTGGGAGGAAAAAATAATAATAAAGCAGCTCAAAACGCGTTCCATAGCATTCCCATCCCAATTTGTGCTTCTGTGCATAAAGCCCTTGGCCAACATTATGAAGTGACCCAACAATTGGCTTGACAATCAGCTATCACAAAACACCTGGAGTTGAAATTGTGTACCAAGCATCTTGCTAGAACAGGATATGATCAAAAGGAACCTGGCAAGACTGAATACCGAGTAGACATGGGAATTGGAGTGTCAGTGTATTGAGGAGGGAGGAATGGAGCTCTGAACAATACATTTTATCCAAGAAATCAACTGTATCTCTCAGAATTCCAGTTTTTCTTACTTCGTCAGAAGCTTAAGTGTATTTTATTCCTTGTGAAGCCCTGAACTTATCATAATGTCAAGATAGTGCTTATAAATCCTACCAGGTAATACAGGGTCTAGATACCAAAAGCTGCTCCTCTCCTGACACAGGCACTCTTCTACTCCCAATTCCCATCTCATAGGCAAATCCTGGCAAACTGCTGTAGTGAAACCCCATAATTTTTAATTTCAAACCTTGAACGATGTTTTGGTACCTGATGCCAAGCACAGAAGCTGGTAACATGTACTCAGCTTCAAACAGCTCTGTTTTTTGCCGACTTTTGAAATCCTTTTCTTTCTGCAGTTTCCTAAATCCCTCCTGCAGACAATTCTTTCAACCAGCTTTCCAATGCTGATTTCACTGTTGTCTTTCCTCCTTGCTCTCCCAGACTGCAACTTATCAGAAAAAAAAAATCATATCTAAGCTGCTTATACAAATAACAAAGCAGAACTAACAAGATATTCATATCATCAAAAGATAACCCTTAATTAGACCTCTAGAATTTTTTACAGAAAAATCTGCCCCTCCTTCCACTGAGGAAGTACCTCAGCTTCCAAAGATTGCCTCTGTGTATTTTTTTCTGTCTAATTCAAAATATAAGTTTTCCACCAGTAAAGTGAACAACATGAGATAAAACAGCTCCAATAATTTCAATTTTATTTTATCATTAGTATTAATAATAATGCAGAGAAAAAAAATTTGAATTACTTAAAATAAGACTGAGGCCTACATAATTTTCTCGCTTATTTAGACACACATTTTCAAGTGAATTCCTCCTTTTGTTCTCTCTCCAAATTTCTCAAGACACTGATTAGACCTATTGATGATCAACTCCTTTCCATTCTTTCCCTCTTCTCCCTCAATACCAATATATCTCCTATCTAATATTTTGCAACATTTAACCTAAATAATGTATCTAGAACAGAAACACATCTTTTACAGAATTTGCTGTCTGTACTGTGTCAAACACATTTCTCAGTAATAAATAAATAAACCTAAAGTTTAGTTCGAAGTATAGCAGGGCTAATAAAAACCTATCCCACTTTCCAAACAGGAGCTTCCTTAAGCCTGCACAGTCAGGTGGTGGGCTTTGGTCACAGCTGAAGTACCTGCATCAATCTTGATGGACACTTCAGTATTTCATGAGTCTTAATCTTAAACATATCCTCAGCTAAAAGGAAGTCCACCAGATAGGAGCCAGCGAGTTTGTTTGGCTCATAATTAGGATTCCCTTGGTAATCTCGTGAGACCCCAAAGCCCATCTAACTAGATGGAAACACAGGTCACACTGCGCTTCTATTCTGGTCTCAACAATTAGAGCTCAAAGTTCTGTGCCATGATTGCTGATTGCAAAATCCTAAGTCTATCCTAAGAGAGCCAAAACAGGCTTACCAAACACATCCAAAACAGTTTCAAACTCCCCACCCCCCAATAACAACCCAAACCAAACCACAAGCAAACACAAACCAAAAATAAAAGCTTCCGTTTTTTGAAGCATTTCTATTCATCCCTCTATATTTTTTTTGCATCAATACCAGTATATACTCTTCAGGTGTTTTATTCCTTCCTATACCATGCTCTTTGATATTACATTAAGTTGTTGCCAAAATTCCAAGTTGTGCTGTAGCAGGAAAGTTTTACTCACCAAAAAAACCCCCAACGCAGTTGCTTTACCAACTTGGAGCAGAATATAGCCCACAACAGAAGCTTCAAATAGTCTATGAGCTTCAGTGAAGGAACATTGCTTGTAACATACCCTAAAAGATGTTTTTACTTGGAGACCCTATGCTCATTTGCTCCACAAATATTAATCCCATACAAATATAAAAGATCCTAAGGGTTAGCTTAGGATTTTAAGGCTTTCCCAAAGAAAAAAAGGAGCTAGAAATAAAACGATGTATCCATAGGCAGCTTGCTGTACACTGCAATTTTCAATTCTACCCTCCTCTGGGGTTTCAGTCTAGCAGTGGACACCTGTATTTGTTTTGACTGAATCAATCAATTCATGAGGAAGCACAATGCCCTTCTCTCCCTACCCTTACAGGAGCTACAGCCAGCCTCTCTTCTTTCCAGTTGTGGCACACACACAGCACTCCACAACTGCATGACACCAGCTAGCATCCAACCCAACTAATAACACAGAAGTAGCCCAGATGAACGAATACTAGATGTACAGACAACAGATAATGCGCTCCTAACGGTTTTGTGTTATAATTTCAGCAGTCTTAGAATGACAATTAAATATACCATACAAAAACAACTTTCACAGAAATGTTGCTGGCTTTACTTCTCCCTCCCACCTTTTTTATTTTCCCTTAGTGGATAAGCATATGAGTAGATGCCACTGCTTTTTTCTGTGACATCTCACTTACAGTCTTACATTTCCAGGTAGGTGTCCGTTTCCTCCCTTTCACCCACATGAGATTTATTTCTGCACTGAGAATCAACTTGAAAGATATTTCCTTCTAGTTGTTCACCTCCTACCTCAGATAAAATGCAGCTTTTCAAGCAGCTCAAACACTTCCATTCATTCATTACTGTAACTATCACATTGTGCACCTCAAAACCAAAGCACCCACTAGTATTGTCCACTGCCAACAGAAACTGAAACCAAGCCTGAATCAGTTCTCTAACTCCATGAAGTTAAATAAAACTTTCATTTTATTAACCAAGGAAGAAGCGAATACTTAGCCATGAAATCTTGCAATGATGTGCTGTGAAAATACAGTTTCTCCTACCAGCAATTACACTGGTATACTAGGCCAAGCTCACTTCAAGTCTCAGCTAAAAGCTACGACACCCATCAAGCTAATAAGAACTAAATGGTATTAAAATAGGCAAAATATAAAAGTAGAATACCACTTATGCTGGAAATTTGCCACAAGTTCAGCGTAAATGATCATAACCTGGTAACAAATCTTGTCTTTGGGCTGGAGTCAATGATGTCTTGGAAGGCAAGTCCACTTTGATGTTATTTGTATGCTACAAAATGCTACAATGCAGCACACCATCCAGCTGCCATTTCCAAAAAAAGATTAAATACTAAGTGACTACAAGGAACAAAACAGCTGTAGCTCACTGCAGGGATGTGAAAGCTCTATGACCACTACTCAGGGAGAGGCAGCTCTTTCTGACAATTAGCCTGCAGGTATTGCAAAAGAAAACCAAAGGACAGTGAGCCCTGAGCAGATGCTGAACCAGACCAGTGGAATACAAAAGTGGTTAAGCATGATCTCACTTCAGAGCTGAGCAGTCTCAGCCACAGCTGACAATACTACTTGCCAAATTCTTCTTCCTCACTCTTTCTGTACTAGCTATCAGAATGGGGTAAGAAAAGGTTGCAAAAACAAAGATTGACACTGTAAGAGAACTACCATTTATTTCCCATAAAGGACAGTGAAAGTGCAGAGAATGCCAGGTCAGACTGCTCATCATCCATATTTAAAACAACTTCGGCTGTTCAATATCTGCTGAAATATAAGCAGGAGATCCAGAAGACAATGAGAATAAACAACTTTGTGTTGACCAGTGTCCTTCTAGTCCAGTTTCTACTAATACATTTGGACCTTTTTCTTCTTCTCTCCAATAGTTAAGTCCTCAAATCCTCCTAATCTAGGGAAAATGGGCCTGAACTTATTTCCATGGTATTCAGGAAGAAGTCACCTTGAAAGTTCTTCAAGTTATGCTTTTTATATGAATAGGGCACATTCAACATGGCAAAGATGAATATATTTGCAGATGAATATATTTGCATAAAAACTCTGAGATTTCCATGCATTACTAGATTTTTCTAGATTGTTGTTGCTGATAAAGCTACCTTCTGTTATTAAGTCATGATATTATGTTACCTCATTATGTTATTACGTTATAACATTATTATGTTGTTGAAAATGCTTACCAGCTTCAGCAAGTGTGATACATTTTCAGCTTCAAATTGAAGCAGAAAGCATTAAAAAAACCCTAAAGAGTAGTGAAAAGCAATGGACCCTTTCTACAGGAATATCCTTTATCATGTCTCATTAGCCATGTGTGAATAATACCCGTGACTTTGCACATTAGGTAACAGCTCTTGAAATTAAGGTACCTGGTTCAATCTAAAGAAATGACTCACTGATAATAACTTTTTAATTTTGTTCACAGTCATTTTATCACATGTGATTTCAGTGTCTTAGCCTTTAGAGATGATCCTGAAAGTTCACTGATGAGCAATACTTCGTTTTTGACTGTATACCAAGAAACGCATCATTAGATAGTGGTTATGAGCTGCTTTCAGATGAGAAACATCTTTGGATGTATCCTAGAGCTCACATTCAAGATGGGAACCAAAGTTCTGCTATTCCTTTCCCTCTAACGCAAAGAAAAAGCAGCCCACTTCCATGTTAGCTCCCATGAGCTGTAAACCACCTTCTGCATGTGAGGCTCAGTATACTCTTGACCATGACAACCCTCTTATGGACGGCACCATAGCTGAGACACAGTCTGATAAAATGGTTGCATATGAAGTTCAGTTGTCCCCACAGAGTTATGTGACAAATACAAAAATCATTCTAGTTAAAATGAGGAAAAGATAAGGAAAAGGAACCTGCCCCTAATCACTACAGCAAGGGGCATCTGGGTTTCAGATATATTCACTCTGTCTACAAGCTCAGCATACTATTACCACTATACCACCAATTACTACTGTTACACCAAACCCCAACCAAAAGCTCAATTTGAGTTGACCTCATATTTTTGTTTTCTTTCAGACTTTTATGTGAGTGTATGCACATGACAAGGATGCATGAAGAAAACGAAAGACTACTTCCCCTCCTCCCCAGTGTCAAAAGTTCTACTTTTGAAAGCACATCTAAAATAAACCCTTTCTTCCTTACAGAAATGCCAATTATATGCAAATAAAAGTTCTCCTTATGCTCACAGTGAAGTAAATTATGTGCTTAAAGTAATGCAGTAAACCCCAAATCTTTAGACTATAATGCTGTAGACCACAGTCTCAACTTCAGGGTTAAGTGAAATCAAGATAAATGGCTTATGCAAAACTCGTCCAAGCTTTAAAAAATATTTATCTCTTATATTTAGCATGCATGAAAGTTAACCCTAAGAAAGGAGTGGTGACAGTACTAAGTATTACACTACTTTTATACAGCTGTCAACTGAATTTAGTCCCAAGATAATCTCTGCAAGTGTGACAGGGAAGGTACACATTTCCACAGATACACACTAATGCCTTATTCACAATATCCCTCTACTGCAGCAGGCACTTGAAGCCCCCACAACCTGAAAGGAGACAATCTGCTAATTAATTCTTAAAAGTCATTATAGAAACTGTATATGTACAGAAGCACACATATGCAAGGCAAGGGGGAGGGAAAAAAAGAGAGAAAATATTACATACAGCTTTAGTACCACAAGTAGGAAATTAATTCAGAGCCACTCATATGCCAGTAATTCTTAATAATTAAAGAAAAACTACACCCTGCTGCTGGAGTTTTACATCCATCACTTTTCCTTTGAGAGAACATTACCTGGCAGATCTGCAGGAAGGGGTCATGTGCAAAAAATACTCCAATGACTCTTTGCCATAGAAATGTGCCTCAAAACTCAGTCTTTTACTTCTGTTGCTAAAATTGCATTCCTAGACCCATCTTTGAAGCTGTTAAAATAGAAGCTAAAGGCAAACCAATGAAATACCAGCAATCTCGAGCCTGAGAGAAAAATGGCAGCTCCCTTAATCTTGTTAGACCATGATTCATCAAAATATTTGTAGTGATAATTCATTTATTCCTTTTGGGGCTAACAATCTATTCCAAAATTAGCCTTCCTAAATTAAAAGTATAAAAATGTCACAGTAATTAAAGTCAAACAGGATTAAGAAAATTTTGCAGTACTTTAACATATATTTTATATACAAATACACACAAACACCTCTAAACAAAACCTGTGGTGTTTCTCATGCAAGTTATACAAAATTCAGTTAAATATTATGTCATTGAAAACACTTATTTTTCATGTAATATAGGTCAAAGTGCTTAATATCTTTGCCTGGTTGTTCAGCCATCACTGATAAAATTCTCAGGGGCAATGTTAATTTAGAATGAAAGTCAGTCAACATAGAAACCCTTGTAAAATCAGTGCCAGTAAAAGAGGAATGACAGCCAAATGCAGAATTTCTACCCAAGAGTAGGCAAGCAGCAATGAGCAAATGAGCATCTGGCTCTGTGTGAGAGTGTGAGTGCACACAGCTTTGAGACAAGGGTGTCCTTTCCAGCCCCATCTGCTACCTTTATACAGAAGGAAGGTACTGAAGCTCTGGGGTCTGCACAACACCTATTAACATGGTATGCCACAACCTCAGGGTAGATTTTCCCTAAAGGCTCCTTCTGTCCTGGCAGGGGATGGGATGAAGAGATGTGTTCCCACCCAAGAGCAGAGGACGAGTAACAAGGTTAAGAAGTTTTGGAAAGTGCAAAACTGGAGAATCACAGAATAGCTGAGCTTCAAAGACCTCTGGAGGTCATCTGGTCCAAACATCCTGCCCAAGCAGGGTCACCTAGAACAGGCTGTCCAGGACCTTGCCCATAAGGAAATGCAGAGGGAGCAAAGCACAAAACAAGAGGCCTATCTTACCTGATGTGTGCACAGGAACTGGCCCTAAGGAGGAACAGCTCACTGACACCCTGCGAAGTCTGAAGGGCCACACTTCTCCAGCACTACCATTTCTTCTGCTTGTGCTGTGCAATCTGCCTCCACTACAAATCTTGCCCTTTTCAAAGTCAATAGCACAAGCACCTAAAAAGCTTCAATCCAATTTTTCACTTGCACATGCAACAGGCACACTGGAAAGCCTACAGACTGGCAAATACTTAGCACAAACGCAGTAAATAGGGTGACATAAAATATTTTAGAAAGCGCTATAAGCAAGGAGAATCACTTGTGCCCAAAGAGGCCTAGAGGAGATGGCATAGGCTGGAACAAACTTAAGCAGCCCTGATGGGGTAGATATTGCATAGTGTGACCAAAGGCACATGCAATTCCAGAGAGGTCTCAACGAGAACAAAGTCAACACCAGAAACCAATTGACTACCACAACTTCCATGTAAACCTCTCCATGCCTCTCAGACCACTGGGAAATTAAAATTGTGTCAAGATCTGTAAAAATATGTATCAGGAAATAATAAAGTATTAGACTGTCCCTGCATCCTGCTCCACCAAGGAACAACTCACTTTCAGAAATTATAAGCTGCACAAATGTGAAATATGCACAAAGGCAAAGAATGAAACTGGAAGTTTGAATTCATACACCCCTAGACAAGATTCTAAATAAATATTAAACAATGTATTCAGACTGAAAACAAAGCCCACAGAATTCAGCAACTGAGCAACCTGTAAAATTATCAAGAGACAACTTCTCAGGCAAAAGGTGAAAGGCAAGCTTTAAGTATCCCCTCTCTTGGCTTTCCCAATATAAG
Source organism: Sturnus vulgaris (assembly GCF_052056855.1). Classification (NCBI taxonomy): domain Eukaryota; kingdom Metazoa; phylum Chordata; class Aves; order Passeriformes; family Sturnidae; genus Sturnus; species Sturnus vulgaris. The sequence goes on from NC_142247.1 coordinate 45,073,581, forward strand.
CAACCTCCACCTTAATATACCAGTGTGCTACCCCACAGAGACACCTGTGTAAGGAATTTTTTTTTTTTAAATCCAAATCAATACATTTCCACAACAAGACTGAAGAGACAGTATGAAGGTAGAAATAGCAGATAATAGGGAGGAGAAGTCCTGTCTAATATTTTCAAAAAAGAAAGCTATGAAGCTGTATCTTAGAAGTCTAGGAAGCTAGTAATGAGAAAGAGAAGGTGCACCCCAGTTTAACAGTATGGAACTGTGAACATCAAATACTGATACGTCTTTTTTCTTGGACAATCAACGCAGGTTTGTCTTTGGTTTCAAGAAGATGAGCCCAGAGCACCTTCACCTCGGCACTGGCAGTGGCTCTGCATCAAGAAGCCAAATACTTTTAATCTTCTTACATGTCTACATGTGTCTAGTCACACATACGTGACTGCTGCGACAAGTATGGTCCCCAGAGGTGAGATCTAGTCAGATGTCTATGGTGCAGACAGCTAAGTCAGCTTACTAAGTCTGGGTGATTAGCTAAAGAGAAAGAAGACATCTGGGGGCATGATTCATGTGACCTATTTTAGTTGTTTACATAGCATGAAAAGTGTCTTCCTCTTCACGGATGATAAAGCTGAGCCTAGACACTGACAGAACAAGTTGTCAGCATGTGGTCAGATGATTCCCACTTACATGCCTGAGCTTATGAGGGTGGAAGGAGCAAAACAAACACACAAACAACAACAACCAAAACCACCCAAAACAAACCCAAAAAAGCCCATGAACTTCTCTTTCAAGAAGTTATTTTGCATTTGAAATGCATTTTCCTCAAAATGCATCTTTGATATGTAAGTCCTTTGGTATGACTAATAATACCACCCAAGGCAGAGAATTAGGGTTTAAAGCAAAGCAGAAGAAGGAGGAATAAATGCAGCAAAAATTACTTTTAAAGTAAAGTCCAAGGAAATATTTGCATTATAGATCCTAATGCAATATGCGTGTTTAGCGTGGTGTAACTATTTAAATGCATCTAAAACAGCTGGTGGGATTTTCAGACTCAAAAGCAGATAATTATCAATCTTATTCACAGCAATTAAGTCTGTATAGGGTAAAATAGGATCTATTGTTCCCCACAAATACTGGGACTGGAGCCAGAAGAAATTTCAGTGGAACAGAAAGTTGGCAGCTCGGAAAGAGGCTGAGAACTGCGTATTCTCTAGCATAAAAGGGAAAAAGCCCAACCCACAACAAGGGACCAAGGACAAGCTTAGAGACCTTTTCATAAAAAGAATTTCTCCTCTTCTGAAAGTACCAGGGAGGTGTCAGAAATTAATACTGAAGCAGATGCCAACATAGACTTATCTCGGTCCATACTCTACACACATGGAAATCTATCCACCAATTTCTTCTGGTGACTGAAAAGAAGAAAGCTAGACATTAGTAGTGCTATATTTAGACATTTGCCCACTACCTAGATTCATACCTTCGGAGTCACTGAGCACAGAATCTTTAGATAGGCACAGAAAGCTGGACAGCTCTTACTAAGAGGCCAAGACTGCCAGTAGAGCAACAGTCATTAATCTGCTCTCAATTCAAAATGATCAACAAGTGGCAGCGAAGGATTTGCAAATCATTTGCCAAGGACAAAACACCTCCAGCAGCATTAAGTGATGGTTGTTAAACTGCCACAAAAAAAAAAAAGGTGGGGGAAGCCACAAAGAGCTGGTGCATGATCTTCAAAGTAGTGCACAGGCTGTCCCACACTTTTAACTCACATCAAAATAATTGTCCTTCCCTTTACCCATCAGTCAGCTCACAATGCCAACCTTTTCTCATCAGAGTGTGTGTTTCAAGGGTAGGGGTAATTCTCCAATTGAGAAAAAGGAGATTCTTTACTCCATGGGCTCAAATAGTCACAAAATACAATCACACCACCTACCGTACAAAATTAGTGTTTCCTGAACCAGTTAAAGAACCATACTTCCTTTATGTTTTGGAACCATGCAACACACATATATATTTATATATATATATATATCTCCCATATGTATATTTTAAACAGGGATAAGCGGTTTTGATTAGGACACATTTTATTTACTATGTAAAGATTAAGAAATACAATCTCAGAGTGCTGAAATAAAATGCCCCACAGAATACAGGCCTAATCAGCACAGCAATTAGAAATGAAAGATTTGCAACACAGAGGAGTCTTCCCCTACTGGGAAGAGAAAGGAAAAAAATTAAAAAGCAAGCAAAAAATTCCAATTCCTCTAAAATGTTGACTATATCAGTAATATCAGTAAGCACAAAATTCAGTCTTACATAGAAATGATTTGGAGTAATATGTTTCCAAACAGAAGAAATAGGTTCTTTCACAGAATGCAGAGTGGTTGCATCAGGGCCAAAGGTGTCTCCTGCCACACTACCTGCTGTTACACACCTCTCTCCTTTAATACATAAATTAAAAATTTATGTGCGTGGCCTCACAGGACGAAAGAAAGGAAAGAAGAGCACCTGAGTGAAAGCACACTCACTGACCTCCTCCAGAGCAGCATTACACACCCAGGTGTGAGCAAGTTGCCCATTTAGGTCTGCAAAGAAACCAGCCTGCAGCAGACAATGGCAGCAACTATGTCTTTCTGCACCCCTACCCAGTGAGGGATGGTGGTGCCAACAGAAAGGAAAGTTGCCAACTTTCCAACCTGCCAATCTGACAGCCCGTAGTCCTTATGATCCACTTCCATTCATAAACTGGAACAAACCAAAAATCATTTTCTGAAGCATCTTCAGGATATCCATAGTATAGCTGTTCTGTACCTGATGTGTCAAAACTCCAAGGTAGCATTTTGGAATAGACAGCAGGCAGCAAGCAGAGCTATTTACATACTTTACTGAACATTTTTTAAAGGAATGATACTCTCCTACTGTGGTACTGGGACCAGACATGTCCAAGTAAATGCCAAAGAATGGTCCACTTCCTGCTTCATGGTCTTCTAGCGTACGTAGTGGCTGCTCCAAGCTCAGTGGTTGCTCCAGCCTCAGTTAATGACTTTTTATCACTTGAGCTTAGATAAACATGTCTCTCTGCGTGTGATTCCTCCTCTTCTTTTGAAAGTTATTCTGGCTAGCACTTCTTTTCCCTTTTATGAAGGGAAGAGGCTTTTCCAGAAGGCTGGATGCTGAAGGAAAATTGCATGTCACTTTTTTGTTGTTGTTTTGCAAGCAGTATTTCTGCTTAAGAAGGTATGCTTTTTTCAACTACTTTTCAATTTTTTAATTACTAAAAAAAAAATTACTAACATGGCTTAATCCTCTTACTTCCACATGCATGAAACTTTGCCCAGAACTTTTACCGGGCTTACTGTACTTTTTAGACCATAACTACCCATTGAATATAAATGCATTTCTGCCATAAAGACATCAATGGAAGGCCAGAGGATTAAGCTAAGTATGCCATCTTTCTCATTTATATAAGCATACAAAAACTTCACTGCACTCTATTTTCTTACTTCTATGTCAAAAGTACTTCCCCCCACCCCTGATTTATCTCATATAAATGCCTAATTATGATAGTTTTGATAGGCGAAGACAATTTTCTTCACATAGCCCCTAGTTTGGGGCTATGTTTTGGGTTTGTGCTGCATACAGTGATGATAATAGAGATTCTTTTTAGAATTATTTTATTTTTTTTAACTGCTGAGAAGTGTTTACATGGAGCCAAGGCCTTTACATCTTTTTGTACTGCCACGCTGGGGAAGAGATTGGAGGTGCCTGGGAGGTTGGGAAGAGACACAGCTTGGACAGGTGACCCAAACTGGCCAAAAAGATGCTCCAGACCATGTGACATCATGCTCAGTATATAAATTGAGGGAAAGAAGGTGGGGGATGTCTGATGTAATTTGTCTTCCCCAGTAACCATTACATGTGATGGGGCCCTGCTCTCCTGGAGATAGCTGAGCACCTGCCTGCCCATGGGAAGCAGTCCTTTAATTCCTTGTTTTGCTTTGCTTGCATGTGCAGCTTTTGTTCTCCTTGTTAAACTATCTTCATCTCAGCCTATGGGTTTCCTCACTTTTAACTCCTCTGATTTTTGAGTTGGTAGTTGGCATCACTGTATACCTTGTTTTTTCTTTTTTGCCATTTCCTTCATCATTGAACAGATAATGGTACAATGTGCTGTGAAGTATACCAACAAATATTCTCATAGGATATGGTACGTTTTGAACACAACTCAAACATTCAGTAGAATTTTTCTCTCTAGCAATGAAACTTTGTGTCCAATTACATTTTGAATAGCCTCGATAATTAGTGCAAAGAGCACTACAATGATAATTGTATCCATTAGACTTCTGTTCTTCCAGCATTTTTATCTGCCTATGACTCCACAGCAGCCTTCAAATGGGCTTTAAATATCGCAATAAAAAAAAATTGAACCAAAGCACTGTTATAGTTAGTCCTCAATAGAACACAGACTTTCAAAATTGTTTTGATTAAGGTAAGACTGATCATTTTTACTACATATTAACACAGAAATACATTGTTTGGAACAATACTCCCCAAACTGTTTAAATCATCTCAGGCTTTGTCCTTTACAAAGTGTCTTCTAAACACTAAGAGGGTTATCTTCCGTTTAACAAAGGCAGCATCACTTCATCAGGAGCCCAAGAAAGCAGGGAGAAGGGGATCACACTCAGCTTGTTTGCTCTAAGAATATTCCCTGCATCACCACCACTCTGTAGGCATTTATAAGACTCAAGGGATAATACAGTCAAACTCACATTCAGTTTGTGGGGCTGTTTTTCCTATCATTTAGGAGCATGCCATTAGGGGAACGCTCCTCAACCTCATCTATATTAGGTCTCCAGGAAACATTGCAAATCTGCTAAGCTTATCTACCTGAAGAATTGCTCTTTCAAAAATAAGGAGACCACCTTTGCTTTGAATATATTTGATAATGCCTGTTTAATCAGAGGAGGAACTATTTTTGTCACTATGTGAGAAAAGAGACTTGTCAAGTAAAGAGGTGGGCATGCTCTTAAGCACTATCATTTCGGCCAGAAGTTAATGGAAACAAGCAAGAGCTCAGAGATATGAGCAGAGCTTGAAACATCTGTGTCATGCTTATTTATTACTCACCCTTAAGACTTTCTGATACTCATAGCTCTTTGTATCTTCAAAAGCAAGTCAAAAACTGCACAGAAGCCTGAAACAGCCTAATAGAACAAACAGCTTTTCCTTCCAGTTTTGGCAGATTACAAGAATAATGAAGTTCCCAAGCCTAAATAAAAATCATAAAAATCCACAAATTAGCACGGGCAATTCTGTAAATGAGCAGATGCATAGAATCTACGTAAACAAAACCAGAAATGAAATGTTTCCCTTCTCCTATTATAGCTTATTTGTATCTACCTCCCAGCCATGCAGGCCTATAGCCTACAACAAACAAATAAATAAAACAAAGCCTGGTGCTTTGATGAGTGCAGGATGCAGTGAAACAGGCAGAACTGCTGCTCATTAGAATATGTCAATTTATCAATTCCTGATTTCAGAATATATTTCAACTACCTCTCCCATATAAAATCAGAGTGCAGCTTCGTTTCTATTTGCTGCTGAGAGGAGGTGGTGAGCACCAGAGGACACAGCCAGCAAGCACAGACAACTCCAAGACCATCTGTCACAGTGTGAAGCTCCTGTAGGAACTCATGTTGCAGCTGGGGGTCAGTCCCCCCACTAGTTTTGCTCTTGCACCTCAGATGAGCTTTACTGATGACACACATCTACAGGGATTTCCACTGGGAAGCAAACGGTTCAGTGGTAATGTGTACAGCAACAAAATCTTCCTAGTCAAATAAAATGCAGTACAGCTTATGCAAACCCATTTTGCTAAGGTAAAATCACCCTCTAAATAGAGCTTTCTGACATAATCCCAGCACAGTAAGGAGGACAAACAGCATGAGGAATGCTAGTTTTGGAAGAGAATAGTGACAGATGAATGGACCTGATAACACATTACATATAAGGAGAGAAAGTTAGATTATTTTTTTCCCCTGCATGTTCTACAGTTGACTTGAAGTGAAAACTATATAGACTGGAGCCATCTATCAGCACCACAGCAATTAATAATAATAGTCCTTCAAGTGTTTAGTCACAGTTTTTGATTTAGAAGTATATCTCTAAATCTGAATTTTGTATTTGGCAACAGATATGTCTCCATTACTTTTCAAATACATATGATTAATCAGAATGTAATCCCTTTCTTTGCATCCCTCAGGTGAGGTAGAACTATAAAAACCCTGTTTTTTCAAACTAAGAAACAGTCTTGTTCACCTACACAAACATTACAGCCCAGGTCAAGAGACAGAAAAGTATGCCTTTATTCTAAATCCAAACACCCCACCTCTCCTCCCTTTTGACCTCATACAAAGCTAGCAAGGCTGCTTTATAGTCCATGGAGTTTCCTTCACCTGTGCTAACATCTCCAGACAGGCAGCTTAGCAAATACACTCTTCTATACAGATGTATCTTCTGAGCTGGATGACCACTGGCTGCTCCTACTCCCCCTCAGCAGGTTTCTTCGTGAAGTCAAGCTGGGAGAAGAGTTGGAGGGCAAAACTGGGGGTTTGCTCTCCAGTGGCTTAGGCACCCATATCCTCTGGTATTGTAAGATGGTGTCCCCAGGCTGAGCAATGACATTTCTCAGCCAGTGACAGGGTGCTGATAATCACCAATATTTTCCCAAATACCAAACATAGGGCTTGCTACTTTCAAGCCCAGGAAAACCAGTTACACAACTCAGCATTAAAGGATGATTCTGCACCTGAAACTGCTGAGAACTGTGGGTTAAACCTTCAGTAGTCTCAAAAGCAGCAAAGAAGGGGACATGGTATACTTAGGCCTACATTTGAGGTGTTTTTCCTACAAGTAACCAAGAAAAATATTTTTTGTTTCTTCATATATAATTACTTAGCCACTTACAAGTTTTCTTTCTCCCAACTGTAACAAAAATAATTACAAGTTCAACATTAACAGCAGGTTTGAACAACCCCATTTCATAGGGACAGTTCATCACCTCAGAAAAGATCACCCTTAGGCAAAGGACTGACAGAATCACCACCTGCCCTCCCAAGTGTCCCTAGTGCCCATCTCAGTCCGTAATTTGGACTTATTTCTGCAAGAAACTGAAACATCAACTTAGATTAAGCCTGGAAAAGCAAGTGCTTTTCCTGCCTGCAGTTCCACATCCCCAAGATAGTAACTGAGTTAACTGCTTTCCTGTCTCTCCAAACATGGAGTTTGTAGCCAGGAATGACATATGGCTGGTTTTATACAGTGCTTCTTCTCACTCCTCTCACTTTCTTCACCTCTGACCATTAGCTGTAGTAGGTAAGGCAAAGGAAGAAAGGATTGCAGCAAACTTTTTCATTATCCAGCTCTATTTGCATACTCAGTACAGATTCTAATACAGTAGAAACCAATATTAGCACTATTTTTAAAAAAGGAAAAGCTGGCTCCTACTGGGTAGTCTTTATTAGAAGATGACAGATGTTCTTAACAAACATTGGTAAAGAAGGATAAAATCAGAAAAATTAACATGTATTTGTAATCAGCACCACACTGAAAAAAAAGACAACACCATTTTTATGCCATATTGGTCAAATCCACAGAGGTTTACCAATCACAACCTGCAATCACACTGAACATATTGGTTGCCTTAGGGCACTGCGTTTTTTGCCTCAGCAGAAGAGATAACTCAGGTATCGAATCAGATAAACTGTAGTTTTTTCGCCAATAAATCCCATATGACAGTCTTTTACCCTTGTAGCAAATCAAGAAAAAGCTATGTTGAATCAAAGGCTCAGGATTCAGCTCAGGCAATAAGCCCTCATAAAGAGTCCTGTGAACACAGCTTACCAGTCAAGCAAACAGGCAGTTGAGGCTTGATCACCCTCCAGGTGTAGATTCACTGTGCCTATGGACTCTCCACAAGCTGCCTCCAGCCCCCCACCTACAGTCAAACCAATCTCCAGTGACCAATGCCAAATCAACAGCCAACATGGCTGAGCCACATACACCACACTGTCCTGAAAGAAAGAGTTCACCTGGTGGAGAACACAGGCAGGCAGCTCAAAGCAGGCTGTCTTAAAACAACATTAGCTCGATAACACTGGTTTTTCTAGGGGAGATGCTTGAAAACGTCTCCCTCTCTCACCAAGGCACAAAGCATCAATGCAATTATGATGCTACATTTGGCTTAGAAATCTGTATCTGTTCCCAAATTCCTCACTCATGGGTTGTGAGAAAGTTGCTTCCATTTAAGACAAATTTCCAGTTTATAATCTTGGCAAAAATGGGGAAAAGCTGCATCAGGAGCCTCCAGATTAGCCAGTCACAAGAAGAGTCCTGCTCCCAAAGGGTCTTAAGACCTTTAAGTAAAAGTGTCAGCAGACCAAATACAAAAGTCTCCTTTTCATTGCCTGAAAATTCATGCTATAATAACATAACAACTTGCCAGTTTGTTGTTTTTCTCTTTTTGTACAGGAATGTTTGCATGTACCACAGGAAGAGGGAATTAAGGAAGAAGTGGTTTCAAACTGTTGTTCCTCCTTGGAGTATTGCCCTAACCTGGTTTCAGGAGGCAAAACGACAAGTTCCGTGTATTGTCTCTAAAGTTCCTTCTCTACAGTTGCACTCAGTAACAGAAAACACCTGTGTTGTTCTGGGGAGATTTCAGGCTGTGAGATGTGAGCTAGACTATCAATAATGTGAACTCAGTACTGATCAAATACAAGAGTAGAGAGAGGTGCATGAAGAAACGCAAATTAAAGATGATACAAAAGAAAAGAAAAGTTCCAGATTTGGGCCAGGTTATTCTTAATTTTTTTTTTTTCAGGCTGAAACTTAAGGTTCAGATTTACTGCACCCTTGTCATGAATGCTATCCCATGTCCCAGTTTACAGTGCAGAAAAAATGGTGCACATGCTAGCACCTCAACCTAGTATAGATGATTTGTGCAAGTAAACAGCTTCGTCCTGGCTTTGCAGGCAGGTTTTACAGCTTGCACTAAAGCTGGAGACTGCCCTGGCCACAAAGCATTTACCAGGTTAGCTTTCTGCTAGCCACATTCTGCATGTGATTGATGTATACCTTGAAGTAGCTTCTCCACTCAGCAAAACACAGGTTAAAAGCCGAACTCTGCAGCAGCAGAGAAATCAGATGTGCTTATAAGAGAGCTATCCTATGTCATACAAGATTTCTTGTGTGCAACTTTCATATTAATCGATTCTCAAGTTATTTTAAGGGAAAACTCTTCAATACCTGTAGGAAAAAGCAAATTTGAGAGAGAAGACACTGAAGTGATTAGAGAGTCTTTTTAGCTTCTTGGTCCTCACTTTAAGCAGCAGCTTATATCAGAAGGTACTTTTCAATTTCTAGGAGAGGTGATTGAGGCAAGGGGACATGGCAAGTGGCTTGCCATTTTGAAAGCTAATGAATTTGAACAGTTAATGGAACTTAGCCCACATCTGCCTTTCATCAACAGAGCCAAAGCAACAATCTCTCTTCAAAAGGCTGCACTGAAACCCCAAAACCTCAAGTGCCAGGAAAATCCCAGAATTGAAAGACATGTGACATCTCCAGCATCTGACATCTGCTGAGTATTAGACCAATAAGCACTCCCTACAGTCAGTATTTCCACAAAAGAAGTAATAAATGTAAAACTTAGTTTGAAACCCATTTACTATTTTCCACCAAGTAAGGGATGTACACAGAACACTTGGACAGACCTTGTTTCTGTAGAAAACAGAGCAAATAATTGACCAGAATAATGAAAAAGATTAAATAAAAAAAGAAGTGTTGTTATTACGGACCAGACTATAGAGGTCAACAGAAATGGCAAGTTGGTTTCTTTGTGGTGAGTTTTAGGGAGTTCTGTTTGTTTGCTTTTAAGAGCTAGGGGAAACTGTGAGGCTTTACCCAGTGATGGCTACCGAAGAAAGAAACATATAAAACTGGACTGTAATTCTAATGCAACATAATAGAGATAATGCCCAAAACACAAGGTTTCCATGCTTTACTTTCAGCTTCACTGGAAGCTTAAAAAGATTTTAATCAGAAATCTGATGTCCACACATGGCTACAACCAGTATTACATCAAATTCAGCATGATGTGACATACTTCTGAACAAGTACAAACTTTGTCTTGTACCTCAATTGAATAGAAATGTTGCCCAACTGAAAACACATTTGTAGAACTCATTAAATAAAAGTTGTCTGAGAGTTCTACACTTTTTTCACACTTTCAATTTTTAAAAATACTCCTAAGAGTATCTTAGAATACCTTCTTCCTCTTTTCAAAACTACCACTGCACATGACAGGAAGATGAAATTAACTAATGCTAACACTGAAATTCAGCTCAGTAAACATTTGGTTTTATATGATACTCAGAAAGAAAAGAGCATAGTAAACTGAATTTCATATATTCATCTTAGACTAAATACATAACCTTTCTTTACCTCCGCTATATTGTTTTTCATTCCATACTGTTAAAATATAATAGGTGATGACAACATAAAATGTTCAATGTGCCTTGTAAGCATGCAAGGGCCATCAATGGGACATGTGCAAGGTGAGATACTCAACAGAAACTTTAATCAAGAACCTAAGGACAAAAAGAAATTGCTTCATCTCCCACAAGATAACAGGCCAGTGTCTAGTGAAAGAAATGAGGCTGAAAAAGTCAAGACATTGCTCATGTTTTAGGCAGGGAGAGGAAAATAACTCAGAGCAGCAGTTCTGACCGGTTCCAGCAAAAGTGCTTTCAGAAGGACACATTACCTGAAAGGATACAAAAGGAAGATATGGCTTTAGTGACTCTTTGGGACATGTCAGCCCAACTCTGGGGCTCATTAGCCACTATCACAAGCTGTTTAACATGATGAAGTAGGTAAGAAAGGATCTTAGGTCTGAAAAACCCAACCAAATGACAAACAGAAAACCCAACTAAGCATAACTCTGGAAATACATTTTGATGTGTCACCTTTTTACAGCTTTGAAAACAAACTTATCTTGCAGAGAATCAAACAAATGTATTTTTAACCCTAAACCTTTACTTTGAATCAACCTAACCTCAGTACATCAGGTACACAACAGGTACTGCACCACCAAGGAAATGAAGAGTTCTTGTGATGCTTTACTCTCAATTGAGTTTAAGGGCTCTCAAAGGATAACAGCATAATCCTTTACTAAACTGTATGGGTCATGCAGGAATTGCGTGGGTCATTGCAGGGATCCAGGTGAAGAAGGAGTTTGTGTGACAAACCTTGGGCAGGCTATCTCCTTGGTACTTAGTTTATTCTAAGCATGTCCAAATCTTAAGAGTCCTCAAGGAATTCTAAGTGAACATGAAGATGGCATATGAGTCATCAAAACACAGGGCAGGAGAAGCTTTTAAATTCAGTTACAGACTGATTTGAACTGACAAAGATGCCATTTTACTTTAGCAACCACAGCAAGTCATACTGTATTTTTGACCAAGATTTACATCTCTTTTACCATGAAGAGCTTCATATTTCCAGTGGGTTACTGCCACAGTCCAGAAACTATATTCAGTTTAGAAAAAATTAAAAGTAAAAAGGGAGAATTTTTATTTCAAGATAACACTTGGATTGCAGCAAAAAAATCATCCCAGGGCCTACTCAGAAACATGAATTTACATCAGTATACATTGATGAGATAAATACATATATACCTTTGTCTAGTCATATTTTATCTTGTTTAACATTGCTTGCTGAGGGGGGTGACACAGCAATTGCAAACAAAGAAAATAATCAAGGGAAGATTTCCCACCCCTGCCCCTGCCTCCAAGTAGTTTTTTTTACTGATCATTTGGATCAATGTTGGTCTTTAGCACCAAGTTTCTTTCTGGGGTACATAAACAAGGACATACAATTTTCCTCCCTATAATACCTAAACACTTTCTGGAGGAATTTAACAGGTGTTGGCATCAAATGTTCAAGGATTCTGTGTAAACTGTTGAACACAGTGTACTGTTCAATCTGTCAGAAGGGGAAAATATCCAAATTATTCTGTTCTTGGTACTCATATCGCATGCCTGGCAAAGAGCAAACCCATTAACACACTCACTACACATGAGCACTGCTTGGTTTCCAATAGCAGATTCACAATCCAGCTGGTGAGGAGTCACTACTCCTCCCCTAGCTGATCCCCTCATTGCTAGTCAAAACTCTCCTCTAGATATGGGGAAAGACTTGTCCCAATGAACTTGAAAATTATTATAATTTGAAAATATAAAAGCTGGAGTCAGAACAATACATGTTGGATAAATAGCAGTGATGGAAAAAGAACACATTGCTCATCAAAAGAGACACGTGAGAAGTTGATCATTTGCCATTCCTTAGGAAAAAAACCCAAAACATCCCACAACAAATGCAAACAAAATCAATAGGTTCATCATTGAAGCAAGCCCAGGGCAAAGATAAAAGCAGTTTTCAAGACTTTTGCAGTGTGTACCAGAATGGGAAGAACCCAGCCCAATATCCAGTGCAAAGCAAAATCACTGACACAACCAAAGCATCTGACTGCTACAAATTACCACACAGATAACACCATAAAGATGCAATTTAATTCTTATCAAAGGCCTGCTCTACAGAGTCCCACAGGCAAGGCTAAGACACCTGAGAACTGAGAGGTCATGCCCCACTAACGAAAATATTCCTAAGAGAAGGCACAGAACACCCAAGGAAAAAGAACAGATAAACCTTGGATTTTTTTGGAGTATCTAATTCTTCTATATTGGTGATTTTTTTAAGTTCTGACTGGAAAACTTTTTATGCAAGTGTGCAATCTTACTTTCAGTTTTCCCTGTTTCTTGGCTTCATTGCTCTATTCAACAGAATTAGTAATACCCATAAATGCAGTAATATTTAAAACTAGGGAGAAATCATAGAGCAAGATATGTATCTTTTAAACCAAGATTTTGTTTAGACAGTGATAGAACATGCCATAATGCTCCAGTCACCTATATCTGAAATCTGTCCTGTAAAATAGGATGCTTCAAGTCATTACAACACTTCATGTTGCAGAATATAAACTAAAATTATTTTCACTCGCCATCTGAGAAGTGTTTGCTATTTATACTGCATTATAATCCTAATGCATACTCTCCACCTTAAAAATCACTTACATATATTTGGCACGGGAATAAAAGGAAAAAAAAGGTTTCAGCATTCCAACTCCTTTAATAATACCGATGAGACCACATTAAAAGAAACAACCCGCTGCCAGACAGATAAGGGAAATTATTAGCACTGTTAAATGAACACTTGATGGATTAGCTCTTTGAGAAGCTAAAAACCTCAGGACTTTTGAAGGTGATACATAATCATCCACCCACTACATGTTTAGAATAGCATCCCCCCCCAGGCAAGAATTCACAGTCTTGAATTGACAGTGTTGAAACATGCTGTTATCCTGGATGCTATGTTTGCTTTTTCCTCATCGACAGTGAAGAACACAAGAGGCAAAACTATCACTGTGATCCAAACATGAGGAAAAACTTACTTTAAACATAACCCTTTTCTAACATGAGCTCTTGGAAACCCACTGCAACTAAGCCCAAATCCACAAGGGTGCCAGTTTAATTTACCGCTGCTCCTCTGCCTTTCCCCTCACCCCATTTCCTATTTAAATCAAATAAAGCAAACAGCCAGGACTGAAAAAAATCAAAGGCATCAATTTGCACAAAAACATCTCGCTGCTAGCACCAAGTATAGCAGACATCTTTCACTGCATCCTACCACAGAACCAGCCCAGTAGGACTGGCAGCACATGCCAGCAGAGGATCATAAGAAACAGCAGAGAGAGAAAGGCTCCCCTCAACTTATGACAAATGCAAATTTTAGGAGTTTGGTTTGCATCACCTCTTTTCTCCATTGCAAGCTGTTTTAATATAAATAGACTTAATTTGTTATGTGGCAGACTCAGATTGGTAGAGGGTTGATATGGTCCATAGTGGGATGAACCTCCTCCTGAAGAAATACAGAAAAGCCATCTCCATTTCCAGAGTGAGAAGACAGCCTTTCACAGAGGGTGAAGATGAGACATACCCAAGCAGATTTATCATGAGTCACAGCCCATATTTGGCATTTCAAGAAGTACAGTGTAGCTCCAAAAACATGTAAGATTGGCAAAACAGAAAGGAAATAAAATGCGAATTTAATGGTAAGTGGAAGTACAAAATGATACTCTAGTTAGTAGGCTACATCTACTTAAAAACAGTAAACAAATTGTATTAATATTCAACGCTCCCAGAAATCTACTTAAATCTGCAGGATCTGCTCCTACAACATACAGCAAAAATAATTTGACCAGCTTTCATGAAATCCAGTGTAAGACAACATATGACACTTCTCAAAAAGTCATAAAAAAGACTTTTTCATGGTAAAACATTAAAAGACAACCAAATACAAGCCCATTGACACTCCATTCACCAGCCTGCAGATGACCATTACACAACACCTGAAGGCATGCAATAAAACTTTCAAGTCTTGCAGTGAAATGGAAAGTCCTTTCCCCAATTTTATTTGCCCCTCAATTTGTTTTTTTGGAGGGTGAAGCATGTTTAGTGCGCACTGCTTGAAAATGCAATGAAAGAAAGCAGTGGAACAAGCAAATAGCTTCACAAAACCATCTCTGAGGGTTTGGCTGTAAAGCAAGAAAATTGAGTTCAAAAGATTGGGGTTAGCTTGTTTGCCATAGCAGAAAAGTGAAATGATGACATTCACGTTCTCTTGGAGGTCACACTTCATATTTTTACATCAGGTTTCTGTTTTAAGCATTCAGCTCAGACCCAGGCTGAATCAGAGAGTCAAATGCAAGCATTCTGCACCTGAAACAGTAAGCCTCCATTCCTGTTTACTACACTTCAGCAGGTGAAGGAGCCTGCTCTAATCACCTAGATTAACTTTGCAAAGTTGTAAACTACATAATGAACATACTTCATGATTCAATAGTTATCATTTTTGCTTTCTTTGTCTTAACTGTTGAGTTGTCTGGTAACAGTTTGATTTTAAAGATTCAAAGTTATTGAAGCAAACATTTTAAAAGTTGTTAACCTCTCCTGTTTTCCATCACTCAACTACATACCATCTCATAATTTCTGTTTTTCTTGCTCTTTACATTCAAAGAGTGAATAAAATTCAAGACAAAGCCCTCTGACATTAAATCCCGATTTGTTAAAATCGTGAGAAAAATCCTAACAATTACAGAAGTTTAGAGAAGATGAAAGGCCTTGATCTTAAAGTTACAAACAAGCACAAAATTCAAATAATTATTTGCTGGTACTAAGTAACCATGTAAGAAGTTAGGAAGGAATACAATTCCAGCAAAATTGAATACTGGATTATGCAACATATGCTACTGCTTAAGGGTATCACTGAATATTAAACATTCAGTAGAGATTGACACATCCTGGCAGTTCAACTGGCAGTGCTCATGTCCAGCAACCAGCATCATTATCTTGCAGCTGGCTCTTATTTCTTTGCACCGCCCCATACTACCAGGAACTTGGGTTTCATAGTCCCAGGGTTATTTCCGAAAAAATATTAGAGGGCTAGAAAGCAATATGATGTTATACCACCAGACTCACCTAAAAGGACACTTATTTCATAAGGCCATTTGCTAATCAATCTAGTCAAAAACGAAAAGATTTTATTTTCCTGAAAAATTATATTTTTAAAAATATTTTAAGTACAGGTGCATCATTTTACTACTGCTGCATTTTATCTGGAATGATATAAAGCCCCTTGCCATTTGTAAACACATCTGATGATGATGCGCAGTGTGAGAGTGAAAACCAGGCCTCCTATAACAGATTTTAAAAGTCATCAAACATCAGGAAATGTGCTCCTCTGCAAAGTCCCACAGGATTCTGCTGCTGTTTAAATGTGACAAATTTTTTCACATGTGAGTTACTGTTTTATGATTTGCCTTAAAAAAAAAAAATCAAAAGTCTGGAAGCCATTTGGGCTGTTAAAAATTAAAAAATGGAGGCCTTTTAGCTGTTACTTTATACTCAAATATCAATAGCACCGCTGTGAAGGATTTGATTAATTTGAGCAGCATTGATGGAAGGTGCCCACACCGCCTCTTCTTAGCATGTATATCTCGGTAACTGTACAAACACCACATGCGTTCCACATGATGCACAAGCAATGCTTCCAGCACAAGTCTCTGAGCTCAAGTGGAGAAGTACTAGCAGGTATATCCTTGTCAGGGAAGCAGGCAAGGTTCTTCTCCCCTGACCCTCAACACACACACACATGCTGCACACTTGCATGTAAATGCTTGGGTAATAAGTCATGAATAAAGACTTGAACTGGGAACTTTATCTTTCATACTATTCAAATAATGAAGCTAGGCAGTATGTTTCAAGAATTAAATTACACATTATCATGTGATTGCTAAAAGCAATCAGGGTAGAAATACTACTCTGGGGAAAAAAAAAAAAAAAAAAATCAGTGCACACACATACCCATAACTGTCTCCCAAACCAGGCAAATAACACACATCACACTTAATTTAAAAAATGGGGATCATTTCTCAGCCTCTTGTTTCCATCTCTCCTAGCAACACCCACACAGTAGTTACATATTGCAAAGCAAAAAAAGTTAGGGTTGTTTCCACCTGCAAAGAGAGCAGGCAAATCAGAAGTAAAAACAAAGCACTAAAATCATTCAAATTTAATTAAAGCAGCACTCCTTCTTTCCTTCCAATCTCTGAACTTCAGTGCTAGGTTTTAAGACCCCTTCTGTATCTGCTGGGGAAGAAGACCAAAGTAGCTGCAAGCTGCTGGGCCAGTCCAGGAGCTGTGCCTAGGAAGATGTGACACCACCACAGTATTGCCATCTCCATCCCAAGCATGGACCTATGTGCAATGCAAGTACAGTGCTGCCAAAAGCTTCCTTCATCACGATTATTTCTTCCTGCTGGAATACATTCCAACTCCGAATGTGTAAAATCGGTTGAAAAATGCCCTTTGCAAATATATCAACTGCAGTGTAACAATTCTCGCTTGTGACACAGAGACACACTGGAGTAGCCAGCAGCAGACACTCAAGCACATCATTTATCACTATTGGCATTCCTGCAAAGAGGCACACAACAAAAACTGAACTCTAGGGTAAAAATATCAAATCCTACAAATTCCCAGCTGCAGGTGAGCATGACCAGTAAGGAACAGCATCAGACATGTAAAAATGGGTACATGGAACTTACTATTTCAAGTTGGAGCTATACAGAATTTATCTGTCCTCTCCATGGCCAGCCAAACAATTGAATTAACTTATTTTATTCACTCACTGGAGATGGCCAGTCACAAGATGTTAATTCTGACAACTGGGCTCAAATACAGACTCAGGAGGACATGGCTCGGGCTGACATGATCTGGATCTGTCACTATTCCTCCTAATTCCCTTTGAATTTCACTTCAGCTCAGGAAGCCTGAAGATGGCTATAAGGAAGAATTCATGCCAAACAGAAGAGGCATCCTTCGTGCTTTGCACGGGATGGCTTCTACATTAGGGAAGAGCTGGCCTGGAGGATATCTACAATTTTTTCACTGAAAATGAAGGTTTCTGTTTCTTTTCCTCCCTTTTTTTTTCTTTTTTTTTTTTTTAATAGCTTTGTCTGTTCCTAAACTGATAGTGTTAGGCTGGGAGAAGTGCTCAACTTCAAAGCTAAATTAGTATCATTGCTAGTGATCAACAAAGCAAACAAAAACAATTAAGACTACTAGACATCAGTTAGTCAAGAAAAGTACTAACAGTGAAAACAGCAGCAGCAAAATTCTGATTCCTGCAGAAAAGCTGGGCAAAAACCCCAGGTACAATGGCCCATGTTTCAGTCTGGCTGGTCCCAGCTCAGCATATTCCATCAGCTGGAGACACTTAGAACAAAGCTTTCAAGTTCCTCTGATGGGTGCCTTACCATGCAGTTAAACAGATTCAAGCCAGTTAAAAAGTGAAAAATGCATTTGTATTAAAAATCCCCAAGCCTGCCCTGCAAGTGCCACCCCATAAAAACACTACAACTGGTAGCTGTGCAGGTTAGACTAAATCTCTACTGTTGCCCCATTTTTTTGAGCTGGTGCCTGTCCATTAACTCCAGAGTGCTGTAGTAGTACAAGGCAACTACATCCAGGGTAAAGCCCGCAAAATAACTTCAGCAAGGTCAGTGGCAGTCACAACTGGAATTTACAGCCTACTTTTTTCCAGAGAACACTTATGTAGACTTCACAATAAACGAGAGCAAAAGAGAAATGTCATTAATGAAGTCAGTAGATAGCTGGCAGGGATGCAACTTTGCAGAATGAAATAAAACAAAATATTAAATAATCAGGTCAAACATCCAGTACAAAAGCTGGGTAACAGTGTTTGTACTCAATCAAACAGCAATTGAGAAAAATTCCTGAGATAAAAATGTAAAGTTTACTTTCATATTTCCTACGTTTTAATTGACTTTAATTGTCTGTCTGGCTTGTCAACTGGGGCCTGGGCTTATCCTGGGTTCCCGTCTTCAGTGTTTTTAATAAAATGAAGTGGACTTTCTCAGAAAGTCTGTGCCTTGTTTATTACATCTTGGCTAGGGCAACAGGATTCTCCCTAAGAAATGTTATAATTTCTGAAATAATTTTACATGTTGTAGTATTCCCCAGAACACACAGAAAAAAAGATCTACGCCCAGAGTCCTATGGTCAGTATTAACAGCTGCTAGCATACAAATTCCAGATAAAATATACCTAAGAGTTTCAGAACCCTCAGACCAAGATTTCTATAATCAGCATCAAAAACTAAATGAGCAGAGAGTCCCACAAACAGTGCTATTAAGATCACTCTCTAGAATAGTGATTATAGAAAAAGTAATATATACAGTCTAGAGATCTGAAGAAGCAGTGTAATTAAATATTACTATAAACTCCTAAGCAAAAGAGACCAAATATTACACTACTAAGAATGACATCTTGATTACCAGGAACATAGCCCCAGACAGCACAGCACAGCTCACTGACTGTGACTTCCCATAATGAGCAAGGATGGAGGCTGGCTGCAACCACAGAATGCCTGAGGCCGTGGGCAAGGAGACGTGCAGCAGCATAAAAGAATAAATTAATAATCTCTTTAGAGAAAAGGCTATTAAAATGGATGTTTCTCACACCTTTAAAAAATTTCCAGAATCAAAAAGATGCACCTGCTTTGAAGTAACATCCTCCTCTGTAATGGAATAGTAAAGAAACAGTCTTTCAAGTCCCCAATCAGGATGTCCCAAGAGGCAGGTGTCATTGTGGGGGATGGCATACCTGGCTGTAAAGCACCCATGCTTTCCATAACAGCATTGATTTTTCTTAGATTATGGAGTAACCTCCATGTGGATACACACATTTAGAGAGCTAGGGAATTACAGCTTGGAAATTCTTTTCAGGCCTGGATTTCTCCTGACTCTCAGCTCCATTCCCAGGCTGACAAGCTGACTATAGCTTCAGCTGGGGAGGAAGTCTCCCAAGGTGATAACATGGTGAAAAACAGAGTGGAATTCATAATAAAGATTAACACCTGGTGTCTTTCCCGTGGCATACATCCTGAGGTACTGTCCCAAGGAGATTTTTCCCAATTGTCCAATGAACTACTGTCCTGTCCTAGCTTCAAGTAACACATTTTAAATACGGGTTGTCCGTACAATAAAGTTGGCCTTTTTTCCCCAAAGTGGTCCGTGTGTGTTGCTGTCTTTTCTCTGTCTTTGCAGTGCAGTAACCACACCTCCACTTTCCAGATTTCTTTTTTATGAAAAATATTGGGCTATTCCATGCACTTGTAGATGGTTCTATGTGCCCTTGAACCAATTGTTCTTGAACCAATTGTTCTTGAACCAGGATTTTGAGGGCTTCTAATTTCTCTTCTGTTAGGGGCCATTGTGGAATCCATACTAGCTGAGTAGTGAGCCACTGCAAAGCAAATGTGGGACGCTGTTCACCCTCTATTACAACAGCCCCTGTCAAAAATCCATCCCCACCCGGACCCCCCATGCTGACAACACATCCCTCCCCCATATGCTCATATATCCCTCTAGCACATATGGCCACACTGTGGCTGTTTGCCCTTTATCACTTTTGATCAGCACAGGATTATCACTGAGATAATTTTGTGCAGTCCCTCCAATACCAACAATAGTGGTTCCTGAGAGTGGAGTAGGCCAAGATAGAGGCCATTTGTAAGCAGCAATGATAGTAACATCAGATCCAGTGTCAACCAAACCCTTAATCTCTATCTGTGAAGGCTTGGCTTTAGGCATAGTAACAGTACATTTTATGATAGGTCTGTCTTTACCTATAATTTGAGTCCAAAATACCTCTGGTTGCCCCGTTGATCCAAAGTCTTGGTCTCCCCACCCCTTTGCATCTGCACTGGGAACACAAGACTTAAAAAGGACAAGTTGTGCAATCCTAGTTTTTTCAGGTGGATAGTTACAGGTGGAGAAGGAGTGGATACCATGGCACATATTTGCCCTGTGAAATCTGCATCTATTACACCAGGATGCACAAAGATACCTTGTAATATAGCACTGGATCTTCCCAAAAGAAGGGCACTTAGTCCTTTCCCTATGGGCCCTTGAGCCTCAAGGGGGACTCTATGCACTTCTAATGAGTTTATGGTTACTGTGGCTGAGGTGTAAACATCCAGGCTGGCTGATCCCCTTGTCCTGGCTGTGAGTTGGTCACAAAGGCTTGTGAAGGAGGTTGAGGAAACATTTCTGTCCAGGCACATTCCCCCATTGCACTCAGTCTCAAGTTTCCCTGTTCCTTAAGAAGCTGACCATTAATATGATATTTGGATCTGCATACCTTAGTTTCATGTCCAAGTTTTCCACATCGCTTACAGGGTAAATTGACGTTATCCTGTCCCTGAGCCTTCTTCTGTGAGGTTGGCTTCTTGGGAGAGTTTGCTTTTACGTGGCCTGGTTGTCCACAGTTGAAACAAATCACTTTCATCCTTACTGCAGCTGCAAAAGAATTAGCTAACATATCCATGTTATGTGATACAGTCCCAACCCTAGCACATGCATTAATTATTTCTTCCAAGGATAGATCTTCTTTGGGCAATGCACTTCTAATTTTTCTACAGTCTTCATTTGCATTATCTCATGCTAATTGTAACAATACCTGATTCCTTGCATCTTCATTAGCAATTTGTTTTTCCATGGCATCTTGTAATCGTTCTATGAAGTGCACATACAATTCACTAGGATTTTGTTTTATATTTGTATATCTCTGGGTTGGTACAGACATATTTGTAAACTTATTTAGGGCTCTCATCCCTAATTTTTTGCCTGGTTTAGTATTGCAGAATTTAAGCGTGCTTGGGTTTGAGGATCTTCCATGGGACACACTCCCATGAGTTGGGGGACCCCCGCCCCAAAGCACGGGTCTTGCTGGGATAGCCTTGAGTTTTTTAACTCTTGTTCCTCTGCATATGTTCTCCAGGAGGATTCAAACATCATATACTGCACTGGAGCACAGATTAATTTTGCAATCTGTTTTATATCATAGGGTGTCAGTCATGAATCTAAGCATACTTGTTACAGCAGGGGATCCCAACCCATGCTTAGCAGCCAACTGGCGTAATTCTGCAAGAATTTGCCAATTAAAGGCTACATATTTATCCATAGTAGTTCCATTTCCCCTTATTACTGGGAATGCAATTACTGTT
This sequence comes from Sturnus vulgaris, assembly GCF_052056855.1. NCBI lineage: Eukaryota > Metazoa > Chordata > Aves > Passeriformes > Sturnidae > Sturnus > Sturnus vulgaris. The sequence goes on from NC_142247.1 coordinate 45,095,346, forward strand.
TCTCCCCAGCCCTGCCAGTCCTCTTCTGTAGGCAAAGACATAGGCACAGCAATTAATTCAGCCCCCTCTAAATCGCGAGATTCCAAAGCTTCTTGCTTTACCTTCATCCAGAAGACATCCGGGTCCCAGGAAGAGATGACCTCTGATCAGAACATCAGTGGGGCTGGAGCTGCTGTTTGGAGGCTGGCTGCCAAGGTGCAGCTTGTGTTCTTTTCCTGGATGCTCTAGCTATTCCTCTGTGTAGGGATGTTTTGGAGCTGTTCCATGCTTGGCTTCTGATGTGAAAAAGCTGTGAGTGCTGCAGGATCGGGGCTGAACCTCAGTTCTGGAGTGGTTCTCAGGGCTTTGGTGTTGATATCTCTTGGTCCCAAGGCACTTCTGGGTTTATCGTGTGTCTCTCCTTGTGTGACGTCATCACAGTGCACCTCTTCTTGGGGATCGGTGGGGGTCTCCATGACAACTTGGGGCAAAGACACACCCTCTGGAGGCTGGGCTAGGGCTGGAGGTACCACCCACCAAGGCGTGGTTGGAGTAGGAGGCATACCCCACCAGGGTGGGGCTTGGGGCAGAAGTGCATCCCATGAGGGAGGCTATGTTTCCTTTCTCTCGCCCAGGACCATGTGGTCGCTGCCATTTTGGGATCTTTTTCCCCCCGCTTTTCCCTGGGATGGCGGGGAGCGTTCTGCTGGCCCCTTATTTCTGGCTGCAGCGGGTTAACTGGTCTGTGGAGCCGCTTCACACTGAGAAGGTAAATTCATTCTCTGCTGCCATTTGTTGGGGCTCGGCTGCATTTCTCCATATTCTTCCTTATCCTCGTTTGGTTGTCATCCTCCTTATAGGTCTGCACTGAGGATTTAATCTGTTTTATTAAGTTTTGAATGATCCTCCAAGGTTTTACCACCTTAACTGTTTGTGGATCATTTTTAATGCTCTATTTATGTTTTCTTTTCCAATTTTATTGCAATAGTCCATATCTAGTGCAGTCTCCCCGGTTGGTTCTAGCCCCTTTTTTTTTGTCCATAGTATTAAATTAAAGAGTGGTTCTTTTTCATATTCTGTTTCCCATTCCTCCAAAAACTCTATCCATACCTTTACCGCCAGGTGTGTCTGCAGAAAAGATGTTTCCCATGTTTTTTTTCAGCTCTTTGGCTAAAGTTTCTTCCTGTCTCTTCGGACGACCTGGCTCTGGCCAGAAATTACCCGCCTCTATTTTGGGCGTCTTCTCGGACGACCTAGCTCCAGGCCAAAAATTACCATCTCACGGGCATCTCCTGTCTCTTGGACACTCCTGACTCTTGGCCAGTACTCCCTGTCTCTCTGGACGGCTCTGTCTCCCCCGCTCACGGCAGTATGGCTATGTCAGATCACGTCGCAGCTCACCAGGTGATGCATTGACTGGCGCTGTGCCGGAGACAGAGACACAGCACTCTGTAATCCATGTGACAAAAAGCCTTTATTCCCTTTTGACTTCACCTCATATACCCCTTTGTTCCCGGGTAAGCACCTGTGATTGGCTCCAAGTTCAGGCTGCTCAGCTCTCTGACCAATAGCTCGCTGCAGCTTGGGCTGGAACTCATTGGGTCACATCCTTGTCTGTCTCCAGTTCTGTCCTATCTCTGTTCTCTGGGGGCCTGTCTTATCAGGCCAGGCCGCTTCTCTTATCAGTGGTCAGATTAACTGCCCAGTACAAGCCAGCTTGCATTGCAACACTAAAAGGATTCCAAGAGACACCACATATTCAGATGAAGATGTATCTAACAAGGCACCTGTTTCCTAGAGATGTATCAATTTTTCCACAATTTCTGCACAGAAACACTGATCCCACAAAGATTTTCCCAGGATGTACCTATAAACAAAGACAATGTTCTCCAGATCACCAAAACTAGAGAACATTCATGTATCTCCTCTTTAATACTATCTAAACATCTGGAAAACAGATTTCCTGTAAGGCCCTATACTCAGGCTCTCAAAGCACAGGTTACTGGGGTTTGACACCCTACAATGCTACATTTTCAAATTGGAATACTGGACCAAAATTTTTCCTGCAAAGACACAGCACCCACAAGCCAGTCACTGTTATTTAGGGGAAAAAAAACAATCAATGAAAAAACTAACAAAAAACCCCCACTGACAAACAAAACCTCAATGTGTATGTAGAGACCATGTTTGAAGTGCTGTATCATTGTATTCATGTTTTTTCCAGAAAACCAAAATCCTCACTTAGCTCCTTTTGCTCTGGGTTTAGAGACGATGAATCTGTCTTAAAATTGTGTGTTCCTTTCACATTGGATTTCACTAGCCACAGCTGCCCTACACAGTTTCTCACTGAACTATATAATTAAGTTACATTTTCAGCTGACTACATAAGTTGATCTTCAGATGCAATAACTGCATGTGCAGACTGACATTCCGGACATGCACAGCTACTCTTTGCTATACCCTGCTTCCACTGAAACAAATGGCAAAGCTTCCTTTAACTCCACAACTTAAAGACACTTCTTGCAGAAGAAAGCACAGAAACCCTAGCCAAAAAATCAAATTAGCAGTACTAATTAAACACTTTCAGGAAACAGCGGTAAATCCAGTGAAAGCTGCTGGTGAACAGCAATTGCTAACCCTGGGACAAGACCTTGACTGTTGCAGAGAGTTGTGTCTGTATGGTCAACAAAATGGAAGTTAAGAGCCCTGAAATGCATATTAGACAGACTCAAGAACAGGGTTTATCTGAGATTTTGATGTCAACATTTTGAAGGCATAATGATGACTTCTAAATTCTTCAGTTGGAGAACAGACAGAAATGAGCCTTTTGGACAAACTGAACTCTCAGATAAGGATTTAGTCTCTGCTATAAGAATGCTCAAGTTTAAGTAGAATGTTTTTCTTTTAAATAGTTATTACAGATATTTGCAAGTCAAGTAATCTAATAGGAGCTTCTCCATAATAAGCAGTCCTAACTCAAGAATTTACTTCCTGTGGCATACTGTAAGTCTATTCCTGCTTTCACAGGCCAGGCACATTTTTGAGTTCTAGGAACAGCTAGAAAATTGTTCAGGTCACTTCACTAAAATATTTATTAAACTTACACAAAAAACAATTGAGTCACATCTTGATGAATGTTTCTCTGTGGCAAGTATTTTTCTTAAAAATAGTTTGAAAATATTATTCCCAGTATCTTGAATGAGTAAAGACATGTTTAAAATAATTTCTAAACCAGACTGAGATCAAGTGACTGTACGCACTACATAAATCTGAAATTCCTGTTCCAGGTCTCTGCAATATTGAGGTGATAAATCCTGATGGGTTCTGGAGTTCTAAGGTATGAAAGAAATTTCACACCCCCTTCATGAGAGACCAGAATAGACTTTTGAGTCTATTCACCAATTTCCCAGCAGTACCCTGGTCATCTAGGAATGGTATTACAGCACTTGTTCTGAACTCAAAGCTTTCAGCATTTGTTGCTACCTCAAGGCAAGAAGGAGGCATCATGAGAAGGCCTTCTAAACCAAACCCAGAAAACAGTAAATCTCAAAGCACGGCAGGATCACCAGCTCTTGTAGTGATGTCCTCTAATAGCCTTGAAGAGGCCTGAAGAACTGCACCAAAGCATTGCCTGAGAGCACCAAAAAGCACGGCTTAAACCACCATGGGCTTCGAGCCCATGCCATGGCACCACTCGGCAGCACAAACTGCCTACAGCAAGAGCCTGGTGCCTGCAACACATCACTCCTGACTTGGTTGTGCCAGTCACCAGGCTGCCTCCCCATTTGGGTGCATCACCTTAAAGTTATTCTAAAGCATACCACGTGGCCACTCATTCTTTCCCTGTTCTGCATCCATTTGCTTCCTCTTCTCTCCCCCGTTTAATGACAGCAACACTAGTCTCCTCCTCCATCCAGCCCGTCTTGCGGGCTTGGAATAGCATTAACAGAATTCAGGTTTTAGCACGTCATCTCAGTCAGCTCATTTCTAATTTTATTCCTATAGCTCCGCATGGTATTGTGTCTCTGTGTCTTTCTGCTTTTGCCATCTCATCACACATCTGTTGCCAGGCAAACTGCTTAACTTGTGTATTGCAATTTGAGGGACAAGCCCTCCACCCTTAAAAGCGAGGTGGGATAAACAGATACAACTTCTTTGCAGCAAAACAATTCCTTTCAGCTGGTGCAGCACCTGCAAGGTTCTGCAGAGAAAGCCATAACCAGTTCATTTGCCTTTAACAATGACAGACTGCAACAGCTCTGGAAGAATTTACCAGCACAAACCGAACAGCACCAGCAATTAGCAAATCAACCCAGCAATAACCAGCCATCAGCCCAGCTTTCAGATCTGACAGCAACCATAGCATGAGTCCCACCTACAGCCCTTCCCTGGCCCCTGGTGCCAACAGTTTTTTCCTCTCCTGAGTTCTTCAGTCAAGCATAAGCAGGGTGCAGCACCTGGGCTGGCCAGGGCCTTCCACCTTCTCCAATCCCCAGGATAAACAGTGACATCAGGGTAGCATTTTTTCCAGTGTTAAGGATAAAGCACTGAGAGGGAAAACCTCCGTACACAACAGCACAGACAACACACGCAGTCATTGAGATGGCTTCCAACCACCAATGACCACGAGTCAAGTCTTCAGCCACCAATGTCCCTCACACCTGCCCAAATACCTCCCAGCACCACTTTTTTTTGCAGTCCTTTTCAAGTCAGCTGTGGCTCTTTTGGTCACAACTCAAGACTCTTCCAATCACTTTTACTGAAACGAGATCCAATGACAAGGGAAGAAAAGGGTGGGCTTTCAACTTTTTAAAGACAACTGTGATTAGTCCTCTAGCACTACAACACACCTGGTGTTCACACACCAAATGGCACACTGTGCTACCAGACTATGAATATGCACAGCCAACCAGTTTCAAACCCACACTGGAACATATGAGCACCCTGAGAACAGGGAAGGTCCCTGAAGAACATGAACTGCCTCACATGAGCCACGTCACTGAGACCTGACAGAACAGCACTTATGGAACAATCAACACAACACTAATACACTTTGGGACTTTAACGCAAAGTCTCATGCATCCTTTTCCAATCTTGTGATTAAACACTACCATAATAGCAATCCACTAGGAAGGGAAAAAAAAACAAAAAAAACCACTGAGTATAGTGGGTATGTATAGTGCCTAGAATGGATGGTACTGCATGTGCAAAACACTCCTTTTCCCTGAGCTGATTTTTCAGGTAATTTGGATACAAAATAGTTATTTCTCAGGTTTCCCCATCTTGGTAAAATTTTGACTTGCACAGGTCAAAGTAATAAATACATATCCTGAGAATTATTTTCTCCCACTTGAAAGTCAAACCACCTTTGTACCAGACTAATGATATACACATAGAACCTCCACCTCCAAGTCACATATATTTTCAAAGAATCACATTCTCAAACAATTAAATCCAAAGGGAAGCCACTTAAATTACTTCAACAGATGTAGAATTAAACCCTAAAGTAACAATTCATATGAACAATCCATATTTCATTTATATTGCAAGCTGAGATTCCTCAATAGTTTATCAGAAAAAAAAGGCTAGTCCTCTAACCCCCAAGAAGCCATATCCCAACTCTTTTGTGTGAAGGCAAAGAATAGCAAAACAACATAGAAAAGTCTAGCATTACCTGTGTCTTAGATTGTATACATCAACTCAACTATACTGGTGTAAGTGAATTTTTAAGAGGCAAGGTTAGACTTCTACCTTTTCTGAAACTTAATGGCCCCATGAATGAAATCCTCCTGACAAAGATCAAATTTAATCTAATATCCCTGATATTCAAACTTCAAAGGAAGTTTGGCAGCATTAAACTTTCAGATCCACACTACTACATTGTATTAGATGATGGATTTCATCACCTTTGGTAAATGTTGATAGAAGAACTATCACAGACAATACGGATTTAACTGCATATTTTGTCAGCTTATTTTTAAAATCGAAGAGTTCCGAGTGCTCCATGGAACATTTGTTTTCGAAACCAAATGAAACATCAGTGTTCAAATTCTTCTACATGCTCCACAAGAAATGAGCACTACAACTAAAAAGAAAAAACTCTTAGCAAAATTGTTTAGGCTTCTAGTTAGCTGATGTCAGAGTTCAGAAGTAAAAGGTCCAAACAGTATTTTGGAACACAAAATATTTTAAAAGATGTAATTATAAAAAATTATCCCTAACTTTTTATTAGTATGCATTAGGGGTTTGTTTTGTTTTAGGTTTTTTTTGCTTTTCTTTCACTTTTATAACTTAACTTCTATTTTTTTTACCCTGAAGAGAAAGGAGATAGCAATTCTTTGCACCTCCTTAATACCATAAACTCGGGCACAAATTGAGTTCTCTTTCCCCCTTATGTTGTGGCATATAAAGCATCTTTTCACTTAAAACCACTGGTCCTATAATCAATATTATTAAATGCCCAGCCTAAGAAGTTATAAAAATATTTCCATTAAGAATAGATTTTACTTCAACATAAAGCTAAAAAAACCCCACTTACTTCTGGTAAGTTTTATTTTTGCTCTGTGGTATCAACTGGCCCTTGCCTTAGCACATTAATAATTAGGAACCGGGGTATTGATGCTCTTATGAAGGTCAACAGAGAGCTTCATTGTCTCCTCTGCATTTCAAAAGACTGGAATGATAGCAGCAGAGATGATGAAACTTGGTTTCTCTCATCCTTATCCCCCTTGAAACACCATAACACCATGCCTGTTTCTGTCCCATATATCACCACAGTCCCTGTGTTCTCCCCTTTTCTGGTGAAACAAATTTAAGATTATTTCCAGCTCCTTCTGCACAAGCTTTCTTTTGGAGGAAGAATCAGCTTGTGTAATGCCCGATCTCTAGCTAATCATCTGCTGCCTCACTGGCCAATACACCCCCCACTCTGACTGACAATCAGGCCTGGCCAAAGAGAACAAATAAATCAAGGTATTTTCAAGAAGTCTGAGAGTATTCAACTTAGAGCTCGCTCTACTCCTTAGATAAGTTTGGCTTGGAAATTTTCCTCTGCAAACTTCAAGCTATGGACCTACCCCTAAGAGACGTGATAAACAAGTGTGCATTGGTCCTTCAATTTTGACTTCACATTATCCACAGAGTTATGTCGTGGTTTTTGTTTCTTCTGTAAAACCAGTTTCACTTGAATCATGCAAAGGGTAATACACTGTTGGGGGGGTTGATTCTTTCCCTTTTCTTTCTGTGGAATTTTTCCCCTTGTTATGCTAAGCATTTGTGGCTACACCCTAGCTCAGATAGCTAGTAACAGTTTCTCTCAAAGGGGGTGGGGAGAGGGGGAACATCGGAAAAGGAGAGATGGGGGTAGCTGCCTGCTCTCGTGGAGTCGGAGGAAGGCGGCCGGTTGTGCTACCTACCACCCTCCCCACCATCCCAGCGCCGGGAGCCACGTTCCCTGCTGTCAGACATCGCCCTGCTGCCTTCCCGCTTCCTCCTACTACCTCCGGGCACTCTGCCGAGCACCACGACCGACACCGTGAGGGGGGAGTGGCTCCTCCATCCCTCTCAGCCCTGGGCCGCTGCCGCCATCACCCAGCCCCTTCAGCTGCGCGGGCCCTGCCCTGCCCACAGCACCGGGAACTGAGTGCAGGGAGAGGGCCTTGGCCAAAGGGGACTGGAACTGAGCTATACTGTTCTGTTTTGTTGTCAATTTTTATAGCTGTTGTTTTCTTTTGTTTGCCTTGTTAGACATATTAGTAAAGAACTGTTATTCCTATCCCCATATCTTTTGCCTGAGAGACCCTGATTCCAAAACTATCATAATTAGAAGGGAGGGGGTTGCACTCTCCATCTCAGGGAAGGGGCTCTTGCCTTTTCTTAGTAAATACCTGTCCTTCAAATCAAGACATACACTAATGATCCCAATTATGGTATTTCCAACTCCAGTAATCTAGAATAAAGAAAGAAAGAGACTGGTAATGAAAATACTACCCTTCACAATTACACAAAGGTAAAACCAAGCAGAGCACACAAATTAAAATGTCAGCCCTGCCTTGAACCAGCTGTACTGAAAAGTTTCTGCACATATGAGGTCTCAAATAGCTGATTCACATCGTCTGTCATATCTTGATGGAAACATACTCTAAAACGTATACACATATACAAATATTTACAAACATAGATATTTTATATATCTATAAATCTATTCTAATACTTACACAGATATATTTAGAGAGGGAGACACACAGAGAAATCCCTAGTGTTTCTGATAAGGAGGCGTTACTTTCTGTATACATGAAATTTAGCAGGCTTTTTTTTTCCACTACTTGTGTTATGAAATGACATATAAACATTAAACTCATATAAGGAGCAATAAATTCCATTAATACAATCACCTCACAATTAAGTATTTATGTAGATGCTGCAGAAAGCTCATAGATATTTTATAGCTCATTAGAGGCTGAATAAAATTAAATCAAAGGGAAAAGGAAATGTGGTGATGCAAATGCTCACCTCAAATTGATCAAATTTAATCAAAATAAAAGTAAGTAATCTTCCAGCAGTCAAAGCAGCACTAGGGTAAATATGACAATATAGTAAATAACCCAGCAGAAATATAAATGCTCCAAGTACAGGCACCCCCTAATTAAAATCAGTTTTTTCAAGACTGTAAACTACCAAAGATGGGCTTTCACAGAATCCTTTCTGGGTATTTACACAGCAACTGTTAGAAAGGACCTTCAAGATGGACTTTTAGATTTCAGCCTTGTTAGTTTGAAACCGTGGGTTGCTTCTCCTATGAAGTGAGAAGGCTGCCGCTTTACAAGGGACAACACTCCAAACGTCACTGTCATCACATCACTCCCCAGTTGCTTCCCTGGGGCTATCACACAACGCAGACTTTCACAGCTCTGTCACCACGTAAGAGCACTACCTAGCATACCTATTTTGTATGCACACACATGGCATCTGAGAGTTCAGCCACTGCTCAGCTAATTGGCTACCTGCTTAATTACAACCCCAGCCAAGACGATGTTTTCTAAAAGGGTGAAAGTGCTGAGCATCTCCACAGCTACTAAGACTGTCACAGTCTCTGATTAGAGTGGTGTAAGCACCTTCAAGTAGTCATATGTGAAAAACTGCAGCCAAGTGCTATAATCAATATACCCAATTGCTATGAAAGTACAAGTGTTCTAAAAAGTATACTTGTGAGTTCTGAAGCCAGAGAAGTTAATTATCTAGTCACATCACTGATGTACCACAGATTCTTATGTGTGATTGAAATCTCAGTATCAACATCAGTCATTTGTGTTTCTGGAAGTATTTTGGTGTCTTTGGTGTGTTCACACGAAAGTTTAGAGCACAAGATAGGAGCTTCATTCATTTCCCTGATGGAGCATTGAATTACCCACCATTGCCGATTTGAGCTTCATTTTTCATTTGAATTAATAGTTTTACCTTCCAAGCCTCAGCTCTTTTTCTGCTTTTCTTCACTAGAGAAAAGAGTTCCTTTTTTCCATGAATATTTTCATAAATCTAACCAGTTCATTTCTCAAACTTTTTTTTTTTTTTTTCCAACCAGATAGGTTGCATCCAAGTCTCTTGCTCAAAGATGCTTTCTTAGTCTTTGGAATAACTTCCACAGCAATATTCTTCACCCTGCAGCTTTTCTAACATTCTTTAAAGGGTACTTTACCAAAACATCACCCAGTGCCATCCAATGTCATATGCAGAGGTAAAACCTTATTCACCCTGCAGTTTTGGGGCATGTTAGAGAGAAATCAGAGAGATATGGCCAGGTTGCCCGTAAAGCACAGTGGGTCTTTTCATCAACATCTCAGCTTAAAAGCAAGGCTCAAACTATCAAAACCCCAAAGCCTTCAGCTCTGCCCACTTATGCCAAGAAGTGATTAATCTCTAAAACCTTCTGCATTGTCTTCTCTTCTGCTCTCTCCTCTTTCAAAGCACACCAGCTTCTCTCATGCTTTGAGAGAGTAGAAAGGTCTCCAACAGAAGCAACTTGCCTTGTCCTGTGTCTACTCCCATTGGGTGTGTCCCTGTAGTTTTCCCTTCTCATCCTAAGAAGTGCAATAGCTACTTCAGATTTTGTCAAGGTGACTTCAAAATGCAGTACAAAGTTGTAAGCACTGTGTCTGTGCTCTGCAGCACGGAAATTTCAAAATTTGAGAGAAACCCTATAAATCAAGTCTGTGTTATTTTACTAGACTTCTCGTGCTAGCTGCAGTCTCTGAAGATTTATAAAACCGTTTGGCAGCATGCTACACACCAGTAATTACCAGAGCAGGAAACGCTTAATAATACAGAAATAACTCATAGTCATTATAGATACAGAGTATGATGTGAAGATAGACAGATTTTTTTTTTTTTTACCTTTTTCTTTATATACCAAATAAAAAAACAAGGAATCTTTACTCCAAACAAAAGAACTGCATGAAACTCTCCCCACAGCACTTCTCACTGCTAACAAATGCCACCAGGGAGCCTGCAAAGTACCCTTAGGGAGCAGCTATCAGACTTGTCCAGGCTTTCAGTCCTGGAATAACAGGCAATTCTGCAAAACAGATACCTTGCCTATGTAGACCAAAGAGATAAAAGGGCCAAATTCAGCCCTGTAACAAAGCAGCAGCAATGCTCCTGCCTTCACAACACTTCAAGGGTTTATATTTAGTTTTTAAACAAAGCATTAGATACATTGCAACCTTCATATAAAATGATCAACCGCTCAGTTATCACAACCACTTAAGAGAATTCTGTCGTTTATGCAGCATTTTTAATTACTCAGTATAAAAAGGCCAAATTTTGATATAAGAAGTGAGAGTTTGAGAAAATCTCCTAAGAAACACAACTTCTCAAGCACTGAATCTTTATCAAGGTTTTCCCATCTGCAAGAACATTGAAGAAGTGAAAATATATACTAAGGAATTTTGCCAGGCCTAAACCACAGAGGCCATGGAAGATGATACACAGTTTGTAGCAAGAAAATCATAATGTATCTCTATTTAGCATATGCATGTGCACCTATTTGCTCTAGATGCATGTATAATCAGCCCTAGTATAAAATTAGAAATCATATGAAGGATTAAACATCAATTGCTTGTCCTCCTACACTTCCCATCACTCTGCCAGGTCCTGATTAAATCAGAAGGCACAGTAGCAATGATTGGAAACAGACTCTGAAATTGAAATAAGAGAAGAAAATAACCATTTTCTTTTTGCAGCAAAACCTATAAAAAACACATTAGTATCTGACTGCCAACAAATACCACCATATTCTGAAATTAGGAAATCTTGATGGTTTTAACAGGATCTAAAAGGTGCAGAAAAATGAGGATTATTAAAACTTCAAGATGTGACAATTATATTTGATGATAGAAGTCAGTGTTATGCAAATTATTGTTTAATATTTCTCAGGCATCCCACATTTTATAACTATTTCTCAGTGACTCAGAGGGTTTCACACAATCTTTAAGTGTAATCTTCTGCTAGCTTCACCATCTGGGAGTTCACAGACAGCATTTAATCTTACTGGCTTTTTTCCAAGAGACTTACTGTATGTCTGTGGCATGTCTTTCTTTTAACAATCAAATTTGGGGGTTATTTTGCTTTTGACTATAGCTTAAAATAGCTCGCTATCAAAATAATATTAAGGAGATCAGGTCTCCAGACAGCAACAGCATCTTTTATGAGATTAGCTAACAGAGCTCAAGCCTCACTTGATGCTTTCCCCAAAGCATGCAGAAACTTCTTCAGAAATGAATAAATGCAGAAAACTTCTAACTACATGCAGATAAACCATAAAAAACCAAACTGCTGGTAGAACATAGGGCACCTCATCAGACAGGAAGAGCACTAGTTGGTGGGATGATGCAAGAAAGGGCAGACTAGGAATGAAGGGGGGCAAAGAAGGAGAGCAGAGTGTAATTACAAGTCAGGCCATAAAACCATTATACATATCTAGGGATATCCCTGCCATTATACATATGTGTATTTCTAGATTTTTCAATTATGTATATCCAGAAGAGTTACAGTAAGTTTGATTTCTCAGGTCCATTTTACAAAAAGATTTTTCTTTGTTTTGTTCTGGATTTTGGGGGGATTTGTTTTAAAATATATCAGAAAAATCATGGCCAGGAAGATGATGGGAAGATATGAAAGATGAAAATAGTGTTCCAATCCTTCACCAACTGTCTGGAGCAAAGCGTCTGGGTGTAGAGTCACTCACTCAATTCCTACTGCTCTGGACAGAGTCTACTGCATTCAAAGCATATGTAAAATTCAAAATTCCTACAGCTCTACCTTCCAAAGCATATATTAGAAACAGTGTTGTCTCTGCCCAAGGCAGGGGTTGGAACTGGATGATCTTTAAGATCTCCTTCAACTCAAACAATTCCATTATTCTCTGATTCTATTCTGGCACAGTTCAGCTTGATTTTTTTGTTGTTTTGTTTGGTTGTTTTTGTTGGGTGGGTGGGTTTTGTTGTTACTGTTTTTATTTTGTTGGTTTTGTTTTTAGCGCATTGGGATTTTGTTCCTTAGAAAGATTTTGTTAAGACTGATGGTTATTATGAAGGCTAAAGAACTAAGGGCAGAAAAGAGATGGGAGTTTAAGGTAAGGGCAACACATGAGTTGGATATAACAATTTGCTCGTGTTTCAGATGCTAGTTTTTTGGTCTGTGGTCAAACCTCAGCAGTTTGACATGCTCTAAGAAATCAAAGCATGACAACAACTTCCTTGTCCCCTAATGTTCCACAGGTCACATGTAAGCACAGCCACACTGGACATCACAGACTACAAACTGGCTGAGGAAAATAACACTGTCCCTCTTTAGACAGAACTCTTCTGTTTCATTAGTTGATTTTCTACACAACTAATTAAAAGGAATAATGATCAACATAATTCACAAAACATGTCTGTCACACTGCAAGATTAGACCAGTTGAAAAATATAGCAACATGACTTTTTTATCTCATATAGTACTCAAGTCAAGTGGAAGCACTCTTAGATATAATTAGAAAGTTTCCTTTTTATTCAACTGTTACAAACAAATAGAGTGAGACTTCACAGAAGCAATTTCATGGGAAGGACCAAATGAAAGTAATAAGCAAAAGAAAACAACACTTTCAAGAACACAAATACCTCCCAGTATGGCAACCTGCTGGCACACTAAATAAGGAAATGCTTTGCTTCAGACAAATGTCAGGAGTTTGTTTTCTTTAAAAACCTGTCTAAAATGGCTTTTTTCAAAACATCATCTAATAGGCCATTACCAACACATACAGAGGAAATCTATACTCCCAGCTGTGGTGCACATTCCTCAGATGCTAACACCAGCTAAGGCACACAGGAAGCCCCTATTTGCAACAAGGCAACACTAGTAATGGTCCTAGACTTCACTGTCAAATTCTTATGTTCAGATTTCTAAACGAAATTCTTATTCGCAGGTAGTTGAGCAGAAACATTTTTTTAGCTACACTGTCAGACTACTCTGCCATCCAATTGACATATTTCACTCTTTTGTAATAGGAACTGCATCCATGAAATATGGAGGACAAGAGGGATAGAAGTCAGCTTTGCAGTCACATCATCGGCTTCACCTCCTTCAGAAGATCTGAAGACATCCTACACAGCACATGGAGAGACTGTGACCAGTCAATGCTTTTTATAGCAAATCCTTCCCATCAGCTAGACACCACCACAGACAGATCCAGTCCCCACTCCATAGCCTTGTCCACAAAAAGTAACATCACTATTGCAAAACGAAAGCTTTTATAGCTCTGCATCTCTGGGCAGCAGAGCACAAGGTGAACAGACATAGGCAACACAAAGGACCTTTCCTACAACCCATCCAAAACTGATCAAGGGTACACAGAGCTTACACAGCTACCTGGAAGTATATTATTTCTAACACTTCAACTTATTGTTCAGATTTCATGCTGTTTCCTAAAACAAGTTAGGACTCTTTCACCTTCGTTTTTGAGCCTCTAACCACACTTCCTCCCACAGCCCCATAGATGTATATTTTACTTAGCCAAATTTGCACTGTTTACCAGGTTTACATTGCTGACGAATACTGGATAAGCACCGAACTGCAGATATGCATAATGCATTTTTCCTTGTTTCAGACAAAGAAATAATAGCTTATGAAGAAGTTCTAGCAGGAACATTCCCAAACAAGCTTATTTTGTGCCTGTGTTGGTTTGAAAGTAAAACCAGTGCGAGACTCCAAGTCAGTAATACAATTTAATAGGAGAAAAGAGAAAAAATAAAATACATGCAATAATATAAAAGAAACAACCACCAACACAGTCAGAAATACAACCTGACACCCTGTCAGTCAGGGTGTTGGTAGCAGTCCGTATAAATGGTGGCTGCAGTCCTCCTGGATGACAGATGTGGTTCAGGTGAAGCAGTGCTCCTGTAGAAGGTGCAGTTTTCCTCCGAAGATCCAGCGATGATGTGGAAAAGGTCCGACTTTCCTCTGGGATCCAGTAGAAAGGTCTGCCCTCGGGTCCCAAACCCCAGTTTTTTATCTAGGTAGGAAAGGCTTGGCTCCTGCCTCTGGTTGGGGCATCTCCCAATGGGATGATGTAATCTTATCAGTCACACAATAGGACTTAATGGCCCATTAACAGAATATATCTTCTGGAGGAAGGATGGGTTGTGAATAGATAACGATGATCATCCCCCGATCTTATCAGATGGCACATCAGCAGAGGATATCTCCCACAGAGATAAGGATCACCACCCCTCCCACATTTTAACAGATGGTGATAGAATACACATTTTTGCATTGTACCCCAGGACAGTGCCTCATATATGGAAAATCTCATCTCTTTCCGCAAATTCCAAACGTGCTTTTAACTTTGGTTGAGATAGGCTCTCTGGCAAAATGCTACAATAGCTCCATGTGTGACTTAGGTCCCTCACTACACTGTGATATGCTACTGTGAACACCACATGCTTTTGTATTGCAAGTGCCTTTCTCTGCACAGAAAACAAATCCCATCTGCTCTAATGCCTTGAGAGTATAACTACTTCCTTGTCAATACTTTAGTTCCTTCAGGTCTTGTTAAAGGCCTCACAAGGTAAAGAGTTTTCAGATTCCATTCTTATTTTCAAAGTCATTCCCCAAGACTGAGCTGTTTGTTCAGTGATTCTTTATGACTAATCCATTCACTAGTCACAGATCTTTCCTGCCTTCTAACCTGCCTGTAACAATGCTGGCTTGTTTACCATAATAGGATGTTCACTTGACTTTTGTGAAGTCTTTTTCAAACAGTAATCTTGCAACACTGGGGAAAGCAGTATAGAGCCCCACAGGTCTGTGTTGCTTCTGAAGACCTGTGACGCTCAACAGGAGAAGACAAAAAAAAAAAAAAGGGGGGGGTATCTGGATATATTTCTCTTGCCTTTTTGTTTCCAAAACATATGTTAAAATATTATACAAGAATTGAAAGACAAAGAATAAGATGTTACATGATGCCAATATCCAGCAGTAATTATTTTTCTTCTCGGTGAGGTAGCCTTCCTCAATTATTTTCTGGGGAAAAGTTCTTACTCTGGAATACCATAAAATAAGCACATTCATCTTTGAGCAAAATAAAAACTGCCTCCTGCAATGTTTAAAAAGACACTACTAAAATGAAAATACTGCCCACCATTAAAAAAGCTTTTTTCTTTTTTAAAGGAATTTCTCTCCATGCAGAAAAACTACATATCACTTTTTGGTATTTTGTGTTGCCACTTTTGTTTTCTATTGCAGTCTCAATGGAAGGGGCCCCCTCCTACATTTTGGTATTTCCTCTGTGTCCTGGTTTTGGCTGGGATAGAGTTAAATTTCTTCATAGCAGCTTGTGTGGGGCTGGGTTTTGGATCTGTGCTGGAAACATGGTTGGAAGTATAGAGATGCTTTTATTATGGCAGGATAGTGTTTACACAGCACCAGAGCAACCTTTATGCTTTCTTACCCCATCCCACAAGTGAATGGATTGGAGATGCACAAGGAATTGGGAGGGAGCAGAGCCAAGACAGCTGACTTCAACTGTTCAAAGGGATATTCCATACTATATGGCATCATGCTAGCAATAAAAGTTGGGCGCCAGAAGGAGGAAGGAAGCAATATTTGGAGTGATGGCATTTGTCTTCCCAAGTCACCATTATGTGTGGTGGGGCCTTGCTCTCCTGGAGATGGCTGAACACCCGCCTGCCCATGGGAAGTGGTGAATTAATTCCTTGTTTTGCTTTGCTTGCATGTGCAGCTTTTGCCCTACCTATTAAACTGTCTTTATCTCAACCTATAAGTTTTCTCACTTTTGCCCTTATGATTCTCTTCCCAGTCCCACTCTGAAGATCTGCTGATGCTTAATTGCTGACCAGAGTTAAACCACAACACTCTGGATTACCATTCCAGACAACAAAAATAAACAACTGTGGAAAAATTTTCTCAGCAGCTCAGTTTGTGCCCTAATTGCATCTGCTGCACAGGTGAGAGTGGGAGAAGCAAGAGGTTAATTCAGGAATGAAGCCAACCATGGCAAAGCAATCTCCTTAATGCCCCGTAGACACCTGTCATGCAGCAAACATGAGAGAGTTCTCTACTTCAAAGGAAAAAGAGGACTAGGGGAAGATTTTAGGTTTTCAAGATAGTGGTCTTTAAATACATTTAAATCCAGGATCTTGGGGCTTCCTGAAACAGGAGACTCTGAACCACTTCTTTAACAGACTTATTTGGTATGTCCTCATGTAATGAATTCTGCCAATTCTACTCTAAGTCACACAGGGAAGCATTATCCTTATTGCTATTTACAGCCTTTCATTTACTGTCATAGGGACTTATACGCCTGTTAAACCCCTCTCCCAACACAAAAATATATAGCCCGCCTTCAGTGTGCTCTCTTGGCTTTTTAGGCTATCACAGTACAAGCCGGCTTGTACTGGGCAGTTAATCTGATTGGATTACATGATTGGATAAGTAACCTGGCTAAAAGGCCAGCCCCCAAAGAACAGAGATAGGACAGGATTAGAGACAGACAAGGATTTAACCCAATGAGTTCCAGCCCTGGCTGCAGAGAGCTACTGGACAGAGGGCTGGGCAGCCTGACCTGGGAACCAATCACAGACACTTGCCCGAGAACATTGAAAGGGGTATATAAAATGAGGTCAGAACTGAATAAAGGCTTTTGTCACATAGATCACAGAGTGTGGGGTTTTCTGTCTCAGATCCCACGCCGCTCGAACTCAACATTAGGCTTCATTTTTGTTCCCCTCTTTCAACTCCTCAATGTTCCCTACTTGTTTTTTTTCCAGTCCTTGCTCCTCTTTAGCTCTGCTCATAATTAAGGCTGAACAGTCATAACATGTTTTAAATGTAGACTTTCCAGAGGCAACCTATTTTACACTATCACATCCTAATTTGATCATACACGTGCTTTCCAAAACCATACTAGAGGGGTAACTGTATTTTCAAAACAGGTACCCTTGTAGCAAATTCAAATTATAATTCAAATTATCCTTGTCAAACACCACTACATTTCTCCAAGATTAAGTTAATCTACTCTTCTAGTTTTTTCATGTTCTCCAGGGAATATGAAGCAATTTCAAAGGGAAAAGAACATAAATTCTCCCTTTATTTGATAGTGGGATGAGCTTTGAGGATTTTTTTTTTGGTTGCTGTTGGGTGAAAGACACTTATTTGATAGCTTTAAGAGGTTTTCTGGCCTTAGAGAAAGATGTGAGAGAGCACAGCAGTTAAACTACATACTAAACCTTCAGGATTGCAAGTGCAAGAGAGGCAGCATACCTCACACCACATTCAAACTAAGTGAGAGTTTTTACCTGTAAACAAGGCAGTTCCAAACAACCTCTCAAAACACCAGCTTGACTAAGCCTATAAATTTATAGGATTAGTATTGCAACATTTTATTCCTACAGCATCATCTCTCCCAGGCATTTCAACCATTGTAATACGATCACCACTTGAGGCAACTCAACACAAGAGACAGAACTGAGTAATACTCCTTTTCAGTGAATTTGCTCCCACCTTGCAATCCTTTAGGAATTGAACCAAGCTGTGTTACAACTTGGCCAGGCATTCTTCCAGCAGTGCCTGCACACTCCCTCTCTTCCCTGGGATTCTGGGGGCAGCTGATAGCAGGACCTCCCTACCCCAGTGCCACTGCTGCCACATTGGCAAGAAAGGACACAAGAGGAGGGGGAACCTGACAGGAAGTCAAGGAAAAGCCTCAGTTCACACAATTTCTCCAAATTGAACAATCTCAGATTTGCTGCTTGAACAAAAAAAACAAGTCCTTTGACCTCACCCTTGCCAGAGCTGTTCACTACAGAAGGGTTCAGGCAGTATCTGACTCTAAGACAAGGTGCACTTATTTTGAATTTTCCAACAAACAGACAACAAACAAGATACCAACAAGGTATTTTCCTGCCTTCTCCCTCGTTTCCCATGGAAACAGAAAACAGGCTGAGCTTGTGAGGGCGACATTTCCCTCTCCCCAAACGATGGCCATAAGGAGCATGGAACCTCTGAGGACAGCTAACCAGCTCAGGCTGCATTTTGCCTTTCACATGAGAGGACGCTGTCCTCCATCTCCACAGCAGTGTGCTGTCCATGCTCACACTGGCACAGGCCACGGCATGCCCACTCTTGTCGTGGGGGCTTCTGCCTCTGCCCCTCTCCAGCACCCAGAAGCATTTCTAACAGTTCACACTTGCACTCCCACATAAGTCCATCCTCTCATTCCCTTAGCACTAAAAAGACATGCCTCAACAGGAAGAAAAGATCTCCAGATCATTCACTTCAGGTAGAAGCCACAGCTTTTATTAGAGACAATTCTATCCCCAGTCTGCCTTAAACCAGGCATGCCACCAGTCCCAGCAGCAGTAGCACTGTCACTTACCAGCTGATAACACAATCCCAACACAAATCCCTGGGCTGCAAAGTCCTGATTAACCATGTGCAGTGTGTGTTAAATTGTTCCATGCCTATGTTTATACATACACACCTGAAAGGATTATGCTCATTCTCTGTTTCCATTTACATGCTCTTAGTTTGAGATTTCTACATTATGCTGTGCATCAAGAACTAGAAACTTACTGCTGGCTATGAGAGTTTCTTCTTCTCTTGATTCCAGCACTTTTTCCAAGACAGATAAGCTGAGTTACCAAAATAGTTCCTTCTACCCTCTACAAAAGCACTTCACAGAACTAGCTTGTGATTTAGGAATCAGACACTTTTCTAAAACCAAGCAAGAATGGAATTCCAGCTAATCACATTAGTTTATAACTTTTTTCTCTCTCTAAAATCAGGATTAAAGGCAGAGATGGGGAACTTCCCACATGCCCACATACCAGCTGCATTCTTCTAGACTCAGTTTGCTGAACACCTAATAAAATTACCATCCACAGACCTAGGATTTACAGGGATTACTCTGGAGAGGTTGCCAAAGGCACTAACTGGATTGTAATTGCTGGCGTTGCACTACCTGAAAGGGATAGAAAGACCTTAAAATTACATTGAGAAGTACCCCATAGGGAGCCATGGCCTGAAGAAGTTGCCATCTAGGTTTTTTAGGGGCTGTGGAGACACTGACCTTAAAGTTTATTGAGAAGAACAAAATGAACTGAAAGCCCAGGTCTGGAGATGTGATTAATGGGAGTGACAAGATAAGGGAGAGGGAATTGCCCTCCAAGACTCATGCTGGTGTACATTTGTTTGAAGAGATCAGTGTATGTTTCAATGCCTTATCAATTCCTGCATTATGGTTGAGAGCACGTATGGCTAAGTTCTAATCTTCAAATTACTCACAAAAATACCTGAAAAACAATTATTTCTTTTGTTCAAAGGGAAAGATGAAGAAGGGGAGGAAATTTTCTATTTACATTATTCAAAATGCAAGTCACTCATATCAAATCAAACATACATAAAACTTTGACCTTTGTCATGACATAAGCAGCAATAAGCACTGAGGTTAGATTATTAATTTCCATTTCCAAGTACCAAAATCTAAAGCCATACTCCACCCTCCTTGCAAATACAATGCAGGTTTCACTGTACAACTTTTAAACTTTCTAAAGGATAAACATTGCAAGTTTGAACTTAGGAAGTTACAAGTTTTTTCTTTTCCCCATTTATTTTCAAGGATTTGATCTTTCTCAGTCAAGACACCTACAAGTAAGGTGAGCAAATAGAAACAAAAGCTAGTTCAGATAAATCTAGCTTCAATTCCAAACTTTAGTACTCATTCATGAAACAAAGATTCTTAATACAAATTCAGAAGAGTAAGCACTTTCTTCAAAATGATTATTTAAAACACACAACCTGCAATTTAAGGACCCTAGCTTTACTGCAAAGCATCACATTTAATTTGCTGAACAAATTGAAAAACCCAAGACCCTCACTTAGCTCACCAAGGCACTTGCACAGACTTGAAGCCATAGAATTAACAGTGGGAGGGATGTAATGGGACAGAGGAAGAGGCACTAAGCTCCCCCACCACAGCCACTGAAGCCAAGGGAGGTGCAACCCTTTGCATCCCAGGGTAGGAGCAGAGCTGTTCAGCTGCTTCATAAGCCTGGTGAGCAAGGCAGGGACAGGAGTCTGACACGGGGGTCCTTGCCTTTGAAACTGCTGAAGAGGACCCTGCTCTCATTTACAATGATTGGGCCTGAATCAGTGTAAGGAGTGCTCTTCCCAACCAGAAAGAAAAAGGTTGCTGCCCATTACTGAGTTTCACAGCTTCTTGCCCTCTCCTCCCCAGACAGGCAGCAGAGATAATGACTCAAGAAGAAAAAAAGTCCACAAGCAACAATAAAATAAATACTTCCCTCAAAGGAGACGAAAATAATAATAATATTTTAAAAAAAAATTAATAGTGGCACTTAGTTGGGGGGGGGGACAGAAGGGAAAGGGAATGTTGCCCAAACTCACCTTTCACTCAAACTGTCTCAAAACCTAACAAAACCCATGGGTTCACATGGTGACCTGCCATATCTGGAAAATACAGGGATCTCTGATGAACAGCAAGGTAACTTATTTTGTGTCTTCACAAGACTTCTGCACAAGATGGAGCACTGTTCAAGTTATAAAAGTTAGAAATGTGTCCTCAGTCCCACATCCAATGTAAAACTCCACCAAAGACCAGATTGTTAGTTATGACTGACAGGTATTTTATAGCATTAAAAACATGCACTACGCATCATCTGTTTCTGAGGATGTCTCTAACACCTACCTAAAGATAAAAAAGTCATACTTGGCCTGAATGAAAGAAAGAAAAAAGTGATCTACTGCAGAATTTGGCTGGAGCTGGACCCTTTTTGCTCCTTGCAGGGAGTTTGGAAAGCAGAAATTATCATACCAAGACACAAAGGACAGAGAAATACATCAGGGAAATCCAGAAGAGCTCACAGTGGGGAGCAGAGAAGAGGAAAGAACTCACCTCTTGTCTGTACCTTTATGCAATGGTGTAGATACACAGACAGGACAGCACGAAAGGCACTTAGATATGGGACCAGCAGATGAAATAAAAGAAGAAATTAACTGCAAAGACTTTGTCCCTTTATAGGCATAGCTCTGTTTCCAATCTCACAGACCTTTAATGCCAGTCCAAGGACATTTTGTCGCAGGATTTCTGGAGCAGTGGTATGCAGGATATCAGATGCAATCAAAGCTCACTGTATTTCTCCCCTTATTGTAGCAGAATACCACCATGGAAAGCATAAAGGCAATGGCACATGGTTTTCTACTCTTCCCCCCACAACCTTTTCTCCCTGAAATCAGGCAAAGCTGGCTGTCTCAAATCACAGTTTCAGTGTCACTATTGTTGACTGCCAATAGCCTGAACAGCATCAAAACAATCAACTACACCTTAGGGTAAGAAAGAGACCTTTAGAAAGAAGAGGGAGCGGAATAAAAAGATACTAGAAACAGTTATTCAGCTTTAAGCCACAGTCACCACCTGGACCTCAGAGCTGCTTTCATAAGAGGGAAAAGTACAGAGCTACAGGGTCTGACATTCACAGAGTTGAAAACAAGCTGGCATTATGACAAGTGACAGTGGTGGACAGACAGATCTCCCCACACCAGAGGAGAGAGAGGCTGACATGATCTTGGGGACCAGACCCATTCAACTCCTGCTTGTCTTGGAGATAGTGTATTTAGGTCTCCATTTGGGCCACACATGATTTTCAGTTCTATCAAGCTGGAGATTCTCTGCAGACACAGCACTGCCCATACTCTTCTACTTCAAGCAGCTCTAGACTCCCTCAGCAGATCCTCTCTCCCTTAAGCCTCACTGCATTGAACACAGATCCCAAACAATGAGGGAAGCTGTTTGCCACTCTACTTCATGACAGAAAGTTGCCTACTGGCCACAGCCCCCTAAAACCTCTTCTTTCTTAAATCAGTATGATTGCAGTTATGTACAGGGTTCATATTTTGGCATTCCCCAATTATGCACTGACCACATAGTGCAGGAGGGTATCTCCTGCACTTGCTAATGCTGAATGCCTCAGCTTGGTGTTATTTTTGTCCTTGTCCCATGCAGACTCCAGCATTTAAACCATGCTTTGATTAAGAACCACAGACATCCCTTTGGCTGGCTTTACCCTAGCACTGCTTCCACTGACAAAATACTATGTGTAGTATTTATTTAGAGAATGTTAAATTCTCCAGACAAACACTTGCCTTGCATACAGTATTGGGAGGAGGAATCACACCTGCCTCCAGCCATTTTATGAGCTTCACCTACTGAACAGCTCATGCAGCATCAACCACTTAGCAACCATGGCACTTAAAACCCCAAGTACAGCTGATAGTATCTGCTAGACAGCAAATGTGCTGCTGGATGAGGGAGAGAGCACTGAAGAAGCCAAAAGGCTGCCATGGACCTGCTGGCCTCCTCCTGCTTGCTGGACCCTCTGTAATTAATATTACATGGAATAAAACTTCCACCCCATGTCAATTGGATGAGTACCTGAAACTGTGACTTACTCCACCTGACCTCTGATCAGGAAACCACTCTGGATAATATGTGCATTACAGCTGGACATCCCAAAATATACCCTACCAAGTAAATGTGACTGGACAAATGGGTACTAATTCTTAGAAGTCACCTTTCTCTTTCTGTTTAACAAAAAGGAAGAAAAAATCCCTAGAGACAACAAAAGGCACAGTTAATATGAAGGTGCTGCTGTCCAATAGGACTTCTTGCATTTTATCAAGTTCAAACAGAACAGAAATCCAAGGGGAAGTGGATAAAGATTCAGGTTAGATGTAGTTCAGGAGCCTCTATCTTCTTTGCAAATGCTGCTCCATCACAGATACAGCACCTACTCCAGCCCCATGCCACAGCAAAGCAGCTATGTCTGCTCCGCCTAAATTATTTCCCTGCACTCATTAACAGCACTCCCCCACTCCAAGTCTTATTTGTGATTCAGCTCATAAAGCTGACTTAACTCATCCTTAAACCCACAAACCATATTTCTTTCTCAAGTGGCACACAGATCCCAACACAGGAATGACCTGTGCTTTGCAGCACTGCTTCTGTTCAAGGTCAAACTGAGCATGTTTCATTTGATCACATTGACAGGCTCAAAGCAGTTCACCCCGAGGGGCACAGCCCCGTCAGTTTACTTTATGCCATGATAATAACTGTGCCAAGTGATTCCCACTTACTATCATCCCAAGTGATGCTGCAACAAAGACAAATGAACAAAACTGAAGTGTTTGCAGGTAACATCTGCTGGCTACCACCTGTGCCAAGGCAGAATGGCCCAAAGGAGGGCTACTGTGCAGGCTTAGTCATGCTCTGGTGTTAGAAGCTAGGACCATGCTCAAGCAAGCCTTTCAGAAACATGTGAGACAGCACTAGTCTTAAGCCTCTGAGGGACTAACGATATGAAACAGCTTCGAGGGATGAATTTCATACTTGTCCCATTAGGAATCACGTTTGTGCAACTTAGAGAGTATTAAAACACCTGAGCACAATTTACCTTTTTTATCCTCTATTTTTCTCCTTTTACCCCTGTAAGTTCAAAGAAATTAGAGGCCACATAGGCAAAGCCAAGTACACAACAGCAGGAAAAATAACTGTCATCAAAACAGAGAACCTAAAACTTGAGATTCATTCTCCACATTCATATCAAATCTCTTGCCAAAACTTATTCTCACTGCTGCATTTTTTTCACTTGGAAGAGCCAGTACATTTACACATGTACATTTTTCTCCAAGGTTATTCTGAAATTATTACTTACAATGCACTTGGTAGATTAGAAGCATTACATAAACATTAGATGCTATAGCATAAGGTCTTACAAAAGGAAATAGATTTCTGACACTCTTAAAATTATCATGAGGTTGTTTTATAAGAACCCAGACTTAAACAAGAGCCAGGCAATATACATTAAAGTTAACATTACAATATGCATAGAAGAATAATTCATACAAAGGAAAACTGTTCAGTTGCCTCTAGCTACATGTATGAGACTTGAGTTTTTAGTTCATTCATCAGGTCTTACTCAGTATTATGTTCTGAACTACAAAAAGAATAAAATATTTTCATCTAGACAAAGAGAATTACAAACTATTTTTTTTAAGTTTAAAAAGGAAAGTAATTGATTATTTCTGTGTACATAACCTGACAACCAAACAGAACAAGACAAAAAAAGTATTCCTTTCCCCACAAGTCTCATCCTCCTGAAATACATACCAAAGAGAACACACACAAGAAATGTGTTTACCAATGGGATATGAGTCATGCTTCCAGATGAGGGTTAGAAAACTATCACTTCCAATTCACAGAAGCAGGACTGTGATGGTGTTATTTTCTATTAATAAGAAGCAATGGGGATTAGAATAAGCAATCAGTAGTTGCAAGCTCTATGCTATCCTCTAACATCAAAATATTCAGCTCAGGAGAAGCTGAGTTTTTCTGTGTTTTGCCTTACCTCAGCTCACAGACATGTTAAGCTTATTAAAATGCTTACCATCTGAATAAGTAGTTTGGTCTAGACAGAATTTGAAAGGTAGAAGAATACTTCTGTATTATCTTAACTCACAAAAGTATTTATGATCACTTAAAAATGCTGGAAAATATTTTAATAAAAACTTCCAGTTAATTCTCACATACATTCATTTGCTACGAGCTAAGTAACATAGCATGACATAACATGATAGAGTATCATCAGCCTTACAAAAAATCCAGTACCCTGAGAAGGGAAAAAAATCCATAAACTGCCCCCCTCTTCATTCTGAACGGTAACAACTTGCCACTGTAATAATGCTGCACAAGGACACTATCATCATACTTCACCTACAACTCTGCATTCATTAGGGGTCAGTAGCCACCAACACTACAGAGAAAATATAATTTCTACTGCAGGCCTGCAGAGCAGAGAAACCACAGTATCTCTGAAATGCAACATTATAGAAAAACAGCCCAGACGTTGTCTCATCAAATAACAGGCATTGCTGGGATAATAAATTGACTTTTTAAGCCAAGAAACACACATACCAGTAAAGTCAAGTTTCTGGAAACCTATTATAACTTGGAGCTGCAAAGGTATCTGAAGTGTCATTTAGAATTTTTCAAAAAATAAATTAAAAAGGCAGGCAAAATTGTCTTTTGCATGAGGACACAGACAACATACAAATTAATCTTTCCCCCGTCCCTTAATTATATTTGATAGTACCTTTTGAAGTTCTCCAAAGAGATGGCAGAAAGGCAAGAGTAAAGAGAGGAACATGCGACACGGAAGCAACCAGCTATGGTCCCATCCCCAGGATTCATACAGTTTAGAAAAGCAATTGTAGTACTGGATTCGGACTGTAAGAGTATAAATTCAAAATGGATGGAAAATGACTAAACTTGTTTTTCTACCACAAAAAGCTACTCACTTGCAGTTTCTCTGCAACTCCAGAGCATGAGCAGCAGGCTAGTTTTTTGTCATTTACAAATTTAGCATTTATTTTCTTGTGCCATATGTAGTCAAGGGAATTCAACTAGGAGAGGAAGGCTCTGCACCACCCTGTTCATCCTCTACTTTCACAGAGGGAAGAAGATAAAGCAAAAGAGGAAAAGGTGAAAAATAATGTTCTGGGTAGAGTTTAGATGCAGTGAATATCATCCAGGTTATTTCACATTACATACTCTCTGCTACTGCCTTCACTTTGCCAGCTACTTTCAGAGTTAACACTGAGGCTGCTTATCAGCAATGCTGCAGGGAAGAGGTCACAATACACTGAAAACAGCACAGGAAGGGACCAAAGGAGAAACTTCCTTCCCAGTAACAGGTCAATCCAAGCAGAAGCTCAAAAACCAGCTCGTGGGTCAGACAGGGAAAGCTCTAGAGGAGATCCCAGTGGCCTTGGGAGTCCAGCTGCTTGCAGAAGAGAGGGAGGACAATGAGTAAATGAAGTGTGAGGTAGGATCCCTCTACCCTCCCTTATTCAAATGAATCACTTAACTTTTCAGAGAGTGAAAATCTCCTTACTCCTCTGGATTTAAGGCAGACTTAAAAGAAGGCTTGTTAACAGACTACCCTCTCCCAGGGTCATTCCTGATGCACGACAGCTAACCACATGCAGAAAATTATGCTAAGGATACCCGTGATTAAAAATGAAAAGTTTATTTCTAAATAAAATGATACCTTTAAAGACAATTACTGAATGTGG
Organism: Sturnus vulgaris; assembly: GCF_052056855.1. Classification (NCBI taxonomy): domain Eukaryota; kingdom Metazoa; phylum Chordata; class Aves; order Passeriformes; family Sturnidae; genus Sturnus; species Sturnus vulgaris. The sequence continues at coordinate 45,122,031 of NC_142247.1, forward strand.
AATACAAGTTAAATATTGCTTCTATGGAGCTTGACGAACATTAAACAAGTGTCTATGGTGTAAGAATCTCTTTGAAACATGGCCTTTTGCCATCCTGTAGGAGGTGAAATTAAACTCAAGGTCTCAGGGCTCCTATGCAAGGAAGAGGCACAATGACAGTCATTTTAGAAGACAACATTTAGGCTGCTTACTAACTAAGGAGAGATGAGTCCCTATGAGATTCCCACTAAAATGTCAGGAAGTAGTGGTATTTTATCCCAGCACCAAGTATGTTTCTGAAGACTTAATTTGCCTGCCTACACGTTTCTTGTAATGATCACACCATTAAAAGAGGTGTCCTGGGGTGAGCTTGTCGTATTGAATTGTATCCCCATTTGTCTGTTTAGCCCAGAAATAAGTTTTATACCTTTAAGGTTGGATTTGAGAGTGAAGTGGGGGGGAGGAGAAGTGGTGGAATGTCTGAGGCAGTTGTTTTCAAAACACAGAGACAGGAGTTCCATCGTCTCATCTCCTGGACTGTGTCACCGTGGTGGACAGCAGAGAGAGCTCTCCTTTCCTTTAGTTAGTTTCTGACTAACTGAAGCAGAGAAATTCCCCGGAAAGTTTCTTATTTTTTTTTTCTCTGGAATTATTCGAGCCTTCTCTGGACTGGGGACCCGGGAGAGCACCAGGAGTTTGCACCTGTGGCCACCAGGGCCTGGCCTGGGCAGCGGCATTTTCTAGTGACAGAGAGACTGAGAACAGACTGAGCTGAGCCACCACCCACAGGAGAGAGCCTTTCTGAATTTGTCATCTCTTCAGAGCAGTGAGAGGTTTTGTGCTGGGCAGTGCTTTGTCTGTTGAATAAACAGGTTTTTTCCACATCTCTCTGAGGAAATTACTTCCCGAACCAGGGGAGAGGCTGCTCAGGTTTGCTTCCTGGGGGGAGCCCTTTGGAAGTTTTCTCTCAAATTTGCCCTAAACCAGGACAAGAGGGAAAGTTAATATCATAAAAAATAAAGGCTCGTTTACATTTCACTATATAATATCACAGAGTTAAGTATGTAATTTTAAAAACAAGCTGAAATATATGACATGAACGAGCAATGTTGCAAAAATACCCATTACAAAAAAATGTTCATACAAGAGGAGGAAGAAAGTGGAGTGAAGGAGAAATGCTTGTTCCAGGGGAATAAGTCAGATGAACAGGCCCATACCACACAGATGCTAGGGAAAATAAATAGTGAACAGGGTGAGCTAATTTGTCAATTTGTTATTTAGTAAGAAATACTAATCCTCAGGAATCAAAGAAACAAGAGGAATGCCCTAAAAAATGCATATTTTGTAGATACAAACTACTTCAATCTGGCATGGGAACCAGGTCTAATCCCAAAATGCTTTCTCCAGCTTGGATGAAACACCAACTTGACAACATCAAGGAATTTCAGTATCATCTGTAAACTCACATGTTTTACAAATAAAGAACATAAACACTACAAATGCTTTCCTGAAACTCAGCCCCCAGGTGACTTATTCTCAGAGCCAGAATTTCTTCCTAAAGATAGTGAGACAGATGCTGGTGCTGGTGTGGAACATAAATCCACTGACTCAAACCCTGCTGTGCAATGGCTCACAACATCAGGGCAGACACATACAGGTGACACACATTCTCCTTACACCTTCTGGGCCAAATCCCCAACTTCTAAATCCACAATAGACCTCTCAGCTTCATTAGTTTCATTAGACCTCGTTAACTTCAGGCAGTTAAAAATCCCTATGTCCATAGGCATCCCAACCAACAAAACACTGAAATCACTTCTGCTGATCTGCTAAAACATGAAAACACAGAAAAGGCAATAGCTCAGGGAAATTGCACCTCGGCACACTGCAGGTTTGGCATGTCTTCTCTCATGTCTTCATACCAAAGCAAACCAGCAAAATGTGAGCTAAATAGCTGACCTTTGTGTTACATCACAAGCTACTTGATAGAACACCAAACTTTCTCCTAACTTGTAAGTGCTCACTTGTATCGTAACAAAAGGCAAACATTGTTTTGATAGTTTCCTTAATATAGACACAAAATAATAATAGCATGGAAGTACTTTAATCCCTACTTTCCCCAAGCCAACAACCTTCCGAATGTGTATAATAGAATAGACTATTTCATCTTCCTGGTACTTTTTCCATTTCTTTTCTCTATGTAACTCAAACCTGTTTCAAAAGAAAAACATCGTTTCAACACATATCTCCCAGCAAGTCTTGCAATTATTTTCAGAAAGCTTGGCAATAGCTCCGTATGAGTAAAAAAAAACGGTTAATATTTGGCAAATTCTGAGTTTGTTCATATTTTCTTCTATTTCTTTATTCTTTAATGTTTTGCCTGTTTGGAAAACAATGCAATTTTGGGGGCACTGCAATCCTCTTAGCTTCTCCGCAGAGTATTTTGAGATCTTCTTGTTACAATGAACTCCAATTTTGGAGCATCATATACATACTTCTGGGAAGAGGGTAGTAACACACTCACTAGTTCTCTCTAACAAGTACCACCTTTCCCTTAGATCTGCTCCACCAGCACTAGAGCCAGTAACTGCAAGGGAAGGAGATGAGACAAAAAACCGAAACCAACCAAAAAAAACCCCAACAAACAAAAAACCAAAATAAATAATAATAATTTAAAAAAGCCACCAGCGACAAAGCAAAAAGGCAACTTCACATAGATAACAACCGGAACTGAAAAAGCTAGTGACTTTTTTATGCCTCCCAATTAACCAAGCTGCTCAAAGGTCAAGAGGGAAGAATATATGAAAGTATATGAAAACAATCCTGGTATGTTCTGCTTTCATGATCACCAGAGCCATTTTACTTTATCTCCAAACACTTTCTCTCATCAGGTTTCATCAGAAGAGTCAATGGAACCTTCACTTTCCAACACCCACATTTTTCTGCCCCAGCCGTCTCAGGTGAAGCTCATGGGATGCACACCCCTGGGAGCCAGAAAACCTCCCTTCCACTTTGTCACCAACTTGCAATTACAGTTACTTGCTGAAAGCCACAGAACTCCACCTAACTGAAAATAGCAGCGTATACTTATTTTGGTAAGGAACTGCTTTTTTAGGGACTATTATAGTGGCAGAACAATTAGAGCTTACTTTTAAATATTTAAACTTATAGTTCATGGGGAATTTGCTCAGTAACCTATTCAATTCTTTATTAATCTGAGGAGAACAATCCAATTGAAAATTCTTTAAATCTCTCATTAAAATCTCTCTTTAAATCTCCCATTTCAGCATCCCCAATGATGTAACAACCTTTTAAAGAAAGCTAATGATTGCTCATTAACAACATGAAGCCTTCACTGTTTTTTGGTAATTCATATATGTCTGAAGAAACGATAGAAAACATCTGGTAGTCTGGAAGTGCTAATTTAGTAACCTCAGTAATCTCTGAGTTGGTAGCAACATGGATGGCCAGACATGGCCATCAAGACTTAGAAGCAGTAACAGAAAGAAACCAAAAACTGAATCCTACACTCAGAATCCTCAAGGAAAACAATGTACCTACCGATAAAGGCATCAAGTGCAAGGACATGCCTTGCCTCTGCAGCACTGCCAGCTGGATGCATCCAAAGGAACACTGCCTTTCACCTGGCTGGCAAGGCTACAACCAGGTCCTGATCAACACCCTCTAAAGTAAATACCGTTATATGAGCGAATCAGGGCAACAAACCATTTGGAAAGCCTAGTTTGAAGGCGAGTCAATGGATTTTTTTCTTTCAGCTTGGAGCTTGTGGTCCTCCAGCATTCCCCCAAACTGGCAAGCACTTTGAGAAAGATGTGGCCAGTCACCACCAGCGAGCACAACGGCTGTCAGGTCCACACGAAGGTGTTCCAAACCCCAAATGTGTGGACATTGCTCATTCCTGAGCAGCGGGAAGAATTTACACACGCACAAAACGAACCGGATTTCCTACCAAAAGCCCTTTTGATTCCAGGGTCAAGGACCGAGACTGCTGTTCATCGGCGGGTACGCCATCCTTGGCCCCTGCACCTTCAGAGCCATCACTACGGGTAGAGGAGTCCAGTCCTGCCCCTGGCCACCCTTCGCCGAACCGAGTACCGGCCGCTCCCGGGCAGCTGACCATCTGCAACCTCGGCTCCCAGGAAGGAGCCACCCAGGTAGAGACCTACGGCCAGCGCCGAACACACGGTACCAGGAATGCCGCTCCCTTCCCCCAGCATCTTCCCCGCGACGCTCCTGCAGCCCGCGGCGCCGCGCAGGCCCGAGGCTGCGCTCCCCCGCCTCCGGCGGCGCCGGTACCCGCCGGGGGCTACCTCGGTATCGCCGCCGGTGCGCCTGGAAGCGCGGGCAGAAGGCTCGGCCGCGCTCCACCTGCTCGCCGCAGCGTACTCACTCCGCGTAGCCCGTGGTCCAGGGCAGGCGCCGGGTGTCCTTGCTTAGGATGAGGATGGGGCGGGCGATGTGGTCGGCGGAGCACTCCACCTCATCCGGGGACAGTCCCAGGAACTCGGGTCTCCCGTAGGGGAAGCGGAGGGGCAAATCCGCGCCGCTGCCGTGGTCAGCGCCCGCGCTGCCAGCCATAATGCCGCCCATGAAATTGGCCACGGCGGACTTCACCCGCGTGAGCATAGTACCCCCGCTGGCGGCGGCGGCAACGCCAGGGCCGCCGCGCAGGGCGGGGAGCGGGGCGCGCCGGCGGGTAGCGCAGCGGAGGCGGCTCCGGCAGCCCCGGCCGCACTCCTGCAGTAGGGACGCCGGGCCGCGCGGAGCTAGGCGAGAGGACGGCGGGCTCAGGGGCAGCCGCCGGGCCGAGGCCTCATTGCAGGTTTCCCCCTCCCGGCACTGCGCTGGGTGAACTCAGCCCAGCGGCAGCGGCTGCTGAGTCATGTGATAGCGCGGCTGGATTCGCCCGAGTGCTTCCTGCTCCTCCTGCGGCACCGGCGGGCTCCGGGTACATGCCGGGCACCGGCGGCCACCTCCCCCGCCCGCCTATCCGCGCCGGGGGGCGGCCCGCGGCAGGTGCGCGGCGGGCGGAGCCTGGGCCCGGCAGGGCCGCCCCCGGCTGCCCGCAGCGGTGCGGCCGGAATCCGCCGTCGTGCCCGCGGCCGTCTCCGTTATGAGCTGCCCGGGAGGCAGTGCCTCGGAGTCGCTCGGGGTTCCATTACCGGGGGCTGGAGATCGCCGCCCGCCGTGCGCTGTCCCTGCTGCCCCTGGGCTGAGCCAGCGCCGTCCCAGCCCCGGCAGAGCCCGCTGATTTACTTGCCTTCTCCTGCTAAAACAAACCAAAGATATTTTCCCCAGGAAGCCATTTGTTAGAAAAACCAATCTGTGGCAGTGACCGAAAGCGAGCCGTGCTGCCGTGGGTTCCCCCTGCCAGCCGTGGGCTTGCCCCGGTGACATGCCCGTCCGCCGGTCAGCGGTGACGGAGGGACAGCCCCCGGGCTCCTCCGCCCACCGCCGGACGTTTCGGATGCTAAAAGCAAAAGTGAAGGGGCCAAATGGAGCCCTCATGGAGCCAAAGTGAAAGGACGGGGCCAAAAAACTTCAATTTTACGGACATAGATGTTTTAACCCCCTCTTCTCTTGTTGTGTGATTTTGACCATGTCATACTCTTTCACAATAAAAAAAAGTAAAAAATGAGACGTCTCTTCCGTGTGGTGGTCACCCAAATGTGTGGAAGGGTTGCAGATTTGGGTGTGCCAAGTTTTAAGAAAATGCAGGAATGGAGCAGGAGCAAATATGAAATCTGTTCTCTGAAGCAAGGCTTTGTCTGAGACCTGTGATTCTGCAGCTCTCCTGAGACCTGTACGTCTCACTGAAAAGCAATGACCTGCGAAATGGAGCAGGTAGGTACGGCAAACCCTGAGAGTAGTGCGGTACTGGAACTTAGCAGGAGTAAACTGGTTAGTCATTATATACGTGGCATATATACAGCGGGGGTGATCGGCTATCATCTTGCTGGCTCATACTAGAAACCAGCTGGCATGAAACTAAACACACAGTTACAAAGGCTTGAAAAATGAGTTCTGTGAGCTTGTTTAGTTTCTGATTATTAAATAACATTCTGAGAACTGAGTTCAAACAATGCCTGTGTTTGTTCCAAGTTCCTTATGTACAGACATAAGAAATGTAAAACTGTTGTGACACTCACGAGATAAAGCTGTCTACTAAAAAAGTCTAGAGAGTGAAAAGTATATTAGAGAACAGAGATGCTAAGAGCATGTTAAGTGCCTTCTGAAGTAGAAATGGAAATATATTTACTCCAAATTAAGCATTACAGACACACTTCCTTTAGGACAAGGTGTTTATTTTTCCTATCTCTTGTTTAGTCATTTCCAGGGTTGATATTATAAGTGTTTTGAGGAACATTAAACCTCTCTTAGTTTATTCCCAGTTTCTTCCACCCAAGATGATCTCTTTATACTATATTTTGTCTGCTGGATGGCGTCTCTTTTTTCATCTAACAGGTACTCCAGCACTCTTTTCCCTCACTAATGCTTATAGGACCCAGCACCCAGACAAGAAAGGAGTGAGAAGAGGGACATGAACAGAAGTTGATATGTATCCCTGTATCAATCACAGGTTATGAATTATAATTCTGGAGAAGCTGTGCCAACATACTAAACCTTGCAGTTTATTGGGCATTGCCAACATATTAGACTTTGTAGTTTAAAGACGTTGAAAAATATCATTGACTAAAACTCAGAGAGAATGCAGTGTTTGTTCTCCTGTCGCTATTCCACACAAAACATGAGGCAGAAAAGTGAAGGAATACATTAGAGTTTAAATTACTATCTCTTCTAGATGACAAGGAGAAGCCCGGATGAGACATATGAGGAGGCAGCTTAGCAGCTCACCGCTCAAAACAGATCTTTGCACTGTGAAATTCTATGGATGCTTACCTCTAGTATAAGAATGCTGTAAGGATGCAACAGTACAACAGGAGGGATATGGCCTCTTCATACTGAAAAGTACAGAGATGCCTTGATTTCAGTTCTCTGGGAAAGAGGATCATGTTCGCTTTTGAGTCAGAAGTGAAGCCTCACTTCTCAAAGGAAGTAATAATCAGTCCCTGTGGGGCGCAGCAAGTTCCCCATATCTCCCAGCCTGTGGTCCACCTGGTCCAAGCCAGACATTTTTCTTGGTGGCAGGTAGACTTTTAAAGGTTTGGATATTGAGTTCCAATAAAATGTTGTGGCTGAATTCTCTATGCAAATGTTTGAAATTCAGCTTTCTGTCCTTCTGCAATCCTATGACTAATGCGAAGGAAAGATGACAGTTTAGAAGTTTTTTTAAATGTTAACTTATTTGTGACATTGGAGTAAATCTACTTTTCTCTCTGAATAGGTAACCATGCCAGGGAGTGAAGCTGCATGTGAGCCAGGAACAGATTCATTTCAACTCTTTGAAGCACCTGAATTATGCCACCTTGCCATGCACCAGTAAATTCAATAATTTTAATCATAATGAAAACAGATTTACTTACACAAAGAACATTCTAAACTTTCAGGCATAAAATAATTCTGATTGGAAATGAGTTCTGAAGATCATGTCCTCCAGCTCCTTTTCAAGATAGGGCCAACTTTAAAGTTATGTTATACTCTCCAGAAACTTGTCCAGTCAAGTTTTCAGTATTTCCAAGGATAGATTTTCAAGGATGGAGATACCGCAGCCTCTCTAGGCACCAGTTCCAATATTCAACTACCCATTCATTTATTTTTAACCCTGCCATCTGTTTGGGATTTCTGTTGTTGCAGTTTGTGTCTCATGCCTCTTATCACCCTTCACCTTTGAGAATACCTCTGAGATTCTTCCCTCTCTGTACCCTCCTATTAGGTAGTTGAAGGCAGAAGTAAGATTTTTTCACCTTAGCCTTGCCTTCTAAAAGCTGAACAAATCCATTTACCTCAGCATCTTCTTACAGAACCTTGGTGGCCCACTTCTGGACTCACTCCAGTAGGTCCAGGAGCCCCAAACTGGACACAGTACTCTCAAAAGTGCCATTCAGAGGGGTGTGATCACTTCCCATGGCTATTGCTAATACACCCCAATATGTGTTTAACCTTCATCACTGCAAAAGCACATTGGTGACTGATACTCACTTTGTTGCCTACCAGGATCCTCAGGCCTTTTCCTGCAAAGATGCCTTCTTGACTATCAGCCCTCTGCATAGGTTTTCCCCATCCCAGTTGCAGGACTTTGCACATATTTTTGTGAACTCCAGCAAGTTCCTGTCAGCTCATTTCTCCAGGCTGCTGAGATCCCTCTGATTTGTAGTCCTGCCCTCCAGCTATCAACTTATTCCACACAAGCGGGAGGAGAGGAGACAAATACTTATGGTTAGAAAAAAATTTTTAGGGTATCGTAACATCTCTGTAGGTATTATTTTTATGTAGAACCACAGAATATCACAAATTGGAAAGGATCCATAAGGATCATGGTGTCCAACTCCCTGCTCCTTGCAGTACTACCTAAAGATAAACCATGTGGCTAAGAGTGTTGTCCAGATGCTCCTTGACCTCTGACAGGCTTGATGCCATCACCAGAGAGCCTGTTGCAGTGACCAAACACACCCTCAGTGACAACTTTTCCTAATGTCCAGTCTGACCTTACCTTGATGCATCTTCATTCCATTTCCTTGTGTCTTATTTTTGCCTTTGTAGCTACTTTTTTAGAGAATTATAAGAAAATTCATGTTAAATAATGAAAAAGCTTGCAAAATGAAATATCCACTTGGCTGTAAAGTTTCTGGTTCTAGCTTGTGAGTACTTGAGCAGAAAGTATGATATGTGGAGTAGCTGGAAATGTATCTAGTGAACCTGTATCGACTCGATCTGTTTAAAATTTTTCTGATAATAAAAAATATTTCTGGTGCAGGCCCTTTTTGTTTCTTTTACATAATATGGCAATGCTTGGGGTTCTGCTTCATAGGAATGTGGAATTTATTTCAACAGTGTAACACTCTCTATCTTGTACCTTGTTTATGCCTTATGTTGCTTGCTTACTTGAATTTTTTTTTCCTGTGCTTTTCATGCTCTGAATAAAGGCAATAAAAGCTCCCAAAAACTAGTGAGAGAAGAAGTAGGTCTGATGTGAGATGAATGCACCATTTCTGCAGGTTTGAACTTCTGGGTCATGTTATCACAGATGTAGTGAATAACCATAGGTGTGAACTAAGCTGCTGAACAAATTCAGAGAGCATGTCAGAATAGGTCCTTGACATTATGGGATGAAGGTGTATACACAGTGGGAAAAAAGCTTTGGCAGAAGAGTTGGTTGCACTTCTCTGTTAATTCCCCATACAAAAAAACACTGAAAGCCTTATTTTTGCATGTGATTCTACTCAGGAAGATTAACATGGCATGTAGTGATCAATGAAGTTATTCTTACCTTTTCAAAAGAACTGTGCAGCCTTTAATTAGCACGAGGAAGCTCTTTATCTCTAGAGAAAGGCCCTTCAGAAGCACAGTGCCTGAAGCATCATAGTGATGTGGAAGACAAAATGCCTCTTATTAAGACATCAATCCTACTTCCCCCAATACCCAATCTCTGCCTGCAGCAACCCCCAGCATTTCTAAGCTTATCAGAGCTGATGAGATGGAAGCTGTTGGTGTTCTTGCCAGTTTGCATGCAGAAGCAACAATTAAGTTTAAAAATAAATAAATGCTAGCAATACTTGAAGTGATATATTTCCTCTGCTATTCCTGATATCTACTGCACCATCCTCTAGCCAATACTAATTTCATACATGGACTTCCTTTTGAGAGACTTATGCAAATGAAGCTCAAATAGAGCATCTCCATCAGAACATGGTTGGTGTCATAGTCCCAAGGCTTTGTGGTCCAATCCAGTCCCCCACAGAGCAGGAGTGAGTAGTCCACATGAAGGCTGCTATCCAAAGAATTGAAATCCACAAAATGTTATCAGGCCCAAGCCCTCATATATGAAATTTAGGGTAAAATTTCTTTTTCTACTGCTGTCCTAACTACAAGGTAGCCAAAACCCAAAAGTATTTGTGCTTTGTCAGCCTACAGAGACTATAGCTGGATTTAGCTTTCATGGCCCGGTGCTCTTCATCTGCAGGTCATCCTCTAAATATTGCATGTATCAGAGACCTGCTGAAGCACTGTGTGGATTGGGGACATGAGAAGGGCAAGCAAATATACAAAGTTTCTCTTAGACTAGTGTGAAACTACTTGTAGGCATTGGTTTGGTGCTAGTATGCAACATGGACACATCAGGAGACCTGGGATGGCAGGCAGGAGCAGGAGCTGGAATTTGTCTGCCCCACTCCTATCTCCACACATGTGGAGAATTACCTTTGTTCTTGGTCATGCTGAATGGCTAAAAATCCTCTACTTTTAAGGCTTCAAAATCTAGAAATTCTCTCACCAGCAGGACTTAACTGAGAAGGTATTTTCAGAGCACAACTGCTGCACTGAATCAGGAAGGTTTTAACAAAGCAGGGGCTGGGGCTCTGGTGTCCCATTTCCCAACAGAGCCTCCCCCTTCTGCTTTTGCAGGCTCATTCTTTCTGTACCTTCCCAGAAATGTTTTGAAGGTGATACAAAGAGAAGGCCTGTCGCAGCCCTGTCTTTACTCAAAAATATGCTGTCCAGCTGGGTGGAGAAAGTATTCATGCCAGAAAAGTGGGCTCATATCCTTTCTCAGAGTGGAGGACTAATAAATGCAACATTATGAGCTGCATAAAAGCAGCCTTCATTTACATACCTAGGCATAAAAAAGACTCTGAGGAGGGATCTTAATTGACTAATAATCACAGCAAAAGATGCCACAAAATCATAACACTTCTTGCAATCTATATAAATATAAATAAATACTTCAACATAAGCTGCCCATAAGCTTGCAGGTGTCACATTTGCCAAATGCCACAGAATAACTTCTACAAGAATCTATCTGCAAGTATCCTGAAAATAATTTTCTAACTTCATAATAAGCATCATCATTATGATTTTGCTTCTACAGTCTGTTATTGCTTTACATTATCTATTCCTTTTTAATGCCTGTATCTAAATCTGTTAATAATGGGATGGAATAGGGATTAGTTTGTTTATGTGCTTCTGTTGGCAGCTTTTCATAGGGGAGGTGTAGCAAGATGATTATATCCTCTCTAGGGCTCCTTTGCCCTGGTTGTTGTGAAAGCACATCTTGCCCTGATGTTGTGAGATGCTTCAAAATGTCAACAGTGGCAACATTTTGCTGACAGTCTAAGGAAAAAAAAAAGCTGAAAGTAATAAAAAATATTTCAATGCAGAAACAACAGGAAAATAAGCAGGTAAAAGGACATGTAAGTGTTTGTAGAGGTGGGGAACAGTACTAAAAGCTTGACTGAGTACAGGCACATATGCTTCAACTACCTCAACATTTCAGATCGGCTAGGGGCATGTTTTAGAATAGAAGATAATCTTGACTGGTGCCTGGGTTAAACGTGGGTTATACACACATGGAAGTGATTTGTATGTACCACATGGAGGGAAATTTTTGAGTAACCTGCCAGCTGCCTTCACTGCAGACACTCCTTACATGGGGATGTCTCAAGATTAAGCAAGATGGGCGGATGAGGGGCTTCTTGTCTGCTGATGGTGGCTTAGGAGCAGACGGTGAACATGAATAAAGATTCTCCCTACATTTGGGCTGTGGCTTTTGCTGCACAAGCTTTCCTGCAGTTCAGACCAGCCAGGCACTGGCTTTCAAATGCATATCAGCCATGATCTTGTTGGCACTATGGTCAAGCCTTAACCATCTTAGAATCAGGCAGTGCTTTTTAAAATTTTTTTATTATTAATTAAATTAACAGTTCTGGCAGAACTTGAAGGTTTGAATATCAGTTTGGACATATGAAATACTAGGTGCTTTATGTGGTACTCATTCTCAGATAGTTTTGCCAAGGAAGGAAGTAGGATATTTGAGCAAGTTGTAAAAACTTCAGGGTCCTAGAATAAAGGCTGAGTTTACCAGATGTTATGTTTTCATATATCACAGTTGCAGCTATAATGAATGATGGCAAAAAAAGCTAAAGAAATCATGCCACTTTTGCATTTAGCTCTTAGATTTCTGCACATCTTCTGTAAGCAGGAATATGGAAACTGTTTTTCTCATTCCTTTTTTGTGTTCTTTCTAGCATTGGTCATGAGGTGGGTGTGGCCCTTTACAGTCAGTCCGATTATCTGCTTTCCCATATACATGACATTCTGATATTAATATACTGTCATTCAGACTGGCACAACTAATATATGGAACCTTATCAATAGACAACAACAACAGCAAGAATTTTTAATTTGTTGGCACTTCCAAAAGTTTGATAAAGAGGTAAAAGTGAGTATATAAATATTTATTGAGTTGTGTTAGAGTGAAAAAAAGCTCTTCTATTTTGGTTATGAAACAAGATACTATAGATTTTATCCATTCTTCTACGGCACCCTTCTTATATCTGCTTCTTTTTCTGTAAAACCTGGTGTCAGTAGTGTGGGACCTAAGCCTGGACAAGTACATGGTTCTCTTTCTCCCCTGCTCTTGTTTTACAACTTGAGTGGTCACTTTTATTAATGCTCATGACAGTTTTATTTAAATAAATTCTTCCTCACCATGTTTTATTTATGGAGAGGTTTTACAAATGGTTTGCATTTGTATTTTATTTCTTTTTTAATGGACTAGAAGCTATGTATTTTGAAAATCTCCTGCAGAGTGGGTTTTTAAAAAAGTAGTAGTAGTTGTAGTAATTGTAATGATAATAATAATAATAGTAACAATAATGCAATAATTTTTTTCATGCTTCTTCCTAAAGGCACAAGAATGTAACTGTTACATCTGCTAAATTTCTCCCAATTTGAACTGATTTTGTGATGAAAACCCAGGACTTAATTCAGTACTACAGTGCTGCCAGTCAAGGGACACACATGTGAGAGCATTAACAATGTGCCAGTAATGGCCATCCTGAGTATAGCAACATTCAGGAGCTTCATTGTTCGATAACTGGACCCATTTCTGTTGTGCTGTAATGCAGCACTCAGGCTAACTTGAAGGATCTTCCAAGACCACAGAAACCAGGCTTCTTCAGATGCTCTCAAAAATTAAAAAAAAAAAACAAGCACTGAGCACTGAAAATGTTGCATTGGGGGAAGTCAGTTCAGTTCTGGAATGAGTTGATGGGGAAAAAGTTCAAACAGGACTGTCTGAACATCTCTTCTTCTGCAGCCAAGGCAGGCACAGGAAATGTCCTAAGCAAACACAGTGCCACAACAATAGGCAATCTGCACAACCTTCTGCTTACTCCAGCTGACATATCTGAAAATCAAATTAACCTCTGGCTTTTATGGGTCATGGCCTTTCAGCTATTGTGTATAACAACCTAAGAAACCCAATAGAAAAGATGCTTTTTAACAGATTTAAAGCAATAAAGCAAGAATCATGTTCTTCCACAAATAGCTGACATACTTAAGGTATTTTTCTAAAAATTAATTATTTCTACGGAGCTGGAGTTCCTTTTGGGAGTGATTCATGCACCTCAAATACATTCAAGTAATGAAAGTAAATAATCAGTATGTCATAACATAATGCTGGTTGCTGCCAGTTGTTTTTCAGCTTAGCCACAGGGAACAGTTCTCACTGTGCTTCAGTCCCATGTTTTCACACTCCTTTACCCTCCACTTGAGTTCTTTCCTAAAGCCCTGCCTGAAGCAGGGAGGTGCCAAGGGCTGGCTGCCCATGGCTGGCATAATCCCTCAGCCTCCAAGAATGCAGTGCAGTCATGGTACCCCATGGTTAATCCAAAATTTGTCACCAGCCTCAGGAAAACTGACTCTGGTCTCCCTGAAGACAAGAGTAAAGTAATTTTGCTGCTACTTGATGCCTTGTTCTGCCCAGCACAGTGTGGGACTGGCAGTGAACATGATGAGGAAGTTTTGGGGACTGCCCAGCATGGGTTTAGAAGCTCCAGCCCTCTCAAATCTGTCCTGAGTCAAAAAATAGAAACCCTGGTCACATCTATGCTCTTGTCCTTGGTCCGTTGTGCCTGTGCTTTGCTAAACCTAAAATATATTTCCTCCACGGATTTCATTATATCTCCAGTTGCAATTTTACAAAAGGACTTAACTGAACTACAGGAATTTACAGTTCCCTAAAAAGAATCGTGATTAAGAAAAATCTGTAAAAGTATTGGCTATATTTATGCATTATTTATTTAACAATAAAGGGTTTATGTTGGTGAGGATCACTGTGAGATACTTCCCTTGACTGTGCTCAAAATAACCCTGCTGGGCAGACCTCTGTTTCAGCAGCAGTTAGGGGGAGATGCGGGCCTGAAAGTCAGGGTGAAAGAGTTCCCTGTTGAGATAGCAGGGAGCGAGAGTCTGCAGCTCAAGAACAGACCAAAGGAAAGTGTTGACACCACAAACACAGCCGCGATGTTCCATTAAATCTGACGAGGGCTGAAATTCAAAGCTGGTTGGAAAGGCTTGTATAAACTGCATAGGAAGCATTTAAAATTTCGGTAAGCAGACATCTCTCCGACCCTGTTGGTGGCTACACTAATGTAGCAGGTTTTCAAGGATGAAGTTCTTTGAGAGAAGTTTCTCAGGAAAGTTTGATCTCTTAGTACTTTCAATCAAACCCAGCCACGCCTTGGGTGTAAACAAACACATTTAAGGAAAAGAGTGACAACACTGTTAAGTTTCCCATGTTTACTGGGTTGTTCTCATATGCTCCTCACAAGGGATTTTGTGTCACGGGATTGTAACTTATACACACAATCACTGCTTTATCCAATGTCCTAAAGCCATCCACTGAGAGTCCACATCCAGGTACTTTTTTTAACAAGGTGTTTGGCACTGCAGTATGCTGAGCTTGCTGTCCCTCTCTATGAGCACAGAGGGGTTTCGCCCAAGCAGTGTCCATGCCCCAGCATTTTTATGTGGTACCTTGTGGAGGGAGCAAAAAACATTCGTAAAGCAGAAAGCCCCTCTGTGTCCCCAGAACATGCCCCGTGGAAAATCATAGCTTAAAGATAAGAAACTGCTTGTTAAATGATGAATTCAAAAAGGAATTCAAACCCCCATTAGTGGACCCCCTGTTATTTATCTGTAATATTAGTGGTTCATTTTCCTTTAGTATCCATAGGCTAGTTTTGAATGTAAAATCCTTCGGGGATTGGTTAGAATGTAGAATTCCCTTGGTAATTGGTGCAAAATGTAAAACCCTCAAAAGATATAAAAACCCCTGAAAAACCCCAACTGTTGAATATGTTAGACTGGATACCTTCATAGAATAAACTGTGGAATTGCTCCTCTCTTCATGTTCCGATCTCTTCACCCTGCTGGCTTGAGAGTGCGCCGCAAGCCACATTCTATCCAGGCAAGGCTTGGGAGCGTGCTCTGTCGCTGAGGACTGCTTTGGCAGTCTCAGGGATCCCAGGGGGAACCCAGAACCACCGGCGACAATACCTCTGCCTGGAAGGGCTTGTCTCAAGGCAGGGTATCTTCCCTGAGCACAGACTTGCAAATGACCAGAAATCCTCCCAAGAATGGAAACAGGAGACAAGTCTCTGCCTCTCCCGGGAAAGAAATTAGATGCTTAAGACACAGTGAGAAGTGGTTTGTGGGGGATAGCAGCTACCACACAGGGGAAAATGGTTGAGATTTTAAGATGGGGCAGCAGAAGGTTGAAGTGGAAAAGGCATCCAGCAAGTATTAAGACATTAATTCAGTAATACACTTCATTATAATTTTAGACTATTATAATAATATAATGCCCTTCTTCTTTTCATAATAAGGTTTTAGCAAAGACTGCAGTTCTTGGTGAAAAAGAAGTTTGGGAATTACTGATTTCATGAATAAAGGGTGATTTGCTCGGTTTTAGTAAATATGAATGATTTAAGCAATATTGCCTGTAATTTTAGAGTTGTGAAAATCTTTATGTAGGAAATTCATAGCCATTTAAGCCCCCGTGACGCTGTTATTCTGGAAAACACAGCCATAAGAAACTAAAGGGTTAGAACTTGTTTCCAACTGCTTCTGAAGCTGTCAAGGAAAGCAAACCTGATTTTTAGAAAGTTCTTCCACTTGATTTCAGCCACCTTTGAGCTTCAGCAAAATTATGTGCTTAGCAGTCCTTGAAAAGCAGTGCATTTCCATCAGGTACCCATACCTGTATTTTGGATCTGGGGTTAAGCATTTGACTGTGAATTTCTGGTTAAATAATAATTTTTTAAGAAGTCCTGGTGATTAAAATTTATCAAAACTAGGGGCTCATATTGCTGTCTTCAATACTCATCTTTTACTGTTGTTTCCTAACATACACATCATCAGTTGTATCTTGAATGCTGATTCAGAAAAATAAACTTACTGTATCATAATAGTATTACCGCAAGAATTCATACACCTAAATAAATTTTTATATGATAACTTGCTAGAATTGCTCACCTGTGCAAAATTAGTGATGTGCCAGCATTGGCAGGATTAGCACACGACCATATTTCGTCCTTTTTTTGGCAATAATCATTATGCAAAAGATAGTAGTAAAGGGAAGCTGCCGTGCATTTGGTTTTAGTTTTGATAGCTTGGGTAACAATCATGTTTACAGTGAAATAAAATAATATGGGTGTTAGCACAACCGAGTTTCCGGAGGGAAAATCCAATGTTAGTTTTGATAATCTCCTTACAACCTGTGCTGAAGCCCATTGCTTCTCCCTAGGTAAATGGAAGCACTCTCAGCCAGGATACTTCAATGATGTCACAAAATCACAGAATGGGCAAAGTTGGAAGGGACCACAGTGGGTCATGTGATCCAATCTCCCTGCTCAAGCAGGGCCATCCTGGAGCACATTGCACAGCATATCCAGATACTTCTTGAGTATCTCCAGCAAGGGATACTCCACAACTTCTCTGGGCAACCCGTTCCGGTGTATGGTCACCCACATAGTAAAGAAGTTCTTCCTGATATTCAGGTGGAACTCTATGTGCATCATTTTCTGCCTACTGCCTCTTGTCCTATTGCTTGGCATCACCAAGAAGAGCCTGGCTTCAATCCCCTTGACACTCTCCCTTCAGATACTGATAGACATCAACGAGATCCCCTCTCAGTCATCTCTTCTTGAGGCTGAACTGTCCCAGTTCCCCCAGCCTCATAAGAGAGATGGTCCAGTTCCTTCCTTAATCATCTTTGTAGCCCTCTACTCGACTCACTCCCAGAGCTCCATGTCTCTCTTGTAATAAGGAGACCAAAACTGGACAGAATACTCCAGATGTGGCCTCACTAGGCCTGGCACCTGCCGTTCAGCCAGTTTTCAATCTACCTGACTGTCCACTTATCCAGTCCACACTTCCTGAGTTTTCCTTTAAGGATATTTTGAGAGTGAAAAGCCTGTGAAAAGCCTTGCTGAAGTTGAGGTAGACAATACTCACTGCTGTCAGCTCATCCATTCAGGTAGTTGTTTCATTGTAGAAGGTCGTGAGGCTGGTCAAGCATGATTTACCTTGAGTGTTTGTGCTGACTACTCCTGATCACTTTCTTGTCATTCCAATAGGTAGACATGGCCTCCAGAATGAGGCACTCCATAACCTTTCCACGGATTGAGGTGAGGCTGACTGGCCAGTAGTTCCCTGGGTCCCCCTTCTTGCCCTTTTTGAAGATCAGGGTGACCTTTACTTTCTTCCACACCACCTAGATGCAAAGCCAGCATGGGGACTCTGTGAAAGAGAACATGAGATCACACCAGCTTGTGCTTCTCAGGCTTGCAGACAGTTATCTTTTGTAGAACCGCAATGCTCAATACATTTTTGTATGAGTCACATGCGTTCTTCCTCTTCAGTCTCTCCTCAAATTCTCAGTGTTTCTGCACATCACCTCTAGCCAGTATCACAGTAGTCACACATCTTGTATAATAAAAAGTATGTAAACTCAGAATACTCTCAATAGAATAGAGATTAATTATTGATTTCATAACAACAACAAAATCTATGCAGAAAATTGTTGCCTTTATAATGAAGAGAAACTTTATGTGAGAATTCCCTTCAGGGCGGTGGATCTTCCAATGTTTTTTAATGCAAATCTCTCCAGACTGCTTTTTCTTTTCCTTTTGCAGAAATAAAAATTTTAAAAATAGCTAGAAGGTAATATATGACCACATTTTAAATCTGAACAAGTTATTTTGATTTTTTTCATAAATGCCATTAAAGCCAAAAGGGAATTCTGCACTTATATTCAGAGCCATCAACATCATCTTGTGAGTCACACTAAAATTCAATCTGAATAGCAATGTTTAATGTAGTATAAGAGAAAACAAAACTACTCCAAGGTTTCTGCTTATTCTGCACAGGAAAAGAATTATCTCTGTAGGAAAGCTAAAAAGATGCATTATGCACATGCATTTATGTGCCTGCATACATAGTTAATATAAAACACCTCACACTTTTTAAAATGGTATATGACACTTTAAGACCCCTGAATTCAAGTCGAAGAGGTTTCCAGTCCAAGTGGGATAACTGAGTCTGTCCTGGTGTGCATGGAACACACACCCTGCCCCAGCACATCCATGCTGCCCCCCAGGCTGCCTGCACAGGGACAGGGCTGCACCCCTGGGAGCCTCTTGCGAGATGGCACCAAGATGCCTGTTCAGTATCCAAGTAACTGAAGCAGCCCAGGCACTGTTCTCATGCACACATTGTCTGGGAGAGAGCTTGCTCTTCAATATGCATCCCAATTCATTCTAACTGGATGTGATTTACATCCACTAGTGCAAATGGGTTGTCGTGTGGGTGCACAGGCATAAGCAGGTCAGATTCCGGAACAGTTTCCTGATTTCCCCTGGTGTTGCTAGCAAGGCAGTGTGATTCACAGGGGAAATTACCACAACTGTTCCTCTCACAGAAATCAGAGCTGTTCCATTGTGGAAAAGATCGGTTCTACTTCCAGTTCCTTGCAGCCACTATCCATCTTCTTCCTTTGCAATTCAAAGTTACAGATGTGCTTGCACCTCCCCAGAGTGGAAAGGAGACAGCTGTAATTACAAAGAAGACTTTTGAGATCAAAAGGTGTCAACTGTTTCTTGCAGCTGTCTTGAGACTTCAAACTAAGTCAGCCAACTGAATGCTAAACCACATCCTGATGAGATGCAAATAACTTGAAAGGTGGAGAGCAGAGGTCAGAGTACAGCCTAGGGAGTTCTGGCCCAAATACAGTGAGCCATATCTCCCCTTGCTTATCCCTGGTGAGATGGGAATGAGAATCAGAAGAAGGTAAAATCCCTTAGTTGAGGTAAGAGTGGTTTAATAATTGAAGTAAAGTAAAATATAATAGCAATAATTCTAATAACAACAGCAATGAAAAAGCAGATAAGAAAAGAGAATAATAAAAGCCAAGACAAACAAGTTCAATTGATCACCAATCAATGACTGATGCTCAGCCCATCCCCTTACAGTGAGCACCCTTCCCAGCCAATTCCTCTCAGTTTATATACTGATCTTGATGTTCTGTGGTATGGAATATCCCTTTGTCCAGTCCAGGTCATCCATCCTGGCCATGCTCCCTCAAGCTTCATGTGCACCTGTTTGTTGGCAGATCATGGAAAACTGAGAAGTCTTTGACTTAAGTAAGCACTACTTAGCAACAAAGTGTGTTATCAACATTATTTTCATACTGCATCCAAAACACAGCACTGTACCAGCTACTAGGAAAAAAATTAACTCTATCCCAGCTGAAACCAAGACAGCAGGGTAAAGCAGCTGCTGTTTCCCATTCTAGAAGACTGAACTGTAGACCCATTCCCTGCAGGGCTTGCTGAAGGCTCTCCCATGTGTGAGAATAACAGTCCCCTCTGGTGAGTTTTTAAAGAGCATTGTTAATGCCATATGTGTCTTTTGGCTCTCTGCTTTTTATTTCTGTGTTTTATCTGGTGGCATGCTTGGAGTGTTAAAAATTGCATTTAACCTTGTCAAAGGAGGATTACCTCTATTTTAAATTGAAGAATTTTTGTACACAAATCATATTTTGCTTGCAACATTTACTTATGGTTAAATATTTGTGTTGGAATTCCTAAATTATAGTATAAAAACAGTCAAATGAGCTGAGGAAGAGGAACTTCTGTTATGGAAGGGAGCATAACGACATCCTCAATATCTTGTAAATGAAACTACTTTATTTCCAAGGCATTAGAAGGAATAGCAGCCAAGTGTTTTGTGACAAATAAAGCCTTTTTCTTCCCCCCTCAAAAAAAAAAAAAGTTATGAGCATATCATGATTTCCTCAGATCTGTTAAGTGAAATATCTTGGATTGTTTTAGTTTTCAAATTGCCTTCTCCTAGATGTTGACTGACAAGAGTTCTCAGGTTGAAACTTTATTTTCTCACACATGTAGATGACCTTGCTGGGGGGAGTCACAGTCCTTTCTTGGACAAGTGTGTATTTAACCTGCTTGGGTTTATTTAAAACTTAATTTTCCTTGAATATGCCAATGTATGGCTTTAAGATTCACTTTCTTTTGAGTAGGCATTTTCCCAGAAAAAAAAAGAGTTTTAATCATTAGTCCTACAAAATTACAAAACTTCACAAAAGTATTAAATTTACAGACTTGTTGTACTAGAGGGAAATAAATTAGGTTGGCTTGGCTTTTCTTAACCTGAACTACAACCTCAGAGCTTCAAATCTTTAGAATAAATTTCCTTGTTACCATGTCCCAGGGTATTTCTTCTCAAGAGTCCTATAAAAAAATCCTGATTGTTACATGACTGCACACCCAACAAACATATCTGCATTTCTCAACCGAAATTTTTTGTGGTTTATTCCCATAAAAATTGGTTTCAATCTGATTTAGTACAAATATGAAAATATCAGAAATATGCCTTAATAAAGCAATAACGAAGGAAACTACAAATATCTTTGATGCAAACTCTTTTTTATCTCTTTAATAACTAACATTTCTTTTTTCATTAGAGATACTGAATGCATCCTCATTTTCTGTTTTTTAATATATATTCCAAGAGGGAAAATACATAACAGGTAGTTAAAATACATGGGAGACAGATATTGAATGGTTGCAGCCAGTACACAGAGGTCCTTACCTCAGCTGGGACTTGATATTGGAGATATAGTAAATCATAAAGAACCCTACCTTTTCTTTAATATCTCTATGAAAATATGCTTTCTATTGACACAGAGATAGCAATAGAGCTGCATTGTTTTGTTTCTGCAGAAAAACTCCAGGTAAACAGCAGCCATTAATAAACCAGATAATTTTCTCCAGTACTGAAAAAGATATTATGAGACCAAGATTGTTCCACTGATTAGCCTGCTTCTGTAAGTGTTTTGGACAACAATATTATAACAGCACAGAGAATGCACCTCTGTGAAAGATACTAATAATTTCTTCTGAAGCAAAATGCAAAGTAAAAAAACAGCTGTCTGAAAATAGTATTGATCTTGTGTTACACAGGAATTAAAGGTGATGGTGGTGGTGTTACATTAAAATGAAAACCAAATTTTATGGGAGAAGTGGGACTTAATTTTGTACTGAAAAGAGCATGCATTTATCTATTTA
This sequence comes from Sturnus vulgaris, assembly GCF_052056855.1. Classification (NCBI taxonomy): domain Eukaryota; kingdom Metazoa; phylum Chordata; class Aves; order Passeriformes; family Sturnidae; genus Sturnus; species Sturnus vulgaris. The sequence goes on from NC_142247.1 coordinate 45,143,576, forward strand.
TTGAAATTGTGCTCTTTGGGTGCCTTTATTAGGCAAGTCTAAACCTTTTATGTTACAACACTTTCAATTTCTTTAAAACACTTCAGTGATACTAGTGCACTTTCTATCTGATCTGTACCTTACACTGAATTTTAATGTCAAAACTACTATCAAAAAGTTTTGATGTGATTGAAAAAATTCTAGGAATAGGTAAGAGATTTCTGAATACCTAATATTTTTTTGACTGTAAAGTACTGGTAGCAAACCTTTAGTTCAGAGGAGGAATATGAAATTTGGCAATGGAGTTGTTCCTAGATTCACTGAGCTTCTGTTATTTTTTCTCGGAAAAACTATCCTGTATTAGAAACCCAAGAAAATCTCAAGCTTTACAGGTTTTTCTGCACTTGTTTCAATGCGGGTGAGAATTACAGCAGAGTTACGCTGAGAGACTGGATCTGTCTGCAGACATCCAGCAAGAAAGAGCAAGGCAGAGGGTAGTCGTTTTGCATACAAGTGGCTCTGAGTGGCATTCCCCGTGCTTGCTGTTTTGCATGCATTTAAGTGTGTATTTTGGAGCTATACTGTGTATTGGTCTACACCAGTCCCACTGCAAGACAAATTGGCTTTTGTCTTAGTTTGAAAGACAGGTGTCTGCCAAGAAAGGCAGGAGCCTCTTTTTAAAATGGACAATGTAAACCCCCTCCCTCTAAAATTATTATAATTTTGAAATTTAGGGGCTCTCAGGCAATGATATGGGAATAACAGTTCTTTACTAGGAAAATTAAAATAGAAATACAGTATTACAAAGAACAAACCCCAAAACACTGACAGGGTCAGAATACAACCTGACACCCCATCAGTCAGGGTGCTGGTAGCAGTCCAATTAAATAGTAGCTGCAGTCCTGGTGTGACAGATGTGGTTCAGTTGAAGCAGTGGTGCTGTAGAAGGATGCAGTTTTCCTCCAAAGGTCCAGTGATGACATGGAAAGGTCCATTTTTCCTCTGGAATCCAGTGGGAAAAGGCTGCCTTGGTGTTCCAGATCTCAGTTTTTATCCAGGTAGGAAAGGCTTGACTCCTCCCCCTGGCTAGAGCATCTCCCAATGGGATGATGTAATTTTATCAGTCATTCAGTGGGACTCAATGGCCCATTAACTGATAATATCTTCCTGGAGGAAGGATAGGTTGTGACTGCCCCACCTGATTTTAACAGATGGTGCTAGAATACATATTTTTGGTCACATCCTCTATTGCAACCTAAGACAGCTGTTACGGTGATTCACTTGCCTTTTAATTAGATGACAGTCATCCTCTTTCTCTCCATATGCAATTGAACAGCACTTGCTGCCAAAAGAAAAAGAGCACATTAAAATAACAACTAGATGAGCATATTGATTAATAAACACTTGAAATAGTGTAGTCAAAGGCTTAACTCAAATTTAGTGCAATCTGGTTGCTTTGTAGTATGTGCATGCTGTCATGATCCATGACTATAACCAAAATGTCAGAAACATTGAGCCTGAGAATTAGAACAATGAACTAACTAATAGGTGTCTGGATCACACCGCACAGCACAGCATGCCATGCTCATAATTTTTATCACCCTGGTGCCACTAAAATAATTGTAGGATCAAAATGGTGAAGACGTGCAGATTCTTTCAAACAATTTGAAAGAATCTGCATCTCCTGTGTCACAACAAATGGCTGACTTTTGGAGTGTGCCATTTAACTAGCTTGTCTCTCTTCCCAGGTTTTAGTGAATTTCTAAACAATCCTGCAAAAGTTTAGGATTGAACTCTCCCAAAAATCATGAATCTAAGATGCAAGTCTTGCAGGTAAAGTGTTTGAAAAGATCAAAATTAAGATAACGGACTTTGTCTGCTCCCTAAGTTATTAGGTTTTCTCAATTATGTCTCCAAACAGCACCTCGTCTTGGAAAACGTGGAAAACTTTGGAAATCCAAAGATGCTTATTTAGTATTGTTATAAATGAGACAAAAGTCTCCATATTCAACAAAATTTAGATTGCTTTATTTGATATAGACAGAGCAAGCAGCATGCTGGGAAAAGTGAGAGGTCACCGCCCACTCCACTCTCCACCAAACCTTGGTTTGCAGCATCTTCTTATACTATGGTTTCTCGTTGTAATCAATAATTTTTGGGTTTTTTTCTGTCATAATTTTGCCAGGTAAGCAGTGGTGGTCGAATAAACACTCCCAATGTAAGAAATGTGATATACGTTGAAGATAATCTCCTGTCACTGCAAGATTTCTCCTCTGTTAGTTCTCTGTGCTTCATTTCACCTATTTGCCACCCATTAGAAAGGGTAGTGAAACATTTGGTTCTTAAAGGGTTCATTTTATGTAACTAACTGCATCAGCAGAGCAGTAATTTATGATGAATAACTTGTTTGGAAGTCTTAGGTTTTTTTCATGGATTGTCTTTGAACAGATTGTAATTTTCTTGAATTTATAAATTATTCAAAATGCTAATGATTCTGGGAGAATGATTATGAGCAATTTTATGTGAGCATTTGGTATGCAGTACTCCACTTCTACAGCCATTACTTTCTTGTGTAGGTAGATGAAAGCACTTCATATTTTCTCTATTTTGTTGTCAGAAGATGGTAAAAATTATCCATGAAATTTTGCTCAGATCTTAGTGAGAAATAAAAAAAAATAGAATATTTTCCCTTTAAGTCTTATCTAGATAAAAGAGTGTTTCTAAGACTAACTTATGAAATAAAGAAGATCATTGTCAGAGTCCTTTTATTTACTTACCAAATTTTAATCTTTTATAGTAACTCACACAAAAAGGTAATAGGCTATGTACTCATAGTCTCACTAGGGGTGTCCTACAGCTTAGGTTGTGATTGCCTTGTGCTTTGGTGAAAGGTCTATTTCTCTGTATAAAATATTCTTAAAGTTATCATCAGCTTGAAAATTTCTCTCAAGGTTATTGTGAAGGTGAAAATGACTGTAGGCAGTTTCGAGTCCAGAAGAATGGTGTTAGAAGTTTGTGAGGTTTGCTGGTCTCTTGACACTTGCTTTCTATTTGAAAGCATGAAGCATGAAAAGTTTAAATTCACCTTAAATTAGCATTTGTGGGAAAAACCCCTCAGTTCTTGAACAGCAAGTGGTTTAGAATAGGTGCTAAGTTAACTTTTAAAGTAATTTCAGTGTTTGAGTACTTGAATAGGAAATAGTTTGTAATGCTTCCCTCAGTCTACTTTTGCTTTAAGAGGGAAAGGACAGAGGAAAGTTTCTGTGAGGAAGAAGTACATATTGCTTGGGTCAAATTATGAGTATGACAAACTTGAAAATTCACATTTTAATTACAATACTCTTGTGATTTTGACGTGAGAAATGTTTTGTGACAGGCTGCTGCTGGCTGAAGCTTTCTGCTGTGTCTGAACTGAACCTTTGTGGGTACTGTATCTCCACAATGTATCTTGTTCATGGCTTTGAAGAGGAGGTCTATTTATGGAGTTCTTTAAAAAACCAGCTGCTACCCAGACTTCAGAGTAACATGCTGCATGCTGAGTCCCTCTCTAGCTGTTCAGGTAAACAAAGAGTGTTTTCTTCCTACGGCTCTGTGCATGTTAAGCTGTAAATAACGAGCATTGCAGACTCTGTAGAGGACTGTCAGCTCAGGACAGGAATGGTTTCACTCCAGCCTGCATGAGCTTGTGAGAGCTCCTGTCTGTAGTTCTGCAGTCACTTTTGTGGACACATTATTAGAGAGCTAGGAAAATTACAGCCTGGAAAATCACTCTCAGGCCGGAGCTTCTCCTGCTCTCTCAGCTCCGTTCCCAGGCTGATAAGTTTGTTCAACTTCAGTTAGGGAGAATTTCTCCCAGGATGATAATCTGATCAAAACAGAATGGAATTAATAATAAACATTAGCACGTGGTGTTGACTGTGGGACCCATTCTGAAGTACGGTCCCACAGGCATTTTTCCCAATTATCCAATGAGCTACTGTTTTGTCTTAGCTCTGCAGAACATGCTTTAAATATGAGTCATCCCCTCAATAAAGATGATCTTCTTTCCCTGGAGAGGCTCGTGTGTGTTGCTGTCCTTGCTTTCTCTCGCTCTCTCTCTCTAGTGCAGTAACCACAACTTTCATGATTGTTTTCCACTAAAGGTTCAGCTTTTGCATTACTTCTTTTTCCACATCTTTCCACCGCCTGGTTTGTGTTTAAAAGACAGATAGTTCTATACTATCTGTATACTATTCTATACTGGATTGCAACAATGCAAGCTGCAACTAGCTTCTGCTCTCCAGGAGCTGGTAGCACATTATGTGTCAGCTTTTAGACAAAGAGAAGGATTTGTTGGGTAGAAAATGAAGCAAAAGCTATAGATTGTAAGGTTCCCACAAGAAATGGAAATTAATCAATTTTATACTCCTTTTATCAGTTAAGCTTCTTGGGGAGGGAATTTGTCTCTAAGATACTGTAAGATAACATGTCATACCCATTCTACTCTATAAAATGAGTAAAAAACACTATTGACAAAGCTCAGCTGTTATGCCAGAAATTCGTGTGGCACTTACACCTTGTTTGCATTGAGACCTCAGTATCTAGCTCTGCACAGTAAGCAATGAAATGAAAACTCATCATCAGTTAACAGTGCTCTGGCAATTCCCTGGCGACAGTTGAGGCAGAGTTGAGTAAGGTCTCTTCCAACCAAAGATGGAATTAATCTTATTCTCTTCAAACTTCCAAATGTAATCATCTGAATGTGAGCTAAGGGCATGATACAGTCACTTGACTGCATGTTTCTGGAGCACCCGAGCTGCTAATCTGCTGAGCTGTGGTTATGTGAAACACCCACCCACAAAAACTGGGCAGCTGTGACCAGTGGGAGCCTCATGTTCACCTGGAGCAGCAGGGCAAGCTGGGTGGAATAAGCTAGTACATCTTACATGAGTTGCATTGGGTACCTCTGTTTATCAACTTAATCAATCTGTGGGTTATGTAATTTTCCGTTGAAATTAGTGAATATTTACTAGTGCTGAGTAGAGAGGGCACAGAGCAATTCCATCACCCTAAAGTGAAAAACGTACGTGCTTGAATCATGTGTTCTCATTTTGGCAGACTCTTTAAAAGCTGTCTAGAACCTCTCCCTCAAATGTCAGAGCTAGACTGCATCTGACTAGAGGGTGAGAAGTCGGTATAGGAGGTGCAAAACCCATGTCCCATCTCCCTAAAATATTTTAGATTCACCAAGACTGCTGACTCACAGCTTTCCAGCCACGTGCCACGAAGTAGTTACTAGACCACAGATTTTATCCCTTCACACACTGCTACTGCAGTGCACAGTTGTCACAGTACAAGCTGGCTTGTACTGGGCAGTTAATTTGGCCATATGGGGGGGAAGCAGCCTGGCCTGATGGACAGGCCTCCAGGGAACAGAGATAGGACAGAATTGGAAACAGATGGGATTTGACCCAGTGAGTTCCAACCTAAGCTGCAGGAGCTATTGGTCAGAGAGCTGAGCAGCCTGAACTTTCAACCAATCACAAGTGCTTACCCAGTAACATTAAGAAAAATATTTAAGGAGAAGTCAGGACAATAAAGTGCTTTTTGTCACACAGATCATAGAGTGCTGTGTGCACACAGTTATTGTGTGCATTGTTCTCTTTCTACACAAAGAATAAGGTGAGCAAGAAGTTGAAATATAGAAATAGAAGCATGTACTCGTGATTGTGCCATACAAAGATTGTTGTCATTAAAGCGGTCTAATAATTTCCATTTCCTTTCTACAAATGCCATTAGAACTAAAGTTTTTATGAGTTAAATCTTTGTTTGCTAATTCTGAAACAGGGTCTCTTTTGATTTGACTTTCTGCACTGGAAAACTGCTTCTTCTGTGCACTTGTGCCTAGGCCTACTAGAGGTCAACAGGTATTTACTAAGAAAGAACTAGATGGATTTTCTTCCCTTGAAATACATGGAGGAGCTATCATTTTGAACCTTACAAAAAAGTAGACTGATAGGAAAGCATCAGGGAGAATAGACTTATAAATTTAAATCTAAAATTCAAGAAGAGGGGCTGATTTTGGTACTGGGAAAACACAACTGGCCAACAGGATGAGTTTAAGGAATGCACTGAGGTATCAGCGAAGGCTTATTCTTTGTCAAACACTTTTAATTTGACAAGATACTCAAATGTATTTTTATAGTTTCCTTCCTGGTATGCTCCCAGTAAATGTCAGGCCAGAACTAGCTGGAACAAAGCTTCTACTTACATTGTGTGAAAGAAGCCACTGAATTTTCTCCCAATTCCTTTGTTGAGCTACCACAGCTCATAAGCAGTAAAAGGATAACCAATTTTTAACTTATTCATTCTTGGTTATTCTGAAAATAGTATGAAGAAGTGTAAAAGCTGATGCACACCGTAGTACTCGGTCCTGCACTTGATCAGGGACTTCAGTAAAAAGAGAAGAATCATAAACTCAAAGAATTCTTCTTTGTCTCATATGGGAAGATATTTCGTTTCACTTATTATACTGGGTTTTCCAGCGTGAATATTCCCAGTACAAGTCTTCTCTGCTCCTGAGTTCTCATTCATCACAAAATGACAGAAATATGTGCTGGAAGGGCTGTGGGTGTCAGAGTTGCCTGTCCCCTTGAGGCAGGACCCCCAACACCAAGGTGATCAGGTCACCACAGCTTTGCTGGGGACCATCTTGGACAGATTGTCTCAGCTCCTTGAGCAGCTGTCCCCGCATTGCATATTGCAGATCCTCCACATCTGAGAAATGAAGGCTATCCTGAGGTTGCGCCTAACCAAGCATCAAGGTGAGAGTCTGTTTTATAAGGAAATACATCCCTTTTTTGTGTTGAAGAGCTATTTGACGGGAATAATTTCCTAACCAGAGTTTCAGTAAAAAAACAGTGAGTCTCCTCTTAGTGTGGGGGGTGTTTCTTGTTAGCTTATTCAAATTGTACCTTACAAATGATGTGCATGGCTATAGCTAGTGATCCTGGCCCTTAGCTAGCCTATGATCATCTATTTTGCCAGGGAATATACGAGGTAATAAAAGGCTAGCTTGTTGTTTACGATCAATGGTAAATATTTTGGGAAGAAAAGGCTTTATTCTCCATTCTAGTAAAGATCAGAATGTAACAGCACCAGGGTTTGTGTTATCCTTATATAGCAGACAATCCACTGAAATCAAAGGGAATACTTGCTGTGCCCAAACTTACAAATGCACCATGCTTTTATCAGATCTGGACTCGTACCAGATGCAGTTCAAGAGATTATCTTCTAATTTATCCATTCACACAGTTGACAAGAAGAGAATGTGAATACAATGGTTTTCCTTTCCTAAACCAACTCTCCAGATAATTTCCTAATGAGGTAATCTGTCTGAGTTGTTGCAATTATATAAGTTATTGTATTTGGCTTTGATATAGATAACTATGATAATATTTCCCTGTATCAAAATGCCATAGTAAGGTAGTGGCATGATTTCCATCTGTCTTTCTCAGCTTGGGTGGGTTTTCTTGTTTGTTTTTTTAAATCCATTCTTTCAGATAAGAGCTCCTCACATAATCAAAGTCTAAGATGCGTTTTCAGCTTTAGTTTACTTATCTGTTGGTTCAGTTGCCTGCCTTCTCCACACTCAGGGGATCTTTATTACAGAGTTACCAATATGTTTTATGTTAGCATTTAAGTGCCACTATGTGCATGTGTACCACATAACTGCAAAGGGGCAGAGAGGATATTTTTCTCACATAGAGAGTAAACAGGATATCAGAACAAATTTCTTGCTCAAGTCAAGTTTTGATGTGAGACTCAAATAAGATTTTGATCAAAATCAAAGCACAAAATAAACTAGCTGATTATCAATACTTGCCTGCCACCATTCCACCTAGTCCTTAATGGGAGACAGGCCTGTCTCAGAACTTGGAGGCAGCAATGTTTTGAAGTGGATTTGATGCAGCAGAATCAGGATCCCCACTTTCAGATCATTGCAGATTTAAAAGCCAAATCAAACAGATGCTTTGATTATGATATTTTCTAATTATTGCCTTTATTGAACTGGAATGATCTCTGATGAGCCAACACTTTCAATTCAGAATGATGATAAATACTTTCTCATCTTTGAAATATCAGTGTAGTAGAAATATTGAAATATTATTGAAATTTTAACATGTGGTGCATTTGGAAATTAAATCTTCTCCTGTGTCCCCTCAAAACTCAAGCAGATGATGTCAAGTGCTCTCAGTTTTCAGCTTCTTAAGATATTTTTGTCTGGATGAGTCATTAGGTATTCTGGTCACTCATATTACCAATGCAGTTATGAATTTCACAGGGAAATTGTCAATTGTGACATTTTTCTGTGACAACCATTTTCAGTGCAGGGAATGTTTAAGTCATTGTAGAAGTATGGAAACGAGCCCTGGCAGGGTATTTGATGGGTCACATAGTCCACCCCTTGCCCCAGGGCAGGCTCAGTTTTGCCAAGTTATCCCTGGCAGAGGTCGATCTAATCTGCCTCTGAGATAGATTGACTCTGCTGTCCATCCCTACAACTCACAGCTTCCCTGGAAGACAGCCTGTCATGGTGTTAGGTTATTGGATATTGTTTAACACAAATACTCCATGTGGCACTTTTAAAGACCAATTCAACTCATCCTGTGATACATGGTCTGCAGAACAGTTCTACAAATGATGAAGTTTTATCACACTTCTCTTCAGTTTTCTCTTGCCTAAGAGCCCCAGTGTTTCCAGTCTTGCCTACAAGACTGTGCATTCTTGGTCTTTATCTTCCTGCTTCTGCCCTAGTTCCACCTTTCCTAAAACACATCTGAGAGGTTATCACTTACAAAAAAGGCTGAATGTGTCTTCCATACAACTCCTTTGTGCATCGTGCTGGGAAGCCACATTGTCATGGCAGTGCAACATCCTTGACCCAGGTCACCCACACCCACAGCCTTTAAAAAAAAGCAGTTATTTGGTCCACAGTTTCCCATCTTGTATTTTTGATACCTAAGTTATCTATTTCAGACTACTTCCAAAATAATTTAGAATTCCCTTTGTATCTGTCAGCCTGTGTCCTCTACAAGAGAGCTCCATTGTCTAGTGTCCAAACCATTAAATATTGAATAATACCAGACCCAGGAGAATCTAGCACAGATTTGCTCGTCCTTTTCTCTAGAAGTATAGTTTTCCAGTGTCTCGGTTTGAAAGACAGGTATGGTCTAGGGAAAGGCAGGAGCCCCTTTTCTGCGATGCAGAGTGCAACCCCCTCCCTTTTAATTATTTTAGGTCCAATTCAGACACCTTCAGGCAGGAGATATGGGGATGAGAATAACAGTTCTTTACTGGTATTTAACAAAGCAGAAAAAACAACAACAGCTATACAAATTGACAACAGAAACAGTCTAGCTCCGCTCCAGTCCCTTCTGGCCGCAGGCCGTCTCCCTGTGCTGTTACCGGTGCTGTGGGGGCAGGGCAGGTCCCGCGCAGTTGAAGAGGGCTGGGTGATGGCGGCCGCGGCCCAGGGGAGAGAGAGGATGGGGAAAGTTACTCCCCCCTCACGGTGTCGGTCGTGGTGCTCAGCAGAGTGTCCGGAGGTAGTAGGGTGAGCTGGGAGAGCCGCGGAGCGATGTCCAAAGGCAGGGAGCGTGGATCTCAGCGCTGGGATGACAGGGGAAGATGCCAGAGCAGAGCCCAGGTTGTCTTCCCCCTCCAGGAGCCAAGCGAGAGCGCGTCCTCCGCTCCAGACCCCCCTATCCCACCTTTCCTTTTCCGGTTCCCCCCCCCTCCCCCTCCAGCCACCCCCCTACGAGAGAACATTATCTGTCGTTTTAAGGTGTAGCCACAATTACTTAGCATAACAATGGGAGAAATTCCACAGAAAGAAAAGCGAAGCATTCAACCCCCAACATTATCCACCCCTGAATTTCTCCCATACTAATATGCTATATCAAATTAAACTGTTACATTATATATACATACATGCAGTTAGAGACATAGGCACAGTACTATAGGTATTTCACCCTAAAACAAGGTCTCCTTGGGGTATGCATCTGGTCTCTCCATTCTTTTGCATCACCCACCAGGTGCAACCTGGTCCTTGAGCGAATACAACTCCATGGATGGGATTGTCTTTGCTGGAGGCAGGATTCACCCAAACAGTTTTTCCTAGCATACCTCTCATGTGTACCACTGGAACCTTATCTCCATTCGATATTCCCAAGGGCTCAGATTGGGCAGGGCCTGCTCGGTTAGTGGAACCTCGGGTGTTCACTAACCAGGTGGCCTTTGGTAGATTAATCTCCCAGTTCTTGAAAGTTCCCCCACCCAGTGCCTTCAAGGTGGTTTTAAGCAGGCCATTGCACCGTTCAACTTTCCCTGCAGCTGGTGCATGGTAGGGGATATGGTACACCCACTCAATGCCGTGTTCTCTAGCCCAGGTGTTTATAAGGCTGTTCTTGAAATGAGTCCCATTGTCTGACTCAATTCTTTCAGGGGTACCATGCCTCCAAAGAACTTGTTTTTCCAGGCCCAGGATGGTGTTCCGAGCAGTGGCATGAGGCACAGGGTAGGTCTCCAACCATCCAGTGGTGGCTTCCACCATGGTCAGTACATAGCGCTTGCCCTGGCGGGTTTGAGGCAGTGTGATGTAGTCAATCTGCCAGGCCTCTCCATACTTATATTTGGACCATCGCCCCCCATACCAGAGGGGCTTCACCCGCTTGGCTTGCTTGATGGCAGCGCATGTCTCACAGTCATGGATAACTTGAGAAATACTGTCCATGGTTAGATCCACCCCTCGGTCTCGTGCCCACTTATATGTGGCATCTCTGCCCTGATGACCTGAGGCATCATGGGCCCATCGAGCCAGGAACAACTCTCCCTTGTGCTGCCAGTCTAAATCTATCTGCGACACCTCTATCTGTGCAGCCTGATCTACCTGCTCATTGTGTCGGTGTTCCTCATTAGCCCGACTCTTGGGGACATGGGCATCTACGTGACGGACTTTCACAGGCAGCTTCTCTATCCGGGTGGCAATGTCTTTCCATTCATTGGCAGCCCAGATTGGTTTTCCCCTACGTTGCCAGTTAGCCTTTTTCCACCTTTCCAGCCATCCCCACAGAGCATTGGCTACCATCCATGAATCAGTGTAAAGGTAGAGTTTTGGCCACTTCTCTCTTTCAGCAATGTCCAGGGCCAGCTGAACAGCTTTGAGTTCAGCAAGTTGACTCGATCCACCTTCTCCTTCGGTAGCTTGTGCAACCTGTCGTGTGGGGCTCCATACAGCTGCTTTCCACTTCCGGTTCATCCCCACAATGCGGCAGGAACCATCAGTGAAAAGAGCATAGCATGTTTCATCTGCTGGCAGTTGGTTATATGGTGGGGCTTCTTCGGCCCGGGTCACCTGTTCCTGTTCCTCTTCGTCAGCAAGGCCAAAGTCTTCCCCTTCCGGCCAGTTGGTAATTATCTCCAAAATCCCAGGGCGATTCGGGTTTCCAATACGGGCACGTTGTGTGATGAGGGCAATCCATTTACTCCATGTGGCGTCAGTGGCATGGTGGGTTGAGGGAACCTTTCCTTTAAACATCCAGCCCAGCACTGGCAGTCGGGGTGCCAGGAGGAGTTGTGTTTCTGTGCCAACCACCTCTGAGGCTGCTTGGACCCCTTCATAGGCGGCCAAGATCTCCCTCTCCGTCGGAGTGTAGTTGGCCTCGGACCCTCTGTAGCTTCGACTCCAGAACCCCAGTGGTCGGCCTCGCGTCTCACCAGGCACCTTCTGCCAAAGGCTCCAGGACAGACCATGGTTCCCGGCTGCAGAGTAGAGCACGTTCTTCACATCTGGTCCCGTCCTGACTGGGCCAAGGGCTACTGCATGAGCAATCTCCTGCTTGATCTGGGCAAAGGCTTGCTGCTGCTCAGGGCCCCAGTGGAAATCGTTCTTCTTGCGGGTGACCAGGTAAAGAGGGCTCACAATCTGGCTGTACTCAGGAATGTGCATTCTCCAAAAGCCTATGGCACCTAGGAAGGCTTGTGTTTCCTTCTTGCTGGTTGGTGGAGACATTGCAGTGATCTTATTGATGACCTCACTGGGGATCTGGCGCCGTCCATCTTGCCACTTTACTCCCAGGAACTGGATCTCTTGGGCAGGCCCTTTGACTTTGCTCTTTTTAATGGCGAAGCCGGCTCCCAGCAGAATCTCAATGATCTTTTCTCCTTTCTGAAATACTTCCATTGCCGTATCCCCCCACACAATGATGTCATCAATGTACTGCAGATGTTCTGGAGCTCCACCCTTCTCCAGTGTAGCCTGGATCAGCCCATGACAGATGGTGGGGCTGTGTTTCCACCCCTGGGGCAGTCGGTTCCACATGTATTGCACACCCCTCCAGGTGAAAGCGAACTGAGGCCTGCACTCTGCTGCCAGAGGAATGGAGAAGAATGCATTGGCGATGTCAATGGTGGCGTACCACTTTGCTGCCTTGGACTCCAGCTCGTACTGCAGTTCCAGCATGTCCGGCACGGCAGCGCTCAGCGGTGGAGTCACCTCATTCAGTGCACGATAGTCCACTGTCAATCTCCATTCTCCTTCCGATTTACGCACAGGCCAGATGGGGCTGTTGAAGGGTGAGTGGGTTTTGCTGACCACCCCTTGGCTCTCCAGCTCACGGATCATCTTGTGGATGGGGATCACGGCATCTCGATTCGTCCGGTACTGCCGGCGGTGCACTGTTGAGGTAGCAATTGGCACCTGTTGCTCTTTCACCCTGAGGAGTCCCACTGCAGATGGGTTTTCTGATAGCCCAGGCAGGGTGTTCAACTGCTTAATGCCCTCTGCTGCCACAGCAGCTATTCCAAAAGCCCACCTGAGTCCCTTTGGGTCTTTGTAATAGCCATTCCTGAGGAAGTCTATGCCTAGGATACATGGTGCCTCTGGGCCAGTCACAATTGGATGTTTCTGCCACTCTTTCCCAGTCAGGCTCACCTCAGCCTCCAGCAGAGTCAATTCCTGAGATCCCCCTGTAACCCCGGCAATTGAAACAGGTTCCTTCCCGACATGTCCTGATGGTATTAATGTACATTGTGAACCAGTGTCAACCAATGCACTGTGTTCCTGTGGCTCTGATGTGCCAGGCCATCGGATCCACACCGTCCAAAAGATCCGGTTTTCCCGTGCCTCTCCCTGGCTAGAGGCAGGGCCCCTCTAGCCCTGGTTATTATTTCTCTCCTGGGCATACATACTGGAGGTTCCTTCAAGGGGATCTGACAGATCATCCTCCCTTCTGTAATACCCTGCACCTCCATGGGAGGCTGAGGCTACCCTCACTTTAGTGGAGTTCCCTCTGTTGGTGTTCCCCTCCCTGATTTGGCGCACCCGTGCTGCCAGGACAGAAGTGGGTTTCCCATCCCACCTTCTCATGTCTTCCCCGTGGTCACGTAGAAAAAACCACAGGTCAGCACGTGGGGTGTACCCTCTCTCCCTAGCTGGGGGGCGTTGGGCTCTACTTTTGGGGTCCATGACTCTCACTGGTGCTGCACTGATCTTCCTCACCTCTTCCCTTATCTCCTTCATCTCCTCCTTAAACTCCTCTCTGAGGTCCTTAGCCACAGCAGAGACATGAGCCTGCACTGGGCCAGCCATCATACTCTGATAATTCCTGAGCCTGTTGGCAACAGAACCCACTGTCACTTGGTTGGTATCAGCATCAATCATTGCAATAAAGGGGGTATATTGAGATGGGCCCAGGTTTGCCAGATTCCACAACATCTGCCCTGTGCACCTGACCTTGTCAGGGTCATTGTCATGCTGTCCATCCCTCCCAAAGAGCACCTCCAGTACTGCCACTTCTCTCAGCTTTTGGATCCCTTCCTCAAGGGTATTCCAACGTGTTCTCTGGTGGTACTCCTGCATTCTTTCCCTGTGGACAAATCTCTCTCTCACACTCATTAAAAGTCGCTCCCAGAGGGAAAGGAGACCTGTCTCCCTTACAAATACCTGGTCCACACCTGAGTCCTGGGTCAAGGCTCCCAAATTCCTTGCCTCAGTACCATCCAGTTGCACACCTGTACCCATAAGGTCCCAGACCCGCAGTAACCAGGTTGTAAAAGCCTCACGGCCCCGTCGTACAATGTCTTTTCGCAGGTTACGGAGACTCTCGTATGACAGGGACTCGGTGATGATCTCAACTTCTGGCTCCCCTGCTGGTTGTGAGGGGCCCCCTTCCTGACCCTTATTATCTAGGTGCCTTGTTTTCATCTTAGACTTCCTAGTTTCCACAGGGGCAACTGCTGCTGGCTGTGAGTGCCCTTGCAGTTCAGCTGGAACCTGGACAGATGTAACATCTGTGGGTCCCACTGCTGCACCACCAGAGTCTCCCTCTTTAAGGCAGGGGGAGGGTTTCTCACCAGCTGGGGAGAGGTACTCCTTCAGCATCTGGCCCATCTCACGTATCTCCTTTGCTAGCACCCCCACCCATTCTGGGTGGTTCCTTTCCGAGGTGGGCTGTGGAGCAGGGTCAAACTCTGGGGTAATATCCCTAGTCTCTGGGACAGGATCAGGCTCTGGGGTAACCTCCCTAGTCTCTGGGACAGGATCAGGCTCTGGGGTAACCTCCCTAGTCTCTGGGACAAGATCAGGCTCTGGGGTAACCTCCCTAGTCTCTGGGACAGGATCAGGCTCTGGGGTAACATCACTAATCCTTGGGGTAGGTATCAGGGTTGTTATCCAAGTCAATCTCCCCTTATCTCTGAATGTTAGATAGAACAGGTTTAACAGGGATATAAGCAACACTAGCCACAATATAATGTCATTAGCATTTAAAGTGGATTGGAACCCCTTGAAGACTGGTGGGGTGAACTTCAAAAACCCTGTGATGGGTTGAGAAAAAATTTCACCTGCTGCCACTTCCTCACAGTAAGTACCATTATTGAAGTAGCCCCAGAAACACACACTTAGAGTGTGATAGCTCTGAATCCATGTGGCCATCTTCCAGAGAAAATTAAAAATCCATGAATTCCTCAACTGATCAACCCACATAATAAACTGGATAATAGCCACAGTAACCTTGGTTATGAAACTCATGTTTAAAAAAGGGCTTGCAAATGGGAGAGATATAGCAGTGACCACATGGAGGCCAATCCAGGGTAAGCTGGACAGCATGGTGTCACCTACCACAAGCTTGGGTAATTTAAGAACTGTTATCCCCTTTTCTACCCCTCTCTCAATGCCCTCAGGCAATGCCCCACGTTGGGCGCCAAAATCTGTCTCGGTTTGAAAGACAGGTATGGTCTAGGGAAAGGCAGGAGCCCCTTTTCTGCGATGCAGAGTGCAACCCCCTCCCTTTTAATTATTTTAGGTCCAATTCAGACACCTTCAGGCAGGAGATATGGGGATGAGAATAACAGTTCTTTACTGGTATTTAACAAAGCAGAAAAAACAACAACAGCTATACAAATTGACAACAGAAACAGTCTAGCTCCGCTCCAGTCCCTTCTGGCCGCAGGCCGTCTCCCTGTGCTGTTACCGGTGCTGTGGGGGCAGGGCAGGTCCCGCGCAGTTGAAGAGGGCTGGGTGATGGCGGCCGCGGCCCAGGGGAGAGAGAGGATGGGGAAAGTTACTCCCCCCTCACGGTGTCGGTCGTGGTGCTCAGCAGAGTGTCCGGAGGTAGTAGGGTGAGCTGGGAGAGCCGCGGAGCGATGTCCAAAGGCAGGGAGCGTGGATCTCAGCGCTGGGATGACAGGGGAAGATGCCAGAGCAGAGCCCAGGTTGTCTTCCCCCTCCAGGAGCCAAGCGAGAGCGCGTCCTCCGCTCCAGACCCCCCTATCCCACCTTTCCTTTTCCGGTTCCCCCCCCCTCCCCCTCCAGCCACCCCCCTACGAGAGAACATTATCTGTCGTTTTAAGGTGTAGCCACAATTACTTAGCATAACAATGGGAGAAATTCCACAGAAAGAAAAGCGAAGCATTCAACCCCCAACATCCAGTCACTTGTACAAAAATTTCATAGTGTTTGCACTGAAACTGTTTCCTTAACATGCTTGTGAGACTCTCTTGGGAAGCAAAGTCAAAAGCAATGCTACAGCCAATATACAGAAAGCTACTACTCTTGCACTCGGCAGCATACTGTGTTTTTCATCCTCATGTTCTAGCAAATGTTCCTGCCAAATATTTTTTCTGTTCTTGTTTACCCCCTGTGTTAATTCTATCGTATTCTATGCCTTTGCCTTTCTGATTTTGTCCTTGTAGGTTTGTGCTAGTCTTACATATGTCTTCCTAGTTACTTGACCTACTTTCAATGTCAAATAATTTTCAGGTCACTTAAAACGCCTAAATTAGCAGAAGTGGCTTCTTACTATATCTCCTTTATCTCCTTTGAAGGAAATAATCTATGCTTGTTTTTTTGAAGTTAACTTTTTAGAGCTTCTGTTAAACTTCCTTTTTCCTCCTGTGTTTCTTGTTTCTCAATTCTCTATTTCCTCAAATCCCCTATTTTTTATTTTACTTCTTTTCATTTTTCTCTTGCTAGTGATGCCTAGAGGAGCTGGAACAGAGGCTACACAGAATTAAGGGGAATAAATGGATATTTACTGAGAGGCCTTCAAAGGCCACACCCTGGCAGTGCCAGTGCCACAGTCGTGGCCCCTGCCTGGATGGCTCTAAGATGGAAGCAAAAGAGGGCTTGGTCACGAGTTCTCACCCCTTTATAAGTCTGAGTCCATTTGCATGCAGGAGTCAATTGTCCAATTAATAGTGGCAAATCATGAAGTTTCATCCTCCTTGGTTGCCTGCTTGCCAGCCCTCCTCTTTTCACATTGTTTATGCTTAGGGCCTTGTCTTAGCATACATTATGGTGCTTGTATCTCCAATCGTGTGTTCTGTTTGTGCTTGGTATTATGTTCTGTGCTTTCAGGACTGACTCTGAAAGTGAAGGTTTGTTTTGTCTCGTTATCAGCCGGCTCACCTCCCCCATGGTCTGTGTTTAGGAGAGGCTAGGCTTGCTTGCTTGCTTGATCGCTTTTGCTCCTATTTTTTTTGCTTTTGCTTATTAGTTAGTTCAGCTAAGCAGTCCAGTTTTTTTCCCAAGGAGTCTTTCCTTTTCTGAGAAACAGATAATAATCTCCATTGCAACAGGGCTGCTTCCTCTCCTTTTTATGCTAAAAGACTACTGGTGCTCCTAGCAGACAGACACAACCATATGCACACCTCAGAAACGTGACCTTCTTTCTCCACTTGCCCAAAATAAAACATAAATGTACCATGTCCCTGCACTTATCAAATCAGTTCAGAAATAATTCTGATTGTGAATGAAATTTTTCTTCAATTAGTTTTTCATATTTGTTCTATTAGCATACAGACCTCCGAGATAGTCATCCCACTCTATTCTTTCTTGTCCATTTTGTTCCCAGAGGGGTTTAGTGCTTTGTTTTCAGAACATGCCATATCTTCCTCCTTAATAGTTGGCTCAGGCTGTGCCTGATAACCTTCTCACTTCTCTGTGTGAGATGTACTCTTTTTCTTCCAGTATTACTGCCTCCTCAGTGGGAAGCTGCAGTCTTTGCCAAATCCTGTCTCCTGGCCACCCCATCCTGTCCACATGCTGATTTCTGCCCCAGCATTTGCCCTCAGCCGGAGTTGCTGGGGAGAGCAATCCTTAGCCCTCCTTCTCAAGGCCCAAGCAAAGGGCTCACTCTGAGTTCTCCCAAGGGCTTGTTTAATGGGAGGGCTTTTCTAACGGGTCTGATCCAGGTTCTCAACATAGACTGTCCCTTCTGGGATGTCAGGTTAGATCTGCAAGCAGACACTTCTGTCACCTTCATCATCCTTCCTTGGCAGGCTCCCAATTTTGCACATCTTAGACTAACAAAGGAAACTCTTGTTAAATCTTACTAGTGTTGATTATTCACTAGGTAGCAAGACTGAGCTTGGATAACTGTGTACACAGTTCAGAAGAATCTTATTAAAATACAATGAAGTAGTACCATAACTGCACTCTACTCTCCCAGCTTTCATCAACACAATAGTGGTTTCTTGCCAATGGTTGTGTCATATTCCTGCTTTTATAACACGGGACATTTTTATGTCCCTAATTCAGAAAAATGTCTAAACACAAATTGTCCAAAGCCAAAAATTAATGTTGAAATTATGAACTTATGCCTACTTCTTGCCTGAGTCTAGACAAACAGTACTGTAGAATTATTTTTACAAAAAAAAATTGTGTTAGTAAATGCCCTGGAAGTCATAGGAGAGAACAAAACTGTTTTTATTATCAAGTATGAATTTCATTCCAACTTGCGAAGTATTGAACACTCTTTCTCTTTGAATCCTTTTCTGAAAATCTTAAATTCTATTTGATTCCAAAATTCTATTTAAAAAACAAGCAATTATTTCAGCAACAGCAAACAGCAAGAGCTTTGATTTGTTCTTTATTTTTTTTATCTTGTTATTTGAAAGTGAATTTTGCGACTAATGATTTTGAATTGTTTGGGCTTGCCATAGTGCCAAGTAAGTAGCAAATGCTTGCAGACCATTAGCTCAAGGCTCTGAACTGGGCACTGGGAAATAGATAAAATCAACTCAGATTTAGAATCTTGTTTTTGAAGATTGTTAAAGTACAACATTTAGAAACAAGGAATCATTTAATAGAGACACTAGCAAATTCCTACTGAGTTAGAATTTCATATTTAACCTTCTAAATAGTTCCACTTAGTACAGAAGAGCAGCTGGAGAGATTTTCTTACACAGGGAAGGATTCTTCTTCCATATTTTAATGGGTAAATAGAATTCTCACTATGATATTGCATTGCCTCAAGATGCCATAGTTAAACTCTCATGCTCAAGGCTACAAGAATTAAGTAATTTCTTTGGTTCACTGAAGTTAAAGCTAATACAGGAACACCTTTCTCCATCCTCATTTACAGCAACAGCAGGGATATCAGTGACCATGGCAGGGAGCAGATGGCAGAACACCGCTTGCTGCAGGCACAGCTGATACAGGTAAGCACCACCTGTAATTCAGCACCACTGCCATCCTCCTCTTACCTCCCATCAGCACCTGTGGAGGCAGAGAGGTAAAGCTGCTGCATCCAGACACAAACAAGCATGGAAGTCTGTAGGAAAAAACGCAGCTCCCTTCTGGATCTCAAATTCAGTATTTCTAGATGAAAGGGACTTATACCAGAGTGTTTTTTCTTCCCTAAGATGTAACTCTCAACAGATGGGAATGAACAGTTTGAAATTAAACTGTATCTTGCTGAGTTTCTAGATGCTTTTTTACAGCACTGTGCTCTGGGCCACACTGTCACCATTCACGCTTTTTGGGAAGTAGTTCCTAGCTGCTCACATAAATTTTGCTAAAATGTGATTTGTGCCGTTGATAATGTTTGTCCAAGTCATCAAATGTCAGCATTTCCACAAACTGCCCTCCGTGAGGAGTGAGTGACTAGAGCTCAAAGGTATTGTGCCATGCTCAAATTTGTGATCGGCCTATGGAGAATGAAAATGTGTTTCAAGAGTGGCAAGTCTGTCAAACATTTCAGTATCAGAATGGATAAAACACTTGAGAAGTATTTATCTTGAGAAGTAATTGCAGTGAGCAAAATGCCTACAATAGGTAAACTGCTCCTCAGGCCCATTGCAAGTTTATGTCATGAGATAGGAGGTCAAAACCTGCCTTCCCGTGAGTGGTTGTTGTCATCAGAAGAACACAGATGTCACTCAAAGAGGAATCATTTAGGAGCATCTTCCATTTGCTCTTTGTGCCATCTTATTAATTTTAGTAAGCAGGCTAATGAAATCCTTCCTCCAGATTGCGAAAATGAGAAATAGTCAGTGCTTGGTTGTTCCTTAAACAACACCTTTCATTCTGATGGCATTACATACATTTAGGGTGATAGGACTTTTCTATCCACTCAGTGGTTCCTGATAATTTTCTAGAGTATTTCAGGAAACCATTCTGTCATAGGAATTTCTGATGGGTGTCAGAGGTAAGTAGTACCATGCAGAGAGAAAGAATTCCCTTCATTAGGCTGCAAGTGCTTTTGAGGGTGCAGCGTGCACATTCCTGCTTACTATTGCTATAAGCCATGTGGCAACCAGTTTACACCCTGGGACCAAAGTCTTGTTCATTAGATAGCTTTCAGATGGCTCTCTGCCATAATGTCCTAAATAGCTCGAGCTCTGACAGGGCACCAGCTATGAGGCACAGGTTTGGCTATGAGGCACAGCCATGTCTTCTTAAGCTGCAGCTCCCATGAGGTGAAGGCTGACCCACTCCTCACATCCTTTGTGTGCATCCATGTGCCCGAGGGAGTGCTGCAGCTGGGCTGGGGACATTCTTCATGGAGAGAACAGATGAGAGTTTGGTTATGCTGAACAGAGCCAGGTCTGTCTGATGCCCTCTGTTCCTGCTGGACCTGGGAACAGACATTTGCACATCTGGCAGACAGTTCCAAATCAGGTCTCCTGGGGCATGGACATGGTTTTGGCCCCAGCCTTCATCTGTAGTACTCGATGCTGCAACACTCACATAAGAGATTTTAATGCTTATGGCCTTGCTTTCAACAGTGCCCTGATATTTCAAGTAAGTTTTGTTCCCTGACCTGGCCTGTTCCTGGACAGTGCAACTAAGCCCTCACTAATGCCTTGAGTGAGCAGAAAAGCTCAAAACTCACCTTTAATGCTTTATACTGAAGTGAACTATGTTTTCTGTGATAGTTCTCAAAAAACTGAGGAGAAAGGACTCGGACGTTTCTTCTAGCAAAAGCTGTTTGTAGCAAATGATAGATTTTGCTTAAGAGCCAAAGGAGAAATGATAATGATTCTGTATGTCAAGTGAAGTGGAAAAAATCAGGGAGGTTTGAGCAAGATTGCAGTTCTTCTACAGAGGAAAAGGCAATGAAAAGTATCCAATTTAGGGAAGGAAAGAGACAGAATACAGAAAAACAAATTCAATTTCTCTCCTTCATAAGAAAGACCTGGAGTTAAAGAAGAAAATTCTGCCTGATATATATGACAGTATTTGTTCAGCACTGTAATTTTCAGGTTCTTTACACAAAATATTTCCCTCTTGTGTCTTTTCAGTTAGACTCAGACACTTCAAATAACACTAAAGATATATTCCCTTTGTTTTTTATTCTTTTCTACATTGCTGGATGGTAGTGATGGGTGAACAATAAGGAAGCTTATTGTGGGCCAGCAATTAAACAAATATACACTCCATTTTCAAGAGGAAAGAAGATGGTGAATAAGAGGTGAATCAGATGGACCACTCCAGAAAAAAAAAACAATAACCAAGAACCAGAGCAAATGAGTGAAAATGAGTGATAGCCCCTGTTAACTGCAGAGAGAGATATTAAAGCAAAAGCTGAAGATCAAAAGAAATACAATTCATAAGGAAAATATGTATCTTATCAGTATGGATCAGCAGCTTTTAAATGATCAGTTAGCATTTGAAATTTCAGATTATAAAATGTTTACAATTAAAGCTATGTTTTGCCTGCCAGGATGTCAAATGCTGCTCCTCAGAGGCTTGACTCATTAGGCAATTATTTGAGCTACTCCATTTCAGAGAAATTGCAAGCACAAAATAGGCTTGGAGCTCAGCAGAGACATTAGCTATTATTGGAGTGTGAC
The DNA here is from genome assembly GCF_052056855.1 of Sturnus vulgaris. NCBI lineage: Eukaryota > Metazoa > Chordata > Aves > Passeriformes > Sturnidae > Sturnus > Sturnus vulgaris. The sequence continues at coordinate 45,165,173 of NC_142247.1, forward strand.
TTTCAGTGTAATTTCTCTGCAACTGATTGAATGCAATAAGAAATTGGTGGCCTCCTTCTTTGCATCTTTTATTACACTCCCAGTTGGCACCAAGAAAAAAGTGATTTTGAATATGCCTTCTGATATCTTACAACTCTTTTTATTGGTATTAAATATGCCAGGAGCCTGTGGGCAACCCAAACTGATAGCAAGAAGTCAAGTGGTGACAGACTACCAGCTCTAACATGCTCTCATTACTAATAGTATTTCCAGGTTATTATCCTTTGGGTGCATTAAATAAAAAATAATCATAGAACCACAGACTCATTTAGTTTGGAAAAGAGCTTTAAGGACATAGAGTTCAACCATTAACCCAGCCTTGCCAAGTCTACCACAAAACCATGTCCCCAGGTGTCATATCTACACAGCTTTTAAATATCTGTGGGGATGGTGACTCAACCACTGCCCTGGGCAGCCTATTCCAATAGTTTATAATCCTTTCAGTGAAGAAATTTTTCTGAACTTTCTCTGGTACAACTTGAGGCCATTTCCTCTCATCTAATCTCTTGTTACCTGGGAGAAGAGAACCACACACACCTTGCTAATGGAATTTACATATTAAGGGGCTACAAAACAGAAAACTTTTTCTATGACAAAAGGAAGAAGAGCTGACCGTCTCAACTGTCATGCCAACTCTTATTTTGTTGGTGCTGGTTTATTAGTTACCTTCTACACCGGGCCTTGGTGTAGCATTTGTGATGCTGCACATAGACATTACAACATCACAGGGGACCTGCAGTTTCACAAAGATGTAGTGACACTCTAAAATAACCTTCAACAAATACACTAAATCCACCAATTCAAAAGATATAGACTTCAACACTGCACATTTCTACAAAACCAAATTCCTTAGTTTCTGAATGTTTGTATTTTCTATGTGTATATTTAGAGATGGGTGGTGAAAGCTAACCAGGGTAAGGATTTAGCTCAGATATCACCTGACCTTTGAAGCACTGTGCCTGCAAATGCCTGATGGCACACACAACTTCTATTTGAGCAGTTTAGGTACCTACAAACACAGTAATTGTAGAGACCAAGGCTATAAACTGGTTAGAAGTTTCAGGCTATTTATAGAAATAACTTGCAAAGGTCTCTCTGTCTCAGCCTAGTAGGTAGCACATGATGCTCTCATAAAACAGTTGGCAAACTCTGCTGTCTAATGGCTCAGTTCACATGTCACTTCATCCCACCCGGAAGGCATGCTGGCTGCATCAGTCTGTGCTCTCATTTTCTTCTGGATCCATTCAGTATACATAGATGGGCTAGATGTGTCATTCTCCCACAGATGAATGACCTCTGAATTGTCTGGACTGCCTGTAATGATAAGAAAACACAGTAGACATCCATCCTCTTCTACCCAGCCTGCAGGAATGTACTGAACTGCTCTGAAAACAAGATCCAGCTATGGATGTTTATTCAGCTCCCTCTTCCCTCCCTTCCTGGAAAGCACACTGAAAGAGGGACATTCAAAAATAAGAGTCAAAGGAATTTTTAAAATGTCAAACTGAATTAAACAGCTCCGTATAATATTTAACTGGAAATAGCAAAAAGATAATAGCTAACTACACAGGGACACAGACACACACGCACACATATACATAAGTTATTTTAAAATTCAGTAAGGCACTTTCCCAGTGTTATCCTACATTGAAAATGTAATGAAAACATTACAAATGTAATGAAAACATTACAATGTTATTGATGCTTAGAAGCTGAAGAGCAGGCAGATAGTCTTCCTCTCAGTGCCAGTTGCACCAGCTGTGCAAGTGGACTTTCTCTAATCCCGCATCAAGGTAATGCACTCCTAATCTTACCCTTTAAATGTGATTCCTGAAAAAGGATGCTGCCTCCCCTCCCTGTCACTGCATTTTCACAAAGAACCATATTCTTCATTTCATGCTTCAAAATTACTGTGCTGTCCTGAAAGAGCTTTGCATTCAGATGATCTTAATTTTCTGATAAAAACTATCCTTACATTACAACAGAAACTCAGATGCAATTGCTCCTCATGTATAATAGAATTACCTAAACATGAAAATATTCCTCAAAACTAATTAATTATGACTTCTTCTTCCACAGACTTTAAATATCAGTTCTCGTAGACTGGTCCTATAATCATTTTACTCCTGTTAAATTGGGATTTTCTCAAAAGAGATCAAGCCCCAAACCTGGTGTGCAGTCCTTAATCACAGGATTAGTCACACTGATTTAATGAATTTCTTACCTATATATTGACAGCAAATCGATTTACTAATTTGTTTTTTTATTCTGGACGGATAGCAGCAATATCTTGCATATTCCAAAACCTCATTTACCTTTCTATCTAAGCAGCTACCCATACACGTACCCTCGAATGTGTGTGTTGGAGGTATGCACACCCTTGCTGACCTGTAGCAATGGGGAACACTTACAGGCAAGATCAAGTCACTGTCATAAGCCTCGGGAGCATTATGAATCTAGCCATCTCCCCTCACCCCTTAATGCCCTGGGTTACACCTATCTAGCCCGATCCTTGTTAAAAAACAGTCTCCTCAGCATCTCTGATGGTCTAAGCCTCCAAGCAATATGTAAGAGGGAAAGCAGACTGAAGAGTGGGAAATTATTTTCAGCCTCAAAAGCCATTTGAGACTTGTGAGGTGAGCATCCAAACAACCTTGTTTCAGTTTTAGAAATGAAAGCGTAAAAACAGATTTTTACTAAAATTTACAGAAGTCCAGTCAGACTTAGAAAGTTCCTCATCCCACTCTTGTGACAGATTGTATCTAAAATGTTATTTTCCTTTGCCAAAATTTGAAGTTCCGTTAAATTAATAAAATGTGAAAACTATATATATAGAACCTATATATAGGTATAGAACTCCAGAGGTATGCATCAGTCCAACCAAACAGGCTCAGAGTTATGCTTTCTCAACAGTTTTTGCTGTCAAAATAGGCAAACAAAGCAGCTGTTTGAACAGCCTGGGATACTGGGCCCAATATAAGGGCACTATTGCTATTTTCAGCTGTTTTCCCACACTGGGGACTTCCCAAAGCATCTTTTACAATGTAAGGTAATAATGATTCTATCCTCAGTAGGAGCCCAGGTACCAGGGCCATCACCAGCAGTGCCAGCAGAAAATGCTATTAAAGCATACATACTTTCACCTAGAGAGGCTAAAAATTAGTCCCAGCCTTTGAGGGCTGCAAATTCTTTACATACAACTAAACATAGAAAGATCTTATATGCACAAGGTACATGTTCCCCAGTTAATATGCATGAATGATTGAAACCCCTGGCCCCACCAACACTTTTTCCTGGGCAGCAGAGATTTGCCCAGACCAAGTGCAGTGCAGGGAGCACAACAGCCTGATGCTGTGTCAACTGCTGCTTTGCCGAGGGTCCAGAGAGAAGAAGCTGCAGCTTCTACACTCATAAAACCCAGTTAATTTCCTTGAACTGATATATTTACACAACCTCCAGATGAGTACACATAACATTACCTTTGGAAATGATCCAGCTCCTTGCTTGGAGCTGAAGGAGAAGCACAAGTCCCCTTTTAGAGGCCATTGCCGCCTGTTAAGTTGTTGCCAGGTCTGCAGGGAGCGATGGGGACGATGGCCTCGTCCCAGGCAGGGGCACAGCCCGCCGTGCCAGCCCATGCCCAGCGCTGGCTGCCCGGTCCTGGGTGGGAGCAGCAGTGCTCCTGCCGACCCGGCTGCTCCTGCCGGAGCCGGCTGCAATGCCGGGACCTCAGCGTTTTCTGGATGGTTTGTGAGTCTATCAGGATGTGAATGGGCCATTCACTAAGTGCTATTCTTCCCCCCGAACTGGTGAGGAAATGTGGAGGCATACTGGAGGAGACTGAGTTCCAGCCAGATGTGCAGGAGCCAGAGGCCCCTTCAGGGTAGATGGAAAATGGCAATTTAGCAATAAAAAGGATGCGGGAGCCTGCCCGAGGAGCTGGGGCTGCCGTCGGGTAGTGATGGATGCGTGCTCACAGACACGCAGGCACACTGCTCCTCCAGTCCTCAGGCTGTCCTCGGGGATCCTTAAATCCAGCCTCAGCAACTAGAACAAGCATTGCCAGTGAGTCCACGGGCTGGGCTGGGCTGGCCAGAGGCCAACAGCAATAAACAGAAGCCAGCGGGGTCTCCACTCAGCAGACCTGGGACACTGAGGCTTTTTGCCGACTCTGCTGGGGACATAACAATAGCCGCTGTCTTCCCAGGTCTTGAGTATATTTAGAATAATTGGAGAAGCCAAAGGGATTAAAAGTGCCAGCAATGGGATGATTTCTTTGCATGCTTGTGGGAGAAAGAAAGTGCTAAGGGAGAGAGCAGGAGAGAAGAGCTATAGGGGGACTGAACCAGATCAAAGTAGAGACATATCAACTGAGCAAAGGTCACACATGATAAAGAAGACAGAAAAGACTGTAAAGGCCTCAAAGAAAGGAGATAATGAGAAGTAAGATGTAAATACAGAGAACCCTAATCAAAGCAATCTCTGGCTGCTTCCGTGTGTTTTACAGTGCATTGAGTCCAGGGCCATCTGTGAAGTTTTAGAAGAGGGGCAGCAGAGGAAAATGCATTCCTCCTTCTTCACACAGAATTGTTCTGGAGAAGGAGGACCACAGAAACTACACTCCTGTCAGTGTCACTTCAGTGCCCAGTAAAACCGTGGAAACTATTGGAAACACATTATTGAAAAACGCCTGGAGAAAACAACACAGTCATTGGTCACAGACAGCACAGCTTCATGAGGGGAAAATCCTCCTTGTTGAACCAGATTTCCTAGGTTATCTAGGAAAGCGGTAGATGTAATCTTTTTGGATTCCAGCAAAGCTTTTGCTGCTATATCTCACAGTATCCCGGACAACATGTCCAGCATTCAACTAAGTAACTGTGTTATGCCATGCATTGAGCAACTGGCTCCCAGACCAGGCATAAAGAGATATAATGAATGGAGTGACATCAGGCTGGCAACCTGTCACTAGTGGGGTTCTGCAGGGCTCCATCCTCAGCCTGGTGCTCTTCCACATCTTCGTTAATGACTTGGATGCAGGACTGGAAGGAGTATTAAGTAAGTTTGCTGATGACACTGCCCCTGAGGGAGTCAACAGCTCCTCCCAATTCAGAGAGGCCCTGTAGGGAATCCTCTACAAGTTAAAGAACTAGGCAACCATACAAAGCTTAACAAAGGGAAGAAATGGATTCTGCACCTGGGACAGGGCAACCATGGTTGTATGCAGAGACTGGGAAATAAGAGGCTGGAGAGTAGCACTGCAGAAAGGGACCTGGGAGTCCTGATCAGTTGCAAGTTGAACATGAGTCATCAGAGCCCTGGCAGCCAGGAAGGTCACCTGTGTCCTGGGGTGCATCAGGCACAGCATTGACAGCCAGGCAAGGGAGGGGATTGTCCCACTCCACTCCACTCCACTCCACTCCACTCCACTCCACTCCACTCCACTCCACTCCACTCCACTCCACTCCACTCCACTCCACTCCATCATGGCCTCACCTTGAGTGCTGTGTGCAGTTTTGGGAGCCACAATATAAAAGACATTAAGATATAAAAGAGTGTCCAAAGGAGGGCCACAAGAATGATGAAGGGTCTGAAGGAGAAGATGTATGAGGAGCAGTTGAGGTTCCTTGGTTTGTACATCCTTCAGGAGAGTAGACTGCGGAGAGACTTCATTGTGGTCTTCAACATCCTCATGAGGGAAAGCAGAGGGGCAGGTACTGATTTCCTCATTCTTGTGACCAGTGACAGAACTCAAGGAAATGGCATGAAGCTGAATCAGGGGAGGTTTAGGTTGAATATCAGGACAAGGTTCTCCACCCAGAGGGTAGTTGGGCACTGGAACAGGCTCCCCAGGGAAGTGGTCACAGCACTAAGCCTGACAGAGTTCAAGAACTGTTTGGACAATGCTCTGAGGCACATGTGTGATTCTTGGGATGTTCTGCACAGAGCCAGGAGTTGGACTTGATGATTCTGATGGGTCCCTTCCAACTTTGCATAGTCTATGATTCTAGTCTACGATTCTATGGGGCCAAAAAGGAAAAATTAAATGAGAGAAAAGCTGTATCAACAGTACAAACAGATGTGATAAAGGCTGGTATTTTGAATGTTGCTTGAAACTGTTTGCAAGTCGTTCACAATATAAAAATTGTGGGAGTGAAAAAGGGAAGGATCTAAATAAATGTGGGGGGACATGACAGAAAGGCAAGTATTTTAAATTTAAGACATTGTATTACTTATACAAGGGTCATTCGCAAATCTTGCATTCTTTTCAAGTCAGAATGGGACAGAGCAGCTATAGACCTGGAGGAGCAGGAACACTTGTGGGTCAGCTGTAACACTTACATGTCAGGAGAGAACGCAAAAATTTTTCCATCCCAGTATGTATCTCAGGGGAAGAATAAGAGAGAAGTAAATGTCTTACACCTTAATGTCTATTAAAAAAAGATAAATCAAGGGCTTAAATGGATGATGAGGACTTGCAATATATGGGCCAGATTTTAGGTACAAGGGCCTGACAAATATGATGGGCATCAGGACTCAGAAACTTCGACTTTCTCAGCCAGTCATACTAGTGAACTTCTTTAGGCCTCCTGGATGGGATTTTCAACATCCTAAATGCAAAAAACCGTAAGGAAATGGCTTTTGACAGCTGTTACTTCAGAAAGAAAAAGCATAATTCATGAGTGAGGCTTTCTGCAGCCCTGCATGTATGAGCTTCCGTCTGTCAGTAAAGGTCAGGTCCATTGCAGCAGCTTTCCCTCAGCCTTACAGACTGGGCACAGACTGCCACTTCCATGAAAAAATAGTGAGTCTGGTCTATCAATTGCCTCTCAGGGGACCTGGGGGCCCAGTGGCATATGACAGTGGCTTCAAAATCTCCATCACAGCAGAAGAAATTTCACTGCATTAGTAGAATTTATAAAATGATCAGGCTACTTTGGTCAAGAGTCTTTCCAATGCTAGGAGGGACAACATTTGTGTTTGTGAGGTTGGACAGCCTCTTGGCTGCAGGCAATTTCTTCCAGAGAGTGGAGTGAGAGAGAACAGATAACTGCTATGAAACTTCTTCTGATAAAATAATGTTGTTCCTGTGAAATTAATTCAGACTTCTAAATTTCTCTTTTAGGGAAACAAATCTAAATTTACAATGGAAGGGTGGAGAATCTTTGTTTATGGAACTTTTTATGAACTGATGAGACATATGTCTGTCAGCAGCTACCTAACAGGCCTGATTTTGCTTTGAGTTGGTCTCACTAGATGACCACTCAAGGTCTCTTCCTAAACTAAAAGATCATGTTGCATACTACATTTTCACTTAATACTAGGAATTGCATTTCTTTCCCCTCCCAACATCTCAAATAGAGTACAAGAACTTTATTATTACAGATTGTCTTTTTATGATCTGCAGTGGTAGGACTGCAATTATTTCTGAGAATAGCTTAGCCATTTTTATGAAAGGAATGTATTATGGGCTCTCAAATGAGTCCAAGAGTACAAATAACTCCTAAGTGATTTGTCATTATTTCTCTGGTATTCTGCTATGGTCAGGACAATTTTTTCTGTCCTCTTTCAATAAAAATCAGCATCTCCATTTCAACATCTGGAAAACAAGGTGCTGGAGGATTACATGACCTTTGTCTTTCTGGGTATGGCCTAAGATACTGATCCTACAAAATCTTTCATCATGCTCTTTGAGAACCAACATAGTCAAAAAACAAATGGCAAAGGTCAAGCTCCTGTCACTGAGGGTTTGTCATCACCATTCAAGTCTCTAAGGTAATGTAACATAACACAAGTGATGCTCAGCAGTTAAATGACCTTTGTAGTTTCAAATATCAGAGCATGCCCTGAACTGGGTCTTGCCGCTGTACCATTATACATAAAGAGGAGTGCAAAGAGTAAATGGCTGACCAAAAGTAATGTACTAAACCAGAAGCTGAATTGAATAAAAATTTGCCTGCATAATCTTAGTCCACTAAGTTTCTCAGCCGCTCTGCAGCTGCAAATGTTTAGGAATCATATGCTGGAAATTGTTTCTCAAGACTCTACCTTCTAGATTAAAGATTCATTTTTACTTGTAACAAAATGTTTACTGTTGCTCTTTCCAGTCTATAGACTTTAAGGGACTTTGAGGACAAACTGATAGCCAGTTACAGTCCAGATATAGCACAGTCAGGTTAAAATGTGCCCAGAGTTGAACAGGATGCAGTTTGGATGCCTGTTTGACAAGGCTGCTGTGGTTACAGACAGCTCTTGGACTGCCTCTTCAGCCACATCTCTCTGGTTATCAAAGCTGATGACATCTCCTCCACCACTACCTTCAGGCAGTCCTAGTACATGGTGAAGCCCATACAGACCAGAAATGGGGAGTCTTCTCAGCTCATTATGCTCTTCTGGACTCTGGAAAAGAGCTGGTTTGTCTTCAGGAAACAGCAGCCAAGCTGGACACAGACCTCTCCTCTTACCATCCCCTCACAAGTCCAAGCTAGATTTATGTCAAGGGCAAGCTAATAGCAAAGAACTTGGCAGGGCTATTTACTTCAGGACCTTCTAGAAAGCTTTCCAAACTCAGTCACATCCCAAATCTTTCTAAAAGACATCAAGGAATGAACTCCATGGCTACATACAGTAACTCTAAAAAAGGAGAGAAGAGAAGACTTGGTGAAACTCTCAGGACAGTAAGAACTTCAGGAAAATAGAGGACAGGATTCACAATACATATCTAGGACTGATAGGAGCTTTCAGAAATCTCTGGTCATGATATTGTAAGCCCTTTCTCAGTTGAGCAGGGCTTACTCAGGCAGATAATTGCTTTCCAATCAAAGGTTGGTATGAATAATAGCTTTCATCTCTTGCTGCTACAATCTGCTCACATAACTTTACACTATACTGTGGGACTTCTTATGCCACAGCACACTGAGGCATAAGCAGTGCCCAAGGAATCACACTTGCTGCACACCCCCAGAAAAAAGTTTCTTCCTGCAAGACCCCCCAGCTTACCTCCAACTCCAGCGCTGGGAGGAGGATTGGGCAGTTTGCAGATGAATGTCAGAAATGGTTTGTGTTGGGCTCAGACATGCACAGCCTCACTGTATGGTGCAGGGACCAAATCGTTGTTCTGCATCTACAATGTTTCTCTTACATAGGCTCAGATCAATACACATTGTTTCCAATATGACCTTCATGGTGAATACTGCAGCATGGAGAACACATAATAGCCCTTACGTCAATAGAAAATGTTTAAATAGCAGCTTTTAGCTGTAGTCATCAGTTTATATCATGGGGTTTTCCCTGAGGCTATTTGTGTTATTTCATCCAGTCTTCCTTATTAGCCAGACAACAACTTCCTACTTAGTTGATGAAGTTTCTTAAAATATCTCCTCTAAGTGATGAAAACAGAGCTGTTGATGTGATGCCTTTAGTTTTAAGTTTTCCTGTTTTCCTTGGATGTGCTTTTCTGATGTGCTAGGATGAGGAAGACAAAACAGTCCTATTCTAGTTAAGAACTCAAGGACCGTTTCTCCAAACTTCAGGCCCTAAGCACAAACTACGTGGAAAGGTGGAGGGTGGGTTTATACAAATTAACCAGAACCTATAAAAGTGTAAGATTTTATGAACAACCCCCTCCTTTCCTTCCATCTTGGAGCCATCCGGGCAGGGGCCACGACTGTGGCACTTGTATTGCTGGGGTGTGGCTTTTGTGGGCCTTTCCTAGGCCTCACAATAAATACCCATTTTGTTCCCCTTAACTCTGTGTGTAGCCTCTGTTCCAGCTCCTCAAGGCATCAGATGTGTTAATCTTCTAACGTTTTAATGTGATGTGCTCTCTTCTAAACTGAAACAGATTAAAGTTTTGCTTCTGTTTCTGGGTATTTTTTGTCTTTTTCACCCTAGTCTCCACTCCCTTTTTTGTCCACAGTTTGACCCATATAGCACGCTGTTTAAAAGTGACATCTGACTTGAGTTCTGAAACTGTATTGTTCAAGTAACTTTGCTGCTCCCATTAAGTAAAATTATTTCGTTCCAGAGCTCTTGATTTAAGAAAATAAAAGATGAAATACTTTATCAGTGAGTTAGGACCATGATAAGGGCCATGATACTTAGGAAGGAGAATTATTAAAATGTCACATAAACCCATCTGTTTATTGTTTTGACAGTCTTGCAGCACTCCTCTCCATTAACACAGAATGATACATTATTCACAAAAAAACTAAACCAGTGATATTAATGAGAGTTATTGAACGAACTAGATGTGCATAAATCAGACTTTCTGAACCTGAACAGAAGAACATGAAGTTCATCTACTTTTGCAGAACAAAATTGGCTAGCGTGGTGCCTTTGACAGACAGAGGTTTTGCAGTGACTGTGTGACATCAACAACCACACCCTCTAATCTCTGCCAGACCTGCTATTGCAGTTTTCTGGAATGCCCTACCTGCTTTTGGCTTCCCTGGGAGTGATGGCGAAATCTCTCCTTGTCCCATCGCTGCTGCAATGACCAATGCGGTGCGGTGGCATTGCCTCTTCTCAGAAGGAAGAACCTGTTGCTGACACACATTTTATTTTGAAGCAGAAGACTATTTCTGGATGCCACAGGGCTGAGTCACAAGCCTGAGTTCAAATCCCCAGCCATAGGATTCAATTCCTTTTGTTTTATTGCTTCAGTTTTATTTCTTCAGAATAAAAGAAGAAGCTTCTGAGCACATGCTGAAACATATTATCAACATCTTTCCTTCCTGTGCTGAGCGCAGGCTCGGCAGAAACCTTGTTCTATGCCTATCTGTTTTTGAAGTTTAGAGAAAAAGTAATTTTTTTAAAATTCATCCCAGGACCACATTTCAACAGAAATATCCAAGAGTCATAAATAAGTGGGGTTATTCAGTCATCCAAGTTCGGTGTTCCTTGCTGACATAAAGCTCACATGACCTACAGGCTGTCACCTCCTGTTGTCTTGCATGCAGGCCTTGGCAATCACTTGTCAATCAGCAGCTGGAAGCTTTAATTTCATCACTGCAAGGGATTCTCTTACCAGAACTGGACCCTATGGAGCCATTATTTAAGACCTGTTTGTAAAGGACTTTTAAAGAGCTTAGGCTAGCAAACAATCCTACAGGCCTGCTGGATCACCAATTCCAATCCCCTAATGTCATGTCTTGTCACTTTTTAAATTATCAAAGATCTAAATTTAAATTAATCTTTTGTTGCCCAAGAGAAATAGAGGTGTTTGAGAGATCTGGAAACCTTTTCCTGAGTTCCAGCTCAAATTTTATTTATGGGCAATTTAAACCCATGTGTTTCTTAGCCAAGTATGTTCTTCGTTTTGAATAGCTTGTCTCCCTCCTCAACACTCATCCCTCAGTGTGTTTACAGTCAACTGTAACAACTATCCTAGCCTTATTTTGCTGGGCTAGACAAGTTTTAGCTGTTTTAGCTTCTTTTTTTTTTTCTTTTGATCATCACTGTTGCTCTATGTCTATTCACCATTTCAGTGGCCTACCTCACCTGGACATCAGACTGTCTGACAAAGGACTGTAGGCAACTCTAAAGAAGTTTCACTTTGGCCTTAATGCTGTGTTAAAAACACTTTTTCAACAAGAATATTCTATTCAGGTTGGCTTTTGCCTTTTTGACAAGAACATCACATTGGCCGCCTAATAGTCTTCCTATAAGTGATTAAAAGACCTGTGTCTGTCTCCTCTCCTGGCATGTGCTCACAATGAGTGAGAATGCACATCAGGGGACACACTTCATCAGACTGGTGCTTGCATCCTCTCTCTCTAAAATACTTGAGGAATTATGCATCAAGGTCCCTATCAGGTAACATGGCAATCAGTCATGGCAAGACATATGGCCCAGAGGGATGTGCTTGCATGGAGCAGGGAGATGCCTCCAAAGTGCAGGTTAGCACCTGGGTACCCAGGAACATTAAAATATGAGGAGTTTTTTTACCAAATTTGAGAAATCAGTTTGAGGTAGCATACCCCAAGTTAGCTTCAGATAGGGGAATAGAAGATCAGATAGCAAAATCCCTTTGCAGGGAGAAGGTTCCATTTAGAAATGAACCCAAATTTTTCTCTAGTGGGGAATCAGAAAGCAAACTTAGATTTAGCTGGTCAATAGATACATTATTTAAATTGCATCAATTAGGATCAGATGCTAAATCATGTGCAGTTACTCTATTTAGATTAGAAAAATTTCCTGTTAGTGGCAGTAATATTAGAAGAATAGAATAACTTTCCTGTTGCTCAGTGTGCAGAAGTCATTCTTTCCTTGCACCTTTCTCACTGCAGCTGAGCTGCTGCATGCCAGGAAGTGCATGCATTCCCAGGGCTGAGAGGGCAACAGCACAGTGTAGTAGTTACAAGTCCATGTATGAGAAAAGTGTTCTCTAGTTCCAGCCCTCCGCTCCCTGGATTAATTCTGTGGCTTATATTGGACAGTCATTTGCTTTAATCTTTTTTGAAGTTACTGAAATAAGGCTTACGAAGAGAACACCGACAAATTCTGAAGGATGGGGACCATTTTTCATCTGCGCTCATATTCAGCTGAAAACTACAATTTTACTCTTAAAATTTCTATTCCAAGACTCTATTTCAACCAGCAATTTTGCCCAGCTTGCCAGGGATGCTGTAATTATTCTTACCTTGTTTCTATGTCTTAAAAAAAATTAGTTCAACAAACCGATGAATAACCTGGGATTTACTGACCTCTAATGGTTAAATTAAGATCTTCCACCTTTGTTTAAATGCCACTGAAATGAGAAAGTATACTCACGATCCACAGCTTTTGGAGCCAAAACACTCTATCTTCAAAAATATGTCTCCTGATTATAATGGCAGAGAATAATTTACTATTTCAACTGGGAAAAGTAGTATTTTTTTTGCTTATGTGAATAAATTATCAGTCACTCTCCCATTCCATGTAATTAGGAGAGTAAGGGGAACACACGAAACTGGGATGCCTGGTTAGTGCTATTTAAACAACTCTGCACGCTCTGCTAATGCAAAGGAATCAGTCCCCTCAGCATTTTAAAACTGTTTGTCTATGGACAAATTAGGTTTACTTATAAGCACATTACCTGGACCGTTTCACAAACATGGAAAAATATAGAAAATCAGGAGTATTCCATCATTAGCAGGATTTATGAGGAGTCTGGAATATTCTGATTTTGGGTGATGAAAGATGTAAAACTAAACCCCAGGAGTTCAGTACTGTGCCTTGTCATACCCTGTGTCCTGCAGGCAAAGAAGGAGGCTAGAGGGAGGATGGAGGCATTTGAATCTGATTGGATTTAAAAAGATTAAAAAGAAATCTTGATAAGATTATAGTATCTAGCTAGCTGTGATTTTTTAACACAAGGGGCCTTTTCCTCATCAAAGACAAGCAAAAGGCAGTTCTGCCCTTGTATACCACTTCTACCCTTTGCTAAAAAGCAGCCCAATGGGAACACCATTCATCTTCTGACTAATGCCCATTAGCCCAAAGAATCATAAGTTATAATTTCTGTTTATGATCATGGCTCATAAGATATTATCCCGTTGCCAAGGAGGCAGGCGGAAAAGATAACAAAATAGGTGGACAAATATTATTGAAAGTGGCATAAAAATGCACCTTAGCTGGATGTTGTCTGATAATTTTTCAAGAAAGGCATTGTGTTTTCTCTTGAAAGGTTAACTGCATAGTCAGAATCAGCCAATCAATCACAGATTATCCTCAACTACCAATATGCTTCTACTGCTTTTATGACAAAATCCTTCAAAATATTAATAGTGTTCTCTTTTCCCATGTTTTCTATATAATATGGGTGCATCCTTTCTATGTGATATACTGAACATGGTGCCATATGGTATGGAATATCCCTTTGGTCAGTGTCCAATAATGACTCCTTGCACAACCCCAGACTCGTCTCTGGTGGGATGAGTTAGAGTGGCAAAAACTGTGATCATATATATTAAAATCCCTGCTTTTATCAAACTATCATTTATTGTACTTCCAAGTTATTAGTTATTTTATTTATGACTGCTCTCTAGAACCAGCAATATGTTGTTAACCTTGTAGTTCTAGAGATCTTATGCAACCTCATAGAAAGGAGGGGAGTGAAAAATCACCGATTTTGAGTTTTGCCCATGTCTGAGAATCAGATTTGTACAGGAGAGTGATTTCACCCAGCTCTGTTTACTCACGTCAGATCCCACAGGTAAACCAATGCTTGTTCATTATCAAGGGCCCTCAAGGCCATTGAACTATAAGTTCCTTGTGCACATTTGGTGATGGTCTTACAGAAGTTGTAGAAATTTACAGCACAGACTCCTGCAATTAAGCATTTCCTTAGGATTTTTTGTAGTCAACAAAAGGTGGTTTTGGTTGTGGGTTTCTTACTTGTTTGAGAAACCTGCTTTAGGATGCACAGTCTACATGAGCTCCTCCGAGGAGAACAACAGTTCTGCTCTGTAAAAGTCTACTTTTAGCCTCCAAAATTTGGAGGGCGTGTAGGACCAGCCATACATGCTGTGAGCACTGAGCTTTTGCTGCATCCACAATGGCATGTGATATTGGCAACAGTGAAATAGATGTCTCCGTGTCCACATGCCACGTGGGGAAAACCCGTCATTTTGATGTTTGTGGTGGCTGGGGTAGAGTTTTATTTACAGTAGCTAATATAGGGCTATGTTTTGAATTTGTGCTGAAAAGCAGGTTGATAATATGGAAATGTTTTTGTTACTGCTGAGCAGTGCTTGCACTGCACCAAGGCCTTCTCATACCACCCCACCAGTGAGGACACCTACCACAGGGAATGGCATCAGTTCAGCCAACAGTCAAGGTCTCTGAAGACCGAGGGGAGAGAAGTTGCCTTTTCTGGCAAGACAATGTAGCTGATTTCCTTGATTTTATTTACTTATCATAAGCAGGGTGGAAGTTTATCTGTGATTTTTAAAACTGCTCTTTGAAATGCTGTACAGAATGATCTTATCCTGCGGTTGCCCATTTCAGTGCTTCGTGGTTTTAATATCAACAATTTTTGTGGTATTGTCAATGGGATATGGCCAGAGTCACAGAAGTAAAGCTTACGGAGGCATTAGCTGCCACCTATGCTCTGTTTTTCTCTTCTTTTAGTTACCATTCTGGGAATGCAGGCCTGGATGGAGCAAAATTATAAGATGATCATTAAATGTGCAGCAGCATAGGTTTACAAGAATAACAACTTCCTCACTTCCTCACTCTCCTCTTTTCTCCTCAGTTTGGTCTCAGTCCTCTTCATGAGGAAAAGCAAAAGAAGATCAGCACCTGAAGAACAGTACTGGTACCAAAGTACATTAACAATGTTTTTCTATAGCTCTTTGTACAGTTTTAATACTTGTAAACAGTGACCAGCTCTGGTTACCTGTAATCATGTATCTTCACTAAGCCTCTGCATGTTGGACACTGATGCAGACTATCCATGGAACTGATTTCAATAAAGAGTCTGAAGAATTCACCTTGTTTTCCAGTGAAAATTCACTTTGTGCTCTTCGCTTTCAAACAAACATGTACCTGAAATGATACGGGTTAAATTCAAAGAGTAGATAGATTAATTATATCAGTCAATCAAACAAAAGAAATCAGGCCAGGTGGTCTCATCTCCCATGGTTCAATCATGTGATACTGCCTATATCATCAAGAACAAAATGTTTGTGTTTTTTGCTTATGATTTTCCGATTTTTGATGCATAGGTCCATTTCTAAAAAGTGCCTTCTTTTTCTGCCTACAAAACCACACAGTGCTGAGCTAATTTCCCAAGAAAGAGCAGTAACCTTAAAAAGAACTCCTTCAGTGTTTGTTGTATGCAGCTGGAATGCTTATTTATCATATTTCTTCTTTGCAGTGCATCTTAGATGCATCATCAGTCAAAATACACCATCTCGTCTATTACCAGAATTGTACCATTAGTCCTGTCTTTTCATTGGTTTGCCATCATATTACATACTGGTTTCACAGTTTGCTTCATTCGTATTTATAGTCCTGAGCCATGTCTGCAGAGCTGTCTCCACTAACCTGCTCTTTGGTTATGCTCCTGAGGGTGGTGCATTAAGTTATTTTTGCCTCAATTATTAGCTCAGGTCAGTGGGAGACAGGGGCATGTGGCAACCTTGTGCTGTGAATTAAGTTATGAAATTCCACTCCTCTGTCTGTATCTTGGCACTTAAGAGAAAAGTAAAGCAATATTGATTCCCTGAAGAATAAGCACTGATAATTTAATTTTGTAGTTATTGATTCAGCACTCTGAGACTAGACTGTGAAGGATCCCACACAATGTAAATAGGTGGAGTACCTTCCTTCAAGCATTGTCTGGTCTTATTTAAAACATTTTTAATTATAAAATTTGCACTACTTCCTTTCGGAGGCTGCATCGTAGTCAAACATATCTCTGTGCCAGGGGTTTCTGAAGCAATCAGGCATATTTTCATATGTGAACTTTGCCCTGTAGCTCCAGCAGTTTGTCACTAACCTTGCAGTTTATGACCTACAAATATTATACACTTCATAGATGCAGCACAACAATGGAAAAAAAAAAAAGGTTGATGAAAAACTGAGAGGATCACATAGAGGTTACAGATGATGGCAAGAGAAGTGGCTTTCCCTGGGTGACTACAGTGGTGGTGGTGATGTAGAACACTTCCACAGAGGATGAAATCATGTCTATGAAGTGCAATGCTTTAAAAATAATTTTTTGTAAATTAATCCCTGCAGCCCCTTAATCCTTGTTGCTCTTTCCATTACTTTTAGGGTACATACATCTTTCTTATACTTAAGTGGTTAGGACTATAAGGAGCTTTTAAGGGCAATCTCAAGAGGGGAGAGTGGAAGGAGTCTATTCCCTGCTGACTGACACAATTATTCCAGCCCACAACCTTAGATTCCATTTGCTCTTCTTTTAGCAGCAAAACACTTTTGGCTTGTAAAAAAGAAAGGAGAATTTACAAATTAAAACACCAAATAACTTTATTCCAAATATTGCTAAATCAGGGTCACATAGTTATTAAGAATGGTGGGGAAAATTTGTTTTCTCCTTTAGTCAATTAGGATATATGCCTTCCACTATTAAACCATGGAGTCCTTACTATGTTTTGCCAAAATTGCAATGTAAGAGCAATAGTTACTGTTACTGACAATATCTGTTTCATGCTCTCTAAAAAAGTCAATGAAAAGTAATACATGTAAGCGGAAAAGAGCTGTGATTTCAGCCAGTTTCTTGTTGGGACCACTTTTGGATTTTGGTATAGCATCTCCAAATCAACTGTGAGCCTTATCTCAGTGTGCATCATGGACAAATAAAGCAGTTTATGGATTAACAAGGAAATATCACTTAAAACATAATTTCTTTCCTTGTGTTTATATAATTATTTTATTAACAGAAATACAATGTTATTACTAATCCATATGAAAGAAATTATGTTTTTATTTGGAAAGAAGTATTTCAGTAAGTAGTCTGGAGACAGGCAAACTATAACTCTTTAACTAGGTACCATTATTCTTTCTGTTCATCATAGTTTGCATATGATTCTTCTTGGTAGCCCCCTCCAGAATGTTTTTAGTATTTTTCTTCAATAATAATAATTATTTAGATAATTTGGAAGTGGAACAAGAACATGAAGATGAATCAGTGCATTTTCCCTGTAATTCATCACAAGACTCCTTTGGGAGCAGGATTTTCTATGCAGCTTTCTATGAAAATCATTGTAATGAGGATTTTTCAGCAGCTTTCTATGAAAATCACTGCAATGAGCTTTACTATTTAAATCCTGTTACAGGGCCTTTGAATGAACAGTTATGAGTTGAGAGCTTTTCCTCATTAGTTCATACAGCCTTCTCCTCCTTCCCTTTCCTCCTTGTCCTTTTCCTCCTACTGTTTATTTACTAGGCTATGCGAGTGTTGCCTGGCAGGGGTAGCGAGCTGAAATGAGACAGGTGCATTGGTGAACATGACTACATTAGCAAGAAACAAAAGGTGTAAACAAGAAGTTAAATCATTGTAATGAGAACAAGTGAAGAGGTCTGTGAGCTATAGATCAGTGGAAGCAATGTGGAATCACATTGGGAAGAGATCAATACATGTTTCCCTGCTCTTCTACTTATTCTAGTCATCTACCTTTGCTACTGACCAGAACAGGCTGCTGGAGTAGCTGGGACCTGTACATGTCTGATGTTCTGCTGCTATGACATGACTGAGCAGGAGAGTGATCAAGGAGGCAGCAAGTATCACGTGGTGTAGTTTAACCCAATTTCTAAACCTACTTATTTCAACATCATTAATTTTTGGTTTTAAAGCAGCCCAGACATTTTCAGTGTCCATGTTAAAAAAAAAAATCTTCAGTTGTTAAAAAAATGTCTGTGACTCAGGCAAATCTGCAAAGATAGCCTCTTTCTGTAAGGAATCATCAAGAAGAGAAAAGCAGCACCCTAGAAAACTTCTCCATGTTCTCTTTGAATTTGATTTGTAATTGCTCAAATATCAAGAATTCATTCTTCAGTTTATGCTTCATAAATTGATAAAATAATTAGTTATTTGGCAATGCTCACACATTTATCAGCATACACTGAGATGTTCTTTTGCGTTACTTGCATTTCCATCTCCCCAGCTGTAAAATGCAGAAATATCTAATGGATTGATGAATCAGATGTTCCCAACCTGGGGGTTATTGTTGTACTTATTATAGTGCATTATTTAAATCAATATTTGGATAATATCAAGAGTAAATGGGTACTATGGGAAATAAGATCTCAGATATATAGAACATATATCAATCAATAAAACATTTATTCCATCAGAAAGCAGTGTATGAACATTATGTGTTTGACATACCTGCAGTTCCACAGAAAAGCTGGTACAGTATTTGGCAAGACCAGTCACTGGAAAATGGATAAAAAAGCCCCTGTGAATCAGTTGGTTACAATATGTGCTCTGAAGGAGTTGTCATTTTCTAAATTCCAAGCAGCCAGCTGGTGTTTAATTATAATAGATTGATAATACTTAAACTGTCAAGAGCTTTCAGTGATCAATAACTAATTTTGATAAATTCTGGTGAAATTGATGCCTTAAGTTTTAGTTTTTATATTTTCCAGATTCTGTACTGCCTTAGTGTGCAACTCTGAACTTCATATAAAGTGTCACCAAGTTCTCTTCACCTTTAGTTAGACAAAACAATTCCTTTCCAGCCTGAGAACCAAGGACACCATTTCAGGCTCAGGACCAAAAGTATAAACAACAGCGAATTTGAGGAGAGCAATCTGAGAGGAGGGGACTTCATAACCTGAAGCTGTAATTGGACAATTAACCCCAATAAGTAAATGGACAAAAACTTAGGAAAGTGTGAAAATTTGTGACTGGTCATCCATCTTGGGTGGAGCCAAGACCGGGCTCTTTTACTGCCCAAGGTGTATCCTTTGAAGGCCTTTTAATAAATACCTACTTTATTCCTTTAATATTGTCTAGCCTCTGTTCGAGGTAGCCCCTCACAGGCATCAAAATAATAAAATACTTTAATCTTAACGGATCAGGCTTTTACATTGGAGAGCCTGTAATATAGTGCCCATAACAGAAATCTAAGGAAGACAAGACTGAGCCAGAAAGGTAATTCATAAACTCATGCTGGAGAAATTTCTTGCTGGGTGGCAGCATGCAGTATGTCATTTTCATGTGCTATTTGTGAGATACAAAAAGACTACAGTTATTGTATGTCCAAAGTCGTGGTCCTATGCACTTTTGAATATGGCAGAGAGTGAATATGTGCTATTAGGGATCATTGTGGCTTCAGCTGTGCCTGGAAAATGCTATGGATGAAGACTACCACTCTTAGTTTGTTGGGAAGATCTTCGTTTGGAAAACCAGCCCCCAACAGTGTTTTTCAATAACACCCCTGGAAACCTGTGGCTCTGGTTTTTGCTCCAGTGTGAGATGGTTGCCGCTGCTGCTGCTGAGGCCTCTCATAGTGTGAGGTCTTGCTCCCTGAAGAATGCTCGCCCAAGCTCCACCACCAGGGAGAGAAGGAACTGTTTAATTTTCCCTGGAGTCTTCTCTCCCCCAGAGTCCCCCACCTTCTTGGTCAGCTGTGGGGAAGGTGGCTGATGGCAGGTGTTACCTGCCCTGTACCCCTCAGAGTCTCCATGCCTGAAAAGCCACCAGCCCACTGCCTGTGACAGGCAAGACAGGTGGCAACTGGCATTTCCAAAATCCTGGATTATTTTATCCCATAGGATAAATATGTTTTTAAAAAATATTTTACCCCAGAGCATAAAATACATTTCAGAAGCACAAGAGCTTTGCAGTAGTGGCACGTGTCCACAGTGTGGTGCTAGTGTAATGGTTAGCTGGGCTGTCTGGAGGCAAAGGAGGCAGTTTCTGAGGAAACACAGTACCTCTTGCTTTGCTGTGGGATTTGTTTGGTTTGGTTGGGTTTGAGTTTGGTTTGGTCGTTTTTTGTGGGGTTCTTTGTTTGTTTGTTTTTGGTTTTCTTTTGTTGGTTTTTTGTTGTTGTTTGTTTGTTTTTAATTTTTTAATTTATTTCTTTCTTCTTTGAAGCACTGAGACAAGTCTTCTTCATATTGTCCAAATACTGACACAGATTAAGGTGTTCTTTCAGGGCCACTTGTCTCTGTTCTTCCAGCGTTGTTTGGCCCCAAACTAGTACGACTCAACCATCTCAACTGGGTAGCAGGGTCAGCATCTGTGCAAAGGTTGAGTCCAAGAGACATTCATGATGATGGATACGTGGACTTTACCCAGCACTATCACCACTTCTCAGGACTTTGTTCCTACAGTGACTGCAGGAGACCCAGACTCGTCCTGGCTGCAAAACAGGGTTTTAAATACCTTCACTGCAAGATTCATCTTTCTGCAGAAAACCACAGTTTTGACTGGAAAAAAAGCCTATTTGTTTTCATTGATATGGACCCCATGAGGTAGACAGGCAGGTTATCTAAACGCAGCTCGATTCTTAAACTCATATTTCAGGAACATCCTACCTGTTACCTAAGGACGCTTCAGCCTCAGATCTAAAGGAAACGGCAGGTGCCGAGGTGCCTGTGCATACCAGAACCTCTTAAATTTTTGGTAAAGAAAATTGTCCTACTGGTACAGAAAACCCTCTGCAAAGCCAAAATCATGACAAGAGATGCTGGATGGACTGACGCATCCATCTGAAGTATTCTGCAAGAAATTGGCAGCTGTGTTGAGGACTAGAACAAACTATGAATAAACTGATATTTCTAATTTGATATCTCTTCAAATCTGAATGAGTATTTCTGGAGTCTCCTTGCCAGTGAGTTACATAGACAAAGTGATTTAAACCCTTGACAGTGAGTTTAACTGACGCAGAGAACAGAGTGCCAGTTTGTTTTATCGGCGCTAATGTAACTCTGTGTAGACAGTACTTAATGATAATGAATGTTATTTGTCTTTAGGAGCTCATTGCCTTTGTAACCAGGAAAGGCTGATTTACACTTCTATCTCCCAGACATTCACTGTTAATCATTGCCTACACAAGAGATTATAACAGTTGTAGTGGGGGTGTACTTACCCATGGGTTACAGAGCTTTGGGTCAGCACCAGTACAAACCATAATGGTGCCCACTTCACACACAAATGCATACTTGAAAAGGTCATTTGTTATTACTGCAGTCGTCAGTTGCACTATACTCTGTCTGCTTGGCCCTGAAATATCTAGTGCGTGGCATTTCTTTGTTAAATATGATATAAGAATCTATAAAATTCTCATGATTTTTAACATGTGCAATGCAGAAGGCTGATAGCCCTTCAGTACAGTGTGAAGAATGAATGCTTTGTGACAGAGATGAAAGCACATTTCTGCATCAAAGACCGGTTGATTAAGAACTGAAAATTGGAAGGTAATGACAAATTCATGCAAGCTGTAACATACTAAAGAATGTCCACATCATTACTTGAGAATATTTACTGCATGGTTGTTTATATTTTTGTTACTGGGGTAGCTTCATGAAAGTTTTCTGTAGGTTTAATAAATGTCTAAGTATTTAAAGTCTGAGAGAAATGATTCTGTATCATTCACAACTCAGCTCTGACAATACATTTTAGACCAAGGCCATTAAATATGTAAAGAACATAGGTAGAATGTTGCAACATTGTGTAAGTTCTTAAGGCACACGACAAACACCAAAATGTGCATGCAGCCTTAATAAACGGTGTGGATGGATGTTGAAAAGTGGTAGGCATAACATGGAGGAATTTCAGTGCAGAAAGGACTTTTCAGAAGTAAGAACTGAAGTGTTTGTAGCAGAACTCTAATAGAAATTGAAATTCTGTTTGGAAATAAAAGTCAAAAGCTGTAAGCATATCAGATACAAGAGACTTGAATGAATGCTTATAACAATTTAAAGAGGTCTCATTAATAGCCAATCTAAATTGTCGTTTTTCTTCATCTGATAACACTTTGAATCCTTTTCCAGGGTTGATGGGAAAGTGCCTTCTACTGTTATGGAAACGAAACAGGGATATTTTTGTCTTCTGCTTATTGGAAATGTAAAGCCAGTTCTCAGAGCCACTGTCAGAGCATGTTAGGATGCTCATGTGAGCTTTGTGGTATGGTTCCAAAGCACATAGCAATCCCCCAAGGTAACTAGACGGAATGATTAGGAAACAGCTGCAGTACTGCTAGCTGCACCACTATGTTTTTAACATGGAGTATGTTGTTGCCATCAATGGCTGATTTTCTTTCCCAGCTGTTCAGGACACCTGTGATTTCAAGCACCTCAATTCTCCTTTCTTAAGTCAAGAGTCAAGCTCTTATGATGAAAATCCTGTCTTGCAACTGAATAGTTCACACAGATAAATAGAATATGAGGCTCATTTCCAAAACCAGAATTTTCATGTTTTCTCTTAGAAAGTGCAGAAAAGGAAACATATGGTTTGAAAGGAAAAGGGGAAAAGAATCAATTGAATGCTAGTGTAAGAGTGTTGTTGAAGGAAGATTCATCTCATTATCATATTGCAAAATGATTCTTTTTCGAGTTGCATATGGTGGAAGGGATGATGTGGTCTCTAAAGTTAAGGTTTAATTTCATTTCAGGGAAATAAAAACATTAAAATATCCTAATTACACTATTTTAAAAAAATCTAAAATGCCCTTGGCTTTCGGGACTGGGTGGCAATTACAAACGTGGTAGACATTGACTGATTTATAACTGTGAATTAGCATATCCACATTTTTTTGTGCCTCTTAATAACTAGGTTTTGTGTGTTGTGCCCAAAAACATACCAGAGAATGAAAACCACTGCTACACCTTTTAATTCTGCTGCTGAACCATGTCTGGAAGTTCTACTGTAAACGTTCAGAGACACTCCAGTCCACAGTCACACCCACAGGCAAGGGGATCAGGAAGACAAAATCTATATATAAGAAAATTTTAAAATACACTTTTCAGAGAACAAGATTTTGCATCTCTACCATATGGATGGAGCTGGAAGATACATATTTCCCAAAGAAAAAGGAAAATACAGGAAAATCTTCTGTCAGGAAGAAAGTGCCTTTCCATGGCTGTGAGAACAGGGTAAATTGACAAAGTGTTGAATCACTAAGATGTTTTCAGACTCTTTGAAAGGTAAGTTGGAATGAAGTACAAGTTTCATTTATATGAGAATGGAGAAGAACATACAGCAACTCTTTCAAGACTCAATTTGCAAGGACAAGAGGGCTGGGAAACACATGCCAAGGAGATCACAGTACTGCACAGACATTACTCCTTCCACACCTTTCTAATCTGGGCTACCCATTGTGCTAGGGTGTCTCAGATTCCAGAGCTCATTCATTTTATGGTTAGGATTCCTTGGACCACAAAGCCTACAGCTCCAGGGACACTACGATTGGAAAAGTGATGCTGAGGAAAGCATATATCAACATTGCTCCTTTCAATTTTTTAAACCTGAGCCATTCATAATCCTGAGGACCACATCCTCAGTCCCTGCTGTTGGGGTTAGGGCTAGTGTTCAGAGAAGAACAACGCTGACAGCTCCAGGGACTCTGGGCTTGCAAAAGTCATGCTAATGTGCATATGGCCCTGCAGCCACCTTTCTAATCTGAGCCACCCATTGTGTCAGTGACCTCTGCCTTGCGTCATTGCAGCCATTAGGGTTAAGATAATTATTTGGGTTCAGAGAACTTCAAAGTCTACAGCTTCAGGTTGAAATTTGGATTTGACTGGCCTGTCATTAGTTCCTATCAATGCATGTTCCATACTGCAGACCAAAAGTTTTCTCCACGTAAGAGATATTTTATCTGCATTTATCAGAGCTGTCCAGCTCATAACTCATGGCTCGAAATTTGCAGTATGTCTCCAAATGCGCAGAATCATCTCATCTACTCTGCTCTGTCTTGGTGTTCAAACCCACCTCTTTAAATTGAACATCTGAATCTGCAGACTGTCTCATACCTGTGGGTGTCTACCATTTAGTTCTGCCATCTCCAGAGGCTGGGAAATAGCTGTATGCCACAACATTTCCCTAAGCAGTGCATTTGTTTGCAACATATCCTAGAAGGTGAACCAAACACTCAGGATCTTGGCAGGATAGTGCAGAAATCTGTTCCCCCCTCTTCATGTACTTCTCAGAAACACAAAACATGACCTTGGTACTTTCCGGAATAGTGCAGAAGCCTGAGCCATCATTAAGCCTTGGCCAAGTCTGCAATCAAATTAAATGTCTCACCTCACCACTTCCTGGGAAGACCTAGAGTTCTGCAATCACTCCTTTGTATTGGGAGGTCTGAATCTGTGTGTAACAGCCTTCATGGGTGAGAAACATAGGGCTGGGTGTGGGGTCCACTACAGCCTTAAAGGTACTGGGCTAAACTTCTTAGGTTACAGTATAGATAATAATGAATATATGGTGATTCACAGTCTTCCATGGAGTATTTTTTTCTACATTTAGCTAATATTTGCCAAAATAGCATTAGAAAAATATGACTTTTTTTTTTTTTACATAGCCTTTTCTATGAATTAAACTTATTTAGGATTGTGGTTCTCTGTCAATAGTACAGCATAGCAATAGGCTAAAACATAAAATCAGAAAAGTTCTCTCTATGAGAAAATCAGCTTATCTAGTTCAGCAGAATCAATCTTATATCAATTACTACATCAATAATATAACAATCTGATCATATTATACCAAATTCGTGGATTTGAAATACTGTTAAGGGGAATATATATGGTAATGAAAATACTGTAGTTAGTGAGGGGAGTGGAAACAGTTCTGAGAATGTGCACCTTACATCCAGTACCTCTGAACCTTCCCAGAAACTGTGGGGTGCCTACAGCCTGGAGAGCCAAACAGCCGGTGGATTGCCAAGAATGACTTGCAGGGGATTACCTGACATACCTTATCTACAAGGGGATCCACGGCATCACATTGTGTAGTACTTGGGTAGGTGGCAGAATGTGAGGACAAATTCCAGGTTCCAGATCAAAATAGAATTTACAAGTCCCTGTAGCCTGTAAGGACTTCAGGGCAGGAGACTGGTTACTGTAATAAATGACAAAACAATTATTCTACTGCCAGTCATGCAGTAGAACAAAATAATAGATATTATTTCTGTTATTAACTCTTCCATTCTCCCTCATGGAAAAGAGGAAAGGTGCATAGCCTTTTCTTGAAACAGCTGATGATTTGCAGAGGTGTCTTCAAGAGAGCATAAAAGAAAACAAACCCAGATGCCAAATGTTATCTGTTTGCTTCTGCTTGGAATTGGAAAACTGATTTAATAGAGTGTAAATTGTTTTGTTTTGTTTTTTTGTTTTGTTTTCCCAAGGGAATAGAAGTTAGTTTGTTTACAGACAGATTAGCTGTGTGCTGAGAACCATGCTTATAGGTCAGAGATGAACTATCCCTAGGGCAAAGAGTAGAGGGAGAGCTAATGGTAAGAGTTTGCAAAGTTCGTGTTTGTGCTGCAGTCTTCTTATTAATTATGACCCAAGAAATCAGGGATAGTCAGCTAATCTAATACTTGCCATAAAAGATAAATTTAGCTAAAAAAAAACCCAACCAAAAGCAATAAACACAATAGTGAGCTAAAAAAAGCAAGGCTTTTAGGTTTGCTTAGATCTTCAGCTTCAAAAGCAGATTAATTCCTCTTGAAGTCTCATACTGATTTGGATGGTTTTCCTTAAGGTTCTTCACTCATATAAGAGCCCTGAAAAGAATTTTGTCTCATAGCCCAAAGGCTGCTTCTCTTAACCAGGGGCCAGGTAAGCTTCACTTACCTCTGCAGTGAGCCACCAGCCACACAACCTGCTGTTGTAAAGCGCTGGCACGTGGGATTTTTTCCCCCCTCTTTCACATCTGTGAAGATCTCTAGCCCTTAAGCATTTAATTACTCCCAGTTGGTGTGCCAATTTTCAACGGAGCAGGTAATCCTTAGATCTTCACTGCTTCCTAGTGACTTGCTTCATGGCTTCATTCAGAGATAGTGAGTGCCATCTCTGTTTTGCAGAAAAGACCCAGTTTTACTGAGGAAAACCCCAAGAGGACAAACCATCTTGCTCCCACTAGCCCCTGCCTCAAATGTTTTAGTACTGCACCAAGGACCCAGCATCACAGCTGGCAGTAGAAGGCAGAAGATAGTCTCAGACTGAGACTAGGACTGGCAGGTGCATCCCCAGACTGTGAGATCCTTCAGAGGCAGCAGATCACCCCCTACCAATTCAGTTGCACAGCATGCCCACCAGGGAGTCCTCAGCTCAGTGCTGTACAGTGCCAAGAAATTGCACTGATTTCTGTAACAAGACCTTGAAACACAGTCTACTCATATCTGCTTCACCTCAATATTTGGCACACCTGGCACAGGGGAAATCAATGCCTTTTCAAGGCTGCATCCTTCTACTGCTGCTTTTCCCTTTGCCTGTACTGCTGTGGCAACAAGTGTCCCTCCTTCCCTTCCTTCTGCTTTCCATTTCCATGTCAGTATTTGCAGAAGATGGGAGACAACCTGACCATTGAGCTTTTCTTTCTTCCTGCACTACCTTTCTTACAGAAGGGGATGTATCTCTGAATCAAGCACTTAGTTATTAAATATTTAAATCTTTGTAAGTCTCAAGGTTGTATGTACAGTAAGTATTGCTGGTCCAACTGGGACTACCAGATTGCTATTTCTAAAGGAAACCACTTTTGAAAAATGTAAGGTAAGAGAATCTACCCCTATATTTATGCATACAAAAACTAATTAAATTCAGCATTTTCTATCCCAGCTTTTGCATCTTAAACTAAAGAGAAAAATGAAAAGAAAGAGACTATTGTCTTTAATGTTACTACAAAGATATAGTGCGAATAGGTAGTCATAATCTGGGCTAGAGGCAGAAGGACTGAGAGGTTTTAGATAAACTGTCTTAAAATACTCTTTCTTTCTAATTGACCTACACTGAAAACATTATAGAGGAGCCCCATCCAGAGGGTAACAGTCCCTATGCCTTCCACTGGCAGATCCTTATAATACTCTCTGAGATTAAAGGAACACACAGGAACTGAAAAACTCCTAACACTTTGGGGTGTGATGTTTATTGTATTGTTTGCTAACAATGAAAAATTGCATATTATGGAGTCTGAAGGGTACCTAAGCCTCTTCTATGGTCCTTGAAGAGGAAAACATGTTATTTGAATCTCTCTTGTTTTGAAATGTGCAGGATCAGGCTTTCAAAGCTCTATCTCTTTACTTAAGGCATATTGCAGTGAACTACATGCAATGAGCTACGCTAAGGCTGCTATCAAAGTTATGCAGCACTCCATCTCTTTTGTCAATTTAAATGAAATACCTAGGAATAAATGTTTGATTGTAATCCAGCAGACTTTTAACTGAATTGCCTTTAGTGTACTCATTAGAGGGAATTTTCAAAGCAACCAAGAACCTTTATGAAGTAGGAATCTCCAAATGCACAGTCCCAAGCTTTCCGGAGCCCAACCATTAAATGTCATCCATTTGAAATGAGATCTCTAAATATTTTGTTGTAGTATAATAGTAGTAATACTAACACTACAACTAATAACAACTATTATCTTTGTTATTTTTATACTGCAAAGAAATACTACAGTGGCAGAAAAATCCACTCAAAAGTCATATCATATGCATTGCTAAGCACTTGATGATTTGGTCCATGCACAGAGGTTACTGATAAAAAGGAGGATGCAGGACTGAATTCATAGAAGAGTTACTCCAGCTTTGGCAAGCTAATACTGCTTCTTCTCACTTTCTCAGAGATTAGGAGCATCCTCAGGGCAACCGAGTATTGAAAGGAGACAGGAATAGCCTGTCAGAGTCCAATACTCCCTGAGTGGATTCTTTTAGATATTCCACACATGGAAAGTGAAATGTTTAATGTCAAATGTACTTATTTAAAATAGTTGATGTTATGGGAGTTTCTGGTTTAGCAGAATAATAGAAAATATATTGAAATCACAAAACTACTGTAAGTTAGACTTAGCAAAACATGCATTGCAACTGCAATAAACAGTTTAATTGTGTGATTCCCATTATCCACCTCTATAATATACTCATTCTCATGATACTGGGTATCCCGAGTTTTTGGAAAGGAACTTACAGACTGAAAGCTGCACAGGCCTGTTCTCTTCAAAACACTTTTGCTAGTTGTCTAGTTTTTATACTCCCTGTCAGTCTGAGCCCCCATGCTCTTCAGGCTAAATCAGGGAGACATTTACACTCTTTTAATGAATTCAGTGAGAAACATTTACACTACCATATGAGCCACTCAACTGTTCATAGCTGTTTATGTATAAGAAAGGTCATCCTTCCTTGCCAAGGAGTCCTGTTGCAAAGAAGTTTTCTTTGTCAGTCACATCCTACATTATTCCTTGAGCTTCATGATTACATCACCCCTGACCATTTCCTCTGAGGCTTCTTCCCTTATAGGGATTTATTGGTCAGTCACATGGCCCAAAATCTTCCTGCCCCATCTCTTCCTCATCCCCAGATTCTTCCCTTTTCAGTAACTTTAATTCTGCAGTTGATGCAATTTAAAAGGCTGCTTCCTAACATTTCCAGTTTGATTATACAACAAAGGAAGACTAATGTTTGGAGCTATAGGACCAAAATAGTTCCAGCTTTCAGCAAAATCATGACATATATAGCCAAAATCAAAATCTGGCTTGTGTCTCAGCTGGATTGAACCAAATTTGACACAGAACAGCTGCAGGTTACTGGAAAGTCTGATGATAATGCATCTTTTTTACTTCTGAAGTCTAAAATTGTTTTAATCCTATTTTTGCATAAGATTGGGTATGGCGCATGTGTTGCTGTTTTGACATTAGTTATGCTTTTGTTACCCTTACTATTCAGTGGGCCAGCACAAAATTCAGATACTGTTCAAAAGTCTTTTACACTTAATTTCAAATATTTTGATTCCAGGTACTCAGCTCAGTGGGATATAATGTCCAGCCCCTGATGGAACACCTGTCAACTTGCCACATCTTCCTGTGTGACCTATGCCCAGAGAGACATCCTCCTGAAAGCAGAATTGCTACATCATTGAATGCTCAGTTGTGCTTTTTCCTCCTGCATCTCCACAAGGCAAATTTGTAGTAAATTACTGTATGCTAATTCACTGTGAATTAGCATTTCTCTTACGGAAGAGAAAGGCGATTCTTATTTACAAAAGCTCTACACTGATTTTACTCATTCACATGTTCACATACATATTCTCAGCAGCACTAAGACATGTATGTCAAGGCTGGCAGTGAAGAATTGATGCCGGTTTGCTGTCGTGCCTTTGGAAGAGGGTGTTGAGATCTTTTGCCTCAGTATGTAAACTGAGCCCTCATAATACTTGCTTTACTTATCTGTTTATTTTATGGCTCCAGTCCTGTTCTTCACCTTCTTATTACCTTATCTTTAGGTCAGTTTGCTCCTCTTCCTGCTTTGAATGGAATCACACACATGGAGTATTAATCTCACCTGTCCTTCTAAACGTTGTTCTGCTGTTTTATCTGCAACTTTCACACAAATATACAATCCATAATCAACTCATGAATCCTCATATTTCTGTAACAAATCTCTACAAATTGCACTAATGCTGCTGTGTCCTGTCCAGGACTGTGGGGAGCTGCCAGTTGCAGTGTGTCACCCTACCACCTCATGCCAATGTTTTCTGGTAAATGCTGGCTGATAGAGGGACCATGTAATATAGCTCCCCATGGCCATGAATTTCGCTCCAAAAGCAACATCCACAGCAAAGTTACAGACACTCATCAGTAGGAAGCAAGGAGAATTTCCATGATCCTTGCATGTCTCCTATAATCTCTTTTCTTTAATCCCCAATATTGATTTAATATAGAAGACTGCATGAGATTGATTAGTTAAGGAATTGAACCCCCCACTAAGCACAAGGTAAACAAAATGTCATATAAAATCCCACCTGGATTCAGAGGGATGAGAAAAGCACTGAAATTCAGTGATTAATTCCCAGCTATAGCTGAGCAAAGGCTCATAAAAATGAATCATGTTGAAGCCAGTAAGAAATGCTGCATTTGGACATACACATGAAATCATTCAGCTCTTAGGCCAGCCTGGCTAAAAGAATAAGTACAGAGCAAATAGCATTCTTTAAAAGATTCTTTAAAGCATCTTTAAAATATTTCCCTGAGGCAATCTAGTTGGAAATGGAGAAGTCCCTAAAGGGAAGACTGTACTTTGTACCAATGCCACAGTTTTATCATGAGTGTCAGGGTTTAGTGGTTAAGAATAAATTATCCTGCTGTCCTCCAGGTAGCTACACAAAAGGCTGGCCTGCTGGTTATATATTTACCTACTGCATCCCTTCAGATGATACTCATTGAAGCCCAGCTCCAAGAAAAACTGAAAATAACATGTGTGTCACATCCCTTTAATTTTTTTCCAGGTTGTCAAAACTGAAGTTTTACTTTTGCCTGAGAGTGCACACCACAGACCGAAGATAAGTTTGTCCTTTAAGTGCCAGCATTTAAAAAAAAGTAAACTTACCAACCTCTAGGGAAAAACACTTTGAACAGAGAGAAGCCCGGAACACTAGAGCTGCCTCCTCAGATACAGTCTGCTGTGGGCAGAAACAGTGTGCTGGCCTTCTCTAGTCCTTCAGGTCATACAGAAGTTTCAGAGCTGGAGTTATATCTGTCTCACACGTTTCTTCTCCCACCGTTAAAGTTACAGAATTGCAGACATTTCCTTTTGTGACAAAGAGTGTGATTTCTTATTCCAACGCTACTGTTGCCACTATAAGTAACAGGGCCACTGATCTCAGAAGTAGGCTTCCTTGTTTGTACAAACGCTTTCACTGAAAAGTGCTGAATTTAAGAAATGAGTCCTTTCTGATGGCAGACACAGTTACACAAAAGATCAAAGGTAACTTAATTGCATGGCTTCATTCTTAGAATCAATATCTCCAGTATGCATAGTATTCTGTAATCAGATAAGCATAATAATCACTGTATTATTCTCGGAAAATATTTCTGTAGTATGGAAGAATTCTGTCATGCTTTGTACATGATGGCAAGCCAGAAAAGAACTTCAAGTTAAGAAGATTAATAAAAAGACAGTTTCAAATGCTCTTCATTTCAAATTAATTCAGTTTTGAAAACTGAGTACCCTCTTTCTGTCATGTAAGACCTATAAATCACAGTCTCACAAAAGTGCATTTTAAATATTTATGCTTTATAACTGATTAATCCAAATGTTTGGAATATGTTATGAGTCTGCTAATTAGCAATATGTTGGCTTGCTATGTCTTTTTCACTGAAATGAAAGCTTGAGGATTTGCATCTTTACTCCCCAAATCCTGCTAACAAGCTCACAGAGGAGTATCTCAACTACCACATGTGCTACTCAAACATACAAAAAAACCCCAAACAAGCAAAATAAAAAAGCACACAGAAAAACTCCTATTTAGTTCTCATCTCATCTACGAGACACTTTTATAGACCTATCTCTCCATTATCTGGTTTTTAATTGTTGCAGAAGTTCAGCCCCTATTTTTGGAAATGTTCTCATCCCAGCCAGCAGCACATGGAAAAGGATTTTAACCACTTGTCTCCTATAAGAGACCATTTCTCTCCAGGCTCCCACAGAGGCAAAGGCAAATGAGTAGTCACATTGCTGGTCTGGAAGATCTCACTTGTACTCCAAGGGTGGGAGTTGTTTCCTAGTTTCCTGAGCCTGGTTGGTTCCCCAGAGCTTGCTAGTCTGAGACAGGAGTTCCAGGAGTGTGAGTTCTCTGCCCTGCTGCCAGCCCAGTAGCAGTGCAGGTAATTGCTGCCTGTACCCTCCATCTGGGTTCAGGAAGAAGGCCACAGGTGCAAGTGTCCCACTGATCTTCTTCACTCCCTTGTGTTCTTGCCTTCAGCAGGATTTAAAAACTGTAATGGAAAGATACACACAGGAGCTCAATCATGTTAATACATGCAGAGTTATTCTTGCCAAACCAAAGTGCCTTTCCAGCGGGAGCTGGAATGTGCTGAGGTGGCTTCTGGGGTGTCTTGTTCATGCTCCCTGTTTTCCCTACAGTCAAGGAAAACCTGGCGTCCCCACATAGGCCAAAAGGTACGTGGACTTTGAAGCATACAGAGTTTGTTTGTTTTTTGCATGAACCTGACATCTCTGGTGGAAAAGGCCGTTTTTCATCAAATCTGGGGTTTTCCACTAAACCATTATGTTGCTCTAACTTTCCATTTAAACACTTGTGACGGAAATATGCTCAGAACCACTGAGTCCTTTTTTGGGCTCGTGCTGAAAACAGTCATTGACGGCATCCGGTGCAAATCATTTTACACTGATTATATTCTCAAAGCTTTTATAATTGACTAGTTTCTTATGTAAAACAGGACTTCACATGCAGTATGTGGCAGACATATCTAACTTGCCACTCTCCTTTTCCTTATTATTTGGTTTTACTCCACATAATATTACCAAGAATTTTAGGTATTATCCTGACTTTTTCTCCCCCTCCTGTTCTAACTCTCTGTGTAATGAGATATAGCTTTCTATGTTGTACATTGACCTTAGTATTGAATTATCTGAGAATCTTGAGAGTTCTGCCTAATTAGGAATTTTCTCACAAATTTACCTTGAAGGACATAGGAGATGGAAAGGTTCAGCATGCACAGATGGGACACACAGAGAGATTAGATGCAGAGATTTTTCCCTCTTTGTAAGGCCAGAGATATCATCTGGGTGTGAGGAGGTAAATTGATCTCTAGGCTCATTTTAGTTTTGGTCTTCCTTGTGACACAACTAACAAAGGCACCCAGCTGGCAGAAGCTTAGCAATATGAGCCCCCTTGGTTAGTGATAGCATCATCAACTGTATCCAAAACAATATGATGCTATTAGATATTAATATTTTGCAGTTGTCCTTAAAGAAAGTAAAATCCTGGACTAGTAACGTGGAGGTGTCTGCCGAGATCTTTCAGTAAAACCTGTGGTACTTGTAGATAGCTGTCTGCAGTAGATGTGTACCAATTTGAGCTAGCAGTCTACCTGCCATTAAAAGCAATGAATAAATAGTCTTCTGGTCCATATATCAATGGGGATAAGGGCAGAGTTCTTGATATCCTCTATATGATGACTCACTGGTCTCCAGAAATTAGTTTTGTATTGGCCACAAAAATAATCACTCTTGCTCAGATGAATACACATGCATTGCAGGTACATTCACACAAATGAATTCCACATTTGTGTCCTCCAGCTTAAAATGTCTATATTGAGGCACTTGGGTCATAAATTTGGAAAGAAATGGGATTTTGTTGTTTAATTACACTATGCCTTCCACTGTAATCTATGAGACACAAGAGCAAGCACTAATGATATATCTTAGGTTGAAAGAGAGAGTCAAGATGGGATTTTTCATGGTTCTTTGGATCATCTCATCTCAGTAGAGCATATTTAAAATATAGTTTTTCAGGGGAATTGCTGTAATAGATGAAACAAAACCCAACCCCCAAACAAACAACAAGACAACACAAAGATAGAACTCTCTCCTCATCTTCCATATTCTATTCAATTTAATAACATGTTACTAACTGATAAGTCCCAAACCTATCCCTTTAAAAAAGAACATTTGTAACCATATATTGCAGCTTAGGATTCTTGAGTCCATGATCATCAGCTTCATGGTGAATTAGGTTATCAGATACATAATTAAATCCTTGCTCTTTTCTATTGGAAAAGACAAGTACAATTTGGTTTGAGAAATGAGATGTATAGTCACACAAATGTATATTTTGCTTTTGTTTACTATTTACTGCATATAATTCCTTGTAGCCCTGACTGCCCTCACAATGTTTGGAGTATTGGAGATAATGGCACCACATAAGGAATGAAATCCATGTGAATGCTGAAGTGTCTTACTGAACTGAATCCTTAACTCTATGTCCCTATGTGTAACACTTGGAAGTCACTCATGTGCTCCCATGGAAACCCTAAAATGTCTCACATTTAGAAAATATAATGGTGGCTATTTAATAATGTTTTCCTCTTCTCTAGAAGAGGATTATTCAGATTAATTGTATAGAAAATTAGTTTTATGATTTGATTTCCTTATTTTTCGGACCTCAGCCAACAATAAAGTGGAATTGTTTTCTGTGGTTTCCTCTGAGGTGACTGACACATACAGTATTTCAGAGGGTGCATTTGTCTGTGCCTACCTCAGTTTGAAGATTTCTTCCTGCATAGCTCTCCCTGCTTTACACTGAGCCAGAACAGAGCATTGGCTATCCCAATTTTTTGTTTTTGCTACGCTATTTTGTACAGTTATCACTCTGAGAAAAATATTGGAGCAGCACCTAAGCTAAATTTCTCCTTTTGATAACCATGCTACAAAATTACCTGTTTCCTAGTCATCTGGGTTCTTCGTCTATTGCTTCTCACTTCCACACAATCTTCAACCAAGAGCTTTCTAAAATACTAGGAAGACTGTTGCCTTTTAGCTTGAAGATTTATTCATTTATTATGGTATTTATCCTGACTATCACCTCTTTCCAGAAAGGGGAATGATATTTTGGGTCCTTCCTTTTTTCTCCCAGAAAACTCTGTGTCTGTTCATATTTCCCACAGGACATATTTGTTTTGGGGCAGCCAAGGCCCTACAAATCACATGGAATGCTTAACTCGGAGGGATCATTGTCCTTTTCTTAGACATAGCCTTGTAGCCATCTCAGCAGATACACTTAGTAGATTTGTAAGAAGCTTCATGTAGTTACAGTTCCAGGAGACAAATATATTTTTCTAAATAAATAAAACATATCTTAAACTTGAAAAATAGAAAGCATTTCGATACTTTCAAATAACCTTTGAGATCAGATGTTTTATTTGCTCTCCGAGTCACCAGTTCATCTCTCTCCCAGTATTCACTGTGGGTTTTTTATTTGATAAGATCCACATTCCTCCCTGCAAAAGGATTTTGAAATTAATGTGCTTTAATGACAACCCTGTCTGCTGCTGCCCCTGAGGTCCCTGTCCCCATTCTAGCTGCCAGGGTTAGGAGAGACTATGGCAGGGGCAATCACAGCAGAACAGTGGAAGAGGCTCGGACAGTCACTGCCAGTCTCTGGTTAACTGTTCCACATCTTCCAGAATGGGTTTTGTGCCCTGGACGGCCAATGTCAATTTTGTCACGTTTTGCTACAAAGGTGTAAAAGCTGATGGGACACCAACAGACTGCACTGCCAATGGTTTACTTGAAAAGGAATATTGAACTGGTACATAGTATTTCTTAGCTATGTGTTCTGTAAGAATTTATGGAGAAAGACAATCATCATTACCCTGAACTGAAGACGGGTAACTCAGGTGTCTTTTGCTTACAGAGCACTGAGAAAGTGCTCTGTCTCAAAGCCTCCTCTTCCATCCACCCCCTGGAAAAACAAATGTTGGAAATGGGAAAAATACTGGGATTGTGAAAGAAATTCTTCCTTTACTGGAATAAAGTTCACCCATATCTAACAACGTCTTGATCCACCTAGAACTACAAAGACTTGCCAGTCTTCTCACCATACAGCTGAAGAGAGCTTTGCACTCCTGATGGTGCCTCTCAGCCCCACTTTTCCGAAATTAAGTAACACAATCGACTGTATCAAGAAGTCAGCTGAAAATGTCCTTATGGAGAGCTAAGGCTAATTTGCATGTAAACTGTTACTCTAAGCAAGTTTATACTAAGGCATGGCAAATTATTGCCATGTGCAGTTGTGCCAAAATAGTGATACAGTGTTAATTAACACTGAACTGGATCCAGGGCTTTCCGCAGGACCAGTCCTGGGAGATGCAGACCCATGCGTGCTGGTTCTAACGAAGTTCAGCAGGAACTAGTTGTGATTGCTGTTTGCTTGCTTTTTGCATAGCTGCACAAACCATTCTGCATGACTTATCAGCTGGACTACTCTTGTGTGAGCAACTGTTACCTGAACCAGCCAGGACTGCTCCCTGTGGAGCAGCTGTGATCTAGTCCTGGACCTTGAAACTTGTCCATTTATTTATCCTGTAATTCCTTTACCCATGTAGCAAGTGATATATTTTCCAGAAAAGCCCATTCCTAAAGCAAAACATAGAAAACTAGCTTGTAAGAGTAACTAAAGCTCCAACTAGTGTCTTTCTGCCTCTCCATGTACACAAGGGACTGAAATTTTGGCAGACACATTTTTAGAAGAGGACACTGTATTTAATTATTCCTTCTTTTTGTCGGTGGAGAACTCAGCCTGGGAGAACTCTGTAAGAGGAATTTTTTTTCATGCAACAAGTAACTTGTTTCAGCAGTAGCTCTATTGTAAGGCCTGTGCTCACTTCCCAAAGCTGCATCACCATTATCTGCCCTAGGACAACATCCAGCTCTGCAAGGCTTTTCCTTCTTCTGCTGTGGTTTCTATATGCATGAGTTGGAAATGAGCATGCATGCATTTTAGCAAGGTCCTTCAATCTGGACAATTTGGAATTGACTAGAAGATTGTCTGCAGACAAAGCCTCTGTCTTTGAAGTACTGGGCACACATGAATTTGTGTCTTCTTGTAGATTTTGGTCTTGATAATTGTTGGTAATACAGGGAGGGAAAAACCCAATCTGTTTGTTTGTTTGTTTGTGTTTTGTTTGGTTGGTTGGTGTTTTCTTTTCCTGAGCCAAAATTATGTTTGCCTGCAAATTTAAAAAGAAATTAATGGAAAGAAGCTTTTTTGCCTTAGGTTCTTATATAAATGAATAAAGTCCTTTCCATCTTCTATATCATCTCCACTTTTGCCATCTAATTGAATTTTAAATGCTTCAATTCTAGTAACACCAGAACAAGCAACAGAGTACAGATGCATCATTCAATCATGTTTTACATTAGAGGACAATTCTTTATAACAAAAATATTAAAATAACCCCTCTAAAACATGAATAAGAGCTCAGTTACATGTTTTAACAATACTAGCAGCATATAGTGGAAAGCTGATTGCACATTCCTTCTTTGCTTGTGGCTTTCATGCACTATGTACAATAGAAAAATATTTTAGGTTTGTTCTCTCCTTAATGTTTTTCATGGACACAACTTATTAAATGAAGGCATTCTGAATTTTGTAAAATATATTTAGCATTACCAAATATATTTCTGGCCCTCCAAAATCTAGATTAGCAAAAAACCCAAAATGCTTCTGATCAAAAAAATATGCAGGTTTATTAGAGCAAGTTTCCATGTTTTAAACTTGCAATGGTTTCAAAATTTTTTGTTTCCTTCTGTTTCCATTAGGGTACCCTCATGATAACCCAAAGTAGTTTTTAAAAAAATATTTCCACAGATGAAGAAATAAGAAAATATTGGCTGTATGTGAAAAAGTCAGCATTTATAAAAAATGTCTGGAAACCAAATACTGATAAATTGTATTGTCAGTTTAATTACAGAAACTATAGGACACTCACAGGGGAAATTTATGCTGACTAGCCCCAAGTGTAAGCCTATATTTTGTAGTGTATTTGAAAAAAACCCAAATTTATACTTTGGGTCTGTTTGCTTTAATACATATACTGGTCCTTATCCAGTTCATTTTTATTATCAACAATATTCTATACAGATTTTTTCATTATCTTTTCTGTTTGAATTCGAAGTGTAATAGAAAAGCCAATTATGCAAACATGAAAATTCTGTTAGTACAGCTAATTGGTTTCTAATACAGATTTCATGTACAAAGAAAGTAGTAGTACAAACAGAAAACTAGGCAAAGGATAGTGTACTTCATTTGAAACACTTGCGGTTCCAGTAACTATGAATTACTTAGTTGCAAAATATACACAGTACACGTAATGTGCACAAACACCCACATAACATCACTGCATGCATTTTTTTTTTACTAAAATATAGCTTCAGGTTCACAAATCTTCGTCCAGAGTTGATGAGAGCTGTAGTCACATTTGTATATTAAAAGTGGTCAAAAATATAGCCTGTTAAATATAAGCCGTTTCACCACTCTGTTGTCTGGGTTCTACTGCTTTGAAAACAGCAAACACGAGAAAAGAAGAGAATGGAGCCAAGATTTTCTTTAGTGACAAAATATAATTTCTTTTAGGTATAATATTCCCTATTCTTTGCCCAGAATAATCAGTGGGGAGCTTCTGGAGTGGTTTAAGTTGATCTTATTCTGCATCTAACTCAATTTCTGCTACCATTATTGAGGCAAGCACGGACACCATCCTCAGTGAAAGCCACATGCAATCTCCTCAAGCAATTAGAAAAACAACCTTGTTTGTTGGGCTTTGGTGGGAAAGAAAGAAATAAACCTGCTGCTGAGCTTCCATGCTTGTGTCCCACTGCTCCAGCAGCCAGCTAGGACTGTGTCAGCAGTCCTGCAGGGGGCTGGGGGACCGCCTGGATTTCAGGATCCAACAAGCTCAGGAAAACAGAGCAGACAGGTAGCTGTGCTTCTCAAAGAGATTCTCAAGACTTTGAAACTCAGCAAAACTTATTCAAGGAGCTTCAAAACTCAACCTTGATGTAAGAGACAGGCTCCATTGAAAGATGTAATAGGATTGTTTACCATATAAATGAACTACAGTCAACTTAGCATGCATTGTATTGAAAACAAGCACACCTCGAATGCTTTGTAATTAGCAAATGTGTTATGATGACTTTACTGAAGTTTATTGACAATTTTTAAGACTATATTGTCATGAACTGGTAATAAAAATAATATAAGAAAACAAGCCAACAACATTGACAATTTTTGTATGTTCCCAGAAGACTTGTAAGTTTGATTCTCAGATCTGTGTCTTGAAATACCCTGGTTCTACAGCTCTTACCAAATGACTACACTCTTCTGAGCTCATGAGACTATTTGCTTGACAACCAAGCAATGTAGCTTGATCCTAGAAGTCTCAGTGAATTAAAAAAATAAAAGATGGCATTCCTACCAATAAAGCAAGTAGTTCTGGTATTCATTATGAGTTTTTCTGGTGTAACTGTTTGTAATGGTGCTGAGAGAGTCATAGCATATCATACTTATTTATCAAAATATTTTTAAAGTTAGTTTAAAAAATGGAAGTAGGTGAAACAAGGTGCACACACACACACAAATATGCTGTATAATTTCCATCAACAAGAAGGGAAGAGGAAATATCACCCTAAAAATGAAACCCCACAATACATATAGACATCGACAGCACTAAAAGATTTGCCTTCATAAGGGATGTTAAATTTCAGTGTCTGAGAATAGCTAGACCTTTACAAGATGAAGCATCATGAGTAACTGAATTCCAACAACTCGGAGTCTGTCTAACCCCCTTCCTTATCTGGACACCCAAGATGTTTTTCCCAATTTCTTTTAATGTTTAATACTAAATTGTAATCTTGCTCATATTCTCTTTTTTTCCCATGACTTCATTTATGAGAAGTTTTATGCACTACCATTAGAGAGTGGAGTTACCCCAATACATGACAGCTCCAATATTTTTACTGTTTTAAACGGCAAGCAAAGAACGCACTTAGTATTTTAGAAACAGACAAAAAAAATAAAATAAATTCTATTTTTAAAAAATAATTGCTTTATTGTTACTACACCTTCCTGATCAGTTGTCCAAATCCTAAATAACTTTCAGAAAACAATTTACATACTGCAGCATAGCTTATCAAGCAAGGTGGCACTTTTTGTCTCATGGCCATCTTAGTCATTCTTTGGTAATATGATGGTGCCCTGGAATGGCATTAAGTGCCACAACCTTCCCGAACACTGTGACAGGAGTGCAAGCCCTGCCTGCCCTGAGGCCTGTCTCACGTTGGAATGGGAATGAAGCTGGTTGATTTGGCGTGGGGCATCTCTCTCCATGTGTTTAGGCTGGAAATTGGGCTTCTGTTGTTACTGAAAGAAGTCTGTCGCTTGCTATTGCTATTTGAATCTTCTTTACTCAGCGTTTGCTTTATTTTTTGGCAAGGGAAGCTCTGTAGGCAGTCTTGGAGGAGGTGCCCACTGAAGAACATGTAGATCCACGGGTTACAGCAACTGTTCAGGCTGGCCAGCAGAGCGGTAACAGTTGTCGCAGTGTTTTCAGAATCTGGGTAGGGGGAGAGAAAGTTATTTAACATCAAAAGAACATTTGCACCATTCAGTCAATTACTTCATTAACCATTGGAATTATTTTCCTGAACATTTGAGTTCTAAATGTTGAGTTGCAGCATTTGTAACAAATAATTAGAACATAATCAGTAAAGGTCTCATTTGTGTAAGGCTGCCATTGAAGTCAATGGGGATTTCTCTGAAGAGACTTCAAAAAGCTGTGACAGAATAAGCTACAGAGTATTCCATCCAAAATAATGATTTAGTCACATTTACACTGGTGTGTATCCAAGTGTTGATAAGCTCCTGCTTTAGATACTGAAAAATTTTTTCCAGACCCTGGGAGACAATAATAAAATTTCCACTGTTTCCAATAACACTGACTTTTTCTGCATATATTTGCATGCTGAAAAGTATTGAATGTTCAGCTAACTACTGGATTGTCCATCAAATCTGGATTTTGGAGGTTGAACAAATTTTTCTTAAGGCAAAAACGGAACTTTGCACTATGGCATGAAAAACTATGGTGTTCTACCTTCAATAACTAGTTAATAGTTACACCAAATACTCTAAATATGTATTTAGTCTAATCAATTATCAGTGACTTTTCTTTGTACATATTGAATCTTCAAAGAAGTATAATTACTGTGTTATGCAGTTCCATAGATTTAAAGAATGTCTTCAAACAAACCAAACTGTCAAATACCCCGTTCAATAATCTGTTCAATTTGATTTAAATTCCTTTGAAGGAAAGAGAATCTGTTTCCTGCAAGCCTTTATTTCTCTATAGAGATCTGCATTATAGGCTTGACTTTAGTCCCATATTAGAGGCAATCAACACTCACTACAGTAAGTGATAATTTGGGGATATTTAAAAAATATCAAGAATTTATGGATTCCAACATTTTGATTTGCTGCTCTCTCATGAGGAAAGAGAATATATGTCACTATGCTGTCTGTCATTACCTGTGTGATAGCTTTTACACTCAACAATTTTTTTCAGCCATATTTAACACCGGGACAGATATCTCCAAAGTCTAAATTGCCACTGATTCATGAAAACTCCTGACTTGACTAATGGAGCTACTCAGAGGTGACTGCCTTGCTGAGAGGAAGGGTTCAGGGTGTGCTCAATCCTATTATTAGACAGCAGAAACAGGAAAGAAGATGTAATATGTTCTCTCTTCATGTAACTGCTCTGGCATG
This sequence comes from Sturnus vulgaris, assembly GCF_052056855.1. NCBI lineage: Eukaryota > Metazoa > Chordata > Aves > Passeriformes > Sturnidae > Sturnus > Sturnus vulgaris. The sequence goes on from NC_142247.1 coordinate 45,206,954, forward strand.
TGTGTGCATGCTTCGCAACAATACTAAACATTTCTAAAGTTTTCTTATAGGCAGCTTCAAACGGAAGAAAATGTTGCTGGTTCAAACTACGGTAGCAAATACTCCGCCTTCCATCCGCTCGTTTTGCTCGAGATGAGAGGGCTGCGGCTGCTGCTCCTCTCCAGAGGCGACAGGCCGAGCCGAGCGCCGCGGCTGCCGCCGCTCCTGGGGTCACCAGATCCGGGACTACGAGCGGTGCCGGAGGGGAGACCCAGAGGGCGGCGACTACCCAGGACTGTCTCTTCTCCCCTATAAGGGCGCTCAGACGCTGTTCCCCGACGAGAGAGGGACCGGTCCGAGGCCGGGAGGGCGCGCCTCGATCCCCCTCTCCGCTCCCGCTTCCCGTTTCCCCCCCGCTCGGATTAGCTCTGCGCAGCGCCTCGGGACAGCCGGCTGAACCCCCGAACGGTCTTGTCCCCCGTTCGGGGCGGCCACGGGGGACAAGAGGCGGCGTCACCTACCGACCCAGGGGAAGCGCTGATCCCAGACGGACCACATCTGGATGGTGAAGAAGGGCGCCCAGCAAACGACGTACACTGAGACGATCACGAAGGTCATCTTGACGGTGCGGATTTTAGCGCGGGAGATGGTTTTGACGTTGCTGACATAAGGGGCGAGCAGCAGCCCTCGTCGCGGGCCACCATCATCACCCGCCCGCCGCCCGCCACCAGCTGCTGCCGCCTCCCCTGGGCGCGTCTTGCCCCGCACGTTGCGCCAGATGCGGTAGCAGATGAAGCCGTAGCAAATGATGAGGATGAGGACAGGAGCGATAAAGATGCCGCCAGTGATCCAAGTGATGTAGGCGCGGGGCCCCCAGGGCATGATGAAGTGTGCCCAGCAGTCGTAGACCTGCGAGCCGCGCTCCACTTCGCTGAGGGAGAAGATGAAGTACTGTGGGGTGCTGAGCAGCAGACTGAGCGCCCAGGCCGCCGCGATCATCCCGTACGAGCGCTTGGTGGGCTGTTGCAGCGTCTTCAGCGGGTGGCAGACAGCGATGTAGCGATCGGCGGTCATGGCCACCAGCATATACGCGGAGGCGAACATGCCGAAGACCTGCAAGTGCTTGACGACGCGGCAGAGCCCGTCGGGGCCGTGGAAGCGGTGGGTTACCTCCCAGCAGAGCTGCGGGAGCACCTGGAAGAAGGCTACCACCAGGTCGGCCAGGCTGAGGTGGCGGATGAAGAGGTGCATGCGGGAAGCCTTGCGCGGCGTACGCCGCAGGGCCAGCAGCACGCTGGCGTTCCCCACCACTGCCACAGCGAAGGTGACGGCCAGCACCGCGATCTCCAGCTTCGCCAGCTCCTCGTCCCTCCCGAAGGGGTCCCAGCCGCCCAGGCTGCCGTTCGGCGACCCTGACCACACCTCGGGACTGGGGCTACTGCCGCCGCCGGGCTCCGCCGCTGGCCACCGGCTGCCATTCCTGGGCGAAGGCACGGCCCGGGGGGAGCCGGCGCTGCCGGCGAAGCGCATGGAGGGGGCTGCGCAGTGGAGCCGGGCTCGGCTCGGCCCCTGCTCGTCCGCTCGCCCGCCTTTCCCCCTCCGGTGGCCCGGAGCGCCCGGCCAGATGCCTTTATCCCCCTGGCCGCGGGAGGCGAGGCGAGGAGGAGCTCCCACGCCAGTGGCTGCCCAGCGCCTGACGCCAGCCCCTCCTTTCTCCGGCAGCCGCTGCCCGCTCGCCCCGCCATGGAACCAGGGCCGCTCCGCCCCGACAGTGCTGCGCCGAGGAGGAGCAGGCACCCAGACCCCTTCCTGGTCTCGGGAGCCCCGGAACGGTGCACCCCGAGAGCTCCCTTAGGGTCCGGTAAAGCAGCACTTATAATTGTGAGTAAAACTGCCGTAATCATGCAGCATCAGCCTGCACACCTCGATCTGGCTTTTAGCCAAGGCAAAGTGACTTGTCGGTAAGAGGTGCTGATTTGGTCCTGGGAGAGTCCACCTGGGCCTTGGGCATTTCACTGTCGTGCTGGGATCAACCCTAGAGAAGTAAATTATTAGAAAAAATAGAACAGTTTCAAAGCAACCTAATGTTTTTGAAGGTTTCAGGAATTAATCTCAGACAATAAATGTCATCCAAGCCTTAGTGTAGGTCTAAACCACACGTTTCTACAAGTACAAGCAAAATCTCCACATTTACTGGAGAGTTTCTAGCAGTGGGCCATTAAAATTCTTGTGTTAAACAAGGTTTAGATGAACAGTTTTCCTCTTCTTGGTAGAATGAATGGATTTGGTGAAAAATTTGGTCCCATTGTCCTGAGTGTGGATTATATCCTGATTTCACTGGAACCTGAATTTGACCCTTCATTTGGAATTCTTTCCTTCAGCCACACAAAAACGCATAAAATCACAACAAAGTTATACTGTGTTAGATACCAACCTTACTGTGTTTTTAATAAAACTCCCTAGGTCTCCTCATAGGTGGCTACCATTAAATTCAGTTACAAAAATTACATGATTTTACAGGGAGAAAAAAAATGGGGAAGAATGAAAGATTAAATCTTCCTTCTTTAACTTTGTCCAAAATTTTTTACTCGAGAAGAGTTTTAAAATTTAAAATACAAGATGATATGAATTTGTTAACATCATGCAAAGCTTTTTGCCACTTTATGGGTTAGTTAGCCCCTGCGAGGGTATGTGCGCCCACCCCAGACTGCCACTACCCTTCCTTTGCTTGGGGATCAGTGGCAGGAGTTTAAGATGACACCTGCTCCCACAGCGCAAATAGTTGTCACAAGTTTTCCAATTAAAACTGCAAACCCTCACAACACCTGGAAATGCAGACAATAAATGTGGCTATCCTAAGCAAACTTTCTAGCAAATTTATTTCTTTAAACTTTTGTTCCAAAACCTGATTTTTATGAACAGTTCAGTGCATTATTCACAGTTTTGTGCCTATTTATTGTATTAGACCTGGGGAACTGGTGTGACTACAAGTTTCAGGTCAAATAGAGAGGGGAAATTAAAGCTGCATATTACAAATCTCACAACACCACACCACTACCAAGGCTTCTTTCACGTGCCTTGCCTGTCTCTCTGACATGCTTTACAGGAGTTGAATGTTACATAAATGAAGTGTTACTCAGGAAACTGCTAACAGATTTTCTTCTGTGCAAACTATGCGAGGATCATAAAGCTCTATTCACTGCTGGGTATGTCATCCATTAACAGAAGAGATGATATTCAGGTTTGACAGAGACATATTTTTAGCATCCAGATGATAAGAAAAACGTGGATGTATTAGTTCAGGGTAGTGAGAATTTGTCAAGTCCACATCAACTCAGAAACACTCCTTTTCCAACCCATTCTTTGTTCCTCTGAATGGCATTTATAAAGAATGTTTCCAGAGCAAAGGGATGGAAAGTTGTCTAAATATCATTGCACAAAATTGTACCTAGTGATTACATGCAATGTTAAGCATGATATGGATAATCATTTTTACTGTGTTTTACTCCATCAGACAGAAATAATCTAGGGCTAGTCTTGCTGTATTTGTTTGTTTCATTTCCCGTATTGGTCAAAATTAATACTTTTATAGGTAGCATAGCTGAAGAGGCTGTTACAAATGCCTTTGTTTCAACAAACCTAGGTAAGTCAGTAGAGAATTTTGTTTATATCTAGTAGTTAAAAAATACCCTCCAGACAAATTCACAACTCCTAAGGTTCTATACTAGATTATTCAGCATCTAGTCTGATCCTGGTTGCTTAGACTTAAGAGTATTGTTGTTCTTCAAACTAATCAATACTTGTAGAATAGCCTTCCAAAGAGACAAATTGCCACTGGGAAGGCTGACAGAGGAAATTAATATTTTTGCCTTGTAATTCACTTGGACTTCAGGTTGGAGCTGAACTCTCAGTAAAGAAAATTGAGACTGATGTTACAAGAAACCTTTATTTGTTCTCACTAGGCACACAGCTTTCTTATAGAACTAAGAATGGTAAGGATTTCTAGCATGTTCTCTGCTGCCATACAGGTTTCTGTAAAAGTGCTTGAAGGTTGACAGATATCTTTCTGAGTGGTGAATTCATTGAAGACTGAATGGGTTCTGTAAAGTACTCAAAAACCTAACTGGAACATGATCCAGTGTGTTGCCAAATGCAGCTGTTTTCCGTTCATTCCTTGCTGTTGTGGTGGTGACTTCACCTCCAGACTCAACCTCTTCCTCCAGGCAAAAGAAATGCTCTAAGTCAAAGAGTCAAGATTTTAATCCTGGGAAACTGATGATGATTTGTATTCTGCAAGATAAATTTTATAGAGAAAATGGGAGAACTTTCTGCATAATCTTCTTCAGGAAAACTGGTTGTTTGGAATTTTAGTCAAACTATGGTTGTCCGCCAGGTTTTGTAAAGAGTTGCTCTAGCAATCAGAGTTGCAAAAATCATTATAAGCTAAAAAAAGTCAAGCTTTTAAAATAAATTCCTCATGCAGGATAAGGGTTAAGACACTGCTAAAAAAAGAGGTCTGTTTATATGCTGAGAATTCAGCTGCCTTGTTAAAAAGCACATAAAACATGTACATAGATACAAACAGTTGTCTCCTGCGATCTGTCTCCAAGTTCAAAGTATCTGTAATGCTCCCTTTGACTAACACAATTTAGTAAATAAGGAGGAGTTTGATAGGCTTCCCAGAGAGCCACAAGACTTAGATGCTCCAGATCCCAAACTTAAAATTCACAGCTATGGGAAACAAGCGTGGGAAAAAGCCCATGTGTTCAGTGAGGGACTACTAAAAGCTGGAGTCACCAGGGAGGCAAGCAGATGCACCCTTCATTTGCCAACCCTGTGAAGAAAATGTCACTTGAAGCTAGACAGGAGCACACAAAGCCCACAAAGCAGACTCCTGAAAAAATGCCTTGTTGGCCTCTATTGGTCTAGCTTTTGGGATACCAGAGCAAATCAAGTGAAGAATTGACCCAAACTGCCTTCAAAATAGATTACAAGTTTGAACTTAGGATTCTGGAAAGGCTGTAGCACAAGACCAAGAGACAAGTGAGACTAAGAGCCAACTCCTATTCAGGAAAACACAAAATTAAGAGAGCATCCGTAAGGGACAGAAATTCAAGATTAGCCCTCAATATTCAGTTTGCAAAAGCCCAATCTCGTGTTTGGAAATGTTGATAAGTGACCAGGAAAAAAGAGTCTTAAGGTTATGCCCCAAGTGTTCCTTTGCTTGCATAACTAGATAGAATTATATTCTAACATCATAATTAGATTCTGGTATTTCTATACACAGGAAGTCACGTCTGGCCATCCCTACCATACTGTGTTTCTTTTTGTGATGGCATGTCATAATTTAACCGCAGACAGCAAGTGAGCACCAGCAACTTCTCGCTCAGTCCTCCCCAGTGGGACGGGGGAGAGAATCAGAAGGGAAAACACGTGGGTTGAGAAAAAGACAGTTTAATAGGTAAAGCAAAATCTTTGCACACAACCAAGCAAAACAAGGAATTCATGCACCTCTTCCCATGGGCAGGCAGGTGTTCAGCCATCTCCGGGAAAGCAGAGCTCTGTCATGCACAACAATGACTTGGGAAGACAAACGCCATCACTCTGAATATCCCACCCTTTCTCTTTCTTTCCCCAACCTTATATGCTGAGCATGAAATTACATGGTGTGGGATATTCCTGGGGTCAGCTGGGGACAGCTGTCCCGGTTCTATCCCTGCCCAGCTCCTTATGCACCCTCAGTCCTCTCACTGGTGGGGTGTCCAGAGAAGCAGAAAAGGCCTCAACTCTGTGTAAGCACTGCTCAGCAGTAACAAAAACATCCCTGTTATCAACAGTGTTTCCAGTACAAATCCAAAACATAGCCACCCGCAAGCTACGGCGGAGAAAATGAATTCCCTCCCAGCCAAAACTAGCACATGGAAGTTGACTGTGGTATTCAGGCAGTATTGCAGAGGGACCTGTGCAGATACATGTCACCACAAGGAGCAGCATGTTGTTCTTTTCCTTGTGCCTCTTTCCTTACATCCTTTGTTGACCTGGTTGACAGCAATAAGGGCCTTCAGGATGCAGAGTTCAACAATTCTCCTAAAGAAATGTTAACACAGCAGCTTATCTGTATTTCAAGGCAGCGAAGGAAATGGGCATTTGAAGGTGTAATTGGCCTTTGTGTGTTTAAAACCTTGTGGAAGGAACATATCAAAATAACGTGGTGAAAGCTCCTGCCTTTCCCCACCGAATCATGTTTATCAGATTTTCAACATCTCCAAGGCACAATAAAAATCTGTTTGAGACAGTTTAACTAGAGCCTCAGCCAGCAGATCTCTCATTAAATCTGAAGAGTTGAAGTCATTAATCTATAAATCCACAGAATCATTCAATTTTGTCATTAGCAGGACGAGAGAAATTTAGAACTGAGCTTCCTGACAATATGCCTACCTGAAGAAATTGTGTAATTGCAGTTTCCAGATCTGAAAGAGACTTAATATGCATTTTGAACTTCTATGGATATTGCTTCAGTGTTTTTGCTTTAAGCACATAATCAGTAGCTATATCTCTCAGTTCTCTTATTTCAGAGATGGAAAAGGTTCTTACTTCCTTGAACCAGTTTTTAAATTATTCCTATCTAGAATTTCATTCCATATGTAACCTACTGTGGTGGCTGGATGTCAGGTGTCCACCAAAGCCATTCTATCACTTGCCTCCTCTGTTGGAGAGCAGCTTCTCACAGAGGCTGTACTTCTTGTCCCCACTTATCAAAACTTTGTCACACAAACCTAATACACCTGCTCTTTCTATCCCTGTGTTAACACCTACCTTCCTTATGCCTTTAACAAGTTTTGATTTATCTAAGGGCAATTTATTAATGACTCTTGCATTCTGTCCTAGTTAACATATGCTAAGCCAAGCCAAAGGAAAATACTTCATAAAGTTTGGTCGCAAAAGTAGTCAATATAAACGAACTGAAATGAATTTTAAGGGTTATTTCTGTGATATCTTCTCAGAAAGTATTTGACATAGTGAGATGAAACTCTCTTAAAAAAATTATAGTACTAATAAAGATTCTGTTCAGGCATTTAAAGTAGTAAGAAGGTACACAGAAAATTTATACATAACAAGTTTTCTGAGAGACTTAACTACAACTGACAATGACACATCAACTGATTCTAGAAAGTGGTGAATTTGTGTAATAACTAGTCATTTTACAAAACTGCTTTATTTATCCCACAACTATGCATAGAACTGAAAGCATATTGTGTTTGAAAATACACTGGCAGACCATTTCTGCTTCATAATTCTAATTGAAAGACAAAGCCACTTAACATTTATGGAATAAACGATAATGCTTCTGTTAATGACAAAATTTATTGTAGTAGCTATCATTAGGAAACATGTTCTAAAGCAGTTTAAAATTAATTAGTTTTGAAACAGTATGTATGTATGTAATTTTTCTCGTGGTGATCATTTTGAAGGGCCTGCTGATATGCAATGTTGGTGGTTGATGCAGAATACTAATGCAACCATTATGTAAAGAAAACACCTCTCAAATAATTTGCACTGAAAATATCGTGGCAGCTGCATTCTCACCAGCTTGGTAGTTCAGGGTGCTATCATGGAAGTTATTGTCCCAATGCATTCCTGAGAACTAGGATACAGTTTTTATCAGGCTGGAGAAGGTACAAGTGCCAACTAATATTATGGATTCTTACACATATTCATGTTTCCAGTTTCTACACGACTACCTTCTGTGAGGCTGTCCTCTCCCAGTATAAAGCCCAATCCTCTTTGGAAGAAAACTGACTAAAAATATTTTAACCAAAATTTCACTAGAATGCCAGTTTAAGGATATTGAAGGCTGCAGGTATATTGCTGTCTTTTACCTGAGCTGTGGCCTGCAATGTGTTCAACATGAAGAAGAAACAAATGGCATATTCCCTACGTATTTCCAGTGTGTCTTCTCTTACCACGTTTCCTGTCCTTATCTGAGACAGCAACAAGCTGACAGTGCTGACAGCTGACAGGCTTTTATCTGTTCAGGCATCTCCAGACATAAAACAAAATAAATAATGATATTGAAGAAGGCAAAAAAGAATCAGACATGGAATCAGTCAGAGAGAAGAAAGCTGAAAAAAAGGTCAGGGAAGTAAGTTGTTTTTGGAGCTGTCTGTTGGGTAATGTGAGCATGTGAAAGGAGAATCCAAACAATGTGATGAGCAGCAGCTCTGTGTCTGAGGCATGACCAAGAGATGCCCTGGTGCCTCAACCTTAGTTCACACACTGATGAGGTAGATTTGGGGGTTGAAGAAAACCAACAGAAGAAAGGAGAAAAACATCAATTATATTTAAATGGTGCACTGAGTTTCTTGGCTGCTGATTTCATTGTGGGTTTGTTGGGTTTTTTAAGCACATGTGGATACAGACTGGCAATTAGCAATCCTAGATCAAACATGGCCTCTTTTTTTGTCTGTGTAGGTATCCATGTTGCTGTTGCATAAATTGTATCATGGCAAGAACTTAGACAGGGAGAACATAGTGATAATAATTACTGCAGCTTCAGGTATTCTTGCTTTATACTTTAATCTACTAAGTTTATCATTTTCACTCCAAACAAGCTGGCTACCTGGCAGTTTTAAGCAGACTCTCTTTGCACTCCCCTTATAATCGTATTTAGAAACTCTATATCATACAACATTTTACTTGTTCCTTTTATGACCAGAGGAAAATTGTATGCTTCTAAGATAAAGAATGATAATAAAGCAATAAATTTTAGGGGATAAGAGGTACTAACAAACTGGTTAGCATGACATGAGAGGAAAAGCATTTCCATGAGAGACAGCCAAGCTATAAGCCAAAGTATACAATTTTATGTCTTGTGAATAAATATTTTTAATGGTTTCTGGGTAAGTTTTGCCATTGCACTGCTTATGCTTGATTTTCCAATAGCAGGATTAATAAACCATGTGAAATATCTTTTTTGAACTAGAGAAAATAGAGTTTATATTTTATTTTTTTTGTCAGCTATACAGGGAAGAACAGAGGTGATTGTAGTAGAGTAGCTAGATCCAAATCACAGAACAGGGGAGTAAGGAAAATTTGGAACAGAATTCTAGGGTTGGAATCCAGTACATAGAGTTTTTTTGAAACTTTCTTAGACTTCTAAGAGTGTTTATGTATGAACCTTTTCAAAAGGAAAGAAGAAAAAGCTTTTCCTTGCATTGCTTCAAAACTAAAAATGAAATCTTCATTGTTATGGAAAGCTTCCATTAGTGTTTGCTTCCAGTGGTCTTCCCTGAATGCCTGGATCATTTACTGAGAAGTAACTGGTTGTGATTTCCTTTCTATCTTTTCTAACTGGTATGGAAAATACTGTGTTGCATATTTTATCTAGGGAAGCCACAGTAATTACCAAGCGAGCATGCATGTGAAAGGATGTAGTATATGTACATATACAGCAGCTACATCCAGAACAAGCCTTCAAACATTCCATTAGTTAATTTAATGACATTACAACCACAGGAATGATGTAACGTGATCCAAAGTCACATTTGTGCTTAAATTCTTAGGTAGTTCAGACTTAGAATAAATTTGGTATGCTGTGTGAAAGTAAGTTAGTCAACATTATGGACTTTGTGTTTAAATTGGCTGCTGTAGACAAATTTCAGTCCTTTCAGTCTCCTGTCTACAATGTAGCAGGAAAGTCGTATAATACGTTCGTAACACCTATGCCCCTACTTGTAAGAATCACGATTTTCTCTAAATTCTTTCACCTTCAACAGTATGAACAGTATGATAATATCTTATCTCAAGTGAGTTCTAGGAGATGCTTGTCCCTGTTTTGAGCAAGGCAACATCCTTCTTCTGTTTCTGTCACTGTCACTCTCACCACCACCACCACCACCACCAGTATGAGAGGACATACAGTTAAAGATAGATGACCTGATCTTCCCCAGGAGGCTGAGTCTGTTATCTGGGGGGACAAATGTATCTCTACAGTTGCCATAGAGCACACCTATTGCTAGAAAAGCTATTAAACTCTCTATTAAGTAAAGTAGGATTTTTTATTAATATTTAAATGTATTTCTGGGTAATATTCATGTTGATTTGTACTAATGTTATTTATAAATTCCTTGAATTTATTAAGATGAGTACATGAGATGAGTTTTCTGTTCCTGAAACTGCCATTTTCAGTTTCAGTCTTCAGCCCTTGTAGGGATACAGCTTCTGCTGGAGCATGACTTAGTGTAGTCTCCTATTAATAGAGTCTTCCTTTCAGCTACTTTATTATCACCCTCTTCATTACAAACATTTCCAAGTTATAGAACTAGAAAATACCAACAGGAATCAGAAGATTGTACAGAAGTCTGCTCACTAGTCTGGCCCACTCACTAGAAGAAGGATCAATATGAGATTTCCAATCCCAAAATATTGTGAGAAGAAAAGTTATAGAGTCTCCAGAGCTAACAACTTCCCCACTTTACTCAACAGGTTTCCACAAGGAAGGCAGGAAAAGAAGACAGGACAACAACAGAGCATCAAGATGAGCCAGACACCTAAGACAGCACTATTTCTTCAGCTCAGAAGCATCAGTTAGACTGCAACTTCCCAGATGAGTTTGCCAAAACACAGTATAGCTTTTCGAGTAAAGAACTCCCTTTAATAGCTGCAGTGTGATGCAAAAAATGCCACTTGATAATTTAAATATGAGTAGCAATGCCCATTAATAAACCTATATCTTGTAAGCTGACGTGAACCAGCCTCAGTAGAAATTCTTAGCAACTATTGGTTTGCTGAAGAATAATTTTTTTAATGTGTCCTTTGGAGTGATTGCTTTACACAGGTCAACAGATGCTTTGGAGAATACTGATTATAACTAACAAATTGACAAACATTCCTGAACAGTATCCAGAGGCGTCATTACAATTTGGCCTGCTCTTTCTTGCATCTCTGGATGATGATGTATGTGCTTGAATAGAATTACTCTGCACTGCATTAAAACCTCCTTACCTGTCTGACAACCTTAATGAAGTTCCTATTAAAATCAGCGGGGAAGAGTTCTAGATAAATTCAGAAAGCGCAGTAAGGACTGGCTTCACAAATTTTAGCTTCTATGGTTGTGCTGTAGATATACTGTAGACAGAGAGCCAAATTAGTATTGGTTTGTAGATTAATTAATCAATAAAGGGTTCCGCAGCATAATTATGCACTATGTTCACAGCTTTTAGTTCATCAATATGCAAGAACTTTGATTTTAAGATGCATAATGCAAAACTATTGCCTGATTTCTCTGAATGAAGAGGAAAATTCTCTCTCCTATTACCAGGTTCACTTAGCAGCAAAAGCTTTTTTCTGAAAAGATTTAGTTTATCTGCAGAATGAGGTATTTCTTCTGTAGTAAGATCAAACCTAGATAAAAATTATGTTGGACTATATAGACTTCTTCAGACTTTCTGGAACCAAATGATAAGACAAGCGCCAAGGAGCTGTTGTGCACATTGCACAGTACTGTGAAACAAGCAGGTACACAGGGCAATAGGAAAAAACAGAATGGGAGTTAATACAAGCTAAAGTCCTAGTGGCTTTTTTTCACTTCCAAGAATGTGAATTGAATGCTTTCCTAAATGCATTTCTATATGGATATAGAAAGAACCTTGGCATAACAGGTGATTGCACAAGATAGAAAGCTAGGCAGACTGAGCTGTCCCATGTATATGCTGTCCAATCTAATGTTTGCTAAGGAACATTGCAGATTTCCTTATGATACTGTGATAATATCCAAATGTTTTTTATGGCAACTCAAGGAAATTAATTTCCTCAAACAAAATTAATAAATGTTTGCAACCATTAAAAGAAACACATGCAGCGTTTTCCCTTTGAGTCTTTTTCATAGATTTCTTGTCTTTCTAGATATTTAACAACAACAAAAAAAACCCTAAACAAAACAAAACAAAACAACCAAAACAAACAAACAAAAAAACCCAACCAGCCAAGCAAACAAAAAACCCCCCCACTATACAAAGACTTGGATCAATTTGTATGCGCATTGCACCTTGCAGAAAAATATGTAGAGTAGACCAAGAGTTTTGAATTGTTATCTCCTGTTTATCATTTGTGCACTGAATTAAGACAGCAGTGGGGCAGGTGTCTCAATGGTCCTGTAGAGCAGAGCTGCTTTCTTGAGTCAGGAGCTCTGGTACCCAGCCCCTACATAAATGTTCTTTATTTTCTAAGTCAACATCATGCAGTAACTAAGATGCACTGTAGAAATGAAACACTTTGTAGAGATTAAATTGCTTAGAGATGTGAACTATTTGCCAGAATGACACATGCCTAACACTTCGGAGACTGACACAAATTTACAAGTATAGCATCCCAATTCTTTTCTTCCGTCTAATATATTAACTTAAATGTCACTTATATAAGTAAGTGAAATCTGCCCTGCTTATACTGTGCATTTTGCAGAATTCAAACTTTGATTTAAAAATAAAAAACACATGGATTTTGTAGGTACAAGAATATATCCTATTCAGGCATGGGAGTGACTTATAAACTAAATCTGGGGGCAGTGTATAACAGTGGATCTGAGAGAAGAGAGTTTCTCTTTAAAGACTCAAAATCTGGAACCCATTTATAACTTCAAGGGGCAATAAACTTGAATATAACTCTTTTACTAAGGGATAACAAGCTGTTTCTGTTGAAATCCATTTTAGGGAATAAACTGTGTTGCAGCAGAGGAAATGCAGAGGCGACAGGAGAAGAGACAAGAAACAGGAAAGAGGGAAGCAAAGAGAATCGAAAAAATGAGGAAAGATCAAACTCCATTATGACAACATTGCCCATAATGAAGAAATATCTGAGGTTTTGGCTGAAATGGTCAAAGGATAGAGGAGTGTTGCATGTAGGTAAAACCTTACAAAAGGATTGCAAAACCATGGCTCAGACCTGTTACTTTCGCTAAGTAGAGAAGGACTATGGGAAAGTGGCTCAGCTGAATTAGAGGTAGAAAAACAAGTTATATAACCATAGCATGTTCACATCATGGTGTATAGTGGTTGGTTGAATTATGTTTGTTATGATTTAAAACCGTGTAGCTGACAATGGGCTAACCAGTTAAAATGCCTGTTTTTTGCAATAAAGCAGCTCTCCTCTGTGCTGCCTGGAGACTTGGCGTTGCTTTTCCTTGCACAGAGGAGAGGTAAGATTTGTAGGTGATATCACTACTAATGATTTGTATCTGTTGTTTTAACAAATCTTTTTACCTTTGCCTACCAATATGGCCTCTGGTACTGACAACCACCAAGATTTTATGTCAGAAACTTTGGTTATTTGCTTATTTGGTTTTGTTTGTTGAAAGTACATTGAGGAAATATTCACTCCTAATTTTTCAGGATTTTGATGGAAAATCTTTTAACCTAAGCCCCTGAAACTTGTAATTCTCCTGTGAAAAACTTAACATTGCTTGCAGGAGAAAACATAATTGAAAATTAACATTCTTTTTTGATGGATGATTTCAATACGCATAATACTACATTGAATATGACAGTACTTTTCAAGCAAAAAGATTAAAATACGAACTACTAACTTCACTGATTAGAATTATTTTCTACTTTAAAGAACTGCCCTGGTTCACAACAACTTCTCTTCTTATTGCCTAACTGCTGAACAAATTTGTAATGATTTCCTGCCACTACCTCAGAAGAGAAAAATTTATGGAATAAGGGGAATCACACTAAATATACCCTGAGTCCTGTGATAGGGATCCTGTTGGCAGGACCTGCACTGCAGCTTTATGAAGTGTCCTACAGTAAATACAGCAGATGAAGTAACACCTGCTGAAGAGTATGTCAAAGAGTGACCAGATATGCCTCCAAGATACTGACCCCACTGAGCAACTCTGATGCATTGATCTCCCAACAAGACTGAATCCATCAGGCACCCCCACTTTGCTCAGGGTTACCCCAAAAGTAGGAGGTTACTTAACATCACTTCTCTAGTCGAGGCAGGAGATATTCTAAGCCCCAGCCATCCTGGAAGCAGGTGGAAAATGAAAAGTGAAGAATCTAATGGAAAAGTAGAGATGGAGGTGGGCAGCAAGAAAATGCTTGTCAAAAACACAGCAGAATAAGAGACAGCAATGTAAAGAGGGGTTGAGGTTATAATGTCAGGAACACAGACAAAGGGAGAGAAAACAGATCTGTTTCCTGACTCTTCTTATGGTAAAGCATAAGGATATCATGGCTTCTGTTGTAGTGTTTGCTAGAGCTGTGATGGCAACAGATGGTTTAGTGTACTATTTGATGGTGTCTGTTGCTGAGAGAAGAGAGAAAAGCGAGGTCAGAGTAGGTGCACAAGGCCCAGAAGATATTAATGATGCTTCTGCTATGAAATGCTTCCACAGATTGTTAGGGCATTAGCAGCGACCATGACATGTCTGTATCCAGCTGCCCAAAACTCTATTCCACTGAGACCTTGAAGGATGCAGGATCAATTTCAATGTGTGAGTGGCCTGGGTTCAGAAGTGTTTAGGCCTGTGTCACTTCAAGTAGACACATAATTTGGATGCAGCTACCTCAGTTTGCAGGCAGCAATTTTCAGTATACAGACACAGACTAAGCTTGCATTTTGCACATATGGTCAGAAATTACTGTCAAGCTCTCTCTGGTTACTAATATGGTTATAGATCTGGTCCTCTTTCAGGCAACTGAATTTATCTGGGGCAGGATCAACCTCTACTCCATCATCTGGCTGGTTTGATCTCTCTGCAGTTCACCACATTGATCACCTGTATATGAGCTTCCACATTCATTCTGCTGGCTCTAGCTGACTTATGTCATCACCTATGAAAAACTGTTATCTTGAATTTCTCATCACCTTTGTCCCTTTAGAAGTTGCAAAGGGTTCAAAACAGCTTAATGACTGTGAACTCTGCTCTGTAACTCATTGGTATCATTCGTAGAGCTTGGAGAAAGTCACAGCAATGTATATGTGTGTGTAGATATAGTGTGGTACTACAAGAGCAATGGCAGTGGAAAGCATTGCCTTACTCAAGAACACCCTTTCGGACCCTAAGGAAGAAGGGAAAGAAAGAATACTTTGTGAATGGCAGGTGAAAGTCAAGTGCACAGACTTAAAACTTAGTTTCTCTTCTCTTCTGCTTGATACATTGATCATGGAAATGTGTGCAGGACTCAGCTCATAGGAAGAAACTCTGCCAGACCAGAGGGAAAATACTTATTCCAAGAACACAACATCTCATGTCCTTCCTTCGCTTTTTAAGTAGGATTATAATCCTACTTAAATAAAAATGAACTTAAATACTTCAAGCCAACGCTATTTAAATTTAAGTTAATTTTATCCACCTGTACTGTGGAATAAAGAAGTATTTGCTGGTACTTTGGGCAGAGAAGAGCTAAGATGAAATATTTTTTTCTTTGAAGAAACCTCTTTCTGTATCAATAAATACAGCAAAGCCAATGCTTGCCATGTCCTTAATTCTTACACAGGTTTCTGCTTTCCATCAATTTCAATAGATTCACTGACTTCCAAATGCTTTATTATAAAGGTTGATAACTGCCACAGTAATGGGAGGCAGAACCATCCATTATCCAAATAACTTTGCAGACAAGCCCTAATAAATATTTTAATTCCCCTACCTGTATTACTGGTCATCTTCCAGTTCTGCGTGAGCACCTCCAACCCAGGTTCCTGGAGTTGGAAATGCACCTGGAGTTTCTACACTATTCTAGACTATTAACAGTTATGACTTAAAATATTTTAATTAAAATTTCATATTAATAATACTATTTAATAATGTTTTATTAAATTTCATATTAATAAAACACATAATGGTTTGTTACTGAAAATAATTTCACACAAGAGCAGATAGTTTCACGTAAAAATTATGACGTTTTCTTCCTGAAGACTGAAATAGTCTTCACTTCTCCTCTACCACCAGAAATGAAGTAACCTTCAGTTTTATGCATATAGTAGATACTGGAAACATGAATGTCTCCCTCCTCGTCATTCCTTGGTCTACAACTCCTGACTAAATCACCTACTTCCCTCTTCTGCTGTCAGGCAGTGTAAACAATTTCCCTGCACTGTTTGCTGGGATCCAAGAAACAAATGATAAACAGAATCACTAACGTATTTGGAGATAGAATGCGCAAGGTTGGGACCTCATACTTGTCCCAAAGAAAAATGAGGCTTAAGTTGTCACTAGCACCATTGCAGAAGACACTTCCCACCTTCAAATCCTAGGTATGGAACATGTTTAAATCACAAAATACAGAGAATTTACTAGAAGTCTCAGTAAATAGCATCAGGGCTCCTATGCACCTGGAGATGGCAACTTTCATCCAAAAGTCCATCCAAAGGCAGAAAGATTGCATTGTGCTGAGGGGGAAGAGCTGGGTGATCCTTTTCCCCAGACAGCATACAGCACCAGGAGATCTATCAGAGAAACTGTCCTTCCGTGGGGTGGAAGGACAATGGTAAAAGAAGCAATAAACCCACATTTTCTTCCAGATGTTCCTGAATTGTCGGATCTGGATGCAATGACACTTCTTTATATGACCTGGGGTTCTTCATCTATCCATCTAAGAATCCAGCAAATATTACTCATTTGCCATCAAGGCTGGCACATAAATGATCTTTTCAGCTGATTTGGTGGAAGTGATGGGTTTGGCTCTTGATGCCTCTCATGCCTACTTCCTTTGGTGAAATTAGGGCTTCACATGCAGAGTATATTACCTGTAGCTCCAGAATCAACCTAGTCCAGTGAACAGGACTGTGTTCTCCCCTTCCCCCTTACACACCTCCTCAACTGCTTTGGGGGGATCCTGCACTAAATTTTGCGTTCAGAGACAATATAATTAAATTTCACAAGTTTTGAAAGAAACTTTGGAAATGATGGACCATTCCTGTCCTCATCCATCCATGATTGTGTTAAAATATTCAGTTCACAGATTGTTCAGCATTGGTGCCTGTCAGACCTGATGGTTCTGCTTGCTTATCCAGATATCAAAAGCAAAAGGTAGAATACTCTAGGTACTTGGACTATACTGCTGCCTTGCGGTACATCTAACACTCTTTTACTTATGTAGGAAACCTCTTTGATGCACTCTTTCCATTTTGTGACACCACAAACAAGCAAAGAGCTCTCACACCCTTCATGAAACCTGCACTGCCCTTTCAAACCCTGCAGTAGACTGCAATTCATTTTTCATATTTGCATCAGAATATTTGAGAAGAGAGTACTTGCAGCTTTTGAGAAATATGTGAAGAACTATGCCCATTGTGCTTCCACATGACATTCAAACCAAAGGTCCATCCATATTCTCAACACTCTCAGCACAGGTGGTAAAATTGATACCACTCTTCTGGCATTTTGATGTTTAAAATAAAATGCAGCTAAATGCTCTAAATTTTGCCAGTATAGAATGACTCAAGAAAAAAGTGTGTTGTTGTTCCAAGACTGAGGATGCTGATGTGGGAGTTCAGAAAGTTTGTTGAGAAAATTATGAGACTCAGTCATTTGAAGAAATAATTATTACCTTACTTCCTGCTTGAATTTGACCTGGCTTTTCATAGGAATGGAGCTCCCTGACTACTTTCCTATACTGAACTGGCAGAGTCAGAAATAAAACCAGCACGCCACAGCTGAATTTCTCAAGCCAACACAGAAAACCAAGCAAGAAGGATAAGCATTTTTTTCACTACTCAATTCTGACACAGCCATCACTTCTCTGAACATTATTTTCAGAAGGGAGGGAAGCCAAAACTAAGCATGATTTACTAATTTGAAACTTTAAGGGGGGAAAGAAACATGGAATTGTGATCATATATATACCAATCTCCAGGCAAATGAATGATAGAAGTTTGTAAATGAGGTGGTAAGCTACCTACTGTGACAAAATCTCAGAGAGCCTTTTCTCCTACTATCCCTGTCCTATCTGCTAGCAGAACAGTTACCTGATGACTTAAAACAGGAGGGTACATGCAAAAGCTAAATATAGCTCAGTCATAAGTGTTTATATTTGAAACATCTATGCAACTGGATACAAAACAAGGGCACTATAGCAAAACACACACAAAACACAGAGAAACCCATGACATGACACCAGGATCTGCAATCTGTGTATGTTCTGAACAAAATAAAACACTTTTTATTGTAAGTATGATCAAACAGGTTACTCAAAGGGGTTGTGGAGTTGTCATCCTTGAAGAGGTTCAAACTTGTGACAGGACAGAGCCTCTAGCAACTTGCTCTAGGTGACCCTGCCTGACCAAGTGAGTTGGATCAGACATCTCCAGATCTCTCTTTCTGCCTAAAGATTTCTGATTAATTTGTGTAAGTACTAATACATGCAGTTCATTTAGAAGTATAGGCTCATGTGTCATGTCAAGTTCCACACATACCACTTCTACTCTCCTGTGTGAAAGCACAAGAGGAGTTCATGCAGAGCAACAGTCTGTGAGACCCAGTGTAAGGGTCAGTCCGAAGTTTCCCTCGATTTTGCCTCCCGACCGTCGCAAGGAGACCTCGAAGACCCCCACCCAGGCTGACTCCAAACAATGGTTTACTGGCCGGGCCAAGGTGGATGCTCATGACTGTGTGCTGGTGTATTGTGTTCACTGGACCGTGCTGTCGTGGCACCAACCAGAGACTGTGTTGCATCAGCTGAGGACTGCTTGTCCGTACCTGTCTCCTGCAGCACCACACAATCGTCCATAAATCTTCCCACCTTTTGGCCAGAGGCCACTCACTTTGGAGAAGGACTATAAAAGAGCGACCCTCTGGAAAGAACCCTTTGAGATCTCTCCACTGATGAAGACCCCTGAGATCTCCCCACGGACGAGGACTCGTCTATCAGATGACCTGTGAGGACGCCCATCTAGTCTGTTGGTAGCTATTCTCCCATCCCTTCCTTTCCTTCCCCTTTCCCTATCCTATACCTCTCCCCTTTACCGTAACTGAATTGTTGGCATTTGATGAAATGCATTGCTGTTGTTGATTAAACTGATTTTCTGTTGTTGAATAAACTGATTTTGTCCCCTGCATTTTGCCTGTTTGCACCTTTGAGATCAAAAGAACCATCACGACCCCCGCTCTGCATTAATAACGGATCGTGACACCCAGGTAACTACTTATATAGGTTATAAGGTATATTATGAAAATAGACTAAAATAGCTTATCCTTCTGCCTTGGTCTGCCCGTTTGTCTTAGTAATTTTTGACCCAGTTGCTTTCATTGACTGCAAAAATCCCGGTTATTAAGGACAACACAATATTGTTATTTCCTTAGTGCAAGTAGCTCCTTTGGGGAATATGAGCAGCTGCAGTACTGTGTAGGATAAAGGGAGTTTTCTTATATATGCTCTGAGCCCTTTTCACATCACTTGTAATGGTAAATGGCCTAATATTCACAAAACACTTTGTCCTTTGCACAAGCACTTATGAAGTAGATGCTTCTATTTTGCTGCCCTAACAGAGTCCTTTTTGTTTCTTTTGTATACTCTCATAAAGGAAATGAAGTCTAGTTAAAGAAGATATTTTGTGGCAGCTTGTTTTATTTTACTTTCATTTTTTAATGCATCACTATTGTATGGGAAAATGGGATCTATCTTGCCATTTTCATTCCTACTTAATCTTTCCTACACTGGATGTCCAAAGAGCCTCTGGTGATTCCTCAAGGAAGACATTTCTCCAAGCCAGGAGGCCAGTTTGCATTTTGGTGGCTTATCCTGCACCCTGATGGACCAGGTCTTCTCTGTCCTCTTTTCATAAGCCCACATTTTCAAAAATCTTGTATCAGCATATCCCTATTGATCAGAACAAGGGGCTATCTGAATCTCTACCCTATCACTGCCAGTTGCCAACACCCTGAGAGAAAAACGTATTTTACAAATATCTTCCCTCCAGCAACAGATGCTAAAGACTTTTTCTTCAATGCTAGTCACGACTTCAGAGAATTTTGTTGTATCTCATCCCTCTCAATAGTTCTTTTCAATTCTTTGGCCTCATCTGACAATGAAGGAATGTGAATCCCTTTGCCCTGTCTATGCATTTCTCTGCCTGCTTTGGGGAAAAAAAAAATGCTGGGACAAAGTAAGTAATGATGATAATGACTGCACATGTAGTCTGACTGCTGAATGAAAATCTATTGGCTGGTTCACAGAGAGAGAAGGCTGAGGCACAGTGAAAGAGATGCTACACCAGGAGGAAGAGTCCTACAAGGATGAGGCAGTACTATTACAGAAGTGTGGTGTGAGTACAAGGTATTTTCCCTTTCCCACCTTGCTGGAAGCAACTGTTTAAGTCTGGTTTAGGGTGAATTCAGGATGTGCTCAGGGACAGGGAACTAGGAGGATCCAGAGGAAAATAGCCCAAGCTCTCTGGAGGCAGTTAACTGTGGCTGTTGCAGGAACCTCTCAAAACCGGAATAGCAACAGAAGATGAAAAATACAACAAAGTTACAAAAAGCACAGACCAGATTTTGCTAGTATGTTGCCTTCCTTCTAGGAGCCATTTCAAGAAGTTGTGGTGATGCACTGATTTTACAAAGTAAAAAAGAGACTCCTAACTCATTCTTCTGTGTCAAGGGGTTCTGGGTTATAGAAAGAAAATTTAATGTTAAGTTTAAAAGTGGCCATAATCATGTGCAAGCAAAAGCAATCAAAGAAAATTTTCCCTCTCGGTTAGAATTTGGTAAGACACATTTAAAAGTAGTAAGATATGTTCCTTCTTGAAATAATTGGGTCAGAAAGACTAAATAACAAACAAGAAAATTGCTACATTCCTCTGACCCCAAGGTTAGGGGTTCTGTACATCATCAGCTATGATTTAATATAGAGACCTGCAGCCTAGGCATAACAAGTTCAGCAAAGCATAGTCAACTGTAGTCTGAAGTCTACTGTAAAAGAGCATGGCTAAAGTCCTCTGTAGCAAGAGATGAGATCTAATATCTGCTTAAGAGACCTTGAATTTTGAGACGTATCCCTTTGGAGAGAAGACCTACACCTTCAGGCAGAACAGTCTTTTCCCTGTATTTCCCAATTAAAGCAAACCGAGAAAGTCTTATAACACTGCAGTTCTAGGCTATGTGAACGCATATGCCAATTATATTACTTCAGATTTCTAACTGTGAATTAAAGCTGAGATATATAATTTTTAAAGCTGAGATCTGTAATTTAATCTAGTGCATAGTCTTTCACTTTGGAATCAGCACCAATTTAATGCTAGCTCTCTATTGAAAAGTTTTCTCTCCCTCAGAAACTTACATCCCTAAAAAGGGCCTTCTGTTTGTTCTTTCCACCATTGTTATATTTTTCTACTAATATTTATTGATAGTTACATAGCATTCAATTATTTCTCTTGATATGTCCTCAGTAAGGGAATTTAAGTGAACTCAAGTCCAAAAAATCCTTGTTGCACCAGGTACTAATACCTTGCAACTCTGAAATTCTGTAATATTTTGTCAAAAGTACACGTCTTATTATACTAGGTCAGTTAAGAGCTCAGCTGAAGAAGCCTCTACTTTGGAAAGTCAAATGCTGAGTAAAACTACAGCTCATTATGCGCATGTGCTGTAAAACATAAATTACTTGTAATAAAAATATGGTGTTATTTCACATTGCGTGTTAGACAAATAGGCATATCATGGACATTGTGCACTTAATTTTTATGCAAGAGAAAGAAGACACATAGGAATGTGAAACAGAGATGACTTGTCATCCCAACAGTCTCTAATTCCAGCAAAATATTGGCACGTTTAGACAGCCCAGTCACAGAACCCCATCCATATAACAGAAAGTTTATAAGCTTTATAAGCTAGGATGGCTACCAGAAAATGCACAAACTCATATTTTTCGAAGTTAAAAATGGTACCCAGAGTGGGACAGGTTCAACTTGTACACATCTAGGCTGCCTTTCAGGCTGAATGTACAAGATATTCCTTCTGGTTCATAACTTTCATGCTGATTTCCCTGTTCACTCCAGCATTTGCAAATGATTTGTACCTATTGGCAATGCACGTAAGAACTGCTTCTCTGGTGACCACCATACAGAACTGACAGCCACAGGTTCCCAAAGTTTAAGTAGTTTATTATGGCCCAGAATTTAAGTCTTCAGACATCTGTGACACTCTGGGGAGGAAAAAAACCTTTGAGCCATTGGAAATAACGTTGGTTGTTTAACTGTGTGCACCTCTGTGAACATCCTTAACGATGTTTATAAACAACCTTACAATCTCTAAAGTAAGGCATGATTGGAAACAGAACACAGGCATTCCCTGTTTTCATTGTTTGTCAGTTTCATGGGACTCTTGTGAGTAATCAGACCTAGAGGCTGAAAAGTGAGATGTGCAGAAAGACCTTAGTCCTTCATCAGCAAGAAAATACTAAATAAGTAGGAAAATGCTCTTCATCTAGAGGGGAATTTTAGGCTTGTGTTCATTGTCCCTTTGCGTATACCTGAAATACTACTCCTTGCTAATCAGCTCGGAGCCAAGAACTTCTCTCAGTGCTTGTTAGATTGAAGTACTTGGAATTAGATTAGCAGAAACTCTATGAAAAAGAAGGAGAAAAACAAAGGGAGAAAAAGAAAGGAAAGAAAATTAATTCTTCTTCCCAAACATAACAGTCTATTAAAATATGGAACTTATTTACAATATTTTTTCTATTTTAATAAGGCTTTAGCTTGGGTTTGGGACAATGTACTAAAACTAATCTCTGTTTATGTTGGGTGTTGAATTTTTCCCTTTTCTTTCTGTGTAATTTTTCCTGTTGTTATACTAAGAATTTGTTCGTAGCTCAGATAGCTAAAGTAACAGTTTCTCTTGCAGGGGGTGGGGAGAAGGGGGAACACCAGAAAAAGGTGAGGTGGGGCAGGGGCCTGGTCTCTTGCCAAACTCGCTCATCTGGCTCGGAAAAGGAAAGACTTAGACTTAGAAAGTCTAAGATGAAAACAAAGCACTTAGATAATAAGAGTCAAGAAAGAGGGCCCTCACAACCAGCAGGGGAGACATAGGTTGAGATCATCACCAAGTCCCTGTCATACGAAAGTCTCCGTAATCTGTGAAAAGACATCATAAGACAGGGCTGTGAGGTTTTTACAACCTGGTTACTCCGGGTCTGGGACCTTATGGGTACAGGTGTGCAACTGGATGGTACTGAGGCAAGGAATTTGGGATCCTTGACCCAGGACTCAGGTGTGGATCAGGTATCTGTAATGGAGCCAGGCCTCCTTTCCCTCTGGGAGCGGCTTTTAATGAGTGTAAGAAAGAGGCTTGTCCATAGACAGAGGATGCAGGAATACCACCACAGAATGCATTAGAAGACCATTGAGGAAGGGATCCAACAGCTGAGAGAAGTGGCAGTTCTGGAGGTACTCTTCGGGAGAGGCAGACAGCATGACAATGACCAGACAAAGTGAGATGTACAGGGCAGATGTTGTGGAATCTGGCAAACCTAGGGCCAGCTCAATATGCCACTTTTATTGCAACAACTAATGCTGATGTTAGCCAAGAAACAGTGGGCTCTGTTGCTAACAAGCTCAGAAGTTTTGACAGTATGATCAATGGCCCAATACAGGCCCATGTCTCTGCTGTAATTAAGAGCCTCCAAGAGGAGGTGAGGGAAGTGAGGGAGGAGGTGAGGAGGAACAATTCCTATGCAGCACCAGTGTGAGTCACAGACCCCAGAGTTAAAGCCCAACGTCCCCCAGCTAGGGAGAAAGAGTACACCACACGAGCTGACCTGTGGTTCTTTCTGCGTAACATGAGGAGGTGGGATGGGAAACTCACTTCTGTCCTGGCAGCATGGGCACATCAACTCAGGGAGGAAAACACTAACCGAGGGAGTTCTAAAGTGAAAGTAGCCTCAACCTCCCGTAACCAAGGTGCTGGGTATTACAGAAGGGAGGATGATTTGTCAGACCCCCTTGAAAGAACCTCCACTATGTATGCCCACGAAAGAAAATAACCAGGGCTAGAGGGGCCCTGCCTCTAGCTAGGGAGAGGCATGGGAAAACCAGGTATTTTGGATGGTGTGGATCTGATGGCCTGGCACAACAGAACCACAAAAACACAGAGCATTAGTTGATACTGGTTCACAATGTACATTAATACCATCCGGGCATTTTGGGGAAGAACCTGTGTCCATTGCTGGGATGACGGGGGGATCTCAGGAATTGACTTTGCTGGAGGCTGAGGTGAGCCTAACTGGGAAGGAGTGGCAGAAACATCCTATTGTGACTGGCCCAAAGGCTCTGTGTATTCTAAGCACTGACTTCCTCAAGAACGGCTATGACAAAACCCAAAGGGACTCAGGTGGGCTTTTGGAATAGCTGCTGTAGCGGCAGAGGGCATTAAGCAGTTGAACACCTTGCCTGGACTATCAGAAAACCCATCTGCAGTAGGACTCCTGAAGGTGGAAGAGCAACAGGTACCAATTGCCACTCGACAGTGCACTGCCAGCAGTTCTGGACAAATCGAGATGCCATGATCCCCATCCACAAGATGATCCGTGAGCTGGAGAGCCAAGGGGTGGTCAGCAAAACCCACTCACCCTTCAACAGCCCCATTTGGCCTGTATGCAAGTCTGATGGAGAATAGAAATTGACTGTGGACTATCGTGCCTTGGACAAAGTGACTCCACTGCTGAGCGCTGCTGTGCCTGACATGTTGGGACTCCAATATGAGCTGGAGTCCAAGGCAGCAAAGTGGTATGTCACCATTGACATTGCCAACACATTATTCTCCATTCAGCTGGCAGCACAGTGTAGGCCTCAGTTTGCTTTCACATGGAGGGCTGTGCAGTACACCTGGAACTGACTGCCCCAAGGGTAGAAACACAGTCCCACCATCTGCCATGGACTGATCCAGGCTGCACTAGAGAAAGGTGAAGCTCCAGAACATCTACAGTAAATTGATGATATCATTGTGTGGGGGAACATGGCAATGGAAGCATTTGAGAAAGAAGAGATCATCCAGATTCTGGTGGGAGCCGGCTTCGCCATTAAAATGAACAAAGTCAAAGGACCTGCCCAAAAGATCCAGTTTCTGAGAGTAAATGGGGAAGACGGACCATGGCAGATTCCCAGTGAGGTCATCAATAAAATCACTGAAATATCTCCACCAACCAGCAAGAAAAAACTCAAGCTTTCCCAGGTGACATAAGTGTTTGGAGGATGCACATTCCCAAATACAGAGCCAGATTGTGAGCCTTCTCTACCTGGTCACCCACAAAAAGAACGATTTTCGCTGGGGCCCTGAGCAGCAGTGAGCCTTGGCCCAAATCAAGCAGAAGATCACTCATGCAGTATCCCTCGGCCCAGTCAGGACCGGACCAGAAGTGAGAAATGTGCTTTACTCTGCAGCCAAGAACAAGGGTTTGTCCTGGGGCCTTTGGCAGAAGATGCCTGGTAAGACTCAAAGCTGACCTCTGAGATTCTGGAACTAAAGTTACAGAAGGTCCAAAACCAACTATACTCCAAGAGAGAAGGAAATCTTAGCTGCGTATGAAAAAGTTCAAGCCGCCTAAAAAGTGATTGGCAAGGAAGCACAACTCCTCCTTGCACCCCGACTACCAGTGCTAAGGTAGATATTTAAAGGAAAGGTTCCCTCTACCCACAATGCCACTGATGCCATATGGAGCAAGTGGATTGCCCTCATCACACAACACACCTGTACTGGAAACCCGAATCACCCTGGGATTTCAGAGATAAGTACGAACTGGCCGGAAAGTGAAAACTTTAGTCTCACTAATGAAGAAAATCAGGAACAAGTAACCCAGGCGGAAGAAGCCCCACCGTACAACCAACTGCCAGCAGATGAAGCATGCTATGCTCTTTTCACTGCTGGTTCCTGTTGCATTGTAGAAATGAGCTGGAAGTAGAAAGCAGCCATAATGAGCCCCACAAGACAGGTTGCACAAGTTACCAAAAGAGAAGGTAGATCAAGTCAACCTGCTGATCTCAAAGCTGTTCAGCTGGCCCTAAACATTGCTGAAAGAGAAAACAAGCCAAAGCTCTACCTTTACACTGACTCATGAATAGTAGCCAATACTATGTAGGGTTGGCTGAAAAGGTGGAAAAAGGCTAACTGGCAACATAGGAAAAAAACAATCTGGGCTGCTAATGAGTGGAAAGACATTGCCACCCAAGTAGAAAAGCTACCTGTAAAAGTGTGTCATGAAAACACCCATATTCCCAAAAGTTGGGCTAATGAGAAACACCAACACAACGAGCAAGTAGATCAGGCAGCAAAAATAAAAGTGTCAAGGATAGAGTTAAATTGGCAACACAAAGGAAAGTTGTTTCTGGCTCAATTGGCCCATGATGCCTCAGGTCATCAGGCCAGAGACGCCACCTATAAGTGGGCACGAGACCGAAAGGTGGATCTAACTATGGGCAGTAT
Source organism: Sturnus vulgaris (assembly GCF_052056855.1). NCBI lineage: Eukaryota > Metazoa > Chordata > Aves > Passeriformes > Sturnidae > Sturnus > Sturnus vulgaris. The sequence continues at coordinate 45,233,346 of NC_142247.1, forward strand.
TTCTCAAGTTATCCATGACTGTGAGACATGCGCTGCCATCAAGCAAGCCAAGTGGGTCAAGTTCGCCTGGTATGGGGGGTGGTGGTCCAAATATAAGTATGGGAAAGCCTGGCAAATTGACTATATCACACTGCCTCAAACCTGCCAAGGCAAGCTCTATGTACTAACCATGGTGGAAGCCACCACTAGATAGTTGGAAACCTACCCTGTGCCTCATGCCACTACTTGGAACACCATCTTGGGCCTTAAAAAACAAGTTCTTTAGAGGCATGGGTACCCCTGAGAAAATTAAGTCAGACAATGAGATTCATTTCAAGAACAGCCTTGTAAACACCTGGGCTAGAGAACACGGCATTGAGTGGGTGTACCATATCCCCTACCATGCACCAGCTGCAGGGAAAGTTGAACGGTGCAATGGCCTGCTTAAAATTACCTTGAAGGCACTGGGTGGGGGGACTTTCAAGAACTGGGAGATTAATCTACCAAAGGCCACATGGTTAGTGAACACCCGAGGTTCCACTAACCGAGCAGGCCCTGCCCAATCTAAGTCCTTGAGAACACTAGAGGTAAATAAGGTTTCAATGGTACACATAAGAAGTGTGCTAGGGAAAATTGTTTGGGTGAATTCTGCCTCCAGCAAAGGCAATCCCATCCATGGAGTTGTTTTCACTGAGGAACCAGGTTGCACCTGGTGGGTGATGCAAAAGGATAGAGAAACCCGACGCATGCCCCAAAAAACCTTGGTTTAAAGTAAACTACCTATAGTACTGTGCCTGTATTTGTAACTGCAGATCTGTATATAATTTAAAGGTTTTAATTTGATGTAGCATATTCGTATGGGAAAAATTCAAGAGTGGATAATGTTGGAGGTTGAGTTTTTCCCTTTTCTTTCTGTGGAGTTTTTCCTTTTGTACTAAGAATTTGTGGCTACACCCTAGCTCAGATAGTTAAAGTAACAGTTTCTCCCGCAGGGGTTTTGGAGAGGGGGAACACCGGAATAAGAGAACTGGGGGCAGCTGCTCTCTCGTCACTCTTGCTCTTCTGGCTCGGAAAAGAACTGTCGCTAGAAACTCCGCTCTACCATTCCGATGCGGGGGGAGCTGCCTTCCTTGGTTGTGAGATCCCACAACCTCCCTGCTCGGATGCTCTCTCCTGCATTTCCTGCCGACTTCAGACATCTTTTTGGAGCGTCGGGACCGACAGTGCCCTCAGCCTTTCCCATCTGGGGGACAGCCGCCATCACCACAGCGCCCCTCCAGCCACGTGCAACCACCGCATCTCTTCCCTGCTCACCGGGAGCTGGCCTGTGCTGTCTGCCACCTGAAATGGTAACTGCAACTACAGGAGAAAGGTGTCCACAACCGAGAGAACTGTTTACTGAGTTTTCTGCTCTGTTGTTGTTAATCTCGTAGTTACTGTTGTTGTGTTTTGTTTGCCTTGTTACATATCTATCTATCTATCTATCTATCTATCTATCTATCTATCTATATCTATCAGTAAAGAACAGTTATTCCTATCCCCCATGTCTTTACCTGAGAGTCCTTTAATTTCAAAATTATAGTAAAGTGAAAGAAGAGGGGTTTATACTCTCCCTTTCGAGGAGAGGCTCCTGTCTCTTTTAGCAAACACCTGTCTTTCAAACCAAAACAGTTTAACACAGAATGTGTTCTGCAGTGGCACAGTAGGATGGCTCCAGATGACATGTATCACATCTGTTAGAGATGCTGTTTTGTCCTATAAGAAGACTGAAGGCATTCAGTCAGACTTCTCATCAGTCTGATTAAAAAACTCCAGGCTGAAAATTAATCACAAAAAATGTAATCATGCCTTATAAAATATAAACACTTCCCTCTTCAAATCAAGTATTTTTTAACAGCTAATATATAACCTGTCTCTCCTCTTCTGCTTTAGCTTTGGCTCTAGTAATTTTTTTCAGGAAAATAGTGAGAAACCAACACAGTTTGGGGGGAAATGAAGAGTATACAAACTCATATATGAAACATTTTCAAGAATAACTTTAATAAGAATGTTTTAAAAAGGCAATCATGTAAGTCTTCATCTGAAAGAAATATAGACAAGTATTAAGTACTTTTGCCTCTGTTAGTCCAAAAAGAGACATTTGCAAGAAGGAAATTTTGGCTGCCTGTTTTGCCACTCAGTCACAGTATCAGAATTTCAAATTCTGATGAGTAGAACATTAATATATTAAAAAAATATTGTATTTCACACATAAAATACAACAAAATCCATATGATCACAGTCTGTTCTCATCACATAGCCCTAATACCTAGCATAGGATCTTTCATGCACAAGATAGAAGTAAAAGCTGCTCTTTGAGGGGAAAAAAGAAGAATAGTTATAGTCTATTGAGTGGCATAACTAAACAGGAACTCCATCATATGTGATAAATAACACTCAGGTAAAAGAACACTGTGGTGTTCAGAATTTTTATCAGACAAGAACCCTTGAGAAACAGACCAGGGCATAAAACTGTCTAGATATTATAACTAGTATGACGTTTCTAATAAAATGAAATTCTACCTGAAGTCCCAGAAGATAAAAATAACAACAGTAGTTGTGGACATTACTTTTATGTCTACAGAGCACAATGTTGAAAAAATCTTGTCATGCTTTGACTGAGAATGCTGGAATAAACCAGGCCAAAGATGGTAGATCTGCTTTTCTCATCTGTATCTTTTAAGTTTAGAGAAGTGATGAAACTGTATTTGATTTGCCAAAAAAAAGGGCAGCGTCACCCTCCCCAACCTTCTAAGATCTTCAAGGATCTCCCACTTTCAGTAGCAAGAGCAGTCTTAGATTGTTAGGTCAGTTGTAGAACTGCGTTCTCAAAACAGCCTCCTTAAATGTTTTCTCTTTGGACAAATCCAGTAACTTGACAAACTGCATCTAAATCACTGAGATAACAGGAATTATCAAACCCTGCTGCACCAGAAGTATCTGAATGGGACAAATACCTATGGAATGCTGCTTTCCTGTAAAATGTATGACAAATGCAGTTTTAAAACAGATGCCATTGCAGAAAAATATTACAGTATTAAAAGTTCACACAACCATTGGAGCACTGATCACCTCCTTGAATCATCTGGGAAGTATTGAACCTGAGTGAAGGGAGATGGGAGCATTCTCATAAAGCTGCTGGTATTTGAACTGGGGCATGACATTTTACTAAGATATTTCTGAGTTCAGTATTGTAATACAGAGTAGAAACTTTCATTTTGAAGGCTATATACACACTCCTTTCTTCTGATGTTCACCACAGTTGACCATCTCTTCACTTGCTTCCCAATTACCTGCCTCAACCATTGGGACACCAAACATTAGCCAAATACCTTCTCAGAGGTCACCTTTCTCAAACAGTGCCTCCTGCATTCCCAACTACATCTAGGAGCGATGGGCTACTCGGATTCTATGGTAAGCATCTTTCTTGCAAGTTTTGCTTGAGTGGTTAAGACTCTACTGACTGTACTGCTTCAGTGAAATTGGGGACCTCTGTGCAGAGGTCTGCAAACTTTGCAAGGTTGTAGCAAGTGCCCTGAGGGCATGACCAAGAGTAGTAGGGCGTTCTGTGGCTGCCAAGACATGAGCATGCAACAAAAACCAGACACTCCGTGGGCCTCTGAGAAATGCCTCTGTCCATTGACAATACTAAGGGACAGAAGGAAAATGAGAATGGAGTCCACTGGGGGAACCCACTCTCAGGTGGGCTCCTTAGAGTCAGACTCTCTGAATGGGAAAAAAAACACCCTAAGAAGCTATCCAGGATCACAAAACCAAATAGGGTGCCATCATGCAAGGGAAGAGCAGCAGTTTTATAGCAGGACCTGCAAGAAGGCAAGTGCAGACACAGACAAAGGATCAGGCATGTTTTACTCTGAAAAGAGTTTCCATCCAGCAAATTGAATTCAGATAGAACCCACGTCTTTCACCTCAGCTACTCCTGTGTCCAGCCTCAAGTACACAGCAAGAGTTACAATGCTGAATTACTTCTGTCATCTTCTTTGTTCAGCAAACTCTCAACAGATCTTTGGCAGATGGCAGACAAGCAGAACATTGAAATCGGAAATGCTGATGGATGCTCCAAGGAAGTGACATGGACTATTTACCTGGTCCTCCTCATCCTTTCCCCCAAGGCCTACAAGAAGCATCACACCAGTGACCATCCTGTTAACCCATACATTGGGAAGATCTGGTCCCATGGCCTTTTTGCCTCCTGGTCGTGCTGCACTGTGCTAGATACCTGAGGCATCCCAGGCCTCCCTTCACCTGCTTCAGGACCTCCTCAATATTTCCTGAGGCATCTTTCTATCCTCAGCCCAGACAAAACCAGCTAGTCACCTTGAAACATAAAAAGTGTAATTTAAAGGTTTTATTAGAAGCAATAAAAAATTATGATATTTATCTTACCAAGAAGCTACCAGAGAAGCAAATACAGTTGAGTTATGACAGGCTACAGTTTGTTTAAATGTAATACAGTATAAACATAAAATTTCAGCCATTATATAAGAGAAAGTTAATCAGATCATTAAAATTTATCTAGATATTGTCAGTTGTTAGACCATGGAGACATTAATCAATCTTTTTAGCGGAAACACAGAAAATACTAATATTTAATCAGACTTCTGTATTAAACTACAAATCATGTAAAAAGCCAAAATCTTAATTTGGTAGGTAAACCCTGCCTCCCATCTCTATGGGATTGTATGTTACAGATTCCTGAAAGGTTTTTTAAAAATCTATCACACATGGCAGATGAGATTGTTACAGTTCCACACTGAATATAGGCACAGGCATCATCTGATCTGCATAACACTGATGGTCTTCAGCCTGTCACCATGTTCTTAATATAAGAAAGCATAAGCATATCCCTGAATATTCATGCCAAAAATACTTTCTTTCCATTCTTCATTACAACAGATTTAGATTGCTGTTATCCTTATTATTAAAGAATGAAATAAAATAGCAACATTAATATGGTTTATACTGTTTATTATAATTTTGGGAGGTTTTTTTGGTTCTTGTTTACACATGCTCACTACCGAGATTCACTAGTATTTCCAGACTTTGGGAAGGAAAAACAGGAGATTTGGGTGATGAGAGAGAGAAGGGCCAAGGGAAGAGCTCAGAGAAGAAGTGGTAGTATTGAGATATCATACATGTATGGGCAAAACACGTAGATGCACATCACACATCTCTCCCCCTTCTCACCAAGAAATTCGGCATTTGCACAATTCTTATTTAGAAGCAACTAATCCCAAAACACTGGTGATTAGCAAGGAGACACCCATGCAAGTACAAACTGTGTTCCTCTGACAGAGCAATGCAAAACAGTGTCCAGCCAACCAGGCAAACATGGAGACAAGGGGAAGCTAAAGAAGGGCCAGATGGGCACCCAGGGCACATGATCCCCTGAGCATGGCACTGCCAAGAGGCAGTGTAGGGCTGGGGGAGAATACAATAGGGAGAGGAAGAGCAGAATGCTGACTCAGGGGGACAGCAATAAGTCCAGTGAGAAATTGCCAAATTCAAACATGAGAGCTATCTTTAACAGGCTTCTAGGACCTCTCTGAAAACTCTCTTGACTGAGCTTTTAGATAACATCTGCTGTGGACCAATCCTACCTAAAAATCTCTTAGAAGAAATAGTTTTCTTTACTTTTTCATTACATTAGACTTGTAGTTCAAAAGCCCATTCTTCCTATGGTCAATGGACATGTTTCGTAAGTAATTTTTTTATGATCTGGACCAGTAATTCCAGAAATATTCGACTGAAGAAGCTACAATCATAATTTTTAACATAGAAGTGCTGTCTGCAAAAGGCCTCTGGACTGTGAAGGTTATACGAAGCAGTCTTGCCAGTATAATTTAACCATTTGCAGCTAAGTGCTGGACCATACACAACAGGGCTGAGGTTTTTTTCATTCCTTTGCAATAATAAATAATGAAGTGATTGACCAAACATTTTTTGTTGAAAAAATACATAGCATATTACAGAAGATCTGAAATATAAATGTATGAATAAGAAATCTTTGAATGATTTGCTATTTGCCTTTACTGTTTGTGAAGTACAGCAATTCTTTGCTAGTAAAATTACCATAAAGTATTTCCCTACACTTTTAATCTTAATATTGCAGCAACTGCTGTGTTCCCTAGATCAAGATTCATTTGTTGCTATGGTAATAAAAGCTTTAGTTTTCAAGTTTTTATGAAACAGTGGCTATTATTTTTTTTGGTGACAGGAATGGGCTCATTAATCACAGTAGCTTCAGAAAAGCTCCTGCACTGTAGTTCTCCATATAGAAGTTTTGCACCCACTGTGAATGATCTCTTGTATATATGACGATATCAGCTCTCTTGTTCACATGCAAAACTTCCCCATGGAGGGACCTGTAATAATAGAGACTAACATCAACACAAAGTCCTTGGACCTGACAACATTCACGCCATCCGCTGGTCAGCTCACTGCCGGCAGCCCCTTGGCCCTATGATCTCTATCACAAGGGTGTCCCAATCCTGGCAGAGGGTATTTGTTTTGGGAGATTGGCTACAGCTTCCTACAGAGACCATCTACCAGGCTGCCCTGCAGGACAGACAGCAAAGTACAGCAGAATGAAATTGCTTCTCATTGTCCACAATCAGGGTCTGTAGCCAGTCATAGCTTTGTGAAGAGAAATGTTAGGCCAGAAAAGTACCAGAGCAGGAGCCTACCAGCTGACACGGACAACCAAAATGCTACTAGATATCTGTTTCACAGTACTGTCAAGTGAAGACTCTAGGAAAAACAGAAAGCAAACAGCACAAAGGGTCATGTTGAATCACTTTCCTTACTCTTAAAAACAGAGATGGTGCTCAACATAATTAAACAAACACAATTTTTCCATCATCAAAAATCAGTTCAGGTAGCACAAAATTGTGAAGGTAATAAATATACATATGGAGTGAAGGACAGTAAAGTAATTTAACATATGATGTTTCAGTTCACATACAACTAATTTAAAATTGTTTTTAACTTTGCATATTAAATTTTATGTTTTGTTTCAGTAGAGTACTACAGCAAAGTAATTTCTATAGAGATGAAACCCAGTGCTACTGGAAATATGGATTTAGTAGCTTTCTGTATATAATTGCAGGAGGCTTGACACTTTGATGCAAAACTAATTTATAAACAAATGTTGATGCACATATTGTGAGTGAAAAACATTATTAATGATGGAGAAACCTTACAGTGTCAGACTCACTTTTGCAAGCAGAAAGTTAAACAAAGTAGGGAAATAAATTGGTGCTACCTTGGTGTACAACCAAGGCATAGCAATATCTCTTGCTTCTTTTACACTGCCTGGATGTTTCATAATGATAGTCAAAATTATAAAATGCTTTGAAGGAATTGTGATCCTCCATTTTTAAGACATTAACTTTTGAAACATGTTGCTTTAGATGTATGCTTTCTTATATTATCCTGATATCCTGAGAGGGCACAATTCATCTGTGAAAGCAAAATTTGAACAACCCTTTTAAGAATGCATTTGAAGGCAACCACTATTAATTCCTGTATAGTGGCCAAAACATAGCCTATACATCTTGAGCAGAAACTGACTTAAATTCCAGTAAATCCTATTTTAGGTAGAAAACCATTAACATTATTAAATCAGTAGGCCATTAGAGAAACTGTAGGAGCACAGTGACTGTAGCGACATTATTCCTTAGTTGGTCCCCAAACCCAGTCATGATGTCTCTATTCCCTGGTCTCCCATATTGCTTAATGGGGTGCCATGAAAGTCCAGGAATGGATTTTTAAGTAGGAGAAGTTTTCCTGTTCAGCTGTGAGATAAAAAATGGCATTTACTGCAGCAATTTGCTTAGGGAAGCAGGATGGGTCCCTGGAAAGTCTATGTCAGTGTCTCTCCTTGATTTGCCAGCTCTACTCTCTTTAGCTTGGGAAGAGGACTCCTCAAGGAATACAATCTAGAAGCAGACAACTGACCTTGCTAAGGAGTCCAGGGCTGTAGCTAGATCTCTGCAGAATGAAGTGAAATGCAGTCTGACTGGCACGTGGAGCTGGTGAGCTTCGGAGCTGAGCCAGGGCCCTGCTCCTCAGGGGAGTAAGTGTACCAAGCATTCTATCAGTTAAACTGAAATAAAATACTCTTTTCTTGCAAGACCTTTTCACAAAATCTCAAGCAGGAGCAGATGAGAGGAGAATAAGGTCATAGGGAGAGAGTAGTTCTTGACATATGAAGTGTAGTTATGGGTGTTTTGACAAGCAAAATCTTCCTATTTGATACTTGAGAACAAGCCAGATCACCAGTTACAGAGTTAGTTTATTAGAAAGAAGCATACTGTGACACCTACTTGCCTAATCTTGGGGAAAATCTCTGCTCATACCCCAAACCTAGCAGTTGATTTCAACAAAAAGCTTGTAGCTAAGACATATGAACTGGCATTTTTAAGAATCTGGGGGTCTTGCTCCTGCGTCTTTGTTCTCACAATTTCTCAGAAAGAAATTGTTGCTTTTCCCAAAGAAGAAAAGAAGAAAGAAAAGAAAAGAAAAGAAAAGAAAAGAAAAGAAAAGAAAAGAAAAGAAAAGAAAAGAAAAGAAAAGAAAAGAAAAGAAAAGAAAAGAAAAGAAAAGAAAAGAAAAGAAAAGAAAAGAAAAGAAAAGAAAAGAAAAGAAAAGAAAAGAAAAGAAAAGAAAAGAAAAGAAAAGAAAAGAAAAGAAAGGAAAGGAAAGGAAAGAAATGAAAAGAAAAGAAAAGAAAAGAAAAGAAAAGAAAAGAAAAGAAAAGAAAAGAAAAGAAAAGAAAAGAAAAGAAAAGAAAAGAAAAGAAAAGATCCTACCTTCTAAGCAGCAGGACAGTTCTTTACCAGCTATATTATCTCCCAGTTTTTATTTCCATCTGCACAAGCACTAGGCATTCCCAGCTGATCTCAGCTGTTATTTTCTCTGCAAACACATTCCAATTTGCTTTCTCTCTCTGTGTCCACCAAAATGGAAATGGAATTCTCTCCTGAAAGCTCCTGCTTTCTCTACTTCCTATCTGAAGCTCTTTATATGGCTTCTCAGACCTAACTCCGGGAGAACTCTCCTCCACAAGGAAATCTTTCACCATAAGTGAAACATCACTGGTCAGGAACCTTTTACTTCTAATTGTTCACTAAAGTCATTATAATTGTCCAAGATGGGAGGATTTAGGGTCTGACAAAGAAAATCTCTCAGATAGAGCATTGTGCATTGAGCTGGATGTGTTAGAATGACAGCATTCTGTTGCACTGCATATTTTACAGCTGTGGCAGCATATTCATTGAGTATTTTAAAATGCAAAGCTTGTGCAATTATGTTTTTAAGTTCCCTCTCTTCTGTCTTGCTCCAATGTCTCTGGTCAGTATGCTTCTGGTCTGGTATGTCATGGTCACCATACCCCATGTCTGTGATGCTTTGCCAAGGGAGGCAAAGGTAGGACAGAGATGCTGTTTGAAAAAAGACAAGAAATTCTTATGGCAAAGTCGGCACAAGTTAAATAATCCCAAGAGATATTTCAGTTGGCTCTTTCAGAGGAGCAAGGGCTCTTCTGAATCTCTGGAAAACATTTCTACAACAGTCCTTGGGCAAACATCCTGTTATTGTCCTACCATTTAATCAATGAGAGGCTCTGCTAGCCATATGAGCCTTTTCATTCACTGCTTTTTTTCCCTGAGTCACCTACTCATTGCCCTAATGTGAAAGCACACTGTACACTCCCTGAGCTATCCTTCTTTGCTTTTTGCTTTTATGGAAAAGCTGTTTCACTGTCTTAATACAAGTCTGCAATTCCCCACACAAGACAGCAGCTTCCCAAATGGGAAAAAATAGGGTATGCCAGGTCAAGCATCTTTCTGCAATTGTACTGCATCTAATAGGAACTTTCAGTCCCCATTCCACAGCAATTGTACCCTGGTGTCAGCATCACACAGAGCCGAAGGGGGACTGCTTTAGAAGTCTGGATGTTCCAAGTCAGATAGTACCTAAAGCTACTCCTGAGGCCATACCTTGTCACCCTACAACACAAAATAGATGCAATGTATGGTCATTCATAAGCTCTACAGACAGGTAAGAATATGCAATGTTCCCTTGGGATTTTTAAGGTAAATCCAAAACACCTCACCATATGACTATATGTTGGGTTAAAATTAATAATTCAAATATTAACGCATGTGACTTGCAGTATGGGCTTAACCATCCAAGCTAGTATCAGTACACTATCAGAAACTTGTTTATATTATCATAAAATCACCTCTGAAATGAGTCCAGGCCTTGTGATTATGATGAAGGTTAGTTTATTTAGCTATTCTAGTCCTGTGACGTGATACATTTTCCAGAGATTCGTGCTAAGAATTCTTTCTTCTTTTTTCCATACAAAGTCAAACTCACTTTCCCATCTTTGTCTTTAGATCTTACCCAGCTCCCCAGTGCTCTGTACATCAAATTTAGAACTCCTGCTTTGAAGGCTTGCAGCATCTGTCTGTGGCAGTGAATTTACCTTCTTTTACAAACCATTTTTTCTATACTGTTCTCTTCACCTCCCACTCAGAAGACATGCAATTCCTTTCACACTGTTTTGTACTGCTGGAATCTATCTAATCTATCTCTAAATCTATCCTAGCTGCGAGTGTCTAGACCTGTTCCTTATCTTTCTCTTTTTTTTTTGAATTAGGTGATTAGGCTGTTTTCAATTCAATCAAAAGCTTGTAAAGACTTTGGTGTGTATCACCCTCTTCTCATGTTCTGCATGAACATCTTCTGCATGTTCTACATCTTGTCACAAATCAAACTGAAATCTTTTTGGTATAAAATCGCCTTTTACACAGTAAAGAGGCCCTTACAGCTGCTCCAAAACTCTTACCTTGACAATAAGGTATACAGTGCAACCAGCTGTGATTTCTTTAATTCCTGAAAAGGTAGTTAAAGCCTTATCTTGCTATACTTTGGCTGAAGTGGAAATAAAAAAAGGCTGTATGTAGCCTATTAAAAAATAACACTGATAAAGCTAAAGATGAGACATAGGAAAGTCAGGTAAGCAAAGCTGGAACCATTAATAAGGCACTGTCAGTTTCCAACTTCTTAATTAGAAACTGAAGACTCTTCTTTCAGATACTCAGTTAAAAATGATACAGACATTCCTATTCTGTTTTTCCATAGAACTACAGTCTGAGTATCTCATAACAGTGTATACATGGGATACACAAATAAGTATATGCAATATGCATATTATTGCCTATAATATAATGCATATAAATAATGTGTATGCACATAAATAATATACAATTAATTACAGCTGAAACTGAAAATTATCCACTATGCATTTTGTCAAGATCTAGAGGCCTCTGAATCCTGGAAAATTCTCTTTCTTTGTCTGGGATATTCTGTCCAAGGGTGAGCATAAACAGGAACTCCTAGATTGCTTTGAAATTCTATCTCCATATATGGGATATCAATCATTTTTGCAGGATCCAGAACAGGATGCACTGTTCCACACCAGCTCCCAAACCAGCCAAATCAGGCTCAATGGATCATGTGCCAAGCAGGTCCCCTGTGGGATCTGGTGAACAGGCTCTGCTGGATGTTCAGCCATCCCAAAAGCATGGAACACTCGAGATTCCCTGCAGAGCTGGGAGCCAGGTTTGCAGTCCAGAAGGACTCTGGGGCGAAAAAGAAGAAAAGATGGCTCAGATTGCACTTTTGAAAAAAGTAATAAATATGATCTGTCTTGGTGCAGATTATAGAATCAGAGACTATTTTGGATTTAAAGGGGCCTTGAAGACCATCTAGTGCCATGGGCAGAGACGACACTCACTAGATTAGGTTGGTAAGGGCCCCATCCAACCTGCCTGTAAAGACTTCCCGAAATGGGGTATCCGTTTCTGGCCTTTCTTGCTTGATTTCTTACACTTCAGCTCTTGTGTTCTAAGAAAAGTGGCCTGAAGTAGTACCCCTTCCAGAGCTCTCTGCCAGAGAGCCAATGCTTCTTTAAAGCTCTGATTGCTAAGAAAGGAGGAGTGGAGTATCATGTCTCTATTTTTTTATGTCCCAAAGAAACCCATGGGCCAATTATGGCAAGCTTGGCAGGGGAGTGGAGATCTCAAAGATACTTACCCACCTCTTAGTCTCCTGAAAATAAGTAGCTAGGGCATTTAAAGCATCATGCATGCTAAATAGCTGAGACTTCATGAGAAGCAATCCTTCCAGGAGGGAATCACTATGTCTGAACACATTCAGGGGAATAGTATTGTGGACTTATTTGCTAAACACGTTAGAGAATCTGAATGCAATACATCTATCAGCAGGAAAGCTGGTGTGGCTGCTCAACCAACCAGCTGTATGCCAAACATATCTGATCTCTTCAGATATGTTCAGAGCCTAGTCTCTTCAGACACATTGCTTGTCAGTGATGAACTCAATAAACAAAGAAAGATCCAGGACAGGCTAGTCTGTTGAGTGGAGCTAGTCTAGGTCTATCCATGACCCCTTGCATTTCAAGAAAATCTTAGGGATGCTGTAAACAAGTATAATTTATAAGCCACCCCTTAACCTCCAGTAAAGTAACCACATTATGCTTGTCCCCAGGAGCCAAGTCCAGGATCTGTATTTCTTCCTACACCATTTGGAGGCTAGGACATGCTAAGTTAAGTGTTGTAGCAACCTTCTGATAGCAAGTGTCTTTGGTATTAGCTCTGTACCTAGCACTTCTCCACTGAGCACCAATATTTTCATGGCCACATTTACATTTGGATGATGAATCTTCATACCAAAGAATGCTTCAATGTTACATTGTCTTGGTCATAATAGTCAAGTCTGGGATTTTGCTTAGTTTCACATAGCTCTTCAGAAACTCCAAAGACAGCCCAAAAGGAATCAGATTTGTGCAAACCAAGATATCTGAGGGAAAGAGCACAGAATGATGTGTATTTCTCTCCTCACACTAAATATGAACCTGATAAAAATGCACATAACTCAGGTGGATATAAACAGAATTATTACATTTTTCTATTTTTTATTGCTCCTTATAATTAATTCTTTGTTTCCCCATTACATTATGTAAGAATACATAAGCATGTCCTCTTTGAAAGACCTATATTTAACTTGTTCTTTTGGGTAAATAATTCAGGTGACCAGAGTTATGTCTCAAAGCAAGGGTTTTGAAAAGTGAAGCTATTATGAATATTCAGAAAGATTTCCTCAAGTTAACTCAGGCAGGCACTGCAAAAAAGGAAAAAAAAACGATAAGGAAAGGTGAAACACAATAAGGAAGAGCAAAACCTTCCTTTACACTCAATAACTGGGGACCAAATAGCAATATCAGTATCTGCAATAGACCAAAATTTGCCTTGTATATTGAATATCTCTTGTTTTAAAAGTGCTAAAGGCCATCTTATTTAAGAATTTAAGTACCAACACATTAACAGATGCCAATATTCAGCAACACACAACCCTCCTTGCTGACTAGTAGCATTGAATTCTATCCAGAGAGCAGAAAACCTGATAAAACATAGTGCAGTGAATCAGTCAACATATATTTATTTCTATGAACATTAAAGGATTAAGGGACCCTGACAGAGAGAAAAAGGATTTTAAAATGAAAGTAGTAATAAATAAGGGCAAAGATAAATCTAGCACTATCCCATTACATTAAACCAATTTGCAGACCAGTGAAGAAAAATAGCCAGATGACACATGCACGACCCTTACATTCATTCTGAGGCCTGTAAAAAAGGGAAAATTTTTCTTTCTTTTGTCATTTGCCCTTTCCTGTAAAAGATGAGCTGCTAGATCTGATAGCAGATATATTTGTATCAGAAGTACCCTGAAGAGAATATTAAAAATAAACTCCATGTGCACCAACAGACAAGGACAAACATTTTAACATTTTTGGGCAGCCAAAGCAAATGTTGGAAAAATAAATAGAAAAGGAAGATAATTTGAATGAAGCATGAAGGTGAACTTCAATAGCCATCACATTTTAAACACACTGAGTGTATTTGCTAGCCTACATGACTCATACTAGGATCAATATACCCCATTTCTACAGCACCTTAGAAAATCAATTAAGCGCAACCTCAAAGACTCAAGAGAGGGTCTAAATGATCATTACTATATCCAGAATTATTCACCTTGGCATTAACTTACACATAACAACTTCTTCGGTTACATGGGGTATTTATAGACATCTAAAAGTCCAGGAGAAAATAATAAAGACAAAGAGATAAGAAAAAGTAAGGTAATAATGCAAAGTATTATTACTAATTTTTTCAACTTGGTAAATGAAACAGAAATAAGATTCCTTCAGTTTTGCAATTCAGCATCAAAGTACACATATTCTTAAACTTCATGAGAAAATAGTGGAAGATGAGGAAAATGGAATCACCCATGAAATTATGACAACATAAAGAAGGCAGATAAGAGGTTAGAGAACACAAAATCCAAACTAGAGAAAATCTCAAAGGATGATGAGCCAATAAGGATGAGAGAGAGCTGATAACTGGGGCAGATGAGGTAGGGAAAGCAGTTGAAAATATTTATAAAACCCTGTGTATTGTAGAGTAATGTTCAAGTTAATAATAGGATAGCAAAAAAAATAACTACCTCAAAGACCTACCTTTATTTAGAAACAGAATATAGATAAATTCACATTATTAGTACTGCAAAAGAGAAAAGTGAGGCTTTTATAAGGTTTTAAATCCATTTATGTATTTAACTAAATCAAACAATGAGGCGTAACTCAGGTCTTCGTCATAACCACTTGGATGATTCAGATGCCTAAAGAGGAGGGAAACTGGACCAGCTGGTCTCCACAGGAACTAATTTTATAAATAAATATTGACAGAGAGATTCTTGCCAATATGTTTGACAAATAAAAACAAGTGACTCTATTAGCGTTATGTGCAGCTGGATAAGAATTTGTAGTTTGCAGACTTTCTGTGGAGTACACTAAGAAGACCTTTCTGCAACACACAGTTTTCAGAGGGAAAAGAGTCTTTTGGGTTATTTTAGGCTCTGTATGCATGTCTGCAAATCCTGCACTGAGAAGTGGATGATAAGCTGCTTTTTATTCAAAAGCATATTGGTATACATATATGTGTAGTAAACACAAATACATTCTTTACTAAAACAGAGAAGAAATCTCTTGATTGAGCAGGATAGGAAGTGTCGTTTGTGGATTGCAGAAAAAAACATACCTGAGGGTTTTAATTTCTGCTTTGCTTAAGCCTTGCAAAAATTCTATTTTAAAGAGTGAAATTATCTGAAGTAGATTTAAGTTAATAAAAAGTACTTGGAAGAATACTCTCTGTTCCCATTCAGGGCACATATCTGAACCCCGACAACTCTTATTGAAGCAAAATCTTAAATCATACCACATGAGGAACAAATGTTGGATCAACCAAGGTCACAGTTTTAGGCAAATAGTTGCTAGGTTTTATACAACATCCCTGTTCTTGCTAGCAATAACATCTGTGTTTGATCTTAGTTCTGACTCAATTCCCATTTACTGCAGGTTTCCTAGTCACTCACACTGCCACAGTAGTAGGTCACCCAAATTTGCCTGCAAACCAGGCAGTCTCCAAACCCAAAATTTGTTGTCTGAAAATAAATCACATTGTGTTTCACTCCTGCCACCTGAGACTGCCCTCCAGCAACATCCCAGGAAGTCCTCTGTCCTGTTGAATTCCTAGCTGTTAGCCAGCGTACAGTTAGCATGACAGGACTTCTCAGAAGAGAAGCAAGAACTGTAACCAGTTAAATTTTGAAATCGACATGATTTACCAATCAAAATATTTGTGCCATGGAACACCAGTAAACCATTATTTTAAAAGTCATGTTAGGTAGTAATCCAAAGAATGTGAAACTCTTCTATGTCTCCAGATAATTAATGTGGCTGATATTTTGAGAATGAATAATAAGATGTTTTGGAAAAAAGTTATTCCATCAATAAATAAGGATGTTCTTTCCTAACTTTCCCATGCATGAGAAAGAGGCATAGACACTATTAATTTGCTTTACTATTCCTGACTACCCGATACCCTTACCAGCAAAATAACAAAAGTATAATCTGTTGACTTAATGAATTGTTAGTGAAAATTAAGAGTTTATTTTATTTTTGTAATAATTTACTCTGTGACACAGATATTCATTAATATCTTCTTCTGACAAGTGGGTTACAAGCACAATAATTGATTTCATGATCTGACCTTTCACTGTGAATATTCCAGTCATGACAATTTTAGTCAGAGCTAACAAGTACTTTCGACAAATTCAGTGCACCCACATACAACGTACTAAATCCTGTTAAAATGACATTTGACATTATCAAAATGTGCTTTCCTTTCAACAGTTGTGCAGACCAGGTTCTTTGAGAGCAGAGCTCTGTCACTGCACATCTCTCATTCAAACATCTGTCTACATGAGCCTGGAGGCTCTCTGCTCTGCATACAGGGCACAAAAATCCCCATCCAGCTGAAGGAAAAGTTGTGTCTACTCATTTAGAACAGAGAAACACGATCTGGTACAATAGGATCACCTCACTGAGATGCCAGAGCTGTGTCCAGATTAAATACTTGGCTGTGGAAGCAGCACCCTGGTGGTCACAGGAGTGAGACAGCCGAGAAGTGTGACTTAAATGCAGCACTGCACAAACTCAGGTGAGCAAAAGCCTCTTGCATGGTGGGCATGCACCGTGCAGTGCTGTGATTCACCAGAGGCCATGCTGGAAATGGGGCATGGAGAGCAAAGCTGAAGCAGGTAACTGTTGAAAAACTAAACCCAGCAGCCTGTACTTTCCGATTCAAAGAAGAATCCCAGATTTAATATGTCACAAACATTTTATCAAGAAAGTTGGCAGGTAGTGCAGGATTTTATAAATAATGTATTATTATCTTTCTTGGGTTAGGCTGTCCAAAGTTGCTCTGTGGGCCTTTAATTCAGTGGGAGAACTCAGAAAAAGCAGAAATATGATCAGGCCAGTGCTGAGAATTTACAGAAATTTCACTGAGTTTTTTAAGACAAATCTTTATAGACATGAGTTCATTTACAGTCAAGGGTATTTAGAAAAATTAATGTCTTTGCAAGGCAAGGCCTTTCCTGAAGCTGTCACAGAGCACCCCAAGCCTCCTGGAATGAGGTCTATGAGGTCTTGCTCCCCCTTGTGCAAAGATGCTCTGGCTGCTGCACTAGTGCACTAAAAGTTTCTATATGTTCCAACCATACTTTCAAGTTGAAGTTTAAAGTCAACTTGAAATGAAAACACAGATTTGACAAACAACTGATTAGGTCACTGTACCAAGTGAAGCCTGTTAAGCTTTCTGCCAGGTATTTTCTAGAAATTCTGAAGCCTGTTTTCAACTGTCTGAAGAACACTTAGTTCTTTAACAAGACTCTGGTCTTCCATTTAGTTTATCTAGCTCCATCTATCCTTTATTACTGCTGTAGTCTGAGACTACAAATTCCTGAGAAGATGGGACTAGCAAAGGCAGTATCATCTTTAGCAACTGAATAGCAGATGTAAGTTTCTGTAATTTTATCTTTTTCTTTTCCAGTGAGTAAATGTGTGGGATTCTTTGCTTGTCAGTGAAGATTTATTTTGCCTTTCATTTTAGAAATTTTCCCTTACTTAATTTTGAATCATATTCACAGCCCTGAAATCATCGGTTAAAATAGTTGTGCTCATCTGAAGCATTCTCTTTGATCAATGGCAATGATGAAATTACAGAAAACTTTATAAATTGGAATCGCATGTGAAATCATGATTTCTACAATATTAATGCAGAGCAGCAGATCCCCCTGTTTCCCTCCCCTGCTCAGTAATGTTGCTTCTAATGTAGAAGTTGTGTGAAGCATTTTTTTACTATTTTTTCCAGTTACATTAAGAGGAGGTAATAAAAAAATAATTGTCGCTTTCATGATCTTGTTTCACATTCCAAGAAAGAAACCTAGAAATTTCCTCAGCCTAGGCTATATACTAAGAAATAATATATGCAAGATACATGAGAAACACCAGAAACAAGCCAGAGCTGCTTTATTTCAGAACATTTTTATTAACATAATGTACAAACATTGCTCTTTCCCATTATGATCTCATATCATTCCAGTATTATAAAGCAACACATAAAAATGACTATCAGAAAGAAACATTGGGGTGAATAAAACCTTTTTGGAATGACATCCTACCTATTCTACCAACCTCCTTTCTCCAGGTTTGGTGTGATATGTGTGGCATGTAAGAAAAGGAATCTCTTTTTTCAGTGCTGTTTTGGGAGGGATGTCAGGAGGTGATAAATCTGTGCAGGGTCAGAGCAAGAGGCCTATCTATGGTACACATCAAGGTAGGGAGGGAGTGCACAGCTGGTTCTGAGAGTCTCCAGCTTCCTCCTCCAGACAGTGTCACATCTCTGCACCTACAATTCCCACTGCTTGGAGTGGGTCAATTAGGAGAGGGAAGATATCACCCATTTTTTTTTGTCTGCTGAGGAGGGCACCCCTTAGAATAAAACTCACTGCATCTGAAAGGACTCCAACGTTAGAGCATGATAATTACATGTGACATCTGGGTGAAGACTTTCATTACATGTGTACAACAAACATCAATGGATACTGACATCGCTCTGTAACTCCTCAAAATGAAGTAATTGCTTGGTCCAATTGTTGCTGAGGCTTAGAAGAAAGACTTTTCATGATGCATTTAATCAATTTCATCCATTATATGCCCTCACAGACAGGCAAAAAACCAAAATTCGTTGACCAAACATCAGAAGGACTCAGTGTTTGCCCAAGAGAAATAGACAGTCATCACTCATACAAATGTTACAGTAAAGGAGATTATGATTTGGTTTTAAAAGCGGTCTTGAGCTATGAACAAATTGTTTCAATTATAATTTCCAAGCAGATGATAAAGCTAAAGCAAAAACTGGTATATATAACACAATATAAAACTGTGGGACTGCAGAAGAAACATTTATAAAATGTTTTCTGAAATATTTTTATATGGGATGATGTTGGAGTAAGGATTTAAAAATTCCTAAGATTTTATCATAGAAAAGTTTATGGAATCATCTGACTGAGAAGCTGTGTAAGAGCCAATAGTGGTCACCAACTGCAAAACAGAGGCAGATAATTAAGGAAAACAATTCTTTGAGTTTGACATTGTTATTCATTAGAAATTAAGTCCACTTAGGATGATTTAACCAGAAAATAATTTTCAGCAGCAGAGCATCCTGTAAATTGTATTGATACATTAACTATATCCTGGTTTTGAGTAGATCTGAGCTGAATTTTTTTCTTGGGCAAGAAATCTCTGAACCTTTTACTAGAGACTGTAGAAGAGAGAGCTGTTCAGCCATTTATGGTGAACAAACACTAAGTAAGAGAAGCTTATAAAATGTGGAAAAGAAGGTGTAACTACCAGGTCAGTAAGAAGGTAATATAAAGATTACACTGCTTTTATATTGTTTAGCCAGACACTCACCATAAAAGGAAATGCTCTAGCAAGTATCTAATACAGCTCCAGTTTTTATTCCAGTTCAGCAAAGCATCAAATCAATTCTTCTACTTAAACACGTTTTTATACTTTGGCTATTTGGATTCATATTTTGTCCTGCACATCTAGCAAATGTGCTAACACCTATGCCACATCTTTTCCAAACTAAGCAAAAGATAGATTTGAAATAAGCAGCTTGATTTAATGTGTAATAGCCACAAAGCTAGTTTTGTAGTCAGGTCCGTGTTTGGATGTAAGTATCATCAAAAGGAGGAAAAATAAGTAAAGATTTTGAGAAACCATAGATGGCATGGAAAAAGGAAAAAATTAGAGTTTCTCATTCAGAAGAAAATGTAAATAAGTGCTTCATTTTGTGGGCTTAATTTGGGTAATGCTAGTGTTTAAAATTTAGGCACAGTCTCTGATGCATTTCTGGGTGGAAACTTTCTATATGAAAGTTAAATTTCAGGCACTTAAATAAAAATATTTGCACCCATAATCTGCTAGATACTGGCACTTAATGTTTTCTCTTTCTTTGAAATACAACTAATGGGTCACATGTTTAGACACTCTGCAGAATCCACCTTTTTTTGTATGGATCCTGTGCTGTAATTCACATTTCCAGAACCAAGCTCAATGCTTTCACAAAAGTGATCTGTGCCTGGTGGAATCTCTGTGCACAGCTAAAATCCAGATGTTTATTTCAAAATTACAAAATTTTACAGTGCTGACATTTTCATTCTGATTTATAGCAAAGTAGTTAATTTTAAAATGAAAACAACAATTCACCAAGTAGTGCAGATACCTCCTTTTTATATGTTACAGTTCTCTTTGGATTATTCATTACACTGCTTTAGGAGTTACTCTGTAAAACTTTTTGAAGCTTCTGCTTATATATGAAAATATCACTTAAGACTATTTTGAGTATTCACTCTAAGAATCATCTTCATGTAAAAGAATATTAAGATCTTAGTTTAGTTAACAGTAAGGACTATAAGGAACACTATATTTATCTGAGCCACAGAATCCTAAAATGGTTTGAATTGGAAGGGACCTTAAAGATCATTTCTAACCCACCGTGCTGTAAGCAGGGACACCTCCTACTGAATCAGTTTGCTCAAAGTCTTGTCCAAACTGGTCTTGCAATCATCAAAGAAAATCTAATTAAATGAAGCGTCATAAGTTAAAAGTATGTTCTCTGCATTCATTTTGACAGGTGACTTTATGAATCATAATATAGCAGACTGATCCAATGTATTATATATTGTGGGAATAGCAAGATGTATCAACCAGCTAAGGGTCATATTTAACTCTATTTTTATGTGTATTTGAAATAGATTCTAAAGAATTGTAATGAAAAAATCTGTCTGGTTCACGGAATAATCAGCAGCAATTAATTTCACTGGAAATCCCAAAGGATTCATGGAAAGTCAGTGTCTCGACCTGGGCTGCTGTTGACAGGGAATTCTGCAAGTCTAGCATCCATCCTGCTCACTCCTGGAGGTCTCCCAGGATGGATGGGGACCTGGAGAAAAATATGAATGTTGCTGGGTGGTGGCTGCCTCTCCCCAGACACCCTCCCTCCCTGGTGTAGACAGCACAGAAGAAAACAGTACTGCAAACCCAGCTCTGTGAGACAGCTTCAGTCCTGCATCTGCCCCAGAGAAGGGTGGAAGTCCTGCTCCACTGAATGGACCAGCATTTGCCCATGTTCATGGTTCTGCTCCTGCCACAGAAGGAACATAACGGAGCGTGTAACTCTTTTCTGCCACTCAAAAACGTTGATACTTTCTTAGCCAGAAGGCTGGCCATCACAGACTTTGAACATTTTCCACTAAGGTGTATAAAACATACTGCTGAATTTCACAGCTTGCTATCAACAGTTATTAATCACTGATTATCTCTTTATAAACCATTTATAACCTTAATAATCCAAGATCCTACTGCCAGATCCATGCCACCAAAGGAGGGGAATCTGCTTTGTCTGTAATGCACAGGAGAAAAGAGAGCAAAGCCCTAACTACAGCTTGATAAACTCGGCAGTCATATCATCATAATTGTCATTCTCATCATCATTCTTATCCATCCTCCTCCTCATCCTACTTATGCTGGCATCAGGCTGTTTTTCATTAACATTTACAAAATCAATATGTTTACAGTCTGTTACCAATCACGTGGTGTTGCTACAATGTCACTACCCTAAACATATCAAGCAGATCTTTTGTGTTGGGAGGAGGTAAAACACACAAAATAGGTAGGGATGCTATAGATCTTTCCATTGTAAAAGTTACTGTGGAGGACCAGCTCTGCAAGACCGAAACATAAATTGTTTCATTGAACTGTCCTTGCAAGAAGATAGTAATATCTGTTATCATTTACCAGCTAAAATATTTGAAGATCTTGTAAGGGAGGATGAAGATACTTCGCAAGAGGACTCATTAAGACACATGACTATTTTTAGAAACAGACATTTATAATGTTTCTGTATTCTCTTTCAATCATCCCTGAAGCAGAGATAATTCTTAAAATTTGCTGTGTCTAAGTATAAATATTTATTATACTGCTGTAATACTTCATAAAAAATCATGATAGGAATGACTTCCAATGCTTGATGTGAATTGTCTCATGTAAAACTTCTGGTTAATTCAGTTTGTAATAAACAAAAATCTCCCATTTTCAAATTGAAATAACCCTGGTTTATTTTGTGTCAGTTGCTTATGCCTTGTATGTACTCTGAGCAGTTCCTGAAAGTAAAACCATAAAACCTCCCATGTCCTCTCCTTAATTTCTGTATCACCTGCCTAGTTTTCACACCGAGATTTCTGTTAAACCTTCAATCCAATCACCAAATTAACCTCCTTACAGCTAACTTTTGCCTCTGCTCCAGCCCTCTTTTACCAAACAGCATGCAGCAGTATTCTTTTGGTTAGAGACATGCACAGTTAAGTCTTCTGAGGCTTTCTGAAACAACTATTTACATTAAAATACACTAAAATAAAAAATGACAGAACCGAGACTGATAACACCATTTGGACCAGTTGTGCTACAGAGTGATGCCCAAAGGAATCAAGCATTGATTACTTTTAAACAAATTGAAGCTTATTTAATCCAGAAGTTATAAAAGAAATTATAGTATTATAGTACTCATTGTATATAAAGACTGTTGTAACCTTTACTTGACTGCAGTCAGTAAATTTGATGACTACATTCTGATTACTTCTGAGTGTGAACAGAATCAACAGGAAAGGACTGTTGCCTGTAGTGCTCTAAGAATTCTTCTGAGGAGGGAAGAAATAACAAATAATTAAGAACTTGGAGATTTCAGCAGCCACAACCAAAAGTACGTGCTAAGGGGGTAATTTTGCCAAAAAACCAATCTGTCTGGAGTTGCTGCCAGTTTAACAGCTGTGACTGAGCATTTCTGCAGCATTGATGCTTTACATGGGGTACTGCACTCAACATCTGGATGTCTGCATGAGGATCATCCAGCCTCTGCAGCACAGGCAGGAGAGCCTATTGCCCAGCAAATCCAGTCACTGGAGCAAGGCTACTATCTTCTGCTAAAAACAAGGGATAGTTATGGTGAAACCCCTTGCAATGTCAGTGAAGAAGACTGTTCCAGAAAGAGGGTAGCAACCAAACAGTTCTAGAGCAGTGACAGTTTGGTCTCCTACTCTTTCCTCACTTGCTTGGCTTTAATCTCTTTCATCTTAACTGCACAGTGAAGGCTCAACCTTTTAACAGCAGTCATTACCTTTGAGTTGCTCTCTTCTTCACATAGGACTACAAAATGTTGCTAGGTAAGGCCTGGCAAAGCCTGGGTCCCAACAGGAATGAAAAAAATTCAGAAAAACATTCTGAAAAATTAAAATCCAATTATTTTCTCAATATCTGAAGGCTTCTTTATTGCAGAACTCCAGCATACAACTCAACAACACAAGCAAATATTAGGGATCAATCATCATTATAACCCAAGTGTTGCGCAAAGTATTTGAAGCATGTTCCTTCACAGGAAGGAGCCACAGATGAGGATGAATCCTGCTTGGTCAAACTGCCATCATGGCTTGCAGCTCCCTAAAGAGTACGAAGCAAGTTGATGTCAGAAAATCCTGATGACCGAAACTCCTTAAATTTTGTTATTGCCTTGACAAATCCTTTGCTTTAATAAAAAATGTTGAACTTCATATTCAGTAGCATAAAAGTCAGCCTGAATACTGTATAAAAGTCAAACTTGTTGATGCGGTCATACTTCTAAAGATATGTTGGAATGTGTGTGTCTTGGAGAAATAAAAACCAGGGCACAGTCTCTGGAAGGGGTCCATACCCTAGCAGAAAGTGGTATCACACTTTTACAGTTCAGCCAGAAATTATTAGAATTCAAAATCAGTTAAAAAGTAAGTATGCCAATACTCTTTCCAACCCAAATTTTTCCTGATCAAAAGATGAAAATAATTTTTAAAGTATGAACTGGAAAGTGTTAATTTTGATCAAAGGGGTTTGCATTGGTTACCTTTCTTCCAGTAGATAATTTATTTTGAAAAATACGTCTTTTTGAAAACCAGTGACATCATAATGATGTGGTGGTTCTCGCACACTGACAGCTATACTGGACTCAGACATCACATTAGAAGGAAAACACTTGTGAACTCCTAACTACAAGTAATTTCTCTGTATTTTTAAATTCTATTAGAACTATGAAAAGGTTACTCTTTTTAGTCTAGAAATATTCCACCCAAAGGAGCAGTTTAAGCAGCAAGAATAAAAGACCAGGTTGCAAAGTATTCTTTGCACAAAGTATTCTAAATAAACTATTGTTAAAAGCAGATCATACATTATTTTATGGCAAGCAAAACAGTATTCAACAGTAATGTGTCTTTACGAGTAAGTTTCTAGGGCAAAAGTATCAAATGCGACTGTGTGCCATGAAGTAAACACTGAGCAAAATGACTACAGGGACTTCTGCATTAATTTGGATAAAGTAGGAAACTTCAGTTAAGTTACTCTCAAAAAAGGGCAGGAAAAGTGGTGTTAAGTAGCTACTTTCTCTGTGGATCCTGAATCCCGTGCAGAGGGCCAAAGCAGATACATTAATGCATTATATGCGAGGCAGTGGTAGAGCCTGTTTGACCCTGCAGAGCAGCAGTCCCCATGGCCAAACACTTTCCTCTGCTGTCAGACTGCACAAGAAGGGCAGGTCAAGCAGGTGAGATGTCTGCTGGCACAGATACAGTGACATATAAAGCAAGATTAGCAGGTGTCTAAAGAAACCTCAGAGAACACGGGGAGAAAAAAAGTATTATTCTTCCTTCTATGGGAAGAACTTCCCTTCACAGATCAACTGTGAATGAACTAGTTGGCAGGCGAACAAGTCATCATATTTGGCTCTACCTTTTAAGAACTTTATCAAAAAGTATAAAGTTTTCTTTCCATTCGCTGATTTGTCTAAAAAACTTAGAAAGCTCATACTGAGCAGCAAGATTATTGTATCTTGCAGCATTGAGTGATGGAAGGCTTTTAAAAGAGTATATTCTCTCTTCACTGAAATATACATCCTTTATTCTGACCTTTAATCTGAAATAAATGGGAATGTTTGTTAGAGACTGTAACTTGCATCTTTTCAGCATATCACAAGAGTGCTCTCTGCACCCTTATTAGGCTGAGTTTTATCATCCCTCTTTTTCTTGGTTGTGGTGATAGAGGCAGGTACAGACAGTCACATTCAGAATCCTTATTCCTGTGGTCAGTGAGGTAACTAATTTCTTCTGTAGTGGCTCAGGTGTTTTTCCTGAGCCGTTGATATTGAATGCAATTTGAACCGTTCAGAAACTGCCTTTCTGTAGTAGCTGTAGAGGCTTGGATTTTCAGTGACTGCACAAGTCACCAAATACCGTCGGCACACAGTTACTCTGTAAGAAAATTCAAAGTTTAAACCTTACTTAATTTGATAAGCACTAGCCCACTAATTCCATTCAATCTAACTACTTATAGTACTTAAATTTAAACCATGACTAATTATTGCTATCTATATGTCAGCCTTTGTGGCTGTTTCCTTGTCTAATTATAGAGAAAAACCTTACCATACCCCACACAGTACTTAGAAATTGTAATATTAATCCTTGTGACTAGTAATATTTGAAAAATTGAAACTGTATATCCAGCTGTCTTTTTTGTTAACCTGGGACAGGCTATTTGTAGTGAATACAAATAATGAGGTTGGTGCTTTCCCTTTTCTTATTGATTTATTACATAAGTGGGCCCTTGTAAGAAGGTATCACCCTTTAAATGTCAGAAATAAAAGCACAAAATAGTCAAATGACATACTGTCTCTCCTCATCAATACTCTGATTCACCTGCATCCACACTTGGATCAAATAAAGTGGCACTTTGTATACTAAATTTTGTATCCAGTGGGACTGTGCCCACAGAATGGCCACTTGACCTTTCCACTGTGAATGTCAGAGCAAACCGTCTCTTAAAGGTAAAATAATCCAGGAGCTCTACTAGATCACTGGTCATTCATGGTAGTACACATAACCTCAGACTGTTTCTGCCTTAGAGACTTTTTAAAAATATCATGGCAGAAACAAACCATTATGGACTTT
Source organism: Sturnus vulgaris (assembly GCF_052056855.1). Classification (NCBI taxonomy): domain Eukaryota; kingdom Metazoa; phylum Chordata; class Aves; order Passeriformes; family Sturnidae; genus Sturnus; species Sturnus vulgaris. Next base: position 45,259,464 of record NC_142247.1, read on the forward strand.
AGAAGGCTCTTATGAATGTATGGGATCTCAACTAATTTTAAATGTTTGTTTGTTTGTTTGTTTGTTTGTTTGTTGTTTGTTTGGTTATTAGTATTTAGAGTATAAGGTTACTTATATTCACCCTTTCTGCAATAGGGAGCCTGAACAAAACCAAAAGACCCTGCCAGTGATGATGATGCCTGCAGGCAGGGATATCTAGAGCTTCACACCTGCCTAGATGTAATAGTGAATAAATCTAGTGGAAAGGTACCCATTCTCTTGGGGCACAGCTAAACAAGTTCTTCACATAAAAAAATTAATCCAAACCTCCATCTGCTGGATCCCAGCTTGTGTTTCTCTTCAGAACCAACTACAAAGGGCACTGTGCTCTCTGTGGGGAATGGACTGTCAGTGCTCACTTCGTGCTTTTAACTGGAAGCTGGTCTAAGCCCATGGTACAGCCCAGCTAAAAGGCTTTGGTGTAGTATTTAATTGATTTGATATATCAATTAATGTGTCCTTTTAAATGTTCAGATTCAATTTGCTTCCTTTGTCCTCAGTTTTCCAGAGCTGCAGAAAATGCATGGAGCAGGCTCTAAAGTCCCAACAACAAATAAATGGTAAATAAATTTTGCACATCTTGTGGCCTTTGCTGAAATTTCCAGGATTCTTGGTAAATTCAGAAATTATCAGCAAGCTCTTTGTTCGAACCACAGCTGGCCTTTCTGGTTTTTTTTTCTTTGGCAGTGCCTAGCACTGTGAAGATGCAGGTAGCTGAGAGAGTTGCTGTCAGACTGCAGGCAGTGCAAAACAATTATTAACGGTGCTGTTGGACTAACTGTTGACATTTCAGCCTCACGGATTGATCTAAATTACCATCTGACCTATGTAATGTTCTACAGTACCTAGCAGAAGCAAAGAAGGATTTCTAACACATTGCCTGACTTCCGGCTGTCTGCTCTACTCCACTAAAGCAGCTTAGGGCAGCTTTTCCTCATAGATGCAGCTGAAATAAAACTCATCCTCTTTTTTTTCTCTATTTTTCTCTGAAGAAGCCCTGAAGTCACACAATTTTTTTTGATGGGATGGATCAAACTTGCACTACCAACTACTCAAATTTATTTAACTTGTGAAAATATATGAAACATATATATCTAAAATTTAAAAGCTTCTATTTCCTTATATCTTTTTCTCTTTTTAAGGTGAAGGATTACACCTAGATACCTAAGAAGAGCTTCCACAATTAGGAGACAAGACCTCCTCCTCTTAGAAATAGCAAGTCATGAGCACATGGAAGGTGGGTACTTCATAATTTCAAGCTATGTTTCAGCTAATGCACTCTGAGAAATTTTCCAGTCTCTGAAAATGAGGGCTTAGAGAGGGTCAGAAAAAGACAAGTGGTCTACAATAGCCCTTACTGGCTCTTATTTTACTTATGCCTCGGCAATTTCCAATATCAGGAGCATTAAGTTTGCAGCAGTTTCTTGTGGGAACTAGGACAACAGCACAACACTGAAATATCTTGAGAAAATTAAAGACAGAAAACCCATTCCTCTAAAGCATTTTCTCAAAATGGAGGTATATATAGCTACAGCTTGATTACAGCCTCTACAGGTTTCTCAAGTAGATTTTTCAACCACCAGACTGGTTAGAGAGAGTGAATTCTGTCTTCTATTTTGTTCTGTTGATCTTGTTTTATCGGTCTTTATTTTACTTTACTTTTACTTTACTTACATCAAATGGTTTGTATCTCCATTTCTGTGTTGCAGGTCCTTTACTCATGAGGAGAAAGTTAGACTGAACTTCTCCAGAGGTGTCATCACAATATATAAGTTGGGGAATTCCAGATACAGCAATGTCTGTGGTGCAGCTGGCAACAGGAGGATTGAGCTTAACCCAAAGCCTTTGCTGTATTCCCTGCTGCAGGCTGGACCTTCCAGGACCTCATGTTGACTCCCAAAAGTTGAGTGCTATGCACTCAGATGTGGCTACCGCACCTGGCCTCATTCATTAGCTTCCCAAGTCTTTGTTGTTGCTTTATCCCCTCTTAGGGAAATAGGACTGCCTATCCCAGAGCTGGTTTTACCCTGCTGGGTGGGTGTGCACCCATTAACCCAGTTGGTTCCATCCATGCCTACCAAAACTGGTGTCTGCCAGATCCAGTGGAGAAGGGAAAGGCTGTGGAGCACCTAGAGCACCTGAACTTCCATCAGGGATGGAGGCACAGAGCCTCTTTTTTTTTGCCTTAAGATTTCATCAGGCTGGCTATGTCCCTAGTGCTTTCATGGCCTTTGCCAGCACAAAGTCGACATAGAAAAGAAGAAGAGAGGTGTGGGGACAATGGATTTTTTCAAAAAACATCCCACAGTTTTAGGATTTGGGCTAGCACTAAACAAAATATTTGACTAAATATTACTTCCAAATATTATTTGGAATTTTTCTCAGAAAGCCTGTGTAGCAGCAGAAGTAGGTAAATATGGTAGCCACGGTGGCTGCAGGAGGCAACAACTGGCAAATTTTGACAACAGTTGACAATGACCAGCAGGTCATTTACATATCAAGCTGCAAACAGACTGAAATATCCTAATTAATAGTGTTAGCAAAAAGCACAATGATAATCCTTCTCAAACACTAGAATATGCCTGTTCATTATAATCATCTAAGTGCAAAACTACTTCATATACTTTTATTTCTATCCTATTTATGTTGAGGTTTTTTCAAAATCTCATTTAAATTGGTGGGATTATTCTCCTGATGTGATTTTAAGGCCAGGATTTTAAAATCCACTCAGAAACTGATAGACACCTTGGTGTTTAGATAACTCGTACTGCACTCAAGTAGTTGATCTCTTGCAATACAATGCTTCATGTGGTAAGTGTTACTATAATAAACCCACATGTCAATTAGGTTGTACTCCAATGATATGAATGGACAGAAGGATTTGAGGCCTTACGAACACCCAGGTCCTCATTTTTTCCTGTGCCACAGTATTCTGAGTTTCCTGTGTTCTTTGGTACTAAAGTGCAAATGTTTGCATATACAGAAGTAGAGGTAGGGGAAGTAAGGTGTGCAGTAGCTTGTATTTTTCCTTGGAGGTAAGGACAGAGCAGCTGTCTGGGATTTCACATGTTTATTGACTAGCAGAAGACACTTTTTTTAGCCACAGAAATATCATTGTTAGCGTCCTCTGCTTTCATGTTTCTACTATTTTGTCTTGTTATGTGTTTGCATCTCATTTATCTTGGCATCTGTATCCCTTTCCACCCACTTTATAAGGACCACAGTCTACAAAGAAAAGTTATGCAAGAGTTTCTGGTACAAAGGAAGTGCAGTTTACATGCTCATCTAGGAAAAATAAGGGTCTCTCAGTATTCATGCATGCTATATTTTCATCCTCTAACTCCAATAATCAGATTGGACTAAGAGCCTTCAAAGAACTACAAAACACTGTCTTAAAACTGCAAAGTATTGTCTCTAGACACTTTAGGTTGTCAAGAGAACAGCAGATTCATCTGAACAGCAAAATTTTGAATACTTTTTTCCACCTTTTACTTTTGAATTATTTTTTATTTCAAAAACAGAACAAGCAAACAGCAGAAGATAGTGCAGAATAAAGATGCCAGAGTGAGGGCTGAAAAATTTGTAACTTTGAAGTTCAATGCCTTTGAAGTAGTACTAAATAGCAGTAGTCCATGCCAGTATCTAAAAAATCACAGTTAGTTACCTCTTTATTCTGTTTCTGTTAGCAAAATTAAGAACACAGGCTGACAAAGAACATTGATATAAAACTGTGCTGCTAAATATTGTTTTCTATTTTTTGTCCCATCTCAATTTCCCTTAATTTCTCTTTTAAAATTTGAAATTATTATTTCATGGCAGCTGTAATATTTTCATGTGGCAACTTTTTTTCTCTTTTTTCCGAAGGAGCACATAAATTTCTAGTTTACTTTTTTCCCTGTTTTATTCAATATTTTGACAAGAATACATTTTTAATAGCCAGTATTTTCAAAGTAAGCTTGGACTGATAGATGTGGGAGTTAAAAGTAAGTCTTTAAAGATTATTGACAGCTTCTACCTAAGTCTCAAATCAGACCAAACACTGATTATTGGATTTTTGTGATTTTATATATATATATATATATATATATATATATATGTAATAAAAACACGGAATTTTAATGCATTGGACTTTTAATCACCATTTTATCACCACAGCCGAAAATAAAAATGGATAGATAGCTACAATAGATTTGCAAGGTTTTATTCCTAGTACAAAAAAGTATATGCAGAATTACACAAAACCAGATAGTGCCAAATTATTATTACAGCTTTTAAAATTATTATTTTGACGTACTCATTGCTGAACGTAGCATCCTTACTCTTCCAGCAATATCATAAAGTCTTTATAAAGCCTCAATTGTTGAATAAAGAGACTGCCTGATGATCTTAGCTTTCAGAACATTCAGGAAAGATTACCAGTATTTTGTGAACATCATAGTATTTGAATGGGGAATTTGCAAATATTATCATATTTTATCCTATTGTCTCAGAAATGCAAGCAAATAAAACTACCTCATCTCTCTTTTTTCTGTTTGTTTGGGGTTTTTTGTTTGTTTGTTTATTTCAGACTCTTACTTTTTTGCGTAAGTATTGATTTAAGTGCTTTATTTATGATTTTTTCTTTAATTTCTACTGTAAAAAAAGCCTTATAAAATATGACTTTACATCTCACTGTTTGGTCCAGTTTTAATGTTCTGTTTTTGAAGAGATAGATGACACTTGCACCACAACATGGTATCCATGTCTTTAGAGTTTAATAATATATAGTTTTTACCTAATACTGCACTAAACAAATTGTACACAGTTCTGATAGCTTCTTTATTTGATTCAAGTATGCCCTTAAGGAAAAGATAGCAGGCTATGCTTGAAAAATATGATTTAAAATTTATTTGAACATGAAAATGCCTCATTATCTCTCACAAGTCTTTCTGAGTAATAATGGTTGAATAATAAATCACTGAAGTCATATATTGAGTTGATTCTTCGTATACGGTTTAAAAACCACCTGTTTTCCTTTGTGAAAACATTTAGATACATCTCTACTCTGCTTTTGCTCTACTCCACTGGAGTACTGTTTTCTGTGTCCTCCAACATAAGAAGGACATGGACCCCCTGGAGTGGTTCAGATGGCTGGAGCACTTCTATGAAGACAAGCTGAGAAAGCTGGGGTGGCTCAGCCTGGAGAAGATAAGACTCTGGAGAGACCTTAAAGCCCCTTCCTGTACCTGATGGGGCTATGAGAGAGCTGGAGAGGAACTCATTACAGGGCCCTGGAATGACAGGACAGATGGGAATGACTTTAAACTGAAAGAGAGTAGATTCAGATTAGATATTAGGAAGAAATTATCGGCTGTGAGGCACTTGAAGGGGTTGCCCAGAGAAGCTGTGGATGCCCCTTCCCTGGCAGTGTTCAAGATCAGGTTAGATGGGGCTCTGAGTAACCTGATCTAAGGTTGCTGATCTAAGGAAGGTGCCCTTGCTCATAGCAGGGAGCTTGAATAGATGATCTTGAAGGTCCTTTACACACCCAAAAATTCTATGGTTCAATTATTCTATGATTATATGATAACCACTTCATTATAAATTATGAACATCTCAGCAGGGTTTGTAAGATCTACTTCTTGCTCCACTTAAATCTGTAACTAAACTTCATTAAATTTCACAAGTGCAAGTCTGGTTTTGCAACATATGTTAATGTTTGATTCTTCTCTTGTTAGCATTTTTAATGCATGTGACTGGATTTCCTCCATAAAAATATAAAAGGAATGTTCTAAGAAACTGAACAGCTTTCTTCTAATGAGAAACACTATTTCACTTCAGCAATACTATTGCTAGTTGAGGGAAAGATTTGCATTTTTTTTTTTTTTGAGCAAGCAACAGATACAACTTGTTCACAAAGTCATCATATCTAGTTTGGTTAGCTTGGATCTGCCCAGTTGTGTCCATTTATTTCCCTTGTTTTATTGAAGAAACAATTCAACTGAAGTCCTCATCTTTCAGAATACATAATTAAATATTAACAACTACTGCACAAAGGAACATCACCTCTCCTCCTTGATTAAGTTTCTCTGAAGCAAGAGAAGCGTTGATTAAGATGTCCCAAAGCTCATATTCTACACTTGACCACAAACTCTCTGCAACACAGACTCCAAAGGAGGTTTATATCCACCAGCCCAGCTCCTGAGCTGACTGCTGGCAGTGACAACTCTTGACATTTTGACCTTGGGGATAAGCTTCTTCTGCCAATTGAAACCATCTGGAGATATGCTCCCCCATGGACTAGCTGAGACTATATCTACACTGGACAACTGGTCCTCCTCCAGGACAAGGTTCAACTGTTTTTCAGTGTCAGAAAGCCACAACAACATTAACAACAACTCCAAAAATAGAACAGTGTCTGCAAGCATGCAAGTAGAGTTCTAGGCTTTTTTGTTGGTTTGAGGTTTAAATGGTATTTTGAAAATATGCCTGGTGCCTTTTTTCAGCATCTTCACTAAAAATCACCTAGAACTGAAGCTGCAGTTATGATGCTGCTGATATGATGAAAATAACTTCAGAGACTTTTGTGAGGCTTTAAAAAGAGGTGGTAAAGAGCTCTATTCAGTTGATTCTAAAGATGAAGCAAAACAGCTGTTAATTGATGTCCAGAGACCACCTAGCAAAAGGAGGAGATCTTTGTTATCAGTTATTTGTTCTTTCAGAACACCTCACGGCATAGCATTATTCACTGTCTGTGATTGTTTGAACAGGGTTCATTGCAGATAAATACAGAAAATCCACAACTTTCATCTGAAAGCCGTTCACTTTTGACATAATGTACTCCTGATGAAAATACAGCAAGACAGGCAAAAGGAAATTGTTTGTTTAGAATTTGTGGGAATTGCAAGGGGACTGTCAGGCCTTTCTTCTTATCCTCCATTATAACAATCAAGTGAGGGCTAGAGTCACTTTATAAATAGCAACAGAAAAGCATTTGATCATGGTATCAACTAACTGTCTTTTTTTTCTCTTGGATGATGACAAGATCATTGTTTCAAAGCATAAGCTTTAATTATTCAGTTGCAATCCAGTGAATCTTAGTGAACTTCTGTAATTTTCTGAAGAAATCCATGTGCTCTGAAGCTGTACTTATGGACCAATTATTTCTAATAGAAACATCCCACATCCGGCAAGGCACAAGCCAAACAAATCCAGAAAACTAAAGCATCCTCTCACTTTCAACATTTCCATGTAATGTGCTTCAGTGGTGGAACCTGAGGCTAGGTTCTTTGTATATGTTAGAGTACATATTTCATACATTATATATCTATTTTTAGAAGATAAACTGCTGCTTTTTCCTTAGAGGCACATCAAAACTTAGGAATAGACAAATGAAAGAGGGCTTTTATGCCAAAAGTCCATCTTTTTTTTACCCAGCTGTCTAAAATGACCCAATAAAAGACATTACTCCTCACAACCCAAACCCCACTAAACGTATGATAAATGCACTTTTTGAAAGATGCTCACAAATTCTACCTGCAATAAATCTTTACTGTTTACACATAACAGGCCATGTTAGGGCTTTTTGTAAGCATGCTTCTATCCTTCTGGCTGGTGTCTGTAACAATCAAAATAAACAGAGAACGGGAGGACAAACTCCTCCTAGTTTCTAACAATCATCTAGGGAGCCCCACAAACACCTTGTCATTTCTAGATGTCATTCTGGCATACGCAGTCATAAGCCAATTGATGAGTTTATTATTCTAAAGCCAGACAGTACAGGTTGTTACGTGAAGGCTGTCCTGATTGCTTTCAAGCATTGTTTTTGGAGATAATTCCTCACTCCAGAATTCATTTGAAGCATCAATTTCAACATTTAGGGTGTTTGGCAGCCACTCTGCAGAGGAAATGTCCTTTACAGGCTGTAAATTTAGGTAAAATGGTCAAAAGCAAACAATAAAATCAAGTCTGATTCTGTGCACAACTGGTCCCAACAAATTTCTAAAATATCTTTCATTCAGATAGAGGCAATAAATTGATATCTCTATTAGCAACGACGGAGGGAGGGATGGATGGATGGATGGATGGATGGATGGATGGATGGATGGAAATCTGCTTTCTCAAGCTTCTTTCTGCCATCTCAAGGATGGCATCCTTGCACTTTTCCCTGTGCCATGTACCCTTTTTACCAGCTGCTGAAGAGGGTAATAGTGTGTGGAGAGGTGCAGCCACTCGGTGCCATCTGCTGCTTTCCATACCCAGCATGAGCACCAGCAAACACAGCGTAACATTTCATTGCCCTTTAAAATAATGGTTTTGGGAAGATTTCTGCACCATATATCCTTGTATCTATACTGTGCCAATGAGCATTGAAGGAGCTGGAAACTCTAGTGCAGTTAGGTGAGTGGAGTCCCTTAACATGTTAGAAAAGCTTCAAAATGTGCTTATTGCCATCAAGCTCAAGCAGTTCTGGGTTTTGGAGGCATCACAACTCAAACTTGCATATTTTTATCTACTTTTCACTGTTTTCTGTTTATACCACAGTAGAAGCTGGCATTCAGGAAATCAGGAGGACTGGGGAATTGATGAATTATCCTATAGTAGTATAATCTCCAAAGCGTACTTCCAAACTTACCTTTACTCAAATAAAAAACTTAACTTTACCCAAATAAAAAAGTCTTGAGCTGAAATCTTGTTAGTTGGTTTGGAGTTTGACACTGGGGCTGTCCTTTCCCTCCTTTGCCCTGAAATCATCCCCACAGAATTAGTTGCAGGTCACTGGCATTGGAAAAGCTGCTCTGTGCTGCTCCAGTAGCCCTGTGCTTGTCTGTACTGGCAAGAGATCCAGCCAGCATCCAGCATATTGTGTTGCCAAAACAAAGCAAAATAACTGCAGTGAACAGTCTTCCCTGCTCTACATTTTTTGAATATATTTGTACTCCAGGGAGCAAATGATTCTGGAAGTGAACAATCTTCCTGGATTACTTGAGCATGCTTTTACATGTATATATATGCCATACACAGTCTCCCCTGCTTGTCCTGCCATCTAGGCAGCAGATTCCCACTGAGGTGCATTGCTTGTGCTGAAATCAAGCAGTATATGTGGTGAGTGGAACTTAGACATCTGTATCCCAGAAAGATTGTGACTAATGTTGCTGAATTAAGTTGCTGAGCACTGTCCTTGTTAATAACTGACTAGTAACACGAAAAGGGAAGTGGTCAGCTTTGCCAGACTTTGGCAAGCTGAGTAATTCAAGCACTGAGTACACAGTGGTCTTTTAAGCCATGCCAGATACTCACAGCCAGCCCCCCCCTCCCCCCCCCCCCCAGTTGCCTTGCTAATGGATTAAACTGGCATGGCATGGCTCAATGTAAATACCATGTGACCAGCAGAGCCTTCAGCAACAGGTGCCTGGGTTCAGAGCCCCCGGACTCCTGGGGGTGACAAGGAAGCCTCTTTGGGCCCAACTGTGCCACTCCCCTGGTACTGTGTGATGCCCCCTCAGGCATCCCATGCCAGAAGCCTTGGAGTAGAAGGGGCCGAGGGAGGTGAGCCCAGGGCTCCCTGCTGCCCCGGTACTGGGGAATTGCTCTACACCCTTCTCTCATGCATCTGCCAAAGCATTTATTAGCACCATCACTAGCCACCTGTATAAAATTGAACAGACTATTTGCAACCTTCTGTCTTCCTGTTGCTGGCCCTCTTTGGAACACAGAAGCCCATCAGACCATTTCCTTACTCAGTAGCCATAAATCTGCTTGGTGATGATAGCACACATCAAATGTTATCAGAACGAAGCAGAACTGATACACGTTCTCCTCAAATGCAATTAATAAGTGTTTCTTCTGGATGTAGACTCAGCAATTGATGATGGACTTTGGCTACAGGGCTCCATCTCCTGGTTTTAGGAAGATACTGTCTGACGTAAGGAAACAGCTCATTTTCAAAACTACTTGAGAAATTAGGACATTATTGATACACTGGATAGATACTGAGATCGGTTAAAGATGGATGCTATTTTTCATTTCTGAAGTACAAAAAATATTACCGAGATTTTATGATAATATATGCTGCTGTGTGTAGCCTCAGACTGGCTTCCTTAAGATTAAATTAAAACACTTTGACCACTTAGGATACTCCCGCTGTCACTGAAGCAGTGTGCAAAGCTCGAAGGGACTTTATTTCCACCTGAGCCTCTAACTAGCCTTAGCTGAAGTCCCTTCCAACCCAAACCACTCTGTGATTCTATGAAAACATTGCAAAGAGGCATTTTGATGTTTTTCTTTTTCTTAGACAAGGTCAGTGGGGACATCTACTTAGACGTGGGAAGAGGAACAGCTGCTCCTCTGGGATGTACAATTTTCCAAACCCCTCTCATCTTTCTCTACAGAATTCATCTCACCAGCTCTGTCCAGACACGCTGGAAATATTGACCTTTGACATGGGTATGTCCTCACTAGCACTCATTAATGAAAGAATTTTGAATTGCATTCTTATTGGGGTTTTAGCTCAATCCAATGAAAAGACTAGGAGAATGCTTTCACATATTTATCATCCAAACACAGCTCAGGGACAGGTAAACAGCAATGTGGTCAGTTCATGGATCCAAAGCTGACTGACAGCATAGTAATTGCCACATTTCCCTGCACTGTCTCAATGCAAAGCAACTAAAAAAAAAAAATCACAGCAGAGCACCTTGGGCAAATCTCTCTAACAACAATCCTTGTATGAGAAGTGAGAACCAGCTTTATTTGCAAATACTATTGTTCATACTAGTTTCAGACATACATAAAACGTACCTGGAAGGTAGGATGAAGGTCAAACCTTGAGGTGACCTAGCAGTGTTAAGTGTGTCCACATTTCAGGTATTTTGCAATGCAGCAAAATGACCCTTGAATACTTCAACATATTCTTTTGTTCTGGCCATGCAGCATTTTCTGCTGCATCATTCCCACAGAAACATGAAAAAAGCATGGGAATGAGTCACCGTATGGTACTTTTTTCTCTTTACTCTTTTTTTTTGGAGGATACTACTTATGCATACCCAGGTTACAAAACAATTTTACCAAAACAATTATTTTGTAAAGATAAATTAAGCATAAGGCCAAATGGAGGTAAGAGCTTGATAATAGCTTGAAATCAGACAGCCTTAGATTTGCCTGCATTTAAAGTGGCAAATGAGCCACTGGGAACCAAATTCTCCGAGTTTTATAAAGGCAACATTTTATTAACTTTACACCCTACACAACTTTGAGATATTAGCCATGAGAGTATTGTGTATGGCTACCATGTTCCTCCAACTCAATCCTTTAATTGTTGCCTAGACTGGTAGCTGGTTGCTCCTTGCTTCTGTGACTCTGGAAACTGGCAGGGCTGACTTCAACAAAGCTGTGGCTGACAACATGGGTCAGGGCCCTGTGCTCACTCCCTCACATGGTGGATTGTAATGATAAAGCAAGGGGAGAAGGGCCCTACAAGTAAAGTGGGTTGAACTTGGCTGGCCACCAGCTGCCCACCAAGTCACTTTCTCACTCTCCCTCTTTAGCAGGACAGGGAGAGAAAATACAATTAAAAGCTCGTGTGCGGAGATAAGGACAGGGAGATTGTTCACCAATTACCATCATGAGCAAAACAGACTTGACTTGGGGAATATTAATTTAATTTATTGTCAGTTAATGACAGAGTAGGATACTGAGAAATAAGAATAAATCTAAAAACCCTTCCCCCCATCAGTCCCTTCTTCCAGAGCTTGACTTCATTCCCAATTTGTCTACCTTCTTTGTCACAGTAGCACAGGGGAACAAGGAATGGGGGTTTCAGTTAGTTTATCACATGCTGCCACTGCTGATCCTTCCGCCTCACACCCTTACCTTACTCCAGCACTGAATGTCCTACATGAGCTACTCCAGGGTCTGTCCCTCAGACTGCAGCTCTTCAAGAACCACTCCAGCATGGATCCCTTTCCATGGGGTCAGTTCTCCAGGAACAGACTGCTCCAGCATGGGTGCCCTGCCAGGACCCTTCACTGCACCTTCCTCCACAGCATCTCTGCTTGGTCTAAGTTTCTTCACAGGCTGCATGTGGATGTCTGCTGCACTCTGGCCTTCACAGACTGCAGAGGGACCTCATCATGGTCTTCATCATGGCCTATAGGGAAATCTCGGCTCTGGTGACTGGAGCACCTCCTCCACCTTGATTTCTGCAGAGCTGTTTTTCTCATTTTTCTCAGTTTTTCCCATCACAGTTCTTGCTCAGCGTTTTTTTGCTCTTTCTTAAATATCTTATCACAGAGGTTCTGCCAATATTGCTAATGGTCTTGGCTTTGTCCAGCAGCAGGTCCATTTTGGAGCCTGCTGAAATGGGTCAGTGCCTCTCACAGAAGCCACTTCTGTGGCCCTTCACTACTGAAATCTTGCCGCGCAAACTCAAGAGAAGAGGCAACTACTTCAGTAGTCCACTCTCATGATAAATGTCAATCAAGCCCAGAACTACCACATTTAAAATCTTCTTGTGGGAATGTGGTGTCAGCTTTTGATCAATGTTACTTTTATTCAGTGTTAGATACACTGAAAAAAACAAGATTCAGCTGAGCAGAGAGCTGGGGACTGAATTCTGAATTTTCAAAGAGCAGTCCATGCTTCAAGACAGTAGAAATCAAATGTGCCACAAAATCTCCCACTTCATTCCCTAATTATATTTCTAATTCATTTAAAACTGAATTCAGAAAATGTTTCTATCACTATATAATGCTTTTTGTAGCCTGTACAAAATGCTTCTTTTATGAAATTTTTTTCTTTGTTTACTTTTTCCCTCTTTTTTTCACACATTTTTATATGCATCCTTTCTCTGTACAGCTTTGAAATGCATCATGAGATGACAAAGAGCAGTGAGGTCGCAGAATAATAGCTTCAATTTTCCTAATTTTTTACTATTGAATTTCAGAATGCATATTTTCTGTTGCCTTGTGAATAATGAAATTCAACAGAACTATTTTAAAAAGATGGAGAAATCAATAAAATGTTCTGTTTTGTTCTAAGGAAAGCTGCATCTGTGAATCACTAAATTTCCATTTTTTTCCCCAGACTACTATTGCTTGCTTTTCCTCCCTACCACATATTACTCTCTGGTGTCCCAGGTGTACCATAAGGATCAGTATTTGTTTCCTGAAGGCAGGAGTGAACTTTTTAATCCTCAGGTTGAAAGAGGTGGTGCATCATTCATGCCTGCGTTACCTAAACAGTGTTTCTCAAGGAAGGGGCAGGGCTAATAAGGATGTGTATCTGTCCCCAGTGTGGATAGCAGCCCACAGTATCTGAGTGGGTCTCTGAAGATTTCAAGGCAGACAACAAGCCTATTTTTCTTCCAAGCATATTCCCCAGTGTGTCAGCTGTGGCACTCTTAAATATAAAGGTATGGATCAAGCTCTTTATTTTTCCCCCTTCCTAATAGCTGAATTATTATGGGGACACATTGTGCAAATTACATCCTATTAGTATCTGGAACTTGCTAAAGGAACGGCATTATTGCCTACAAGCAATAAATTCCACATCTTCCACTCAGAGAGTGAAGGCCTCTTTGCTAGCAGAAACCAAGTGGCCAGGCAGAACAACAACAGATCCCACTTGGCTACAGCTCTCTCCCAGCTACTGCATGAAGTCAGCTTCTCAGATGGGATTTCGGAGTGCAACAGTAGAAACCGAGGAGCCAATGTGCCAGAAACAAACCCTGCCACAGAGAACAGCTCTCACACTGTCATTTTCCAAGCCTGACTTGTGTAAGTTTTTTCACAGGACAGAACCTGTTCTTGTTTGCATTTAAATCCTTAGGTGAATTCCTACTGAATCCCTGGATGGCTTTGTGTTCAGCAGAACCTAGATATGGTCACAGCAGTACACTAGGGCCAGCAGCAAGCTCCACACCATTCTCTATTTGCAGTAGTCCTGGAAGGCAGCATTGGGGGGAGAGGCAGCACAGGCTCACAGTTCCCACACATGTTTCCCAGCAATATCTCTAGCATCATGAATAACTATTCAATGCTGATGAGCAGAGCCCTCAAATCTGGGTGTTTAAGGAGAGGAAAGAATCGATATTATTGCAAATAAAAATTCAGCACCAAAATAAAATTTAAAATTTAAGTAAGAAATACATTGTAGTATACCCAAGGGAAAAGGTATTGTCAGAACTAAGATGACAACAGGAAAATACAGGTATAGACTACATTCTGTCACATGGCAGGTAGCATGTTGCTTCATGTCCAAAACCCCAATCACAATTTTAATACCAGCTATTTCTTTTCCCCTGCTATCCGGCTAACAAGAGGCAGCAAGCAAGGGGAAGTCTACTCAGACCCTTCTGTAATCTGCAAACAGAGCTACAACACAGTGGTGGTTCAAGTGAGAGCATGGCCTCATGGCACAAAGCATCAGCAGTCAGTACAAGAGGATTTTGTTTTACTCATCTGGGCAGTCCATAGGCTTTCAGTAGCCCCCAAAAGGAAGGCTATTGAGGAGGAACAATGCTCTTGAAAGGTTTTCCCTGTTCCAGTGGAGTATTTTTAAATTACTTCATGGTGAAAGGAGCACCATATGAGTTTCACAAGAAGAGATGAATGTTTGGGGGAACACTGTCTTTCTGTAACACTGTAAGTACAGCAAGAATTTTCTACTTTTTGGCAGTTGCTGACATAACAGGATGAAAACATCATTTATGTTATGAAAAGCCTTGGCTGGGTAATGCAATAACTTGTATTTTTGTTACCTTTTAGGGTCTTAAAAAGGTATCTATTATATTATGGTGGATACCATATGAATTCCTGTTACATTAACATCAAATACTGCATTTTTCTTGGAAAGTGACTGAGGTCTAATAAAAAAGGGGGGGGGTGGAATCTGCAAAACTAAATAAAACCTAAAACTCTATTACAACTGATATAACTTACAGAAGCTGAATATGACAAATAAATTATACACATTTCTATGCTCAAAATAGCTCAAGTGCTGCAAAAAAAATATTGTTAGTGCCTTCTGTAGTAATGCCTAAGAAGGCACTAACTTAAAGATATTAAGGCTTTACTTAAAGATACTTCAGGCATTTTCTTCTTCACTGCATCATCAGTGGCTAGGCAAGCATTAGTTAAAACTTAAATAATCAAAGTCTGTATCATTCCTCCCAGTGCATTTCAGCTCTGGAATGTACATATGGTACATGTATGCTGAACTGCAAAAATTATTCTGCTAGAAAATAAGGAAACCTCAGAATTAATGAGCAGATGAGTCTTGTCTGTATTTGAACTTTTCATGTGCAAATGTTTGCATGGGATTTCAGCTCATTCAGAAAGAGGGATGAATACCAGGCATGTACCTCAAATGTGGATGGGAGCAGTATTTTGACCTCAAGCCCAGTTCGACTTGTCAGTGGCTGCCAGGTTTTTACACAAGATTGGACTTTGGAAGGTGAGCCCCAGAAGTCACAGAGGTCCTACTCATTTCAGTGAAGACAGGGTGAATCCAGCTGCAGAGATAAAGTTTGGTCACTGAATCATGTGAAATTTAATTTATTTTATTAATTTTAACCTAAATATGTTTCTATTTTAGAATCTAATTTTATCTTATTCATGATTTGAGCACTTACTTCTGAAGCCTGTCTAGTGAATTTTCAAATGCCAAACTCCCAAGGCATCTTGAAAGCATATGGTACAGACCACAAATAGCATCTCAGGATCAGCTGCTAGGACCGTTCTAGTATAATCAAAATAGTAAGAGTTTAAATCAGACCCAAATGACCACACTATCAAGGATTTAACGTAACCCCTCAGCATTTCTTGCTGAGGCTTGAAAATTATTGCATACTTTCCCTAGAATTTCTGAAGATGAATATTTGTTGAAAGCCCGTACTCCCACTCTTACTGCCTGCTTTACCTGAACACAAGAATTGGTAAAGTCAGACACATGTTCACAGAGTTTTCTATCATAAATAGTTATCTTCCTCATATAATTTCTAGACTGTGTATGTGATTAGAAGACTATTATTTCTAAGAATATATAAGTTAGCAACAGCTGAGATGAAAAAACTTTCATACCCAGATTAAGAGATGAGAAAAAAAATCTGTGAAGTTCCAGTATGTTTAGCAAAGTTTTTACACTTCGTTTTCTCTTGTCAAGTTGAATCCAAATCTTAATATACTAAGTGTTATTAGCATTAATTTCCAGGCATGTGGTATAGATGAGGCCTAATCAGTTTCTATGCCATGTCATCTAGCATTCATATGCAAATGTGCCCAGATCATTTTAATCACAAGATATTGTCCCTTAATCCATCTACTGAAAACAGAAACATTGCTAGAGAAAGGAAATTATCACCAGAGATGACACAAAGAAACATGGTTTTGATTGTAATTTTTTTAAATCTCTCCCTCAAGAATTCTTTTAAGTTATGTTAGGAAAATTAGAAAAGCCTATATTCAGACTTTTCCCCTAAACATTATTTTAACCTGTTCATTCTTTTCTTTGGCCCAAGTTCCCAGATCAAAGGGAGCTTGATCTCTCCAGGCACACCTCTGTTTGCTCTGGGCCCTGGGGTTATACAATGTGCAAGGGAGGATATCAGTTATTGTTCGAGTTAAAATGAGGGGTAATTAATTAGCTAATCCAGTTGTTAAATAGCTACAGTATTAACAAATAATACCTTGTTTATTAAAGCAAAATGTTCAGAACTCTTTCTTAATTTCCACAAAATTGAATTTGTTTATAGGCTTCATTATCAGAACAGAAAAGTGTCAGGAAAATTAATCCACAAACACCAGAGGTTTATGTCCAAAAAGGAGACAGAGGAGTCCTTTTTGTTTTATTCGAATAAAGGGAGAGGTCATGGGACATTCCCCTGGGATCTCTCAAATTTTCGGAGGACGCAGCCTCCTTTTTATCCTATTTTCCCGGCCGCATTTCCCTCTCTCTTTCCCCATTGGCTTAGGTACTTGAGAGGCACAGACTTCCCGGAACGCCTGATACCTGAAATTCCCCTCTAATGTATAACCCTCCCTTTTAATTTTTAATTCTTATAGAATTCATAGTTTTCCCCCCGTTGCTTCTTTCATCTTTCGATATCCAATTTCATTTATCAGCAGCCCTACAGTTTGTTTGTAAAGGCAAATATCTCTTTCCATTCATCAATCAGTGGAATCCATCCCATTGTTTCTTTTATCTCTCAGTGCTAGCCTTATCTATAGGCTGATCCACAACTCATTTGTAAAGACAAATTTAACATTCCTCTCAATCCCTCCTCTTTTATTTGTTTAATAATTGTCTTTACAAACTTTAGCTATCATTGACTTAATTTCTTGTTCCTGAGTTCTTTTTGGTTTTGTAATTATTTGGAGTGACATCAATTTCTGTCCTTTTGTAACCATCTCTGGATCAGTAGGCGTGGCTATTACCTGCATCCCTTTGATCACATGTTGGATAAGTTGTACTAAGCAAGGGATCATGCATGGTAAAAATATTAGAGTTGCTACAGCACATAAGAGGAAAAAAAGTAGTTGTTTAACCCATAGTCCACCAGGTAGCCAAGAAAACATGTCCCATTCCCATCCTTTCCATGTTTGGACTGGCACATGAGCTAATTTTCTTATTTCTTTTGCTATTTGCTTCACCACCTTTCCATTGTCATCTATTTGCAAACAGCAGTTTGAGTCATTAAATTTGCCACACACTCCCCCTTCTTCTGCTAATAAATAGTCTAATACCATCCGGTGTTGAAATATTGCAGTTCTCATCTGAGTAGCCTGGTCAGCAAGAAGGTCAAGAGCTGTAGCTGTCTGGTTACTTACTATTTCAAAGACAGCTTGTAACCTAATTATCCGGTTTAGATTATAAATGGGTTCTCTGGCACCTGATATGAATTCATTAGGATTCCAAGTGGCTGGTCTGTAGTGTTGTATGATTCTTTCAGGTGGCCATTCATCATCACCCCATCTTTGGGTGCTCCCTCCAGCCAGGGATACATCAATTGACCGCTTTTCTCAAATTAGATCATCATATACCTTGATTCCTAAGTGATTTCCCTGAACCTGTGGTAGCAGAAAGAACAGTGGTCTGATATACCCCACATAACATATTCCTGACCAGTTTGGGGGTAACCTGCGATATGCATGTTGGCCACAAATCCAGTAATGCCCCTTTAAAGCCCAGGTCCCATTGGCAAAGGGACCTTCCCAATTTTCATGGTCAATTGGAGAGTCAAAATACAGCTTACTCCCTGGGCCCAGTGGTCCCCCAGCAATGGTCGCCCCACCATAAGAATCACAGTAGTTGCATTTCCAAGCTCCCACATGAGGTTTCGACCTGCAGTTACATCCCAGATCTGTTTTGTTAGATTTGGACCAGAACCTATTAAAAAGGGTTCGAGTTCCATTTCGATGTTGCCATTTCCACTGGTAGTCACGGATAACATGTGTGCTACTTGTGGAATTATCTCGGGGACAGCTTAAAAATAAGGGGTCAAAAAACTTATCATTCCCCACTGCTTTACAGCCTTTTAAATCTTTCTGGTAATTATGACAGGAGCACTTTACCCAGCTACCATTTGTGAGCTTAACATGCGTTTGATTCCATCTGCCTTGATATCTGGAACAATCATAAGGAAGGCAGTTGGGGGTCCAACAATCTAAACCCAAAGATAAAGTCCAGTCACAAACGCTTTTTCCCATATATATGCTTCCTGTCCTATTTAGACAGTAAGTGCCTCTTTCAGAAGAATGAAGCCGCCATGGACTTCCTTCTTCATCCCAAAATCCTGTTCCATTACGGACCTCACTCAGGGTGCTAATCCACCATTTAGGTTCTACTGGGCTGGCCACCCATGGCCAGTTTTCAGATCCCTCCACAGACCCAACAATTGCTAAGGTTAAAGGTTTTTGCTACTTCTTCTCCTAAGGTCAAAAAATTATTTTCCCATTCTTGGCCCCAACCTAACTGATAATATAAAGGTAACATTATTAAGAGAAACATTCTGATTGTGTAATCTAATTTCCTAACTTAATTTTTACTTTCACTTTGTCTTTCACACCACCTGTGGCGAGTGAAGGCACAGAAACAGCTCAACATAAAGAAAACAATGACAGCAAGGGTTGGCCCCTAGTGACTGGAGATTTGAGAGGAGGGATGCCCACACAAACTATTTCAGTAGGCACTCTGTGGGTGGGCACACGAGGCTTCCTCCGATGTCGACGCACTGGCTACTGCTCCAGTCCTCTCCTGCCGAGTGTTAGTCGCGGCTTCCCGTCCTTCTCCTCCAGCTGAGATGTCCAAATCTCTGGGGCTGCAGAGACCTTGACCCGAGTGTGATGGGTCCACCCGTGTTCAGCTGTCTTGACGGCTGTTTCTGTGGTCAGCAACACCTGGAAAGGTCCACGCCACTTCGCCACCAGTGGTGCTTCTTTCCACTCCTTAACTAGGACCCAGTCTCCCGGTTGGATGTTGTGAACAGCAAAGTCCAAAGGTAGGGTCTGTGCCAGCTGAGCTTCCTGTCGAAGAGATTTCACAAGAGACAGTATCCGAGCCACATATTGTTTTAAATACACATCACTTATCTCTATCCCCCCACTAGGCTGAGAATTACAAGGGTAAGGAATTCCAAACATCAATTCAAAGGGAGATAATTGAATATCTCCCCTGGGTCTGGCTCTTATCCTTGCTAAAGCCAGGGGCAGGAGCCGCACCCATGGCATTTTAGTTTCTATCACCAGCTTCAGGAGATGTTTCTTTATTTCTCCATTCATCCTCTCAACCTGGCCTGAACTTTGTGGATGCCAGGGGGTATGGAGGTTCCACTGTATCCCTAAAGCAGTCATAACTCCTTGAAGAATTTTTCCTGTAAAATGAGTTCCCCTATCTGAATCTATTGCTTCCACCATCCCATATCTTGGAATTATTTGTTCCAAAAATATTTTAACAACTGATCCTGTAGTTGCTGACACAGTTGGAAATGCTTCTGGCCACCCGGTTAATTGACATACTATTACCAGAAGATATTTAAATCTTGCCACTCGAGGCATTTCAGTAAAATCCACCTGGCATCTCTGGAAGGGACGTACTGCCCGACGCCTCCCTCCCCTGGCCAGTTTCTTTGTAACTTTGTTGTTGGTTTTAGCACAAGTCAAACAGCCTTCAGTGGCTCGCTTTGCCAGGCTAAAGAGACCAACAGCAGCGTACATTTTGAGGAAGGCTTCTGCCAGTCCTCGGGAGCCCCAATGACTCCCTTCATGAAGCTGTTTTAATAATTGTAAGGCTAGAGCTTTTGGTATCCACTGCTTACCATCCCTTGTAAACCAATTATTTTCTCTTTTCTCTGCCCCACTTTTTTAAATTATCTCAAGTTCCTCTGGTGGAAAAGAGAGTTTCTCTGGCAGCGGTGCAGTTACTGGGAGCATAGGCAGGATCTTAGAGACTTCAGGCAACAATGCAGCTTTGCGAGCTTCTTCATCAGCCAGTTGGTTTCCTATTGCCTCCTCCGACCATCCTGCCTGATGCCCCTTAATGTGGATTATCGCCACCTTTTTTGGTAAATTCACTGCCTTCAATAGGCGAGAGATTAAGTTCTCGTGAGCTAATGTCTTTCCTCTGCAGCTTAATAAACCTCTTTCTTCCCATAGTTTTCCAAATGCATGTATTACCCCATATGCATATTTAGAATCAGTAAATATATTTACTGTCTTGTCCTGGTATAATTCACAGGCTCTCACAAGCGCGTACAGCTCTGCTATCTGAGCTGACCAGGTGGCTGGTAACCTCCCCCCTTCCCTTAATTGCTTCCCATTCACGATAGAGTATCCTGTAAATTGTTTCCCTTCTACCACCTTGGAGGACCCATCAATGAACACATTCTCTCCCTCAGGCTAGGAAATATCCCGTAGATCTTCCCTAGCCCGTGTCTGGAGGTCTATAACCTGGATACAATCATGGATTTCTTCCTGGCCCCCCTTTTCTCCAGGGCCATTTAAATAAGAGGCTGGATTAAAAATTTCCCCACCTTTAAATTCTAAATCCTCCTGTTCCATTAAACAAGATTCATACTGTAATAATCGAGCACTCGTCATCCACTTAGAGGCTCTCTCAGTTAACAAAGCTTTAATCTGATGTGGGACTTTAACAATGAGATACCCTCCCCTTGTCAGCTTTCGGGCCTCAGCCACCATCAGAGCTGTGGCTGCACAGTTCTGCAGACAATGGGGCCAGCCTCTGGCCACCGGGTCTAACAACTTAGAAAAATAGGCAACAGGCCTTCGTGTTCCCCCATGCTCTTGTACCAAAATTCCTTTAGCATGACCCTGTTTGACATCCACATATAGCTGAAATTCTTTTTTTGCGTCTGGAAGAGCCAAGACTGGGGCCTTAACCAATTTGTCTTTTAATTTCTTAAAGCTTTTCTCTCCTTCTGGTGTCCATACCACAACATTAGGACTGTTTTGAGTTAAAAAGTTATATAAAGGTCTGGCCACCACAGAAAAATCCTCGATCCATGCTCTGCAGTACCCCACCAACCCTAAAAACTGCCGTAACTCCTTTTTAGTCTGGGGTAATGGTACCTGTAAAATCCCTTGTATCCTTTCTGGATCAATACACTGTAACCCTTCGGACAGAATGTGTCCCAAATATTTGACCTTCTTTTCTACTAACTGTGCTTTCTTTTTGGATACTCTAAGTCCCTTTTTTGCAAGAAAATTAAGCAGCTTTACAGTAGCCTCTTCAACCACCTTTTCCTGTTCCCCTGACAAGAGCATATCATCTACATACTGCAACAACTTGACTCCTAAGGGTGGAGTAAACTCTCTTTATATTTTCTGCAAAGCTTGCCCAAACAGAACTGGTGACTCTGTATATCCTTGAGGGAGTACTGTCCATGTCAATTGTTGTTTTATCATTTTCCCTCCTTCCTCCTGTTCCCACTCAAAAGCAAAATACTGTTTACTATCTTTTGTGATTGGACACCCCCAGAAAGCATCCTTCAAATCCAGTACAGAATAATACTGATGTGAAGAAGGGATTTGATTTAGGATTGTGTATGGATCTGGAACTGTGGGATGCCTTGGTTTGACAATCTCATTTATTATTCTTAAATCCTGCACCATTCTGTAGGTTCCATCTGGTTTCTTAACCGGCAGGATAGGAGTGTTATAGGGAGACATACACGGCTCTAAAAGACCTGCTTTTAGCAGGGACTCAATAACAGGCTGTAACCCCTTCTTTCCCTCCCTTGAAAGAGGGTATTGCTTTTTAGACACCACTTGTCCTGGTTGCTTCAAAGTAATTTGGAGAGGCTCTATGTCCAGTTTCCCATATTTCCCTGGAGCTGCCCATACTTCTGGATTTATTTCAGCATAAGCCTTTTCAGACATTTTACACAAAGATATCACAGTTTCGGACTCCGTGTCACTTCTTACAATGCTAATTTGCATTCCCATTCTAGCCATCAAATCTTTTCCCAGTAAATTACAATCACAATTAGGAACAAACAAGAATTCATGCAGTTCAAATCTGTCCCCCACATCTATTAACAGCGGTTGAATAAAATGCACTCGCTCATCCTTCCCGCTTACTCCTTGAATAACCAAGGATCTTTTTGACAATTTCCCCCCCTTAGGTATAAAATTTAAGGTGGACCGAGAGGCTCCCGTGTCTACCAAAAAACACACCTCCTCTCGATCTGGACCCACCTTAAAAGTTATCAAGGGCTCCTGAGTGGTGGGTCCTTGGTATAATAGGAGCCCCTGACACCCCTAACAATCCATTTCCATTATCCTCTGGACTTCCTCCTCCTGAGGGTCCAGTTGTTTCTGCGGACACTCGTTTTTCCAGTGCCCTTCTGCCCTGCAGATAGCACACTGGTTCTTCCCCAGCCGCTGTTTGGGTCGGCTGTCCCCTGCCGAGGACGGAATCCCTCTGCCACTTCCTTGTGGCCGACCCCGTCCCCTCTGTCCCTGGGGACCCCTTGGACCCTGCGGTTTACTCCTCTGGGGCTGCAAAAACTCTGCCATCATCTTTGCTTTAGCTTTTGCCTTTTCCTCATCCCTTCTTACATATATCTGCTGTGTTTTTCTAACCAATTCCTCTACAGGCTTATTCTGCCACTCTTCATCTTTCTGTACTCCTTTCCGTATATCAGGCCAGGCTTTAGTAACAAATTGTACTTTAAGCAATGTGTTGAAGGCTGGCCCTTCAGGATCCATCCCCCCGTGCTTCCTCAAGGCATCCCTAATCCTCTCCAACCAATGAGAGGGGCTTTCCTGTTTCTCCTGTTCTAACGACATAGCCTTAGCTATGTTGTTAGTTCTGGGAGCCGCAGACTTGATTGCCCTAATCAAATAAGCACGGTAATCGAAAAGGCGAGCCAGACTGGCCTGGTTATTTGGGTCCCACTGGGGGTCTGCCTGGGGGATGGCATCATCCACCGTAGGTGCATTGGGTCCAGCCCCCCCTGCTGCTTGTGGGTGTTCATCCTCCCACAGCTGCCGAGCTTTCTGCAAAATCATTCGTTTCGCTGATGACCCAAACAAAATTCCCAAAAGAAAATCCCAATCTTTCCATGTATAATCCGCATTTCCCAAATATTCCTCTATCTTTTCCCCCACCCCTATGGGATCATCCAAATATGGGGGTAATTCTTTTTTCAACCCTCTTATATCCTGGGTAGTAAGTGGTACAATTACAAACCCAAATCCTCCCCCTTGACCCCCCAAAGGAACTTGACGGAGTGGCATCTGGTGTACCCCTGTCTCTTGGGGGGCTTCTGATGCCCTAAACTGAGTTCCTCTTCTAGTTCTGGGGGGTGATACAACATGCTGCTCCCCTCCCCCTACACCATCATCCTTCTCAGGTGGGGCTGTAGGAATAACATTTCCCTGATCCCCTTGCTCTGAAAGTTGAGGATACAGACGACCTGCAGCTGGCTCTGGGTCAGCTAGCAACACTGGAGGACAAGACGGGGGAAGGTGCTGAAAAACATTCCAATCCTCACCACTTTCCTCTAAATACCTTCACAAAATTCGACACAAATGAATTTTATCTGTTCCATAAGTAGCCATATAAGTCCCCTTGCCAACTTATACTCTGGCCACACAAAATACCAATATTTTACCATAATTTCCATAGTTACTTCTGGGTGAATATACAATCTCTCCCAAGACCTCAGCATTCACCCCAAGGGACTCTCTGGGGGTATTATGGGATCGTCATCCCATTTGCCGGGGCCCCTTCGCGGCTTCACCTTTCCAACCCTCTCTGGGTGCCCCGTTTTACCTGTGCTACCCTCCATGGGTGCCCTCTCAGGTTTACCTGTGCTACCCTCCATGGGTGCCCTCCCAGGTTTGCTCCCCGAAGATCCCATTTTACTCACCGGTGAGATTTTCAGTGGTCCTTCCCTGCGGACTCTTCACGGACCCCCCTGGTCCGCCACTCGTCTGTCTCCTGGACAGTCTCGGGAACCCAATCAATCGCCCGGTGCCGGCCGGCACCAAGGGGAGCTGATCACCCAAACTGGGTGAGGCGCGCCTTCAGCTCCGCTCGCCGCCCTCCGCCCCGGACGGTGGAAAGATCCCGGACGAGCCCCCAAATTGTCAGGAAAATTAATCCACAAACACCAGAGGTTTATGTCCAAAAAGGAGACAGAGGAGTCCTTTTTGTTTTATTCGAATAAAGGGAGAGGTCATGGGACATTCCCCTGGGATCTCTCAAATTTTCGGAGGACGCAGCCTCCTTTTTATCCTATTTTCCCGGCCGCATTTCCCTCTCTCTTTCCCCATTGGCTTAGGTACTTGAGAGGCACAGACTTCCCGGAACGCCTGATACCTGAAATTCCCCTCTAATGTATAACCCTCCCTTTTAATTTTTAATTCTTATAGAATTCATAGTTTTCCCCCGTTGCTTCTTTCATCTTTCGATATCCAATTTCATTTATCAGCAGCCCTACAGTTTGTTTGTAAAGGCAAATATCTCTTTCCATTCATCAATCAGTGGAATCCATCCCATTGTTTCTTTTATCTCTCAGTGCTAGCCTTATCTATAGGCTGATCCACAACTCATTTGTAAAGACAAATTTAACATTCCTCTCAAAAGCAAGAATCATCATGGAATTTTTGGCCTTTGTTTAGGATTCATCTCCTCTAACCTTGGCCAGCTCAATCAGCATTTACACCTGAGCTGGTCTTACAGTGTCTCTCTCTCTAATGAGCAGCAAGAAACATGCATTCAGAGAATGCAGTTCATTTCAATTTATTTTATACATTTACACTTATATTTGAGTGAGTGATATCCTAATCAGTAAAACTATCATCAAACCTATATCAAAACTGTCTCTCACACAGACACGGAAGCCCTTAATATTAGAAAAACTAAGGTTAAAATCCAGCATAAGTTGAGATATAGGGGTTTATGATGTCTTGAGCATCTTTAATTTGCCTGTCTTCAACGCATTTTGATACATTCCTAAT
Organism: Sturnus vulgaris; assembly: GCF_052056855.1. Classification (NCBI taxonomy): domain Eukaryota; kingdom Metazoa; phylum Chordata; class Aves; order Passeriformes; family Sturnidae; genus Sturnus; species Sturnus vulgaris. The sequence goes on from NC_142247.1 coordinate 45,284,963, forward strand.
TGGAAGATCGCACCCTTTCCCCCCATCAGATGTCTCCACTCCATGCATGATTAATGACCTTGCATTCAGTGACTGAGAAAGGGAATACAGACTATGTGGGAAAGTCAGAATCCTTAGCACTGTACAACATTTTGATAATTAAAACAAAAGCAATGTGGTACACAGAATATTAATTTTAAAAAGCTCTTGACAGGTTGCAAAACACCTTTGTAAACAGTGAGGTCTCATTACAAGCATGGATTCTTAGGGCCATGCTAGGGTCAGTTCTAGGCCTTTGCATTTTTATTAATGCTCTGGAAGAGATGAGAGAATCTTTACTGATCAAACAATGCATGTGACTCATAAAGAGGGTACACTGAAACAAATGACTTGATAAGCTGCTGCAAGAAAATGACATGTGCACCAATACAGATAATTCAACAATATTCAGGAATTACAGACATAATGAGACACTATTGGGAACAGTAACTGAAGTGATTTGGGCATCGTGTCAGTCAAATGGAGATTAGCTCCTTGTGCAGTATGAAAAGGGCATACCAGAAAACAAAATGCCAATCACATCATGAATTAGCAGAACAATACCAAGAAGTGTCAGAAAGGTTATGCAACCTGGGACTAATAAACCTCCCTCTGAGATGCTGGTCACAGTCCCAGCACCCACAGCTGAAAAAAGGAATAAATAGGGTCTCTCTGGTTCAGAGGTGAACCAGGAGAAAGATCAAAGGATTGGGGAAATTGCCATGGTGGAAAACTGAAGTTCAGTCTGTTTATCTTAACAAAAAGACTAAAGGATCCCTTAATCACAGTTTCTAATCACCTCTAAGAGGACTAAAAATTTGATAATTGAGGGCTCTTCAGTCTCAGGAACACAACAAAACAAGATTAAGTGCCTGGAAAATGAAAGCAGAGACATTCCAAACCAGAAATCTCATGTATTAGTACTATGAAAATTCATCTCTCCAATAATTTAGCAAAATAATGGTAGTTTGTTCACAGTACAAATATTTAAATTTAGATTTTCTAACTTTTTAAAAGGGATGCTGCAGTTAAACTAAACCTAATTCAGAGAAGAACTGACCTGTGCTATACTGGAGGTCAGACTAAACTACTATCTCTGACTATAGGATCTAAAACACTGTTGCTTTATTTAATTGCTGAATGAGGCCTCCATGTCTTATTTACAGCACATTATTCAATGTAATGTACATTATTCAAGTAACTTCATACGGTTACAAAACGTTCTTTTCTCATGAAATTTCTTTTCCTGTATTGTATGGGTGTGGTACCAGCATTAATCTGTACAGCAGGCCAGTTCAAGATGGAGAATGGAATTGTGGGTGTTTGGGGTAAAGAATACTAAAATGAGATTAAATTTGAAAGTACCTGTTAATTGTGGACGCACAATTTGAAAGGTTTGTACTTATCTTTGAAAATATCTTGCACTTTTTAGTACTTCACATATTTTAATCATAGCTCCTATCAGCATCAGTTATGGCTCTGAAATGTCAATACTCGCACAAATCAAATCCTAGCAATTCACAACGAAACTCAGAAATAAGCATGACACAGTTAGTGACCATTTGTGTATGAAAACTTATTTCAAATTATTCCTGCAATAGAGAACTGCAGGAACTCTGTATCCAAACCCAGTTTGAGGCAACAGTCAAAGATTTAATTTAGAGATCAGTCTTTCCTATTCTGAAATCCCTTTCTATGATCTGTACAGACCATTTTGTTCCTATAGTGTAGAAGGCACGGATAATAAATAGCAGTCCCCTTCACTACACAATCCTAGTTAATTCTTGGAATATATCCTGTCTCCACAATCAGTCTCATAAAGGTTCTACGGAAAATGAAGTATAAAGAGATAATGAAGGTACAGTATAATGCATATATATCCATGACACTGAAGACACTCTTTCTGCAGTTCTGGTATTTCTTAGTTATCAGAAGTTTCAATTAGCAATCTTGGTGGCTTTTTTCTGTTTGTAACAGTTCAGTTTTAAAAACTTCAGTTCCTAAGTTATTCTATTATCTTTTAAGCAGAAAAGGTATCACTGTCATTTTATCAGCTGGTTCCTCAATAGAGTAAAGATTTTTCACACCCAGCAGAATTGTGCCATACAGGCTAGAGCAGAAATGAGCTCACATTGGGCAGTGTAGATCCTTCTCTATCCCCACATGCTTTCTCACTGAATTTCCTACAAAACTGCCTAAGCAGAGTGCCCTGCTCCCATAGATCACTCCCTCATAAACTGTAGCATGTCCATCCCTCACAACTTGTCTCTGGTCCAGACCTTCTCTAGTTTCACTTATGACTTCCTATCCATTCCTGGATGTGCACAGAGGTAGGAATATAATAGTGAGCTCTTGCAGGTGAAGAAAGTATGGGGAGGATCTTCTTGACATCTGCATGCAAGAACAGTAGGACAAAAAGGGGAAGTTCAAAGAAAACAGAGAAATCTGAGAAACAACTTCTCTGGACAGCTTATCTGCTACAAAGGCAGATCTGGGATCTCAGAGACCAGCCACCAGAGGTTTGTAGAAAAAAAAAAAAATTCCTTTGGCTGTTAAGCACATTGGGATGCAGTGGGTGCATGGAGCAGGCTGAAGGCAAGGCAAAGGTGGCAGAGGCTACTGGGTGGCAGCCACCCCTGTGAGGCTGCTGCAAGCCAGGCTCTGTGCAGTGTCCCAGAACCGAGCAGCAAGTGCTTCCTTAAACAAGCTGGGCACCAGTTGTACTGGTGTGCATGTGCAGCACTGCAACAAGGTTGGGAACATCAGATTGCCCCATCTCAATCTCCCCATATACATTCCTAACTTGACTACTTTGCTGGGTACATAATTCTTTTAATAGCATAGAGGTGCCTGGGAGAAAGAGACTTTCTCTAATATGCAGGGAGTATATCGTGCCTGACTAATTTATGGGCTCTTATTGGCAAAAGGCTTTATCTGTGTTTTCTATCCATTCAATTACAAATCTCTGTAAGTTTTGACTCATGGGGACCCATATAATAATTCGATGAATGATCCTGTGCTTTATGATAAGGCAATGAAATTTTTTGGTAGGATGTAGTAATTAATTTCTTCATAATTACTGGGTCACAGATAATACATTACAAAAATAACTGATTGTTGATCAACAAATATATAAAGGTGAGCCAAAGCCTACTTAAACTGCCAGTTATGAACTAGACAATGCCTTTGTAACAGTATAAAATCCAACACAATGTGTAAAATTTAATTGTAAACAAATTTCCAAGCTGTCTTGGGTCTTAGATATTTATTAACCGTGGCATCCATCTGAGACACCCTTTCCTCCTTCAGTGCAATGTGTACACTTTGGTGCCATCCACTGTATGCAACACCTGGCCTTAGACTGTGGGGCTGGAGTTGCTACAATTGCCTTGTCTTTCATCATCATCCCACATGCTTGGTGATTTCCAAGACCCTTCAAGTGGACAGTATTGACTGGAGAGTTGGAGGGATGGATGACTTGGGTCTGCGTTGTTTGCAATGGAGAGGCAATCTGTGTCAGGAGGGTAGATGCTTCTCCCCAGAAACATTCCCATGACATTTCCCAACTAATGAATACGTCATATATGGGCCATTACATGTTCAATATTTCTAGAAACTTTTATTTCACTTAATGACAATGTGAATATCAGTCATTATCAAATGCTTTTTATTATCTACATAGACGCTCTCAAAGAGATGTTTCTTCATCTTATTTGCGGAAAGGTCAAAATTGTATTACAGAGAATCCTTCTTGTATTCTGTTTATATTTAAAATCTATTTGGAGAAATCAAAAGTACATACCATGGCTAACAGGCTAGATAGGATAACAGATGTTGATACCTATAAACAAAACAAGCTCTCCAAAGTTATGCCTTAAAGAATGCAATTGTGCAAATCTGTTTTAAAAGACTAATGTTGCCCGGTTTCCACCCAGCAGCCTAAGGTAATGCTCCTACAGTTTATTAAGAACATGAGAAAAAAAAAAAGCCATTTAGAAGCTTTCCATTTCTTGCTGCTGGAATATCTCCACAGAGAGTCTCCTTATAATCAGCATAAATATTTGAAATTTGTGCATAGCTTTCATCTGCAAAGACTTGGTGTGACTTGTCATATATTAAAGATGCTTTCCTTGGCAAGTGTTTTGCCTCTGTGTCATGAGTCAGCTCCTATTTGTATTCTGAATATAATGAAAGCTGGTGGTTTAACACTTAAACCGGGCCAGAACTCCCAAAGCTTGGTGGTCCCCAAAGGAGATAGAATCACATGCCTGATTGTTACAAGACAAGCTATAAACTCTACATTGCTGAGTTAGACACAGATAAACTCCACTGACCTGTATTTCTTACACGCTGGGTGCCTCCTTCCAGGATGTGCTGGCAGGTATAAACACCAGAGCTGCTGAAGTCACTTACCACAGGTACAAGAACAAAGAAAGTGACACGTGGCCATTTTATGCTGAAAGGTCAATGGGTTTTGTCACCTTGGACCATGAGGCTACAGACCTTCTGCTGTGAAGAACAGCCAACCCCACACACGGCCTCAGAGCCAAATTAACTGCTGCTGTCTATTGTCTGCCACAGGGTACATCATGATGGTGTCAGCAGAGAGGGTATTTGAGAACACGCTCTAGAGCACTTCTAGGGTATCCTTACTAGGACCACATAAGTGTCTGATGCTCTATGGCTACCTGTCCTGGCGGTCATAACATAAGATTGTCCATGGGTCCCTCCATGAAAATCCCTGGCTGCTCCTGCTGGAAGGGTTATAATTTGCAGGCAGTCTGGGCTGAGGATGAATTTGAGAAGACCCAAATATTCAAGAAACAGTAAATCTGTATACTGATCATTTTCGAGGTGGTCTATGGGGCACTGCAGGCAATTTGAAAGGGTCTTCTCTACTGTCAGCCAGCTTGTACTGCTGTGAGGAAATCTTTCCTTGAAAGACGAGCAAGTTCGCCTCTCCTGGCTCATTTCACTGAGCAAGAGCTAGCTACGTGTCTTGGTTTGAAAGACAGGTACTTCCTAAGGAAAGGCAAGAACCCCTTTCCTGAACTGGAGAGTGCAATCCCCTCCCTTCCAATTATTATAGTTTCAAATCAGAGGCTTTCAGGCAGAAGATAGGGGGATAGGAATAACAGTTCTTCACTAAAATATCTAACAAGGCAAACAGAAGAAACAACAACAGCTATAAAAATTGACAGCAAAACAGAACAGTATATCTCAGTTCCAGTTCCTTTTGGCCACAGGGTCCCTCTCTCTGAGCTCAGTTACCAGTGGTGGGGGCAGGGCAGGTCCCACGCAGTCGAAGAGGGCTGGAGTGATGGTGTTACCGTATGGACTAGAAATCCTGAATATTAGAATATAAAGTGTATAAACCATAATAGTAGTAGTAATGCTAAGGCTTGAAGACTGCAGTCCCCAGAGTAGGCCCTGGGAAACTAACTTAAGAATGTGCTGTGCTAAGAGCATGCAGAACCGTTAGTGATAAGGTTAAAGTATAAACATAAATAAAGTACTGGTGGTGGGCAGTGGCATAAGAGAGAGATTGAGGGGGAGAACACTATAGTCCTAAGGCAGTGGCGCCAGAGAGAGATTGAGGAGGAGAACACTATAGTCCTAAGATAAGCAACCATGTAGGATTTATGACGCCAAAATGCTATCTTCAAGGTGAATGTATCTACAGAAGAATGTGTACTTCTGCACATAAACCATTTGTAAAAAGGGTATAAAAAAACCCTCTAAAAAGGGAACCAGCGGGATCCTGACTTGGGACGCGAGTCCGCAGGTCCCCGGGCCCTGAATAAAGCACCGCATAAACTGACACTCTCTTAGTTTGTGTTTTACTTGGGGTTTCGGGCAGCAGTTTTGGCGACCGCGGCAGGACTCCGGAGGCGGCAGGGGCGGTTCGCGAGCTGATCTACTCCACGCCGGCACCAGGTGATTTCTGGGGAGACATCAACCCGTGCCCGACCCCGCGCCTGACGGACGACTGTGAGGTAAGCCCGCAAGGTGCTTTATTCTTTATTGAAAGGGAAAGCCCGCCGATTAAGACGGGACGGTGATCCCGCACCGGGGGCAAAGGACGTCTTAAAGGTTGTGGAAAAGGAAGCCTAGGCGCTGGTCGTCAGACGCCACAGTGATTGCGCAGATCCAGCACTTGCCACTCGCGGCGACGAGAAAGACAAGAATTGTGGTAAAGGGTGTGTGAGTGTGGAAATAATAGTAAAGTGTGTGAGTGTTAGTGTTATGATGCCTTTTAAAACCTTTAAAGTTCTGGCTAGTTCGGGGATGGAAATTCCGAATGATTCACCCTTGGGCTGTTTGTTGCAACATTGGAAGGTGGGGAAATTTGGTCAAGAACTGAGTAAAAAGAAATTGATTGATTTTTGTAATCATGTGTGGCCCCAATACGAACCTGAGGGTATGCAATGGCCCCGAAATGGTACTCTAAATCCTGATATTATAACTCCTCTTATGCATTTCTTACAAAATAATGAGAAATGGGAAGAAATCCCGTATCTTGATTTGTTTTATTATTTGAAAAATAAGCCAGAATGGCAGAAGGAGTGTGGCATCATGGTCTTAAAAACAGCAACAGATGGTTGTCCGGGCTGCAAAGGGTGGCAGAAAGGGAAGGAGTATTCTGTTAAGTTGTCAGACCCTGAGGAGGATGTTTCTCTGTTGGTAGCACCTAGTGCACCCCCCCCGGAAGAGAGTGAATCGAGTGAGTCGGACGAAGAGGTGAATGAGGAAGAAAAGGGGGGGGGATTTAGAGAAAGGAAAAGTCGTTGATAAGCCGCGTACTCCTCTATGTGAAAGGACCCGTAGCGGGCGGGAGAAGAAGGGAAAAAGGGGTGCACAATTGATGGCTCCGTTGCGGGAAGTGGTCGGACCCCACGGGGAACGAGTAATGGTGCAAGTTCCTTTTTCTCCTAATGATTTGTTAATTTGGAAGCAGTCTGTGGGGGCTTATCGGGAGGATCCTGAACGGGCGGCAAGGGTAGTGAAAATGGTGATTAAAACACAGAATCCAGACTGGAATGATTTACAGGTCTTACTGGATACAATAATAGACTCTACTGAGAAAGAGATGGTGTTTAAAGCTATGAGGGAAAAGGCACGAGAAATGATTAGGTTGCAAATAGCGGACGGTACATTAAATTATTTGGTGCCGCGGGAGGATCCAGAGTGGAATGTTAATTCAACAGGGGGTTACCATAGACTTAAGGCTTATCAAGAATTGTTGGTAGAAGGAATACGGAGCGGGATACCTAAGACGTTAAACTGGTCCAAGCTGTATTCAGTAAAGCAGGAGAAAAATGAGTCCCCGTCAGCTTTCTTAGAAAGGCTTAAGGAAACTGCTCGAAAATATACCAGTTTGGAAATTGAAGGGGAATCAGGGAAATTGCAGCTAGCTTTAATTTTTATGGGACAATCCCAAGAGGATATTCGGAAAAAGTTGCAGAAATTAGAAGGGGAGGATACACGGAATTTGGATAAACTTTTAGAAGTTGCGTGGAAGGTATATAATAATAGGGAAAAAGAGACTGCTAAGAAGCAACAAGCTAGTATGTTGGCAGTACTACAGCAGATAACGGGGAATGGTATGTGGGGAGGTGGCCGGGGGTGCGGACGGGGGCGAGGAATGGCTAGGGGAGGAATTTCGATGGGTGGAAGGGGATTCCCAAACCAATTACAAATGGGACAAGGAAAAATGAGATTGGGATTGGATCAGTGTGCCTTGTGCAAGAACAAAGGACACTGGAAGAACGAATGTCCACTTAATCAAGGTATGGGATTCGGGCTGAATAGCGGGGAGGGGTTGATAAATAATTCAAGTGCAGTTCGGGGAGGGCCACAAGGTGTCGCCCAAGCCTTTATGATGGGAAGCTACCAGAATCAAAGCTGACTAGATCGGGATCTGAAGGTAGTCTTAGAAGTAGACGGGGAACCATTGGAATTTAGAGTAGATACGGGGGCTACATATTCTGCAATTAACACCAAATTAGGACCTCTAAGTGATTCTACCATTCGGGTGGTAGGGGTTACAGGACAGGTGGAAAAAAGGGCATTTTTACGTCCGTTGGATATAAAGTTTGGGGGGAAAGAATTTGATCATCAATTTTTATACATGCCAAATAGCCCAGAATCACTAATGGGGAGGGATTTGTTATCAATGTTAGAGGCAAAAATAATCTTTGAAAAAGGAAGAGTAAAATTAGAAATTCCAGAAGATAATATAGCCAAATTATTCACAGTGAAAGAAGTAGAGGCAACAGAAATCCCCACAGAAATAGAACAGGCTGTGGTACCATGGGTATGGGAAATAGGGATTCCTGGAAAATCAAAAGCAGCACAACCGGTAGTTGTGGAATTGAAGGAAGGAGCACAACCCGTACGGATAAGGCAGTACCCTCTGAAACTGGAGGCTCGGAAAGGAGTAGCACCCTTAATAGATCAGTTTGTTAGTTTAGGGATATTACAGGAATGTGAATCAGAATTCAATACCCCCATATTTCCGGTAAAGAAGTCCAATGGTAAGTACAGGTTAGTTCAAGATCTGAGGGCAATTAATAATATAACAAAGGATATTCATCCAGTAGTAGCAAATCCATATACATTGCTAACAGCTGTCTCGGAGATATTTAAATGGTTCACAGTAATTGACTTGAAAGATGCATTCTTCTGTATCCCTTTGGCATTTGAAAGTAGGAAAATTTTTGCTTTCGAATGGGAAAATCCTGCTACAGGACGGAAAAGACAGCTCACCTGGACACGCTTACCACAAGGATTCAAGAATTCTCCAACCATCTTCGGAAACCAATTAGCCTGGGAACTAGAAGAATGGAGACTAACTCAGGTAAAGGAGTCACCTTCCTCATTTATTCTTTTACAGTACGTAGATGATATTTTTCTAGCCTCAACAGAAGAAGACATCTGTCGAAGACTCAGCATTGAACTCCTCAACATGCTCGGACAAGCTGGATACCGAGTGTCAAAAGAAAAGGCCCAACTGGTAAGAACACAAGTCATTTATTTGGGATGCGAGATATCACAAGGAGTTCGGAAATTAGGGGTGAACCGGATCCAGGCCATATGTGCTATACCGACACCTCGAAATCCACAAGAGTTAAGGTCCTTTTTAGGAATGGCAGGATGGTGTCGGTTGTGGATTCCAGAATTTGGATTAAAAGCAAAACCTCTGTATGAGGCAGTCAAGAATCCTGAATTTAAATGGAATAAAATACAAGAAAAGGCATTTCAGAACTTGAAGCAAGCTCTAAAAGAGGCACCTGCATTAGGGTTGCCAGATCTCACAAAACCCTTTCAACTATATGTAAATGAGAGGCAAAGACTGGGGATTGGGGTGTTGACACAAAAATTGGGAACATGGAAGCGCCCGGTGGGATACTTCTCAAAACAACTGGATCCAGTAAGCGCTGGATGGCCTGGCTGCCTTAGAGCTGTTGCTGCAACAGTGCTTCTGATACAAGAAGCTAGAAAACTAACTATGGGGCAGAAAATGGAAGTGTTTGTCCCACATATGGTAATAGCAGTTTTGGAACAAAAAGGGGGGCATTGGCTCTCCTCCAGCCGTATGCTGCAATACCAGGCAATCCTTAGAGAACATGATGATGTTGAAATGAAGGTAACTAACCATCTCAATCCAGCCGAATTTCTTAGAGCCACCCAAGAAGAAGGCAACCTGGTACACGACTGTGTGGAGACCATCGAACAGGTATACGCTACCCGCAAGGATCTAAAGGATGAGCCCTTAGACGAACCCGAATGGGAGCTGTATACCGATGGATCTAGTTTCGTGGAGAATGGAACCAGGTACGCCAGGTATGCAGTGGTAACTCTAAGACAGGTTATAGAAGCCAGAGCCTTGGCTCCCGGAACATCAGCACAAAAAGCTGAAATCCAAGCCCTCATCCGAGCCTTGGAATTAAGTCAAGGGAAAAGAGTAAATATTTGGACTGATTCTAAATATGCATTTGGGGTAATACATGTACATGGGGCATTATGGAAGGAGAGAGGACTATTAAATTCACAGGGTTCGTCAATTAAACACCGAGAACAAATTGTGCAACTACTGGAAGCAGTACATAAGCCCCAGGCGGTGGCAGTAATGCATGTAAAAGGACACCAGCAGGGAGAAGAAAGAGCATTCCAGGGAAATCGTCTGGCTGACAGAGCAGCCAGACAGGCTGCTCGCGAGGTATGGACCCAAATGGCGTTGCTACCAGCACGTACCAACCCTGCGGAAGCTTTTATGGACGAAGTACCAGTATACCTACCAGAAGACGAAAAATTAGCACGGCTAGTACAAGCTAAGAAGAATGCGGCCGGATGGTATGTAACTGCCGTAGGACAAGTGATATTGCCAACAAAAATAATGAGAATGATATTAGAAATTGAACATAACAAATGCCATTGGGGAGCAGAAGCTTTAGTGCAATTTCTAAAACAAGAAATAATCTCCAATCAGATGTTAACAATGGCCAAAAGGATCAATGCAATGTGTCCAGTTTGTATTAAGAACAACCCAATGACACGTAGGCAAGTGCAAATGGGAAAACTGCAAATAGGCCCACAACCAGGAGATTATTGGCAGATAGATTTTTCAGAATTACCAAAAGCACAGGGGTATAAGTATGTTTTAGTCTATGTATGTACCTTCTCAGGCTGGCCAGAGGCATTCCCATGTAGAACAAACCAAGCAAAAGAAGTGATTAAAACTTTACTTCGAGAAATCATCCCTAGGTTTGGAATCCCGCTAGGGATGTCCTCAGATAGGGGACCTCACTTTGTGGCAGGAATAGTGCAAGAAGTGGCTAAGGTACTTGGGATAACATGGAATCTCCATACACCTTGGAGACCTCAGTCTAGTGGACAAGTAGAAAAAATGAATCAGACACTAAAAGGCCAAATTAAGAAAATCTGCCAAGAAGCAAAGATACAATGGCCTCAAGCATTACCTTTAGCTCTGTTAAGGGTCAGAATCAAACCTAGAGACAAGGTAGGAGTAAGTCCGTATGAAATTTTATACGGCAAACCCTATCATGCTGCAACTTACAAAGGGGACCCTAATGTGGTGGGAGATCAGGTACCGGTAAATTACATTTTGTCTCTCAATAAGACTCTTACAGCACTACGGGGAGCGTTGCAGTGGAATCGACCTTTGCCTCTGGAGAATCCCGTCCACGATATACAGCCTGGAGACCAAGTCTACATAAAAAAATGGAATGTGGAACCACTAAAAGAAACATGGGACGGCCCCCGACAAGTGATTATGACTACATACACAGCCGTAAAGGTCCAAGGGATCGACAATTGGATACACTACACCCGAATCAAGAAAGTCCCGTCACGATGGGAAGTCCAACCTCTAACCGACACAAAACTGGTGTTCAGGGCAAGGCCTTGATTGCGATGTTAATGTTGAGCATTGCTCGTATCGGAGATGCCTTTGTTAAAGTTACTGTCCCTAAACCAACAGTGATTGTACCACAAGGGGCAAATGTAAATCTAACCTGTTTGTTTTCTGATGACCAGGGAGTTGGATTCGATGAAGTAAAGACGAAATGGAAATTGATCACTACAAATAAGGTATTTTCAGAAGGAATTGTGACAATTTGGGATATGAAACAGCAGAAAGGTAATACTACCCTAATGATCTCACACTTGCAAAAAGCCCAGGTTGGTCAATTTGCATGCATGGTATGGATTAGGGAAAGCTTCGATTATGGGAACTTAGATGTAAAAATTTTGGCGGAGGGTTTTAAGACAAAAGGGTATTCTTATCCAATACAAGTAACACCCACAAGTATGAGAATTGACATGTGGGATGGTCCTTCATTGAGAATCAATTGCACTCTCAAATGAGGGAATCTTTGCAGGATGAGAGAAACTAGAATGGTCCAACAAGCAAAAGAAATGGAAAATGAGAAACAGGAATTGGGGCAAGAGAATTTGGTAGTGGGATTAATTAGGGATTTTGGGAAAATGCAAAATGTAACAGCGATAACAGCGTGTTTGCCCTTACCAAAGGCAGCAAGTGACCCTATACCGTGGGGAATCATCCCATTAGGAGAAATGCCCCCAAAAATAGTAAATGGAATGAGGAAATGCCACAGAGAGCTACGAAATCGCACTAGAATAGTAGAAGAGGTTTATACCTATGGAAGACGGTGGTCAACCCCAGGGCAAAGATCGGAATGTTTAAAATTACCAAATTCTGTATTCACTGAAATAGGTCAATACAAAAATGTTGGGTGGTGCACATTTGAAGTAAATCAGAAAAGAAGAAAACCTGTAGTAGATTATTATCATGAGATAGTGTGTCAAGAAGGGAAAGAAGAGTGGGAGCAATGGAAAGCAATTTGGGGTCCTAGCCTACTGGAACCCTATAGTTATATCGGATCAATACACTGGTGTATCGAGTGGTCAAGAAAACAGGAATATCCAGGGGCCCTCGAAGCTGAAACAGTGCGCCACAACAGACTAGCCCAAATATCAGGTTGGAACTGTAGTAAAGTCATAACCTGTGATACCCCAGAATCCCAAATTGGATTAGTACCCGTTCGGGTGTTGTTGAAATGGGGATGTGAATGTCAGAGATACAACCATACAATAACGGGAGAATTAAAAGGAGCTCGGAAAGATTGTCAATCAACCACAGTACGAAGCCCCGGAAATTCAGTCTGGGTAATGGGACATGGCCAATGGACTACACATCTACCGATAGGTGGTCCGATTACTCAAATAACGTTAGGGATACCAACCTTATGTCCATTTTGGAAACAGTCCAAATTAACCAAGGAGGACCAAGAGAAAAGGACGAAAAGAGGATTAACCCTTAGACAGTCGAAGCAGTAAATCTAGAGAATGAATGGCACGAGCCAGGGGAAAGTGTAAAATTCGGTTGGATGCTTGAATCTTTATTTGCACCTGTATCTACATATAGAAACCGGGAAATGTTATATAAATTACTAGAGCAGACAGAAAGATTGGCAGCAGTAACAAGAAAGGGATTTAGAGATCTTAATATACAATTACAAGCCACAACCAGGATGACAATCCAGAATAGAATGGCATTAGATCTGCTCTTATTAAAGGAACATGGACTTTGTGGATATTTACAAGGAAGGGATGATCACTGTTGTGTACATATCCCAAATGTCACGAAGGAAGTAGAAAAGGATATAGGTCAATTGGAGCGAATTGAACTAAACATACATGAAGTACAAAAGAATGCAGAACATAATTGGGTTGGAGCTTTATTCAGTTCTTTAGGAATCCAGGTCTCTGGTTGGTTATCCTCAATTATTCAAAACGGAATAATGATTGTAATAATCATTGTAGTAATTGTGATTATGTATAGGTGTCTTTTAGGAATAATTGCTAAAGAAGGAACACATACACGGCAAATCATGAAGGCCCTGACTCGAAAAGAAGTGATTCAACCAACTTCCTGAAACAACCCTCCACCATCATATCTGGAAACTATCACTTGGAAGAATTGAGCATCCTTGCAGAAGACTCTAAAGAATGCTCAAAAGGGGGGAGTTGTTACCGTATGGACTAGAAATCCTGAATATTAGAATATAAAGTGTATAAACCATAATAGTAGTAGTAATGCTAAGGCTTGAAGACTGCAGTCCCCAGAGTAGGCCCTGGGAAACTAACTTAAGAATGTGCTGTGCTAAGAGCATGCAGAACCGTTAGTGATAAGGTTAAAGTATAAACATAAATAAAGTACTGGTGGTGGGCAGTGGCATAAGAGAGAGATTGAGGGGGAGAACACTACAGTCCTAAGGCAGTGGCGCCAGAGAGAGATTGAGGAGGAGAACACTATAGTCCTAAGATAAGCAACCATGTAGGATTTATGACGCCAAAATGCTATCTTCAAGGTGAATGTATCTACAGAAGAATGTGTACTTCTGCACATAAACCATTTGTAAAAAGGGTATAAAAAAACCCTCTAAAAAGGGAACCAGCGGGATCCTGACTTGGGACGCGAGTCCGCAGGTCCCCGGGCCCTGAATAAAGCACCGCATAAACTGACACTCTCTTAGTTTGTGTTTTACTTGGGGTTTCGGGCAGCAATGGTGGCAGCAGCCCAGGTGTGAGAGGGATGGAGGAGAGACTCCTCCTCACAGTGTCGGTCGTGGTGCTCGGCAGAGTGTCCAGAGGTAGTAGGATAAAGCGGGAAAGCAGCACTGCTATGTCTGACAGCAGAGAACATGGCTCCTGGAGTTGGGAATGCAGGGAGGATGCCTGGCTGTCCTCCTCCTACTCCACAAGCGAGCGAGAGCAAGAGAAAGAGAGCCCAGGCCCCTGTCTCACCTTTCCTTTTCTGGTATTCCCCCTGTCCCCAACACCCCCCTGTGAGAGAAAACTATTGCTACTAAGGTGTAGCCACAAATACTTAGCATAACAATGGGGAAAATTCCACAGAAAGAAAAGGGAACAATTCAACCCCCAACATTATCCACCTCTGAATTTTTTCCATACTAATATGCTATATCAAATTTAAAAAAAAAAAAAATATATATATATATACATATATGCAGTTACAGATACAGGCTCAGTACCTGTTGGAGGTTGAATTACGCCCTTTTCTTTCAGTGGAATTTTCTCCCATTGTTATGCTAAGTAATTGTGGCTACACCTTAAAACGACAGATAATGTTCTCTCGTAGGGGGGTGGCTGGAGGTGGGGGGGGGACCGGAAAAGGAAAGGTGGGACAGGGGGGGTCTGGAGCTGGGCTCTCTCGCTTGCTTGGCTCGTGGAGTGGGAAGACAACCTGGGCTCTGCTCTGGCATCTTCCCCTGCCATCCCAGCGCTGAGATCCACGCTCCCTGCCTTTGGATATCGCTCTGCTGCTCTCCTAGCTCACCCTACTACCTCTGGACACTCTGCTGAGCACCACGACCGACACCGTGAGGGGGGAGTAACTTTCCCCATCCCCTCTCACCCCTGGGCCGCGGCTGCCATCACCCAGCCCTCTTCAACTGCGCGGGACCTGCCCTGCCCCCACAGCACCGGTAACAGCACAGGGAGACGGCCTGCGGCCAGAAGGGACTGGAGCGGCGCTAGACTGTTTCTGTTGCCAATTTTTATAGCTGTTGTTGTTTTTTTCTGCTTTGTTAGATACCAGTAAAGAACTGTTATTCTTATCCCCATATCTCCTGCCTGAAGGTGTCTGAATTGGACCTAAAATAATTAAAAGGGAGGGGGGTTGCACTCTGCATCGTAGAAAAAGGGCTCTTGCCTTTCCTTAGACCATACCTGTCTTTCAAACCAAGACAGTACCCTAAGTATTTCACCCTAAAACAAGGTCTCTCTGGGGTATGCATCGTGTCTTTCCATTCTTTTGCATCAGCCACCAGGTGCAATCTGGTCCCTGAGTGAATAGAACTCCATGGATGGGATTGCCTTTGCTGGAGGCAGGATTCACCCAAACAGTTTTTCCTAGCATACCTCTCATGTGTACCACTGGAACCTTATCTCCATCTGGTATTCCCAAGGCCTCAGATTCGGCAGGGCCTGCTCGGTTAGTGGAACCTCGGGTGTTCACTAATCAGGTGGCCTTTGGTAGATTAATCTCCTAGTTCTTGAAAGTCCCCCTACCCAGTGCCTTCAAGGTGGTTCTAAGCAGGCCATTGCACCGTTCAACTTTCCCTGCAGCTGGTGCGTGGTAGGGAATATGGTACACCCACTCAGTGCCGTGTTCTCTAGTCCACGTGCTTATAGGGCTATTCTTGAAATGATTCCCACTGTCTGATTCAATTCTCTCAGGGGTACCATGCCTCCAAAGAACTTGTTTTTCCAGGCCCAAGATGGTGTTCTGAGCAGTGGCATGAGGCACAGGGTAGGTCTTCAGTCATCCAATGATAGCTTCCACCATGGTCAGTACATAGCGCTTGCCCTGGCGAGTTTGAGGCAGTGTGATGTAATCAATCTGCCAGGCCTCCCCATACTTATATTTGGACCATCACCCTCCATACCAGAGGGGCTTCACCCGCTTGGCCTGCTTGATGGCAGCACACGTCTCACAGTCATGGATAACCTGAGAAATACTGTCCATGGTTAGATCAACCCCTCGGTCTCATGCCCACTTATAGGTGGCGTCTCTGCCCTGATGACCTGAGGCATCATGGGCCCATCGAGCCAGGAACAACTTTCCTTTGTGTTGCCAATCTAAATCTATCTTTGACACCTCTATCTGTGCCTCCTGATCTACCTGCTCATTGTGTCAATGTTCCTCATTAGCCCAATTCTTGGGGACATGGGCATCTACGTGACGGACTTTTACAGGTAGCTTCTTTACCCAAGTGGCAATGTCTTTCCACTCATCAGCAGCCCAGATTGGTTTTCCCCTACGTTGCCAGTTAGCCTTTTTCCACCTTTCCAGCCATCCCCACAGAGCATTGGCTACCATCCATGAATCAGTGTAAAGGTAGATTTTTGGCCACTTCTCTCTTTCAGCAATGTCCAGGGCCAGCTGAACAGCTTTGAGTTCAGCAAGTTGACTCGATCCACCTTCTCCTTCGGTAGCTTGTGCGACCTGTCGTGTGGGGCTCCATATGGCTGCTTTCCACTTCCGGTTCATCCCAGTGATGCGGCACGAACCATCGATGAAAAGAGCATAGCATGTTTCATCTGCTGGCAGTTGGTGGGGCTTCTTCGGCCCGGGTCACTTGTTCCTGTTCCTCTTCATTGGCAAGACCAAAGTTTTCACCTTCCAACCAGCTGGTAATTATCTCCAAAATCCCAGGGCAATTCAGGTTTCCATACAGGTACACTGAGTGATGAGGGCAATCCACTTGTTCCATGCAGCTTCAGTGACATGGTGGGTTGAGGGAACCTTTCCTTTAAACATCCACCCCAACACTGGCAGTCGGGGTGCCAGGAGGAGTTGTGTTTCCGTGCCAACCACCTCTGAGGTGGCTTGAACTCCTTCATAGGCGGCCAGGATCTCCTTCTCTGATGGAGTATAGTTAGCCTCGGACCCTCTGTAACTTCTACTCCAGAATCCCAGTGGTCGGCCTCATATCACACCAGGTACCCTTTGCCAAAGGCTCCAGGACAGACTATGGTTCCTGGCTGCAGAGTAAATCACATTCCTCACTTCTGGTCCTGTCCTGACTTGACCAAGGGCTATTGCATGAGCAATCTCCTGCTTGATCTGGGCAAAGGCTTGCTGCTGCTCAGGGCCCCAGTGGAAATCGTTCTTCTTGCGGGTGACCAGGTAAAGAGGGCTCACAATCTGGCTGTACTCGGGAATGTGCATCCTCCAAAAGCCTATGGCACCTAGGAAAGCTTGTGTTTCCTTCTTGCTGGTTGGTGGAGACATTGCAGTGATCTTATAGACGACCTCAATGGGAATCTGGCCCTGTCTGTCTTGTCACTTTACTCCCAGGAACTGGATCTCTTGGGCAGACCCTTTGACTTTGCTCTTTTTAATGACGAAGCCAGGTCCCAGCAGAATCTGAATGATCTTTTCTCATTTCAGAGATACCTCCACTGCCGGGTCCCCCCACACAATGATGTCGTCAATGTACTGCAGATGTTCTGGAGCTCCACCCCTTTTCAGTGTAGCCTGGATCAGTCCTGGACAGATGGTGGGACTGTGTTTTCACCCCTGGGGCAGCCAGTTCCAGGTGTACTGTACACCCTTCCAGGTGAAAGCAAACTGAGGCCTACACTGTGCTGCCAGAGGAATGGAGAAAAATGCATTGGCGATGTCAATGGTTGTGGAGAGTTTTGTGGAAGACTGTCTACGTGAGAAAGGACATGATGAGATTCCACTAGTCAGGAAATAAGGCCTTGGGCAAGAACATTGTGCCTTTGAGCAAGGGGCAAGGCAATCACGAGATGTCAAAATAAGAATTAGCTTTTGTTAAAACAAGAATTAGCTGTTGCAGTAAAGCAACCATAGCCATCTGGAGTTTGTAACAATATGTGCGAGGATGACGCTTAGCAAGGCCAGAGCACAGAACCAATGATGAGCTTAGCTTTTGCAATATGTATGAGCTTTATTATCGTGTCTATATAACTGTAGCCTTCTGATCTATAAACTTGAGACTTTCTGATCATCATCTGGTGTGCTTGTCTCCGTCGTCTCCGACAAATGGTGGCGTACAACTTTGCTGCCTTCAACTCCAGCTCATATTGGAGTCCCAACATGTCAGGCACAGCAGCGCTCAGCAGTGGAGTCATTTTGTCCAAGGCACGATAGTCCACAGTCAATTTCTATTCTCCATCAGACTTGCATACAGGCCAAATGGGGCTGTTGAAGGGTGAGTGGGTTTTGCTGACCACCCCTTGGCTCTCCAGCTCACGGATCATCTTGTGGATGGGGATCATGGCATCTCGATTTGTCCAGAACTGCTGGCGGTGCACGGTCGAGTGGCAATTGGTACCTGTTGCTCTTCCACCTTCAGGAGTCCTACTGCAGATGGGTTTTCTGATAGTCCAGGCAAGGTGTTCAACTGTTTAATGTCCTCTGCCGCTACAGCAGCTATTCCAAAAGCCCACCTGAGTCCCTTTGGGTTTTGTCATAGCCGTTCTTGAGGAAGTCAGTGCTTAGAATACACAGAGCCTTTGGGCCAGTCACAATAGGATGTTTCTGCCACTCCTTCCCAGTCAGGCTCACCTCAGCCTCCAGCAAAGTCAATTCCTGAGATCCCCCCGTCATCCCAGCAATGGACACAGGTTCTTCCCCAAAATGCCCGGATGGTATTAATGTACATTGTGAACCAGTGTCAACCAATGCTCTGCGTTTTTGTGGTTCTGTTGTGCCAGGCCATCCGTCCACACCATCCAAAATACCTGGTTTTCCCGTGCCTCTCCTTAGCTAGAGGCAGGGCCCCTCTAGCCCTGGTTATTATTTCTTTCGTGGGCATACATAGTGGAGGTTCCTTCAAGGGGATCTGACAGATCATTGTCCCTTCTGTAATACCCAGCACCTTTGTCATGAGAGGCTGAGGCTACCTTCACTTTAGTGGGGCTCCCTCGGTTAGTATTTCCCTCCATGAGTTGACACACCCGTGCTGCCAGGACAGAAGTGAGTTTCCCATCCCACCTTCTCATGTCTACCCCATGGTCAGGGAAAAGAACCACGGGTCAACTCGTGGGGTGTACTCTCTCTCCTTAGCTGGGGGGCGTTGGGCTCTAATTTTGATGTCCTTTACTAACATTGGTGCTGCTCTAATCTTCCTCACCTCTTCCTTTACCTCCTCCCTTTCCACTTAAAACTCCTCTTTTGAGTTCCTTAACCACAGAGGACACATCAGTCTGCACTGGGCCAGCCATCATACTCTCAAAATTATTGAGTGTGTTGGAAACAGAACGCACTGCATTTTTGTTGCTATCAACATTAATCAATGCCATAACAGCGGTATATTGAGATGGGCCTAGATTTCCAAGATTCCACAACATCTGCTTCTCGCTGCCCTCCATTTCGCATTCTTGCAGCTCCCTTGTGGACCCGCGGAAGTTGCTACCAGAGCAGAGGGGGCCAGATTGAAGAGGCAGTGCCTAGGCTCACATGCTACTTATTGCATGTAAACCATGTCCAGCTCCTCGCTGCACTCTGGATTTCCCTTCTCTGTGGCATTTACTGTGGTGCTGTCTGCAACTTGGAGCCTAGAGGTGACCACCAATGTTTCCAGAGCGGGCTGCAAGGGAACCAAGGAGCAGCACAAGCAGCAGTGCTTCAGCTTGCTCCTTCCGACTGCTAAGGGCACTTGGGAAGGCAAGCGAGAGTCAACCACCTTCCTCTCCTAGTAGCCTGTAACGCGGTGCACACAAGCACGGGACTAGTGCCGCTTCGTTCACCGCCCTCGCCCACGCCTGGCGCTGCTTTCACTTGCCGGCGGCCAGAAGACGTTGCAAGGGCGCCCCACACAGCCAGCAGTGTGCCGGCAGCCAAGAGCTCGAGAACGCTGCTTCTGCCCAAGCCCGCCTAGGGCGTGCACCTTTGTTCTCGGAGCTCCGTGCAACAGTCTGCCTCTCTCGCAGTTCGAATGGAAAACGAAAGCTTTTCGCCTACGCCCTTCACAGAGATCCGTTGCCAGGACGAGAATGTCTTGTGGCCGGAGCTCGCCCCCGCCGCGAGGAAGCTGCTATTAGCACCGCGTTGCAGGGACACGTCTCGCTTCTTGACTACGTGCTCAGCGCTCTCCGAATTCGCCGCTAGCTCCACGGTCTTTCTCAGCTGCAAGTAGCAGCGCTCACAGTACATAGAGCTTCGCAAGGACCGAAGACCCGGAGGGAAGTATCGCACTCGAAAATGTGCCAGGATAGAGACGTTCTACACTGAGTAGAGACACAGACAGACAGAGAGTTCTACACTGCCCCTTCTCGTCGGCCATCTTGTGCTCTGCTGCCTCTGCTGTGACGAATAGGTCCTTGAAAGGCGAGCGACAGCGGCTCTCCAGGCACTGAAGAGAGTTCCCTAGGGACTTTTCGATGTAAAACTTTTTCCACCTCCAAAAATACATGGGTAAGTCCTAAAAGTTTTGGTTTTCTTAAGAATACTTTCGCCCAAGTTTTGCTGTTCTAAACACCCATGGTTTCAGTCTTCACTTAACTGCTTGTTTCTGTCTTTTTGGTTAGTGGCAATCTAATTCTAAGGTAACTAGATGTGTTGGAAATCCATAAATTACATCTCAAGTTAGGTGGGATAATTGGCTCGGAAGAAAATGGAATTGAGAATTTGGAAAGAATCCAGAGTGAGCTGATGTCACAATCCGAGATTCCCTTGGGTTCCAAATCCTTTCATTTGTGTTTTTGTGGGCTTTTTTGAAGGCGGTGTACAGTTGAAGCCATGATTTAGCTGCGGTGAGACCTGCTCTGCTGTAAAAGCATTATTTTCTCAGTGAGCATGGACAACAGTTAGAGTGTCGTCTTTTAAGATTCCCTGCACTCCACTTATGGTGGCAAAAGCAGTGCCTTGACTGTAATCATAAAAGTGACTACAGCTTCATTGCTTTGACATCATGTAGGATGCTTCCTCCATCTGCTGTGGTCAGCATTAAGTAACAGATTTCTCAGTTTCTAGGAAGAGTCTAGCAAACAATCACCTTGCTCCTTCTCTTGCATTTATTCATCACTGCTATGCTGCTATACAGACAGGTAGTCTGTTTATGATTCAACAATTCAATGGGACATCAAGTAAATAACAAAGCAAAACTAACTACCGAAAGCACTATAAGGGCCAGAGATTAGCTTGGATCAAAACAGGTATTCTCCCAGCATTGTTTACAAACGAGTCAGCATGTGAAACAGAAGGCACAATGTAGTTTGTGCCTTGTTTTGGGCATGCCCGGAAGAAGGAAATTCTGATTTCACATACGGGAAAAGAAATGTTGACATTTGAATGAGATTGTTCATACCCCAGTAAAGGTTGCTTTGAAAGGTTGTGGAAGTCCTGTTAGGAAACATGGCTTTACAAGTCCTTTCCACCAGGAGACAACAGCTGCAGAACATCTGGGTGTGCCAGTGTTGAGAGCACCAGCAAAGATCAAAGTGGAGAAGTTGGTGAACAATGGCAGTGGCCTGGCGGAGGGCAAGTGGGGTGCTGGCTGTGGGACCAGGGGAGTCCTGACTGATTTAGGAGGCGTCTGTGCCAGCAAGCAGAATAGTGCTGTGGCCTTGGCACACTGCTAATACTGGAATTCAGTGGGGTCACTGGGCAGGCTGAGTGTGTGAGCTGCTGGAGGGACCCAGGTTGCCCACATGTAAACATCCAGTCTCACTCTTGCCAGCCACAGAAAGGAGCAGGATGTGGCTGCTGGCGATGCCTGTCACGTATATGTAGTGTATATGTGTGCTATCCCAGCCTGCTGGGAACACTTCTTCTTTGGGACTGCTTGGGCTGAGGGAGAGAAAGCAGTGGTAGTTCCTGAGGTTTCGAGTTTGCTCGAGTTTCTCAGGCTGTTTCTGGAGCCACCCAGAGTTCTCTTCCTTGAAGCATTTCAAGTCCTGCTAATTTTCAAAATTCAAACAGACACAGCCCTAAGCTAGTTGATCTGACTTCAGAGCTATTCTTACGCTGAGCTGTTGGATGATCTGATCTCCTGAGATGTCTTCCATCTCAGTTTATGACCTGGTTCTTGTGAAAAGTAGGATCTTTTAGCCTGGAGAAGAGAGGTTTCTGGAGAGACAGTATTGTGGCCTTTGAATATGTAAAGAGGGTATAAGACAAATGGAGAAAGACTTTTTAGGAAAGTTTGCAGAGACAGGACAAGGGGCCATGCTTTCAAACTGAGACTAGGTTTAGATTGGCTAAAAGGAAAAACTTTTCTACAATGAAGCTGGTGAGACACTCAAACGGGTGTTCCAGAGAAGTTGTGGATGCCCCATCATTGAGAGTGCTCCTTATCATTTTGGCTAGTCTTGAGCAATTTGATCTACTGTAAGATCTACCTGGCAAGGAAGTTGGACTAGATGATCTTTAATCACAGACTGTTGTATGATTCCGTGAAAGACAGAATGCAATAAAGTTCATATTTCAGATTTTGGCGCAGACATATTTATTATTTCTCACTTTATGCATCATTGCAATGACAACTTGTTAGCTTCTGAAATGATTAGCTGAGATTGATTTCCTTCCTTAGTTTCATTTTCTCTGTTATTCCTTCACTCTTGGACTTTTTTTTTCACTAGATTCCCGCTTTCAGTAAACTGCCCTTAAGTATCACTTTGCTCCCCACCTGGCTTTTTTTTTTTTTTCAATGACACCTTTTCACTGGTTCGTTTTGGGCCTTTGCTGCTTGAAGTCCAGCAGCCTCCTTGTCTGAGCATTACGGAGCTTTCTTTACAGCTTCATCACTATGCAAAAAGCCATAAATTACTGTGTTCCATCTCACATACTATCAAGTATCACACTAATATTCCCTCTGCTGAATAGCTGGTTGGCTTACATAGACCAGCCAAATACCAGGAAATCCAGATGGCAGCAAGAATCTTGTAGACTACTCCCGCTGTTCATTTAAATTCTGGAGAAGTCACGTGAGGTATCACATTCTCTTGAAAGAAGTGTCTATCATCTCGGACATTCTAGAATGGGCTATTAATATTGTCATGAGTTTCTGGCTAGACTTTTTAGTATGCAAATTCAAATTCAAATGATCTGAAATGATAGAACTTCAAGAAATTTTTTTCCCAGAATCGAAGTATGATGGAGTTCCACAGGGAGAATCTTAATCTTAGTTATTCTATTCCATCTCACATCATGGCTGGGGGAAGGGAGAAGGGAGTATCTTTGGGAGACAATGGGTTCCGGTGTAGTCAGTAAGCTGGGCAGAGGAGCCATCAGGTATTGTCTGTTGTTGGGGGGGGGGGATTCGTGTGAACTCTTCCTTTCTTGTACCCTGCCACTAGTATTGTTGCTAAAATTGTTTGTTTTCTCATCCAAGTGACAAAATCAGCACACTTAATGAGGGATGAAGAGGGAGCAGCGACCTCAGAACAGGAGGAAGAAGAAGCAGAGCCTGCTATCCTCCAGAAGAAAAAAACACTAACAGCCAACTTTGCATCATCTGTGAACTTCCTGGGCGTGTACTCTATCCCCTTGTCCAGAACACTGAGCAAGATATTAAACAGGACTGGGCCCAAGACTGAGCCTTGGGGACCAGCTGGATGAACTCTATTTCCCACCACTCTGTGGGCCTGGCCATCACCCAGTTTGTCACCCAGCAAACAGCCCACCCATGCAAACCATAAGCAGACAGTTTCTTCAGGAGAATGATGTGAGACTCATTGCAGAAAGGATCAGGGAGATGCCTAGGAAGAGTCTCAGGTGAATCCAGGAGACTATAGTGGAGGAAGGACGTGAGGAAGAAAAAAGCGTTCTTAAAGTAGCCCCCTGGCAGCAGCCCTGAAAGGGCGCATAACACACGGCGTCTCGCTGCCCTCCGTTCTACATGCTCGCGGCTCCATTTGCCGAGTTGCAAAAGTTGCTACCAGAGCAGAGGCGGCCAGATTGAAGAGGCAGTGCCTAGGTTCACCTTCTCCTTACTGCACGTAAGCCACGTCCTGCTCCTCGCTGCACTCTGGATTTCCCTTCTCCGCGGCACTTACCGTGGTGCTGTGTGCAACTCGGCGCCTAGAAGCGACCGCCAATGCTTTCACAGCGGGCTGCAAGGGAACCAAGGAGCAGCACAAGCAGCAGTGCTTCAGCTTGCTCCTTCCGACTGCTAAGGGCACTTGGGAAGGCAAGCGAGAGTCAACCACCTTCCTCTCCTAGTAGCCTGTAACGTGGTGCACACAAGCACGGGACTAGTGCCGCTTCGTTCACCGCCCTCGCCCAAGCGCGGAGCCGCTTTCACTTGCCGGCGGCCAGAAGACGCTGCAAGGGCGCTACGCAACCACAAGTGCGCCGGCAGCCAAGAGCTCGAGAACGCTGCTTCTGCCCAAGCCCGCCTAGGGCGTGCACCTTTGTTCTCAGAGCTCCGTGCAACAGTCTGCCTCTCTCGCAGTTCGAATGGAAAACGAAAGCTTTTCGCCTACGCCCGTCACAGAGATCCGTTGCCAGGACGAGAATGCCTTGTGGCCGGAGCTCGCCTCCGCCGCGAGGAAGCTGCTATTAGGACCGCATTGCAGGGACACGTCTCGCTTCTTGGCTTCGTGCTTAGCGCTCTCCGAATTCGCCGCTAGCTCCACGGTCCTTCTCAGCTGCAAGTAGCAGCGCTCGCAGTACACAGAGCTTCGCAAGGACCGAAGACCCGGAGGGAAGTATGGCACACGGAAATGTGCCAGGACAGAGACGTGTTCTACGTTGTCCCTTCTCGTCATGCAGTTTGTGCCTCTGCTGCTTCTGCTGTTAGGAATCGCTCCTTGAAAGGCGAGCGAGAGCGTCTTTCTGGGTGCATTGCACTGAGTCGAGTGCTCGCTCGGGACTTTGCACTCGGGGCCAAGGCAAGAGGGCGTGCTTGCCCGCAGAACTGAGAACACGCTGTTGGGCAGAGCTGCAACTGACCGCTGGAGTTCAGCTCTCGCCGGACGGCAGAAGGCGAAGAACGAAGCCGCTTGCGAGCGGCGCAGTGCAGCGAAGAGCTCTCCGAATTCGCCGCTAGCTCCACGGTCCTTCTCAGCTGCGAGTAGCAGCGCTCGCAGTACACAGAGCTTCGCAAGGCCCGAAGACCCGGAGGGAAGTATCGCACACGAAAATGTGCCAGGACAGAGACGTGTTCTACATTGTCCCTTCTCGTCATGCAGTTTGTGCCTCTGCTGCTTCTGCTGTTAGGAATCGCTCCTTGAAAGGCGAGCGAGAGCGTCTTTCTGGGTGCATTGCACTGAGTCGAGTGCTCGCTCGGGACTTTGCTCTCGGGGCCAAGGCAAGAGGGCGTGCTTGCCCGCAGAACTGAGAACACGCTGTTGGGCAGAGCTGCAACTGACCGCTGGAGTTCAGCTCTCGCCGGACGGCAGAAGGCGAAGAACGAAGCCGCTTGCGAGCGGCGCAGTGCAGCGAAGAGCTCTGCGAATTCGCCGCTAGCTCCACGGTCCTTCTCAGCTGCGAGTAGCAGTGCTCCCAGTACACAGAGCTTCGCAAGGCCCGAAGACCCGGAGGGAAGTATGGCACACGGAAATGTGCCAGGACAGAGACGTGTTCTACGTTGTCCCTTCTCGTCATGCAGTTTGTGCCTCTGCTGCTTCTGCTGTTAGGAATCGCTCCTTGAAAGGCGAGCGAGAGCGTCTTTCTGGGTGCATTGCACTGAGTCGAGTGCTCGCTCGGGACTTTGCACTCGGGGCCAAGGCAAGAGGGCGTGCTTGCCCGCAACACTGAGAACACGCTGTTGGGCAGAGCTGCAACTGACCGCTGGAGTTCAGCTCTCGCCGGACGGCAGAAGGCGAAGAACGAAGGCGCTTGCGAGCGGCGCAGTGCAGCGAAGAGCTCTCCGAATTCGCCGCTAGCTCCACGGTCCTTCTCAGCTGCGAGTAGCAGCGCTCGCAGTACACAGAGCTTCGCATGGACCGAAGACCCGGAGGGAAGTATGGCACACGGAAATGTGCCAGGACAGAGACGTGTTCTACGTTGTCCCTTCTCGTCATGCAGTTTGTGCCTCTGCTGCTTCTGCTGTTAGGAATCGCTCCTTGAAAGGCGAGCGAGAGCGTCTTTCTGGGTGCATTGCACTGAGTCGAGTGCTCGCTCGGGACTTTGCACTCGGGGCCAAGGCAAGAGGGCGTGCTTGCCCGCAACACTGAGAACACGCTGTTGGGCAGAGCTGCAACTGACCGCTGGAGTTCAGCTCTCGCCGGACGGCAGAAGGCGAAGAACGAAGGCGCTTGCGAGCGGCGCAGTGCAGCGAAGAGCTCTCCGAATTCGCCGCTAGCTCCACGGTCCTTCTCAGCTGCGAGTAGCAGCGCTCGCAGTACACAGAGCTTCGCATGGACCGAAGACCCGGAGGGAAGTATGGCACACGGAAATGTGCCAGGACAGAGACGTGTTCTACGTTGTCCCTTCTCGTCATGCAGTTTGTGCCTCTGCTGCTTCTGCTGTTAGGAATCGCTCCTTGAAAGGCGAGCGAGAGCGTCTTTCTGGGTGCATTGCACTGAGTCGAGTGCTCGCTCGGGACTTTGCACTCGGGGCCAAGGCAAGAGGGCGTGCTTGCCCGCAGAACTGAGAGCACGCTGTTGGGCAGAGCTGCAACTGACCGCTGGAGTTCAGCTCTCGCCGGACGGCAGAAGGCGAAGAACGAAGCCGCTTGCGAGCGGCGCAGTGCAGCGAAGAGCTCTCCGAATTCGCCGCTAGCTCCACGGTCCTTCTCAGCTGCGAGTAGCAGCGCTCGCAGTACACAGAGCTTCGCATGGACCGAAGACCCGGAGGGAAGTATGGCACACGGAAATGTGCCAGGACAGAGACGTGTTCTACGTTGTCCCTTCTCGTCATGCAGTTTGTGCCTCTGCTGCTTCTGCTGTTAGGAATCGCTCCTTGAAAGGCGAGCGAGAGCGTCTTTCTGGGTGCATTGCACTGAGTCGAGTGCTCGCTCGGGACTTTGCACTCGGGGCCAAGGCAAGAGGGCGTGCTTGCCCGCAGAACTGAGAGCACGCTGTTGGGCAGAGCTGCAACTGACCGCTGGAGTTCAGCTCTCGCCGGACGGCAGAAGGCGAAGAACGAAGCCGCTTGCGAGCGGCGCAGTGCAGCGAAGAGCTCTCCGAATTCGCCGCTAGCTCCACGGTCCTTCTCAGCTGCGAGTAGCAGCGCTCGCAGTACACAGAGCTTCGCAAGGCCCGAAGACCCGGAGGGAAGTATGGCACACGGAAATGTGCCAGGACAGAGACGTGTTCTACGTTGTCCCTTCTCGTCATGCAGTTTGTGCCTCTGCTGCTTCTGCTGTTAGGAATCGCTCCTTGAAAGGCGAGCGAGAGCGTCTTTCTGGGTGCATTGCACTGAGTCGAGTGCTCGCTCGGGACTTTGCACTCGGGGCCAAGGCAAGAGGGCGTGCTTGCCCGCAGAACTGAGAGCACGCTGTTGGGCAGAGCTGCAACTGACCGCTGGAGTTCAGCTCTCGCCGGACGGCAGAAGGCGAAGAACGAAGCCGCTTGCGAGCGGCGCAGTGCAGCGAAGAGCTCTCCGAATTCGCCGCTAGCTCCACGGTCCTTCTCAGCTGCGAGTAGCAGCGCTCGCAGTACACAGAGCTTCGCAAGGACCGAAGACCCGGAGGGAACTATGGCACACGGAAATGTGCCAGGACAGAGACGTGTTCTACGTTGTCCCTTCTCGTCATGCAGTTTGTGCCTCTGCTGCTTCTGCTGTTAGGAATCGCTCCTTGAAAGGCGAGCGAGAGCGTCTTTCTGGGTGCATTGCACTGAGTCGAGTGCTCGCTCGGGACTTTGCTCTCGGGGCCAAGGCAAGAAGGCGTGCTTGCCCGCAGAACTGAGAACACGCTGTTGGGCAGAGCTGCAACTGACCGCTGGAGTTCAGCTCTCTCCGGACGGCAGAAGGCGAAGAACGAAGCCGCTTGCGGGCGGCGCAGTGCAGCGAAGAGCTCTCCGAATTCGCCGCTAGCTCCACGGTCCTTCTCAGCTGCGAGTAGCAGCGCTCGCAGTACACAGAGCTTCGCAAGGCCCGAAGACCCGGAGGGAAGTATGGCACACGAAAATGTGCCAGGACAGAGACGTGTTCTACGTTGTCCCCTCTCGTCATCCAGTTTGTGCCTCTGCTGCTTCTGCTGTTAGGAATCGCTCCTTGAAAGACGAGCGAGAGCGTCTTTCTGGGTGCATTGCACTGAGTCGAGTGCTCGCTCGGGACTTTGCTCTCGGGGCCAAGGCAAGAGGGCGTGCTTGCCCGCAGAACTGAGAACACGCTGTTGGGCAGAGCTGCAACTGACCGCTGGAGTTCAGCTCTCGCCGGACGGCAGAAGGCGAAGAACGAAACCTCTTGCGAGCGGCGCAGTGCAGCGAAGAGCACACGAGCAGCCAAAGAACTCCTTCACAATCGCTTTCACTTCTCAGTGCTCTTGCTGCTTGGAAAAGCAGCACACAGCCGTTGCACGCCAAGGCAAAAGCTGCGGCAGTGCCCGTCCTCACTCCTTCGCTGTACTGTACTCCATGCAGCTAGAGCGAAGCGAGAAGGACGCGAGGAAGAAAAAAGCGTACTTAAACTAGCCCCCTGGCAGCAGCCCTGAAAGGGCGCATAACACACGGCGTCTCGCTGCCCTCCGTTCTACATACTCGCAGCTCCCTCTGCCGACTTGCGAAAGTTGTTACCAGAGCAGAGGCGGCCAGATTGAAGAGGCAGTGCCTAGGTTCACCTTCTCCTTACTGCGCGTAAGCCACGTCCTGCTCCTCGCTGCACTGTGGATTTCCCTTCTCCGCGGCACTTACCGTGGTGCTGTGTGCAACTCGGCGCCTAGAAGTGACCGCCAATGCTTTCACAGCGGGCTGCAAGGGAACCAAGGAGCAGCACAAGCAGCAGTGCTTCAGCTTGCTCCTTCCGACTGCTAAGGGCACTTGGGAGGGCAAGCGAGAGTCAACCACCTTCCTCTCCTAGTAGCCTGTAACGTGGTGCACACAAGCACGGGACGAGTGCTGCTTCGTTCACCGCCCTCGCCCACGCCTGGCGCTGCTTTCACTTGCCGGCGGCCAGAAGCCGCTGCAAGGGCGCCACACAGCCAGCAGTGTGCCGGCAGCCAAGAGCTCGAGAACGCTGCTTCTGCCCAAGCCCGCCTAGGGCGTGCACCTTTGTTCTCTGAGCTCCGTGCAACAGTCTGCCTCTCTCGCAGTTCGAATGGAAAACGAAAGCTTTTCGCCTACGCCCTTCACAGAGATCCGTTGCCAGGACGAGAATGCCTTGTGGCCGGAGCTCGCCCCCGCCGCGAGGAAGCTGCTATTAGCACCGCGTTGCAGGGACACGTCTCGCTTCTTGACTACGTGCTCAGCGCTCTCCGAATTCGCCGCTAGCTCCACGATCTTTCTCAGCTGCAAGTAGCAGCGCTCACAGTACATAGAGCTTCGCAAGGACCGAAGACCCGGAGGGAAGTATCGCACTCGAAAATGTGCCAGGATAGAGACGTTCTACACTGAGTAGAGACACAGACAGACAGAGAGTTCTACACTGCCCCTTCTCGTCGGCCATCTTGTGCTCTGCTGCCTCTGCTGTGACGAATAGGTCCTTGAAAGGCGAGCGACAGCGGCTCTCCAGGCACTGAAGAGAGTTCCCTAGGGACTTTTTGATGTAAAACTTTTTCCACCTCCAAAAATACATGGGTAAGTCCTAAAAGTTTTGGTTTTCTTAAGAATAGTTTCGCCCAAGTTTTGCTGTTCTAAACACCCATGGTTTCAGTCTTCACTTAACTGCTTGTTTCTGTCTTTTTGGCTAGTGGCAATCTAATTCTAAGGTAACTAGATGTGTTGGAAATCCATAAATTACATCTCAAGTTAGGTGGGATAATTGGCTCGGAAGAAAATGGAATTAAGAATTTGGAAAGAATCCAGAGTGAGCTGATGTCACAATCCGAGATTCCCTTGGGTTCCAAATCCTTTCATTTGTGTTTTTGTGGGCTTTTTGAAGGCGGTGTACAGTTGAAGCCATGATTTAGCTGCGGTGAGACCTGCTCTGCTGTAAAAGCATTATTTTCTCAGTGAGCATGGACAACAGTTAGAGTGTCGTCTTTTAAGATTCCCTGCACTCCACTTATGGTGGCAAAAGCAGTGCCTTGACTGTAATCATAAAAGTGATTACAGCTTCATTGCTTTGACTTCATGTAGGATGCTTCCTCCATCTGCTGTGGTCAGCATTAAGTAACAGATTTCTCAGTTTCTAGGAAGAGTCTAGCAAACAATCACCTTGCTCCTTCTCTTGCATTTATTCATCACTGCTATGCTGCTATACAGACAGGTAGTCTGTTTATGATTCAACAATTCAATGGGACATCAAGTAAATAACAAAGCAAAACTAACTACCGAAAGCACTATAAGGGCCAGAGATTAGCTTGGATCAAAACAGGTATTCTCCTAGCATTGTTTACAAACGAGTCAGCATGTGAAACAGAAGGCACAATGTAGTTTGTGCCTTGTTTTGGGCATGCCCGGAAGAAGGAAATTCTGATTTCACATACGGGAAAAGAAATGTTGACATTTGAATGAGATTGTTCATACCCCAGTAAAGGTTGCTTTGAAAGGTTGTGGAAGTCCTGTTAGGAAACATGGCTTTACAAGTCCTTTCCACCAGGAGACAACAGCTGCAGAACATCTGGGTGTGCCAGTGTTGAGAGCACCAGCAAAGATCAAAGTGGAGAAGTTGGTGAACAATGGCAGTGGCCTGGCGGAGGGCAAGTGGGGTGCTGGCTGTGGGACCAGGGGAGTCCTGACTGATTTAGGAGGCGTGTGATGGTCTGTGCCAGCAAGCAGAATAGTGCTGTGGCCTTGGCACACTGCTAATACTGGAATTCAGTGGGGTCACTGGGCAGGCTGAGTGTGTGAGCTGCTGGAGGGACCCAGGTTGCCCACATGTAAACATCCAGTCTCACTCTTGCCAGCCACAGAAAGGAGCAGGATGTGGCTGCTGGCGATGCCTGTCACGTATATGTAGTGTATATGTGTGCTATCCCAGCCTGCTGGGAACACTTCTTCTTTGGGACTGCTTGGGCTGAGGGAGAGAAAGCAGTGGTAGTTTCTGAGGTTTCGAGTTTGCTCGAGTTTCTCAGGCTGTTTCTGGAGCCACCCAGAGTTCTCTTCCTTGAAGCATTTCAAGTCCTGCTAATTTTCAAAATTCAAACAGACACAGCCCTAAGCTAGTTGATCTGACTTCAGAGCTATTCTTACGCTGAGCTGTTGGATGATCTGATCTCCTGAGATGTCTTCCATCTCAGTTTATGACCTGGTTCTTGTGAAAAGTAGGATCTTTTAGCCTGGAGAAGAGAGGTTTCTGGAGAGACAGTATTGTGGCCTTTGAATATGTAAAGAGGGTATAAGACAAATGGAGAAAGACTTTTTAGGAAAGTTTGCAGAGACAGGATAAGGGGCCATGCTTTCAAACTGAGACTAGGTTTAGATTGGCTAAAAGGAAAAACTTTTCTACAATGAAGCTGGTGAGACACTCAAACGGGTGTTCCAGAGAAGTTGTGGATGCCCCATCATTGAGAGTGCTCCTTATCAGTTTGGCTAGTCTTGAGCAATTTGATCTACTGTAAGATCTACCTGGCAAGGAAGTTGGACTACATGATCTTTAATCACAGACTGTTGTATGATTCCGTGGAAGACAGAATGCAATAAAGTTCATACTTCAGATTTTGGCGCAGACATATTTATTTTTTCTCACTTTATGCATCATTGCAATGACAACTTGTTAGCTTCTGAAATGATTAGCTGAGATTGATTTCCTTCCTTAGTTTCATTTTCTCTGTTATTCCTTCACTCTTGGACTTTTTTTTTCACTAGATTCCCTTTTTCAGTAAACTGCCCTTAAGTATCACTTTGCTCCCCACCTGGCTTTTTTTTTTTTTTTTCAATGACACCTTTTCACTGGTTCGTTTTGGGCCTTTGCTGCTTGAAGTCCAGCAGCCTCCTTGTCTGAGCATTACGGAGCTTTCTTTACAGCTTCATCACTATGCAAAAAGCCATAAATTACTGTGTTCCATCTCACATACCATCAAGTATCACACTAATATTCCCTCTGCTGAATAGCTGGTTGGTTTACATAGACCAGCCAAATACCAGGAAATCCAGATGGCAGCAAGAATCTTGTAGACTACTCCCGCTGTTCATTTAAATTCTGGAGAAGTCACGTGAGGTATCACATTCTCTTGAAAGAAGTGTCTATCATCTCGGACATTCTAGAATGGGCTATTAATATTGTCATGAGTTTCTGGCTAGACTTTTTAGTATGCAAATTCAAATTCAAATTATCTGAAATGATAGAACTTCAAGAAATTTTTTTTCCCAGAATCGAAGTATGATGGAGTTCCATAGGGAGAATCTTAATCTTAGTTATTCTATTCCATCTCACATCATGGCTGGGGGCAGGGAGAAGGGAGTATCTTTGGGGGACAATGGGTTCCGGTGTAGTCAGTAAGCTGGGCAGAGGAGCCATCAGGTATTGTCTGTTGTTGGGGGGGGGGGGGGGATTCGTGTGAACTCTTCCTTTCTTGTACCCTGCCACTAGTATTGTTGCTAAAATTGTTTGTTTTCTCATCCAAGTGACAAAATCAGCACACTTAATGAGGGATGAAGAGGGAGCAGCGACCTCAGAACAGGAGGAAGAAGAAGCAGAGCCTGCTGTCCTCCAGAAGAAAAAAACACTACCAGCCAATTTTGCATCATCTGTGAACTTCCTGGGCGTGTACTCTATCCCCTTGTCCAGAACACTGAGCAAGATATTAAACAGGACTGGGCCCAAGACTGAGCCTTGGGGACCAGCTGGATGAACTCTATTTCCCACCACTCTGTGGGCCTGGCCATCACCCAGTTTGTCACCCAGCAAACAGCCCACCCATGCAAACCATAAGCAGACAGTTTCTTCAGGAGAATGATGTGAGACTCATTGCAAAAAGGATCAGGGAGATGCCTAGGAAGAGTCTCAGGTGAATCCAGGAGACTATAGTGGAGGACTATTCAGTTTTCCAATCAATTTGCTTAAAAAACTCTACAAAACCGTAATAAACAAACAAACAAA
This sequence comes from Sturnus vulgaris, assembly GCF_052056855.1. Lineage (NCBI taxonomy): Eukaryota > Metazoa > Chordata > Aves > Passeriformes > Sturnidae > Sturnus > Sturnus vulgaris. The sequence continues at coordinate 45,318,114 of NC_142247.1, forward strand.
CAAACAAACAAAAAAAGTAGACCAAACAAACACACAGAACCCCCCAACCAATAATCCCCAAAGAGACAAAAAAAGCCCCCAAAAAGCCCACCAAAAAACCCACCCAAAACTGAAAAAAAAACCCAAACCCAACACAAAAAATCAGGGTGAAGGTTTTTAGTAACTTTAAAAATAACAAAACAAAACAAAACAAAAAAAACCCCAGAAAGTCACATTTCTAAAGGTGCTGTCCCAGCCTCTTCTCTCAGCAGGGAGGACATCCTGAAGTGGAGCCAGTTGGAAGAAAGCGGGACAGGGCAGCACCTGGGCCATTGTCTCAGGACGGCCCTGTGGCTGCCCCATTGCCAAAACATGGACACATAAATCAAACACAGGTATGCACATGTGCTTAGACACAGCAAAAATATATTTGTCTGAAAAGAATACTGGTCCATTTCTATCACTGGAAAGAGCATAATGCCTCGTCTCAGCTTTCTTTTCAGTCATTACAAATGTTTCGAAAATAAAGGAGTGCAGAAAATGGAAATATCCAAGATCAACATGAGGACCAGTAACAAAGATTCCATTTTTGAAACTGCATTGGGAATCCTCTGCAGAAATTGACTCAGAGCTCTAAGATTTACAAAAAAGACCAAGAGGACTGGAGTCAATACAACACAGTGTCTGGAGACTTCAGCTGGTTACCTTGATTTCTCAAATATGATGGAGAAAGCACCTTAGCAACTACAGCTGCCAGTTCTCTCAGGGCCCTGACATGCCTCTGGGTGGGTCCCATGGTCTTGCATGCTCAGGTTCCTCAAGTGGTCTGAAAGCTGACCTGCTACTATGGGTTAGAATCAAGTCCACCAGTCCAATAACCTGAGAGATGTGGAAATAGTGACTGGCAGTAAAAATTGAGACCAACACTTGTTGAGTACCTCAGCCTTCTCCTTGTCTGTTGTCACTAGTCCTGTCTGGCTTATGGGGGTGGGGGGGGGGGGGGGGGAATAGGGGAGGTGTGATAGGTTTCTTTTCATCTTCCTTTTCCCACTGAAATACCCGTAGGTGCCTTTATTATTCTTAGTTTTGGCATGCTTTTCCAAATTCAGCTTCAACTGAGCCTTAGCTATACTGATCCCATCCTCACACACTCATGTGTTACCACTGTATTTTTCCCGTGATTTGTCTCGCTGTGTATTGTCTGCATATTACCTACTTGCATCACATCTATTAATTTTCAATAACCTTCTGGCTTTAACTTGTTTTCAAAAAAAACCCTTTTTGAACCTTTCCACCTCAGAAATTCACCTGGGAAACCCCAAATCCCCAAAATTCACCCCGAAGTCCCCCCTGGGACGCTCAGCACTCACCTGGCAACTCCCAAAAGCCCACAAATTCACCCCAAAATTCACGGGGGACCCCCAAATCCCAGGGCTTCACCCCAAAATCCCACCTGCAACCCCCAAAACCCCTCAAATCACCCCCAAGACCCAGTCCCCCCAACACCTCCCAAATTCACTCCAAAATGTCTCCAATCCCCCTCAAAACCCTCCCAGATACCCCCAAATCCACCAAATTCACTCCCAGACCCATCTGGGACTCCCAAAAATCACCAAAATTCCCCGGAAAATCCACCTGCATCCCCCCAAATTCATCCCAAAATTCTCCCACGACTTCCAAATGCTCACCTGGATACCCCAAAATCGACAGAATTCACCCCAAAATACGCCTGGCATTCCCAAAACTCACCTGAGAACCCTAAAATTCACACGTATACCCTAAAATTCACCAAATTCACCCCAAAATTCCCCTGAGATCCCTAGAATTCCACAAATTCCCCCTAAAATTCAACTGGGACTCCCCACATTCCACAAATTCACCCCAAACCTCGCTACCCGGGATCCCCCAAAATTCCACAAATTCTCCCCCAAAATCAACCTGGGACCCCTCAAAACTCACCTGGATCTCCCCAAATCCCCGCCCCGCCCCGCCCCCCCCAATTCACCTGGGCACTCCCAAATCCCCAGAATTCAACCCAAAATTCACCTGGGACCCCAAAAACCTCCAAATTCGCTCCAAAATGATTGGCAACTTTACACACTCCATTTTCCCACAAAAGGATCTAGAGCCCTGTGCGCTTCGTATACAAACTAAATGCAAAAAAACTTTCTATTCATTCTCAGCAAAAAGACTTCCTATTCCTCCTTCTTTTGGACAAAACTGCCTTCACTTTCAAACTTATTCTCTTGCTCACTTACCTGCATAATGCTTAGTCCCTGTTCTGCATGCTCATTTTCTTCACTTTTACAAGGAATCCTCTCCTCATCTTCTTCTTCCTCTGCTTCTTCCATTTCCTGTGCCAAGATCACCCGTTTCTCTGTTAGATTTCTTTCTCCAGCTGATTTTTTGACAACTGTCCCTATCTTCTGGCACCGCTCGCTCGAGAGAGGCGATTGTCCCGCTCTGCTCTGGGCTGGGACTGCGCTCTCTTCAAGCCCTGGGGGCAATTTTGGATGCCACAGCGTCAGAAAGACCTCAGGCTATTGGAGAAATGTCCAAAGGAGGGACACAGGGATAGCGAAGAGGCTGGAGGGAAAGCCATACAAAGAGTGGCTCAGGGCATTTGGTTCAGCTGCAGAGAGGACACTGAGCTCACACCTCACTTGGGACCTCTCAGCTCCTCCCAAGGGCAGCACAGGGACAGCTTTGCTCTCTGCTCTCTGCGACCAGGGACAGGAGCCAAGGGAATGCCAGGAGCTGTGTCAGGGGACGATTAGGCTGGCTATCAGGGAAAGGTTTTTTTCCTCAGAGGCTGGTCGGGCACTGAATAGGTTCTCCAGGCAATGGGCACAGCCCCAAGGCTGCCAGAGATCCAGGAGCGTTTGGCCAATGCTCTCAGGGATGCAGAGGGTGGGACTGTTGGAGTGTCTGTGCAGGGCCAGGAGTTGGACTTTGACGATCCCTAGGGGTCCCTTCCGACTCAGGAAACTCTTACCATTTTCCCCTCTTTCCTCTCCTTGCACAATGCTCTCAGCTTACTGTTCCACCGCATGCTCCACTTCTGAAACCTCCGCTACTTCTTTCCAGTTCAAGCACAGTTCTACTGGTTACAATCCAAAGATAGACAGATTGAAAAACAACCAAAAAGAAACACCTGTTTGGAATGTCGTGGTCTTATCTGCATCTCCAGCTATGAAGTCGATTGTGCCTTGCAAGTTCTAAAAGCAAAACAACAACAAAAAACACCCACCACACCGTTTTAACATAGGGATTTGCCTTCTTCTAAGAAATCCATATCCCTTCTCAAAATGGATCTATTTCAGGAAGAGATCATCTTGAATAGATCACTTACTACCTAAAGAACCTGGAACACTCAAATCCGTAATGATAAGCCTGTTACCTTGTCGTTTTCTGTTCCAAAGGCAAATGCATTTGCTCAAGTGCCGTTTGTAACAAGGACAGAGCTCAAAGTGTGGCTCTGAGAAATGTTTTGGTTTCCCTCTCCTATCTCCATCAAAAGCACTTTCTTCAATGGCTGAAACAATACTTGATACAGTCTGAATTTTAAAGGTCATGAAAATTTTCTCCAAAGTGAAAAATTAATATAGCAGTCAGGTTTGAAACCAACGGGAATTTTTGTTTTACCTGTTTGAAGATTCCCTTCACACTAAAATGCTGGCTGATGGATACCTAGAAGAAATCAATTCCCACAAAATGCTTCTGGGTAAGCCATTACGTCATCCATTACAATTTGCTTCAGTGTCCCGTTCCTGTCCAATTGAAGGTCCCTGTTTAAGAGACTCAAGTGCGGAGAGAAATAAAATTAAATATGACTACAGTGCCTTTAAATCTAAATCGAACTTCCTGATCAATCTCATAAAACCTTTAGGCTAAATGTTGCCATTGATCTGTTTCTACTGAACACAATCACGTCCTGGCTTGTTAGAGATTAGTTCATTACAAAGAAAGAAACGCAGAGAAGTTAAAATATTTCCAAAGAAGCATTTGACATCCTTCCTTTTGGATGGGGAACCACACCAACACTGCTTACATAAGAGGTCAAATGACTGTCTTCCATGTTAGTTCTGCACTGTGCTCAGCGGAGCCTTTCTGGTTTATTTGCCTTTGACTTGGACATAAAGCTGAGTCTTGATTCAAGAAAAATCAATATTCACACTTGTTTTCATTTACACGGACATTGGCTTGGTCTCCTAAACAAAGAGAATGATGGGGAATTTTTGTACGAGTTCAGATAGGTAACATTCTCTTTCCGCAAACTGGCATTGTATTTTCACTTGGTCTGTTACCTCTGGCTTTGTTTTAACGGCTCAAATTATTAGGAAGAGTATCAAACCTCCAGCTCTAACCACAGTCCCACTGCGAGGTGTGTGAAGGTATGTGCATCTGCCCCTCAGGTCCACACTGCTCTTCTAATGTGCCTCTGATCGAGCAGGTAGGAAAGACCTCCTGGGTGTGTGAACAGTGCTGCTTCCTCTACGGCTTCAGAGCTGCTGCTAAGATCTTCAGGAAGGAGAGCGGTATTGTACCCATTTTTAGATGGTTTTTAAAGTTGCCGGTGCTTGGCTGTCTTAAACGTCTGAGTTCCTAGAACTTTGAATGAGATCAAATCTATGAGTGAAGAGATGATGGTGCAGACCAACTTCTGATTCCGGTGATCCAAGAATCTGCACTACTACTTTTACCTTCTGAATAAGGCATGGATGTGACGGTATGCACAGTAATACTGATGTGCTATGGTTTTTGAATGATAGCAGTCTTCCTTTGTCCCATTCCTAAACCGTGGGCATTATTTGCCTTAACCTTGTTCAGTAGGGACATTATTCTATATTCTTACATGAAGTGAAAAGCACTCTTTTTCCATACCTTCACACAACAGCATTAAAACAAGGCCTAAGTAGTACAACCAATGTTCAAAGATGCTCTACCTTTTAAGTTTACAAAACATACCAAATTCATACCTTGTTCTAAGTTGATCTCAAGAAGAAAGGGTGTTCTCCAAATACTCCTTCAGCTCTTCCTCACAGCTCACCGTTTGCCTTTTTTCTAAGATTGTATCCAGATCACTTTCATCATCTAAGGCCACATAAAAAAGCTAGTAAAAATGGTTTCGTAGATACTAAAATCTCCCCAGCTCTTTAGGATTCAAGGAAGTTAATTATGCACATATCTTCTACACCCAGAAGAGAAAGCTACCTCAGCAAAACTCATCGCCTATGAAAATCTTCCTAGATAATGAACACCTCTGACACTGCCACCCCAAGTTGGTGTTCTGAAACAATGAGAACCTCACATCCAATCAGACTCTAGACCTGCACAAGATCTCGTCATAGCAACTTGCAGCCACTTTCTACAGAAAGCAGCAGTGATCTCTATCGCTGTTGCCATACCAACAATAAGACAGGACTGTCCATTCAGCGTGAATCAAGCAGTTAGCAAAAATGCACCTGACAGAATGAAACTGAAGAGGAGAAATTCCCATCTAAAAGTCAAAGATTACATTTTTAATTTTATAGCAGGTATTTTGAATTTCAGAGGGCTCTTTGCATTAAGAAGTCCTGTCTTTATAGCACACCCTTGTTTTTATGTTTCTACCTGGATTATGGCCATTTAGCCGTCTCCTTCAAATCACTCCAAAGAAAAACATTCAAGTGAACAAGTTCTTTCTAAACTGCTGGAAGGTGAAATGAATGAGTAAGAGGATATGTAACATGATAAAAGGCTGCCTGGAATTTTACGACTGGTATCCAACATGGCGTCTTCTATCTGGAGAGTAAAAAAAAAATCAGTCTCCAAGTAAACTGGTAAGAATGCGGATTCTCAAAACTTCTGTTTATTCTGGCACCATAAAGCACCAAATCACATTCTATAATTTATCCCTTTAGAAACAACTGCCCGACTTTTTTTATGTATAGAAAAGATTGGAAGACATTTGGGAGATCATTTCCAGCTCTTCCTGAAGTCTGATCTTAAGCAGACTGGGCCATACGTCATTCATCGCTATCCTATGTATTTCAGATAGAAATGATCATAAAAATACAATCTATTTCTATTACAAATAATAAACACAAGAATTATGAACACTTCCACATGAAACTCTTCCACACCAAACTGTTTCTCTGGAGTGTTTTGTCACACTATGGACCTCTTTCTAAGGTGACATCAATAGCCTACCACGCAGAAGGCATTGCAGGTGGGAGCACAGGAAGAACAGACTAATCCCAAGGAGTGATGAAGATATATGTCATCAAATAAAAGAAACGTACATCCACGTGCTCCACTTCTTCTTCAAACCTACATTTTCGTTTCTCAGTCATCTGAAGCATGTTGGAGTGCACAACTTCAGCATCTTCTGCTGTGCAAATGTTCACATCCAACAGGGTCATCTGAAGGAAAAGAAGAACAAATTATTGACATGCACAGAAGAAATACTGTGTGGCTTTCAGAGAGCCTGGCTAAACGTAGTGTTTCTTTTCTTGTGATGGTCAGAGATAGATTCAGCCTCCCACATGCCATATTAGATTACTAAACAATACCATCTGGTTGGACACAAAGGGAGAAATTGAGGCAGAGGTGGAATTTCTTTCCCAAGATAAGACAGATTTAGCACAAGGGCTGAGGCTCCTTGCATCTTCCACATTCATGTAGGACAGCACTCCCTTCATTACTGGCATTTGTTACGGCTTTTCCACATTTCAAGCACAAATACCAACTACTACTGTGAAACCAAACGGATGGCTTACTTTTTGAACAGAGTAAGGCGGAGGTTAAAAAGGAATTCCACTTGTTATCTCACTGTCTGGTGCATCTTTACTCTCTCTAATGACACATTGGACCACGGCTATCACAGCCAAAAGCTGTGGCACTCAACTTGCACATCTGCCCTTTCTCCTGACATTTGCCCTCGACCAGCTCATACTGGATGCTCATTTTCTCCACGCACTCCACATTAGGGCTGTCTGAATGATACGGAACAGACCACAGTCAAAATTCCCATCTTTCACAGTGCAGTGTGACATGGAAACATGACAGAGGCCATGTGCTGAATCTCAGCACACGGAACAGATGCCAGCAGTGCCTACAGACACCAGACATTACCAGCCAAAGAAATCAAGACATTTTCATACACAGCTGTTTATCATTATGCTTCAAAGTAGCAAGGTACTTAACAATCGCTACCAACTTCTTTGCTACCATACAGGCTACAAACATCCCAACTGGATGTGCTCTGGAGCAAGAGAAGGCAGACACAGAGCGGGAAGGCATGCTGCAAGGACACAGAGAAAGGAAGTATCTCCAATACTTCCCCTCTTCTTCTCATACTTCCCCTCTTCTTCTCCAGGAGTTAAAAAGGAGTATTTTTGTATGACTGAGAAGGGATCCACGTCAAAATTAACATTTGATTTCCCCCAGATTCATTCTAACCGAGCCAGTTCCTGCTAGATCTCCCCATGCACAGGTGTTTGTACTGGCCAAAGGAAAGCCATGCCACAGGCAGCTTCTTTGGCTCTTACTGCCACCTCCAAGCAACTGAGAAGGTATGTGGCAACACACGGAACAAAGAATAGAGCAAACATGCACTCTCAAAGCAACCGTCTGCCTCATCGTTGCCCAGGAGAAAAGAAAATATTGCTTGAATTCCAGACTGTTCTTAGGATTTCCCGACCTACCTAGACTTTTGTTTCAATTCTCCAGAGTTCTGCACCATTCGTTTCCATCAGATTTGGCACGTGTTGGAGGCAACAGGGTGCTATCAAAGCAGGAAACAAGAGTCAGGTATCCTAAAATACAAACCAGTCAGTACTTCAAATATAAAATTATGAATCCGAATATCCATACTACTGGGCGTTCTTTTATTTACAGCCATCTTGGCAATGAAAATAAACCTGAGATTGTTGTTGTTCAAGGCCAACTGTTTACTGCCCGATAAGGAACTAACTGTCATCTACCTGGTTCCTACATCCACCGTAAAAAACCTCCCTGTAAAGATCGTAATGCATTGCACCCACACCAATGTGTCTTGTGTTCAGGATGGATATTCAAACGTAGCAACGTTAGATTTCTATCCAGACTCCTCTCTTCATTTATTCCGCAAATAAAATCCCACGCCATGGAGAAAAAAATGCCTTGACAAAAACACCAAGTTCTAGCTCTCCACCCCTCTTTGCCCATTTCTGCTATGTTTCGAGATTTACTTCTGCATTCCTCCATTTTTAGAGCCTGATCGCCACCTATTAAGTGTAGCTGGGGCACTGAAAATCAAGAATGCATTTTTTCCATTCAAAAGAGCTGTACAGAAATAGATGTAGACCCTGCCTTACTGCTGCATTTAGCAATCACACATTGACAGGAAGCAAAGTGCATTTTGTAGCCAAGTCCTTCATTAACTCCAGCAACAATTGTTTTCCTTTATGCTATACCCTCTTTTGCCATACCCGATATATTGCAAAACCTTCAGTCTCTCTTCACTGAGTACCATCTGCTCCTTTATCAACTTTTCCATTTCCATATTCACAGTTGGGGGATTCTGTATTTCTTCACTTGCCATAAATTCTCTGCAGGATGGAAAGTAGATATGTAGAATGGAATCACATGATATATGTGATATCATACGTGGTATCACGTAGAAAGAAAAAATGATCAAGTATTACTTTAACAGAAACCAAAAGTGAACACTAGCCTCTTGGTGTTGCTCATTGTCCAAAAGAAGACTGCCAAATTTCTGACCTGAAACTCTGAACTCCACACTTCTTTTGCATGAGCTTCCAGTCCCTTGCCATTTCAGTTGATGCCATTTTTCTTTCTCAAGCTCTGATTTCATTCGATTCAAGAGTAGCTTGGCAGTTGCCCTCTCATTATCCAGCAGTGCTCCGTTTATATTCTGTGTATTAAAAAACAAAACCAGAAGTAGAAGCAGCATACAACATGCAAAAACAAACCAAAAATTGTCTCTTCTACAGAAAATGAGGGGAGAAAAGAACACAAATGATAACCAATACCCCGTCAAGTAGAAATTTCTTCTATATTTCAGTGATTGATAGGCAGAAAAAATGAATTTCATCTGGGGAAAGAAAGACATTCTAGGAATATTCAGACTGCTATCTTGCCCCAGGTAAAACATTTACCATGGCCTTAGCGTTAATGAGCTTGTGAACATCAGCTGCCAAGAGGAAGGGCATTTCCTCCAGTTTCACACAATACTTGGTCAGTACATCTGCTATCTGTGCAATCAAAGAATACAGAAAAGCAACAACAATGAAAAGTAGAACTCAAATATCAATTTCCCAAGTTAAAATCTACATGAACAAGACAATTTTTCCATTCAAGTGAATTCGATTTAATTAATTCATTAACTACATAAGTAGCATTCTCACGTTCAAGAGTAGAATTCAAAGAATCGACGTTGCTTCTTCTGAGACATTGAAGCCTGAGTAGATCCCAACTTCAAATCTAGTAGGACGGCATGAAAGCAATACCTGCTACATTTAGTACATGTAAACTACAAAGAACATCTAGAACAGCTCTAAAAGATGCACAAACCCATGAACTTTGAAGGAGACGCTAGCAAGAAATGTGGAAATAGGCTTTATCTGCCCAGTGCTTTTCCCAAAAGCACGGGCACTCCTTGGCGTCAGTGAGAGTCTCTGTCTCATTACTCAGCAGCTGGCTTAGGGTAAAAAAGGATGCATGCAATCACTTCATTCCTGTTCATGACATAAACTTACTGCATCATCATGGAAGCCATTTACTTGGAAATATAGCCTAAAAAATAGGTGTCAGACTGGGTACATATCTAGATTGCTATGAGCAAAACCAATTTCTTTTTAACAGGAAAGCCATACAATATGCCTGCCATGGCAAATATTAGTCTACTAGCCCTGCACTTCAACGGGCAGTGAGCAGTTCATGACACCAAGTTTACGTTTGGCAAGGAGACAGTCTATTTATTACAAGCCCCTAGTTCTAGAACCAAGAATTCAGGAGTTGCTCATTCCCAATGAAAATCTGTCCATTTCATACCTTTGGGGTTTTATGCTTCTGTTCTTTACCTGTCTTGAGTGTGGCTTTCTTGTGAAGTCACTGATGGGTGTTTTTCCAACACATTTCTGCTGATTACACGGTAATTGCGTGGCATCAGCAGACATCTCTGAATGTCTCTTGAAAGTATGCTTTTTACTCTTCCTAGAGGACCTTGTCTTCTTCTTTCCTTCACCCAAAAGGTGGGCTAAGTGAGCCTTCAAAGAACCATCATCTCAACAATTAGAATTCTTTCAAACCTACTGAATGGAGAACAGCGACAAAAAAATTTTAAAAAGACTAGTACGCGAAAGACAACAGAAGAGAAAGGTAAAATAATGAATCCTACATGCCACGTGCATAACTCTCTTCATTCAAGGCTATTTTCAAAATGAGAAAAAAAAAAAAAAAATATCATCTTTTCCTCAGAGAGGAAAAGTGGAGTAACTGGATTGTGTTGCCTTGCCTACAGTTACCAGAAAAGTCAACAGCTGAGTTGAAAACTCCTGAAGCTGGCTAACTACACCTCTAAATGTTTTACTACTGTGTTATGATTCTGTCTTCAGTTAATAGAACCCGATATACAACAAAGAGATGGGAGCACATGGAGATGCATTGGAGAGCCTACGCTGGAGGTAACACATTCATTTTTTACTCAAACAAATCCAAATTAGAAATGTTGAAAATTACCTGGGGCCATTTCAACAGCCAGCAAACTGACTAACACAACCAATCTTTGGCTTCTATTCAATCCTTTGCTTGTTTTACCTGGACCTTGAAGATCTGTCTGCAGCCTTCCTCTCTGCAAATATATCACACTCGTCCTATTGAGAACCCATGGCTCATCACAGCTGCTTCGCCACGCCTGCTTCCAGAAGAACTGGCAACTACAAGCTGGGAGCCAAGAGATACAACACTTCACTTGGAAAAGGGCCTTCCATGAATCCTAGAATCCCAGAATGGTTTGGACTGGAAGCGACCTTAGAGACAAATTATCTTCTTCCCACATCCTGACACGGGCAGGGACACTTTTCCACTAGTCCAGGTTGCTCCATGTCCGCTCCAGCCTGGCCCTGGACGCTTCCTGCCATGGGGCTCCTACACAGCCTCTTTGAGCAACATGTGCCTCAGCACCCACCCAAGGAAGAATTCCTTTCCAATATCCCATCTATCCCAGCCCTCTGGCAGTTTGAAGCTATTCCCCCTTGTCCTGCGAGTCCAGACCCTTTTCCAAAGTCCCTCCCCAGCTATCTTGGAGCCCCAGCAGGCACTGCAAGGGGCTCGAAGATCTCCCTGGAGCCTTCTGTTCTCCAGATTGGACACCCTCAGCTCTCCCAGACTGTCCTAGAGCAAAGAAGCTCCACCTTTCAAAGCACCTTAGACGCCTCCTACCGGCCAAACTCGATGGCAACGCTGGCCTTCCGGGCCCTACGGATATCGCTTCCGGTGTCGCTCGGAGTCACTCCCGGCTCTCTTCCCGCCCCCCATGGGGCCCTCAGGCGATGCCGCTCCTACGCCACTTCTGCCGCTGTCAGACCAACGGGGGGGCGGGGGGCCAGCCCAGACTCATCCACAATCCACACTGTCCTCGGCGGCTGCTGCGGGCTCATGGCGGCCCACACACCCGGAAGCAGAGCTCCGAACACAGAGGATCATAGACCCACATTTGTGTTCGCCTCTGCACAAGGCAGGCCAGTCTTGCCATGCCCGGACTTTTCAGTTCAGCACGAGAATGAGAATACACCTGCGCCATGGGGGAGGAAACCTCTAAAGACTCCCTCATACGTGGTCGCTCAACTTAATGCCTAGGCACTTGCCATTCCTAAGGCTACACTAAAGCCTTTTTTACCTTGCGGGTAAGAAATGCCGTTGTTCTCGTGTGCAGCTAAAGGCGCAGCACAGGCAGGCCGGGGCAAAAGCTGGGGCAGAGCCCTTCCTCACACCTTCGCTGTGCTGTACTCCATGCAGCTAGAGCGAAGCGAGAAGGACGCGAGGAAGAAAAAGGCGTTCTTAAAGTAGCACCCTGGCAGCAGCCCTGAAAAGGCGCATAACACACGGCGTCTCGCTGCCCTCCGTTCTACATACTCGCAGCTCCCTCTGCCGACTTGCAAAAGTTGCTACCAGAGCAGAGGCGGCCAGATTGAAGAGGCAGTGCCTAGGTTCACCTTCTCCTTACTGCACGTAAGCCACGTCCAGCTCCTCGCTGCACTCTGGATTTCCCTTCTCCGAGGCACTTACCGTGGTGCTGTGTGCAACTCGGCGCCTAGAAGCGACCGCCAATGCTTTCACAGCGGGCTGCAAGGGAACCAAGGAGCAGCACAAGCAGCAGTGCTTCAGCTTGCTCCTTCCGACTGCTAAGGGCACTTGGGAAGGCAAGCGAGAGTCAACCACCTTCCTCTCCTAGTAGCCTGTAACGTGGTGCACACAAGCACGGGACTAGTGCCGCTTCGTTCAGCGCCCTCGCCCAAGCGTGGAGCCGCTTTCACTTGCCGGCGGCCAGAAGCCGCTGCAAGGGCGCCACACAACCACAAGTGCGCCGGCAGCCAAGAGCTAGAGAACGCTGCTTCTGCCCAAGCCCGCCTAGGGCGTGCACCTTTGTTCTCAGAGCTCCGTGCAACAGTCTGCCTCTCTCGCAGTTCGAATGGAAAACGAAAGCTTTTCGCCTACGCCCTTCACAGAGATCCGTTGCCAGGACGAGAATGCCTTGTGGCCGGAGCTCGCCCCCGCCGCGAGGAAGCTGCTATTAGCACCGCGTTGCAGGGCCACGTCTCGCTTCTTGACTACGTGCTCAGCGCTCTCCGAATTCGCCGCTAGCTCCACGGTCTTTCTCAGCTGCAAGTAGCAGCGCTCACAGTACATAGAGCTTCGCAAGGACCGAAGACCCGGAGGGAAGTATCGCACTCGAAAATGTGCCAGGATAGAGACGTTCTACACTGAGTAGAGACACAGACAGACAGAGAGTTCTACACTGCCCCTTCTCGTCGGCCATCTTGTGCTCTGCTGCCTCTGCTGTGACGAATAGGTCCTTGAAAGGCGAGCGACAGCGGCTCTCCAGGCACTGAAGAGAGTTCCCTAGGGACTTTTCGATGTAAAACTTTTTCCACCTCCAAAAATACATGGGTAAGTCCTAAAAGTTTTGGTTTTCTTAAGAATACTTTCGCCCAAGTTTTGCTGTTCTAAACACCCATGGTTTCAGTCTTCACTTAACTGCTTGTTTCTGTCTTTTTGGCTAGTGGCAATCTAATTCTAAGGTAACTAGATGTGTTGGAAATCCATAAATTACATCTCAAGTTAGGTGGGAAAATTGGCTCGGAAGAAAATGGAATTGAGAATTTGGAAAGAATCCAGAGTGAGCTGATGTCACAATCCGAGATTCCCTTGGGTTCCAAATCCTTTCATTTGTGTTTTTGTGGGCTTTTTGAAGGCGGTGTACAGTTGAAGCCATGATTTAGCTGCGGTGAGACCTGCTCTGCTGTAAAAGCATTATTTTCTCAGTGAGCATGGACAACAGTTAGAGTGTCGTCTTTTAAGATTCCCTGCACTCCACTTATGGTGGCAAAAGCAGTGCCTTGACTGTAATCATAAAAGTGACTACAGCTTCATTGCTTTGACATCATGTAGGATGCTTCCTCCATCTGCTGTGGTCAGCATTAAGTAACAGATTTCTCAGTTTCTAGGAAGAGTCTAGCAAACAATCACCTTGCTCCTTCTCTTGCATTTATTCATCACTGCTATGCTGCTATACAGACAGGTAGTCTGTTTATGATTCAACAATTCAATGGGACATCAAGTAAATAACAAAGCAAAACTAACTACCGAAAGCACTATAAGGGCCAGAGATTAGCTTGGATCAAAACAGGTATTCTCCTAGCATTGTTTACAAACGAGTCAGCATGTGAAACAGAAGGCACAATGTAGTTTGTGCCTTGTTTTGGGCATGCCCGGAAGAAGGAAATTCTGATTTCACATACGGGAAAAGAAATGTTGACATTTGAATGAGATTGTTCATACCCCAGTAAAGGTTGCTTTGAAAGGTTGTGGAAGTCCTGTTAGGAAACATGGCTTTACAAGTCCTTTCCACCAGGAGACAACAGCTGCAGAACATCTGGGTGTGCCAGTGTTGAGAGCACCAGCAAAGATCAAAGTGGAGAAGTTGGTGAACAATGGCAGTGGCCTGGCGGAGGGCAAGTGGGGTGCTGGCTGTGGGACCAGGGGAGTCCTGACTGATTTAGGAGGCGTGTGATGGTCTGTGCCAGCAAGCAGAATAGTGCTGTGGCCTTGGCACACTGCTAATACTGGAATTCAGTGGGGTCACTGGGCAGGCTGAGTGTGTGAGCTGCTGGAGGGACCCAGGTTGCCCACATGTAAACATCCAGTCTCACTCTTGCCAGCCACAGAAAGGAGCAGGATGTGGCTGCTGGCGATGCCTGTCACGTATATGTAGTGTATATGTGTGCTATCCCAGCCTGCTGGGAACACTTCTTCTTTGGGACTGCTTGGGCTGAGGGAGAGAAAGCAGTGGTAGTTCCTGAGGTTTCGAGTTTGCTCGAGTTTCTCAGGCTGTTTCTGGAGCCACCCAGAGTTCTCTTCCTTGAAGCATTTCAAGTCCTGCTAATTTTCAAAATTCAAACAGACACAGCCCTAAGCTAGTTGATCTGACTTCAGAGCTATTCTTACGCTGAGCTGTTGGATGATCTGATCTCCTGAGATGTCTTCCATCTCAGTTTATGACCTGGTTCTTGTGAAAAGTAGGATCTTTTAGCCTGGAGAAGAGAGGTTTCTGGAGAGACAGTATTGTGGCCTTTGAATATGTAAAGAGGGTATAAGACAAATGGAGAAAGACTTTTTAGGAAAGTTTGCAGAGACAGGATAAGGGGCCATGCTTTCAAACTGAGACTAGGTTTAGATTGGCTAAAAGGAAAAACTTTTCTACAATGAAGCTGGTGAGACACTCAAACGGGTGTTCCAGAGAAGTTGTGGATGCCCCATCATTGAGAGTGCTCCTTATCAGTTTGGCTAGTCTTGAGCAATTTGATCTACTGTAAGATCTACCTGGCAAGGAAGTTGGACTACATGATCTTTAATCACAGACTGTTGTATGATTCCGTGGAAGACAGAATGCAATAAAGTTCATATTTCAGATTTTGGCGCAGACATATTTATTTTTTCTCACTTTATGCATCATTGCAATGACAACTTGTTAGCTTCTGAAATGATTAGCTGAGATTGATTTCCTTCCTTAGTTTCATTTTCTCTGTTATTCCTTCACTCTTGGACTTTTTTTTTCACTAGATTCCCTTTTTCAGTAAACTGCCCTTAAGTATCACTTTGCTCCCCACCTGGCTTTTTTTTTTTTTTTTTCAATGACACCTTTTCACTGGTTCGTTTTGGGCCTTTGCTGCTTGAAGTCCAGCAGCCTCCTTGTCTGAGCATTACGGAGCTTTCTTTACAGCTTCATCACTATGCAAAAAGCCATAAATTACTGTGTTCCATCTCACATACTATCAAGTATCACACTAATATTCCCTCTGCTGAATAGCTGGTTGGCTTACATAGACCAGCCAAATACCAGGAAATCCAGATGGCAGCAAGAATCTTGTAGACTACTCCCGCTGTTCATTTAAATTCTGGAGAAGTCACGTGAGGTATCACATTCTCTTGAAAGAAGTGTCTATCATCTCGGACATTCTAGAATGGGCTATTAATATTGTCATGAGTTTCTGGCTAGACTTTTTAGTATGCAAATTCAAATTCAAATGATCTGAAATGATAGAACTTCAAGAAATTTTTTTTCCCAGAATCGAAGTATGATGGAGTTCCATAGGGAGAATCTTAATCTTAGTTATTCTATTCCATCTCACATCATGGCTGGGGGAAGGGAGAAGGGAGTATCTTTGGGGGACAATGGGTTCCGGTGTAGTCAGTAGGCTGGGCAGAGGAGCCATCAGGTATTTTATGTTGTTGGGCGGGGCGGGGGGGGGGGGATTCGTGTGAACTCTTCCTTTCTTGTACCCTGCCACTAGTATTGTTGCTAAAATTGTTTGTTTTCTCATCCAAGTGACAAAATCAGCACACTTAATGAGGGATGAAGAGGGAGCAGCGACCTCAGAACAGGAGGAAGAAGAAGCAGAGCCTGCTGTCCTCCAGAAGAAAAAAACACTACCAGCCAATTTTGCATCATCTGTGAACTTCCTGGGCGTGTACTCTATCCCCTTGTCCAGAACACTGAGCAAGATATTAAACAGGACTGGGCCCAAGACTGAGCCTTGGGGACCAGCTGGATGAACTCTATTTCCCACCACTCTGTGGGCCTGGCCATCACCCAGTTTGTCACCCAGCAAACAGCCCACCCATGCAAACCATAAGCAGACAGTTTCTTCAGGAGAATGATGTGAGACTCATTGCAAAAAGGATCAGGGAGATGCCTAGGAAGAGTCTCAGGTGAATCCAGGAGACTATAGTGGAGAAAGGACGCGAGGAAGAAGAAGGCGTTCTTAAAGTAGCACCCTGGCAGCAGCCCTGAAAGGGCGCATAACACACGGCGTCTCGCTGCCCTCCGTTCCACATACTAGCAGCTCCCTCTGCCGACTTGCAAAAGTTGCTACCAGAGCAGAGGCGGCCAGATTGAAGAGGCAGTGCCTAGGTTCGCCTTCTCCTTACTGCACGTAAGCCACGTCCAGCTCCTCGCTGCACTCTGGATTTCCCTTCTCCGCGGCACTTACAGTGGTGCTGTGTGCAACTCGGCGCCTAGAAGCGACCGCCAATGCTTTCACAGCGGGCTGCAAGGGAACCAAGGAGCAGCACAAGCAGCAGTGCTTCAGCTTGCTCCTTCCGACTGCTAAGGGCACTTGGGAAGGCAAGCGAGAGTCAACCACCTTCCTCTCCTAGTAGCCTGTAATGTGGTGCACACAAACACGGGAATAGTGCCGCTTCGTTCAGCGCCCTCGCCCAAGCGTGGAGCCGCTTTCACTTGCCGGCGGCCAGAAGCCGCTGCAAGGGCGCCACACAACCACAAGTGCGCCGGCAGCCAAGAGCTAGAGAACGCTGCTTCTGCCCAAGCCCGCCTAGGGCGTGCACCTTTGTTCTCAGAGCTCCGTGCAACAGTCTGCCTCTCTCGCAGTTCGAATGGAAAACGAAAGCTTTTCGCCTACGCCCTTCACAGAGATCCGTTGCCAGGACGAGAATGTCTTGTGGCCGGAGCTCGCCCCCGCCGCGAGGAAGCTGCTATTAGCACCGCGTTGCAGGGCCACGTCTCGCTTCTTGACTACGTGCTCAGCGCTCTCCGAATTCGCCGCTAGCTCCACGGTCCTTCTCAGCTGCGAGTAGCAGCGCTCGCAGTACACAGAGCTTCGCAAGGCCCGAAGACCCGGAGGGAAGTATCGCACACGAAAATGTGCCAGGACAGAGACGTGTTCTACGTTGTCCCCTCTCGTCGTGCAGTTTGTGCCTCTGCTGCTTCTGCTGTTAGGAATCGCTCCTTGAAAGGCGAGCGAGAGCGTCCTTCTGGGTGCATTGCACTGAGTCGAGTGCTCGCTCGGGACTTTGCTCTCGGGGCCAAGGCAAGAGGGCGTGCTTGCCCGCAGAACTGAGAGCACGCTGTTGGGCAGAGCTGCAACTGACCGCTGGAGTTCAGCTCTCGCCGGACGGCAGAAGGCGAAGAACGAAGCCGTTTGCGAGCGGCGCAGTGCAGCGAAGAGCTCTCCGAATTCGCCGCTAGCTCCACGGTCCTTCTCAGCTGCGAGTAGCAGCGCTCGCAGTACACAGAGCTTCGCAAGGCCCGAAGACCCGGAGGGAAGTATCGCACACGAAAATGTGCCAGGACAGAGACGTGTTCTACGTTGTCCCCTCTCGTCATGCAGTTTGTGCCTCTGCTGCTTCTGCTGTTAGGAATCGCTCCTTGAAAGGCGAGCGAGAGCGTCCTTCTGGGTGCATTGCACTGAGTCGAGTGCTCGCTCGGGACTTTGCTCTCGGGGCCAAGGCAAGAGGGCGTGCTTGCCCGCAGAACTGAGAGCACGCTGTTGGGCAGAGCTGCAACTGACCGCTGGAGTTCAGCTCTCGCCGGACGGCAGAAGGCGAAGAACGAAGGCGCTTGCGAGCGGCGCAGTGCAGCGAAGAGCTCTCCGAATTCGCCGCTAGCTCCACGGTCCTTCTCAGCTGCGAGTAGCAGCGCTCGCAGTACACAGAGCTTCGCAAGGCCCGAAGACCCGGAGGGAAGTATCGCACACGAAAATGTGCCAGGACAGAGACGTGTTCTACGTTGTCCCCTCTCGTCATGCAGTTTGTGCCTCTGCTGCTTCTGCTGTTAGGAATCGCTCCTTGAAAGGCGAGCGAGAGCGTCCTTCTGGGTGCATTGCACTGAGTCGAGTGCTCGCTCGGGACTTTGCTCTCGGGGCCAAGGCAAGAGGGCGTGCTTGCCCGCAGAACTGAGAGCACGCTGTTGGGCAGAGCTGCAACTGACCGCTGGAGTTCAGCTCTCGCCGGACGGCAGAAGGCGCAGAACGAAGCCGCTTGCGAGCGGCGCAGTGCAGCGAAGAGCTCTCCGAATTCGCCGCTAGCTCCACGGTCCTTCTCAGCTGCGAGTAGCAGCGCTCGCAGTACACAGAGCTTCGCAAGGCCCGAAGACCCGGAGGGAAGTATCGCACACGAAAATGTGCCAGGACAGAGACGTGTTCTACGTTGTCCCTTCTCGTCATGCAGTTTGTGCCTCTGCTGCTTCTGCTGTTAGGAATCGCTCCTTGAAAGGCGAGCGAGAGCGTCCTTCTGGGTGCATTGCACTGAGTCGAGTGCTCGCTCGGGACTTTGCTCTCGGGGCCAAGGCAAGAGGGCGTGCTTGCCCGCAGAACTGAGAGCACGCTGTTGGGCAGAGCTGCAACTGACCGCTGGAGTTCAGCTCTCGCCGGACGGCAGAAGGCGAAGAACGAAGCCGCTTGCGAGCGGCGCAGTGCAGCGAAGAGCTCTCCGAATTCGCCGCTAGCTCCACGGTCCTTCTCAGCTGCGAGTAGCAGCGCTCGCAGTACACAGAGCTTCTCAAGGCCCGAAGACCCGGAGGGAAGTATCGCACACGAAAATGTGCCAGGACAGAGACGTGTTCTACGTTGTCCCTTCTCGTCATGCAGTTTGTGCCTCTGCTGCTTCTGCTGTTAGGAATCGCTCCTTGAAAGGCGAGCGAGAGCGTCCTTCTGGGTGCATTGCACTGAGTCGAGTGCTCGCTCGGGACTTTGCTCTCGGGGCCAAGGCAAGAGGGCGTGCTTGCCCGCAGAACTGAGAGCACGCTGTTGGGCAGAGCTGCAACTGACCGCTGGAGTTCAGCTCTCGCCGGACGGCAGAAGGCGAAGAACGAAGGCGCTTGCGAGCGGCGCAGTGCAGCGAAGAGCTCTCCGAATTCGCCGCTAGCTCCACGGTCCTTCTCAGCTGCGAGTAGCAGCGCTCGCAGTACACAGAGCTTCGCAAGGCCCGAAGACCCGGAGGGAAGTATCGCACACGAAAATGTGCCAGGACAGAGACGTGTTCTACGTTGTCCCTTCTCGTCATGCAGTTTGTGCCTCTGCTGCTTCTGCTGTTAGGAATCGCTCCTTGAAAGGCGAGCGAGAGCGTCCTTCTGGGTGCATTGCACTGAGTCGAGTGCTCGCTCGGGACTTTGCTCTCGGGGCCAAGGCAAGAGGGCGTGCTTGCCCGCAGAACTGAGAGCACGCTGTTGGGCAGAGCTGCAACTGACCGCTGGAGTTCAGCTCTCGCCGGACGGCAGAAGGCGCAGAACGAAGCCGCTTGCGAGCGGCGCAGTGCAGCGAAGAGCTCTCCGAATTCGCCGCTAGCTCCACGGTCCTTCTCAGCTGCGAGTAGCAGCGCTCGCAGTACACAGAGCTTCGCAAGGCCCGAAGACCCGGAGGGAAGTATCGCACACGAAAATGTGCCAGGACAGAGACGTGTTCTACGTTGTCCCTTCTCGTCATGCAGTTTGTGCCTCTGCTGCTTCTGCTGTTAGGAATCGCTCCTTGAAAGGCGAGCGAGAGCGTCCTTCTGGGTGCATTGCACTGAGTCGAGTGCTCGCTCGGGACTTTGCTCTCGGGGCCAAGGCAAGAGGGCGTGCTTGCCCGCAGAACTGAGAGCACGCTGTTGGGCAGAGCTGCAACTGACCGCTGGAGTTCAGCTCTCGCCGGACGGCAGAAGGCGCAGAACGAAGCCGCTTGCGAGCGGCTCAGTGCAGCGAAGAGCTCTCCGAATTCGCCGCTAGCTCCACGGTCCTTCTCAGCTGCGAGTAGCAGCGCTCGCAGTACACAGAGCTTCGCAAGGCCCGAAGACCCGGAGGGAAGTATCGCACACGAAAATGTGCCAGGACAGAGACGTGTTCTACGTTGTCCCTTCTCGTCATGCAGTTTGTGCCTCTGCTGCTTCTGCTGTTAGGAATCGCTCCTTGAAAGGCGAGCGAGAGCGTCCTTCTGGGTGCATTGCACTGAGTCGAGTGCTCGCTCGGGACTTTGCTCTCGGGGCCAAGGCAAGAGGGCGTGCTTGCCCGCAGAACTGAGAGCACGCTGTTGGGCAGAGCTGCAACTGACAGCTGGAGTTCAGCTCTCGCCGGACGGCAGAAGGCGCAGAACGAAGCCGCTTGCGAGCGGCGCAGTGCAGCGAAGAGCTCTCCGAATTCGCCGCTAGCTCCACGGTCCTTCTCAGCTGCGAGTAGCAGCGCTCGCAGTACACAGAGCTTCGCAAGGCCCGAAGACCCGGAGGGAAGTATCGCACACGAAAATGTGCCAGGACAGAGACGTGTTCTACGTTGTCCCTTCTCGTCATGCAGTTTGTGCCTCTGCTGCTTCTGCTGTTAGGAATCGCTCCTTGAAAGGCGAGCGAGAGCGTCCTTCTGGGTGCATTGCACTGAGTCGAGTGCTCGCTCGGGACTTTGCACTCGGGGCCAAGGCAAGAGGGCGTGCTTGCCCGCAGAACTGAGAGCACGCTGTTGGGCAGAGCTGCAACTGACCGCTGGAGTTCAGCTCTCGCCGGACGGCAGAAGGCGAAGAACGAAGCCGCTTGCGAGCGGCGCAGTGCAGCGAAGAGCTCTCCGAATTCGCCGCTAGCTCCACGGTCCTTCTCAGCTGCGAGTAGCAGCGCTCGCAGTACACAGAGCTTCGCAAGGCCCGAAGACCCGGAGGGAAGTATCGCACACGAAAATGTGCCAGGACAGAGACGTGTTCTACGTTGTCCCTTCTCGTCATGCAGTTTGTGCCTCTGCTGCTTCTGCTGTTAGGAATCGCTCCTTGAAAGGCGAGCGAGAGCGTCCTTCTGGGTGCATTGCACTGAGTCGAGTGCTCGCTCGGGACTTTGCTCTCGGGGCCAAGGCAAGAGGGCGTGCTTGCCCGCAGAACTGAGAGCACGCTGTTGGGCAGAGCTGCAACTGACCGCTGGAGTTCAGCTCTCGCCGGACGGCAGAAGGCGCAGAACGAAGCCGCTTGCGAGCGGCGCAGTGCAGCGAAGAGCTCTCCGAATTCGCCGCTAGCTCCACGGTCCTTCTCAGCTGCGAGTAGCAGCGCTCGCAGTACACAGAGCTTCGCAAGGCCCGAAGACCCGGAGGGAAGTATCGCACACGAAAATGTGCCAGGACAGAGACGTGTTCTACGTTGTCCCTTCTCGTCATGCAGTTTGTGCCTCTGCTGCTTCTGCTGTTAGGAATCGCTCCTTGAAAGGCGAGCGAGAGCGTCCTTCTGGGTGCATTGCACTGAGTCGAGTGCTCGCTCGGGACTTTGCACTCGGGGCCAAGGCAAGAGGGCGTGCTTGCCCGCAGAACTGAGAGCACGCTGTTGGGCAGAGCTGCAACTGACCGCTGGAGTTCAGCTCTCGCCGGACGGCAGAAGGCGAAGAACGAAGCCGCTTGCGAGCGGCGCAGTGCAGCGAAGAGCTCTCCGAATTCGCCGCTAGCTCCACGGTCCTTCTCAGCTGCGAGTAGCAGCGCTCGCAGTACACAGAGCTTCGCAAGGCCCGAAGACCCGGAGGGAAGTATCGCACACGAAAATGTGCCAGGACAGAGACGTGTTCTACGTTGTCCCTTCTCGTCATGCAGTTTGTGCCTCTGCTGCTTCTGCTGTTAGGAATCGCTCCTTGAAAGGCGAGCGAGAGCGTCCTTCTGGGTGCATTGCACTGAGTCGAGTGCTCGCTCGGGACTTTGCTCTCGGGGCCAAGGCAAGAGGGCGTGCTTGCCCGCAGAACTGAGAGCACGCTGTTGGGCAGAGCTGCAACTGACCGCTGGAGTTCAGCTCTCGCCGGACGGCAGAAGGCGCAGAACGAAGCCGCTTGCGAGCGGCGCAGTGCAGCGAAGAGCTCTCCGAATTCGCCGCTAGCTCCACGGTCCTTCTCAGCTGCGAGTAGCAGCGCTCGCAGTACACAGAGCTTCGCAAGGCCCGAAGACCCGGAGGGAAGTATCGCACACGAAAATGTGCCAGGACAGAGACGTGTTCTACGTTGTCCCTTCTCGTCATGCAGTTTGTGCCTCTGCTGCTTCTGCTGTTAGGAATCGCTCCTTGAAAGGCGAGCGAGAGCGTCCTTCTGGGTGCATTGCACTGAGTCGAGTGCTCGCTCGGGACTTTGCTCTCGGGGCCAAGGCAAGAGGGCGTGCTTGCCCGCAGAACTGAGAGCACGCTGTTGGGCAGAGCTGCAACTGACCGCTGGAGTTCAGCTCTCGCCGGACGGCAGAAGGCGCAGAACGAAGCCGCTTGCGAGCGGCGCAGTGCAGCGAAGAGCTCTCCGAATTCGCCGCTAGCTCCACGGTCCTTCTCAGCTGCGAGTAGCAGCGCTCGCAGTACACAGAGCTTCGCAAGGCCCGAAGACCCGGAGGGAAGTATCGCACACGAAAATGTGCCAGGACAGAGACGTGTTCTACGTTGTCCCTTCTCGTCATGCAGTTTGTGCCTCTGCTGCTTCTGCTGTTAGGAATCGCTCCTTGAAAGGCGAGCGAGAGCGTCCTTCTGGGTGCATTGCACTGAGTCGAGTGCTCGCTCGGGACTTTGCTCTCGGGGCCAAGGCAAGAGGGCGTGCTTGCCCGCAGAACTGAGAGCACGCTGTTGGGCAGAGCTGCAACTGACCGCTGGAGTTCAGCTCTCGCCGGACGGCAGAAGGCGAAGAACGAAGCCGCTTGCGAGCGGCGCAGTGCAGCGAAGAGCTCTCCGAATTCGCCGCTAGCTCCACGGTCCTTCTCAGCTGCGAGTAGCAGCGCTCGCAGTACACAGAGCTTCGCAAGGCCCGAAGACCCGGAGGGAAGTATCGCACACGAAAATGTGCCAGGACAGAGACGTGTTCTACGTTGTCCCTTCTCGTCATGCAGTTTGTGCCTCTGCTGCTTCTGCTGTTAGGAATCGCTCCTTGAAAGGCGAGCGAGAGCGTCCTTCTGGGTGCATTGCACTGAGTCGAGTGCTCGCTCGGGACTTTGCTCTCGGGGCCAAGGCAAGAGGGCGTGCTTGCCCGCAGAACTGAGAGCACGCTGTTGGGCAGAGCTGCAACTGACCGCTGGAGTTCAGCTCTCGCCGGACGGCAGAAGGCGAAGAACGAAGCCGCTTGCGAGCGGCGCAGTGCAGCGAAGAGCTCTCCGAATTCGCCGCTAGCTCCACGGTCCTTCTCAGCTGCGAGTAGCAGCGCTCGCAGTACACAGAGCTTCGCAAGGCCCGAAGACCCGGAGGGAAGTATCGCACACGCAAATGTGCCAGGACAGAGACGTGTTCTACGTTGTCCCTTCTCGTCATGCAGTTTGTGCCTCTGCTGCTTCTGCTGTTAGGAATCGCTCCTTGAAAGGCGAGCGAGAGCGTCCTTCTGGGTGCATTGCACTGAGTCGAGTGCTCGCTCGGGACTTTGCTCTCGGGGCCAAGGCAAGAGGGCGTGCTTGCCCGCAGAACTGAGAGCACGCTGTTGGGCAGAGCTGCAACTGACCGCTGGAGTTCAGCTCTCGCCGGACGGCAGAAGGCGAAGAACGAAGGCGCTTGCGAGCGGCTCAGTGCAGCGAAGAGCTCTCCGAATTCGCCGCTAGCTCCACGGTCCTTCTCAGCTGCGAGTAGCAGCGCTCGCAGTACACAGAGCTTCGCAAGGCCCGAAGACCCGGAGGGAAGTATCGCACACGAAAATGTGCCAGGACAGAGACGTGTTCTACGTTGTCCCTTCTCGTCATGCAGTTTGTGCCTCTGCTGCTTCTGCTGTTAGGAATCGCTCCTTGAAAGGCGAGCGAGAGCGTCCTTCTGGGTGCATTGCACTGAGTCGAGTGCTCGCTCGGGACTTTGCTCTCGGGGCCAAGGCAAGAGGGCGTGCTTGCCCGCAGAACTGAGAGCACGCTGTTGGGCAGAGCTGCAGCTGACCGCTGGAGTTCAGCTCTCGCCGGACGGCAGAAGGCGAAGAACGAAGGCGCTTGCGAGCGGCGCAGTGCAGCGAAGAGCTCTCCGAATTCGCCGCTAGCTCCACGGTCCTTCTCAGCTGCGAGTAGCAGCGCTCGCAGTACACAGAGCTTCGCAAGGCCCGAAGACCCGGAGGGAAGTATCGCACACGAAAATGTGCCAGGACAGAGACGTGTTCTACGTTGTCCCTTCTCGTCATGCAGTTTGTGCCTCTGCTGCTTCTGCTGTTAGGAATCGCTCCTTGAAAGGCGAGCGAGAGCGTCCTTCTGGGTGCATTGCACTGAGTCGAGTGCTCGCTCGGGACTTTGCTCTCGGGGCCAAGGCAAGAGGGCGTGCTTGCCCGCAGAACTGAGAGCACGCTGTTGGGCAGAGCTGCAACTGACCGCTGGAGTTCAGCTCTCGCCGGACGGCAGAAGGCGAAGAACGAAGGCGCTTGCGAGCGGCGCAGTGCAGCGAAGAGCTCTCCGAATTCGCCGCTAGCTCCACGGTCCTTCTCAGCTGCGAGTAGCAGCGCTCGCAGTACACAGAGCTTCGCAAGGCCCGAAGACCCGGAGGGAAGTATCGCACACGAAAATGTGCCAGGACAGAGACGTGTTCTACGTTGTCCCTTCTCGTCATGCAGTTTGTGCCTCTGCTGCTTCTGCTGTTAGGAATCGCTCCTTGAAAGGCGAGCGAGAGCGTCCTTCTGGGTGCATTGCACTGAGTCGAGTGCTCGCTCGGGACTTTGCTCTCGGGGCCAAGGCAAGAGGGCGTGCTTGCCCGCAGAACTGAGAGCACGCTGTTGGGCAGAGCTGCAACTGACCGCTGGAGTTCAGCTCTCGCCGGACGGCAGAAGGCGCAGAACGAAGCCGCTTGCGAGCGGCTCAGTGCAGCGAAGAGCTCTCCGAATTCGCCGCTAGCTCCACGGTCCTTCTCAGCTGCGAGTAGCAGCGCTCGCAGTACACAGAGCTTCGCAAGGCCCGAAGACCCGGAGGGAAGTATCGCACACGAAAATGTGCCAGGACAGAGACGTGTTCTACGTTGTCCCTTCTCGTCATGCAGTTTGTGCCTCTGCTGCTTCTGCTGTTAGGAATCGCTCCTTGAAAGGCGAGCGAGAGCGTCCTTCTGGGTGCATTGCACTGAGTCGAGTGCTCGCTCGGGACTTTGCTCTCGGGGCCAAGGCAAGAGGGCGTGCTTGCCCGCAGAACTGAGAGCACGCTGTTGGGCAGAGCTGCAACTGACCGCTGGAGTTCAGCTCTCGCCGGACGGCAGAAGGCGCAGAACGAAGCCGCTTGCGAGCGGCGCAGTGCAGCGAAGAGCTCTCCGAATTCGCCGCTAGCTCCACGGTCCTTCTCAGCTGCGAGTAGCAGCGCTCGCAGTACACAGAGCTTCGCAAGGCCCGAAGACCCGGAGGGAAGTATCGCACACGAAAATGTGCCAGGACAGAGACGTGTTCTACGTTGTCCCTTCTCGTCATGCAGTTTGTGCCTCTGCTGCTTCTGCTGTTAGGAATCGCT
Source organism: Sturnus vulgaris (assembly GCF_052056855.1). Lineage (NCBI taxonomy): Eukaryota > Metazoa > Chordata > Aves > Passeriformes > Sturnidae > Sturnus > Sturnus vulgaris. The sequence goes on from NC_142247.1 coordinate 45,343,984, forward strand.
CCTTGAAAGGCGAGCGAGAGCGTCCTTCTGGGTGCATTGCACTGAGTCGAGTGCTCGCTCGGGACTTTGCTCTCGGGGCCAAGGCAAGAGGGCGTGCTTGCCCGCAGAACTGAGAGCACGCTGTTGGGCAGAGCTGCAACTGACCGCTGGAGTTCAGCTCTCGCCGGACGGCAGAAGGCGCAGAACGAAGCCGCTTGCGAGCGGCGCAGTGCAGCGAAGAGCTCTCCGAATTCGCCGCTAGCTCCACGGTCCTTCTCAGCTGCGAGTAGCAGCGCTCGCAGTACACAGAGCTTCGCAAGGCCCGAAGACCCGGAGGGAAGTATCGCACACGCAAATGTGCCAGGACAGAGACGTGTTCTACGTTGTCCCTTCTCGTCATGCAGTTTGTGCCTCTGCTGCTTCTGCTGTTAGGAATCGCTCCTTGAAAGGCGAGCGAGAGCGTCCTTCTGGGTGCATTGCACTGAGTCGAGTGCTCGCTCGGGACTTTGCTCTCGGGGCCAAGGCAAGAGGGCGTGCTTGCCCGCAGAACTGAGAGCACGCTGTTGGGCAGAGCTGCAACTGACCGCTGGAGTTCAGCTCTCGCCGGACGGCAGAAGGCGCAGAACGAAGCCGCTTGCGAGCGGCGCAGTGCAGCGAAGAGCTCTCCGAATTCGCCGCTAGCTCCACGGTCCTTCTCAGCTGCGAGTAGCAGCGCTCGCAGTACACAGAGCTTCGCAAGGCCCGAAGACCCGGAGGGAAGTATCGCACACGAAAATGTGCCAGGACAGAGACGTGTTCTACGTTGTCCCTTCTCGTCATGCAGTTTGTGCCTCTGCTGCTTCTGCTGTTAGGAATCGCTCCTTGAAAGGCGAGCGAGAGCGTCCTTCTGGGTGCATTGCACTGAGTCGAGTGCTCGCTCGGGACTTTGCACTCGGGGCCAAGGCAAGAGGGCGTGCTTGCCCGCAGAACTGAGAGCACGCTGTTGGGCAGAGCTGCAACTGACCGCTGGAGTTCAGCTCTCGCCGGACGGCAGAAGGCGCAGAACGAAGCCGCTTGCGAGCGGCGCAGTGCAGCGAAGAGCTCTCCGAATTCGCCGCTAGCTCCACGGTCCTTCTCAGCTGCGAGTAGCAGCGCTCGCAGTACACAGAGCTTCGCAAGGCCCGAAGACCCGGAGGGAAGTATCGCACACGCAAATGTGCCAGGACAGAGACGTGTTCTACGTTGTCCCTTCTCGTCATGCAGTTTGTGCCTCTGCTGCTTCTGCTGTTAGGAATCGCTCCTTGAAAGGCGAGCGAGAGCGTCCTTCTGGGTGCATTGCACTGAGTCGAGTGCTCGCTCGGGACTTTGCTCTCGGGGCCAAGGCAAGAGGGCGTGCTTGCCCGCAGAACTGAGAGCACGCTGTTGGGCAGAGCTGCAACTGACCGCTGGAGTTCAGCTCTCGCCGGACGGCAGAAGGCGCAGAACGAAGCCGCTTGCGAGCGGCGCAGTGCAGCGAAGAGCTCTCCGAATTCGCCGCTAGCTCCACGGTCCTTCTCAGCTGCGAGTAGCAGCGCTCGCAGTACACAGAGCTTCGCAAGGCCCGAAGACCCGGAGGGAAGTATCGCACACGAAAATGTGCCAGGACAGAGACGTGTTCTACGTTGTCCCTTCTCGTCATGCAGTTTGTGCCTCTGCTGCTTCTGCTGTTAGGAATCGCTCCTTGAAAGGCGAGCGAGAGCGTCCTTCTGGGTGCATTGCACTGAGTCGAGTGCTCGCTCGGGACTTTGCACTCGGGGCCAAGGCAAGAGGGCGTGCTTGCCCGCAGAACTGAGAGCACGCTGTTGGGCAGAGCTGCAACTGACCGCTGGAGTTCAGCTCTCGCCGGACGGCAGAAGGCGAAGAACGAAGCCGCTTGCGAGCGGCGCAGTGCAGCGAAGAGCTCTCCGAATTCGCCGCTAGCTCCACGGTCCTTCTCAGCTGCGAGTAGCGGCGCTCGCAGTACACAGAGCTTCGCAAGGCCCGAAGACCCGGAGGGAAGTATCGCACACGAAAATGTGCCAGGACAGAGACGTGTTCTACGTTGTCCCTTCTCGTCATGCAGTTTGTGCCTCTGCTGCTTCTGCTGTTAGGAATCGCTCCTTGAAAGGCGAGCGAGAGCGTCCTTCTGGGTGCATTGCACTGAGTCGAGTGCTCGCTCGGGACTTTGCACTCGGGGCCAAGGCAAGAGGGCGTGCTTGCCCGCAGAACTGAGAGCACGCTGTTGGGCAGAGCTGCAACTGACCGCTGGAGTTCAGCTCTCGCCGGACGGCAGAAGGCGAAGAACGAAGCCGCTTGCGAGCGGCGCAGTGCAGCGAAGAGCTCTCCGAATTCGCCGCTAGCTCCACGGTCCTTCTCAGCTGCGAGTAGCAGCGCTCGCAGTACACAGAGCTTCGCAAGGCCCGAAGACCCGGAGGGAAGTATCGCACACGAAAATGTGCCAGGACAGAGACGTGTTCTACGTTGTCCCTTCTCGTCATGCAGTTTGTGCCTCTGCTGCTTCTGCTGTTAGGAATCGCTCCTTGAAAGGCGAGCGAGAGCGTCCTTCTGGGTGCATTGCACTGAGTCGAGTGCTCGCTCGGGACTTTGCTCTCGGGGCCAAGGCAAGAGGGCGTGCTTGCCCGTAGAACTGAGAGCACGCTGTTGGGCAGAGCTGCAACTGACCGCTGGAGTTCAGCTCTCGCCGGACGGCAGAAGGCGAAGAACGAAGCCGCTTGCGAGCGGCGCAGTGCAGCGAAGAGCTCTCCGAATTCGCCGCTAGCTCCACGGTCCTTCTCAGCTGCGAGTAGCAGCGCTCGCAGTACACAGAGCTTCGCAAGGCCCGAAGACCCGGAGGGAAGTATCGCACACGAAAATGTGCCAGGACAGAGACGTGTTCTACGTTGTCCCTTCTCGTCATGCAGTTTGTGCCTCTGCTGCTTCTGCTGTTAGGAATCGCTCCTTGAAAGGCGAGCGAGAGCGTCCTTCTGGGTGCATTGCACTGAGTCGAGTGCTCGCTCGGGACTTTGCTCTCGGGGCCAAGGCAAGAGGGCGTGCTTGCCCGCAGAACTGAGAGCACGCTGTTGGGCAGAGCTGCAACTGACCGCTGGAGTTCAGCTCTCGCCGGACGGCAGAAGGCGAAGAACGAAGCCGCTTGCGAGCGGCGCAGTGCAGCGAAGAGCTCTCCGAATTCGCCGCTAGCTCCACGGTCCTTCTCAGCTGCGAGTAGCAGCGCTCGCAGTACACAGAGCTTCGCAAGGCCCGAAGACCCGGAGGGAAGTATCGCACACGAAAATGTGCCAGGACAGAGACGTGTTCTACGTTGTCCCTTCTCGTCATGCAGTTTGTGCCTCTGCTGCTTCTGCTGTTAGGAATCGCTCCTTGAAAGGCGAGCGAGAGCGTCCTTCTGGGTGCATTGCACTGAGTCGAGTGCTCGCTCGGGACTTTGCTCTCGGGGCCAAGGCAAGAGGGCGTGCTTGCCCGCAGAACTGAGAGCACGCTGTTGGGCAGAGCTGCAACTGACCGCTGGAGTTCAGCTCTCGCCGGACGGCAGAAGGCGAAGAACGAAGCCGCTTGCGAGCGGCGCAGTGCAGCGAAGAGCTCTCCGAATTCGCCGCTAGCTCCACGGTCCTTCTCAGCTGCGAGTAGCAGCGCTCGCAGTACACAGAGCTTCGCAAGGCCCGAAGACCCGGAGGGAAGTATCGCACACGAAAATGTGCCAGGACAGAGACGTGTTCTACGTTGTCCCTTCTCGTCATGCAGTTTGTGCCTCTGCTGCTTCTGCTGTTAGGAATCGCTCCTTGAAAGGCGAGCGAGAGCGTCCTTCCGGGTGCATTGCACTGAGTCGAGTGCTCGCTCGGGACTTTGCACTCGGGGCCAAGGCAAGAGGGCGTGCTTGCCCGCAGAACTGAGAGCACGCTGTTGGGCAGAGCTGCAACTGACCGCTGGAGTTCAGCTCTCGCCGGACGGCAGAAGGCGAAGAACGAAGCCGCTTGCGAGCGGCGCAGTGCAGCGAAGAGCTCTCCGAATTCGCCGCTAGCTCCACGGTCCTTCTCAGCTGCGAGTAGCAGCGCTCGCAGTACACAGAGCTTCGCAAGGCCCGAAGACCCGGAGGGAAGTATCGCACACGAAAATGTGCCAGGACAGAGACGTGTTCTACGTTGTCCCTTCTCGTCATGCAGTTTGTGCCTCTGCTGCTTCTGCTGTTAGGAATCGCTCCTTGAAAGGCGAGCGAGAGCGTCCTTCTGGGTGCATTGCACTGAGTCGAGTGCTCGCTCGGGACTTTGCTCTCGGGGCCAAGGCAAGAGGGCGTGCTTGCCCGCAGAACTGAGAGCACGCTGTTGGGCAGAGCTGCAACTGACCGCTGGAGTTCAGCTCTCGCCGGACGGCAGAAGGCGAAGAACGAAGCCGCTTGCGAGCGGCGCAGTGCAGCGAAGAGCTCTCCGAATTCGCCGCTAGCTCCACGGTCCTTCTCAGCTGCGAGTAGCAGCGCTCGCAGTACACAGAGCTTCGCAAGGCCCGAAGACCCGGAGGGAAGTATCGCACACGAAAATGTGCCAGGACAGAGACGTGTTCTACGTTGTCCCTTCTCGTCATGCAGTTTGTGCCTCTGCTGCTTCTGCTGTTAGGAATCGCTCCTTGAAAGGCGAGCGAGAGCGTCCTTCTGGGTGCATTGCACTGAGTCGAGTGCTCGCTCGGGACTTTGCTCTCGGGGCCAAGGCAAGAGGGCGTGCTTGCCCGCAGAACTGAGAGCACGCTGTTGGGCAGAGCTGCAACTGACCGCTGGAGTTCAGCTCTCGCCGGACGGCAGAAGGCGAAGAACGAAGCCGCTTGCGAGCGGCGCAGTGCAGCGAAGAGCTCTCCGAATTCGCCGCTAGCTCCACGGTCCTTCTCAGCTGCGAGTAGCAGCGCTCGCAGTACACAGAGCTTCGCAAGGCCCGAAGACCCGGAGGGAAGTATCGCACACGAAAATGTGCCAGGACAGAGACGTGTTCTACGTTGTCCCTTCTCGTCATGCAGTTTGTGCCTCTGCTGCTTCTGCTGTTAGGAATCGCTCCTTGAAAGGCGAGCGAGAGCGTCCTTCTGGGTGCATTGCACTGAGTCGAGTGCTCGCTCGGGACTTTGCACTCGGGGCCAAGGCAAGAGGGCGTGCTTGCCCGCAGAACTGAGAGCACGCTGTTGGGCAGAGCTGCAACTGACCGCTGGGGTTCAGCTCTCGCCGGACGGCAGAAGGCGAAGAACGAAGCCGCTTGCGAGCGGCGCAGTGCAGCGAAGAGCTCTCCGAATTCGCCGCTAGCTCCACGGTCCTTCTCAGCTGCGAGTAGCAGCGCTCGCAGTACACAGAGCTTCGCAAGGCCCGAAGACCCGGAGGGAAGTATCGCACACGAAAATGTGCCAGGACAGAGACGTGTTCTACGTTGTCCCTTCTCGTCATGCAGTTTGTGCCTCTGCTGCTTCTGCTGTTAGGAATCGCTCCTTGAAAGGCGAGCGAGAGCGTCCTTCTGGGTGCATTGCACTGAGTCGAGTGCTCGCTCGGGACTTTGCACTCGGGGCCAAGGCAAGAGGGCGTGCTTGCCCGCAGAACTGAGAGCACGCTGTTGGGCAGAGCTGCAACTGACCGCTGGGGTTCAGCTCTCGCCGGACGGCAGAAGGCGAAGAACGAAGCCGCTTGCGAGCGGCGCAGTGCAGCGAAGAGCTCTCCGAATTCGCCGCTAGCTCCACGGTCCTTCTCAGCTGCGAGTAGCAGCGCTCGCAGTACACAGAGCTTCGCAAGGCCCGAAGAGCCGGAGGGAAGTATCGCACACGAAAATGTGCCAGGACAGAGACGTGTTCTACGTTGTCCCTTCTCGTCATGCAGTTTGTGCCTCTGCTGCTTCTGCTGTTAGGAATCGCTCCTTGAAAGGCGAGCGAGAGCGTCCTTCTGGGTGCATTGCACTGAGTCGAGTGCTCGCTCGGGACTTTGCTCTCGGGGCCAAGGCAAGAGGGCGTGCTTGCCCGCAGAACTGAGAGCACGCTGTTGGGCAGAGCTGCAACTGACCGCTGGAGTTCAGCTCTCGCCGGACGGCAGAAGGCGAAGAACGAAGCCGCTTGCGAGCGGCGCAGTGCAGCGAAGAGCTCTCCGAATTCGCCGCTAGCTCCACGGTCCTTCTCAGCTGCGAGTAGCAGCGCTCGCAGTACACAGAGCTTCGCAAGGCCCGAAGACCCGGAGGGAAGTATCGCACACGAAAATGTGCCAGGACAGAGACGTGTTCTACGTTGTCCCTTCTCGTCATGCAGTTTGTGCCTCTGCTGCTTCTGCTGTTAGGAATCGCTCCTTGAAAGGCGAGCGAGAGCGTCCTTCTGGGTGCATTGCACTGAGTCGAGTGCTCGCTCGGGACTTTGCTCTCGGGGCCAAGGCAAGAGGGCGTGCTTGCCCGCAGAACTGAGAGCACGCTGTTGGGCAGAGCTGCAACTGACCGCTGGAGTTCAGCTCTCGCCGGACGGCAGAAGGCGAAGAACGAAGCCGCTTGCGAGCGGCGCAGTGCAGCGAAGAGCTCTCCGAATTCGCCGCTAGCTCCACGGTCCTTCTCAGCTGCGAGTAGCAGCGCTCGCAGTACACAGAGCTTCGCAAGGCCCGAAGACCCGGAGGGAAGTATCGCACACGAAAATGTGCCAGGACAGAGACGTGTTCTACGTTGTCCCTTCTCGTCATGCAGTTTGTGCCTCTGCTGCTTCTGCTGTTAGGAATCGCTCCTTGAAAGGCGAGCGAGAGCGTCCTTCTGGGTGCATTGCACTGAGTCGAGTGCTCGCTCGGGACTTTGCTCTCGGGGCCAAGGCAAGAGGGCGTGCTTGCCCGCAGAACTGAGAGCACGCTGTTGGGCAGAGCTGCAACTGACCGCTGGAGTTCAGCTCTCGCCGGACGGCAGAAGGCGAAGAACGAAGCCGCTTGCGAGCGGCGCAGTGCAGCGAAGAGCTCTCCGAATTCGCCGCTAGCTCCACGGTCCTTCTCAGCTGCGAGTAGCAGCGCTCGCAGTACACAGAGCTTCGCAAGGCCCGAAGACCCGGAGGGAAGTATCGCACACGAAAATGTGCCAGGACAGAGACGTGTTCTACGTTGTCCCTTCTCGTCATGCAGTTTGTGCCTCTGCTGCTTCTGCTGTTAGGAATCGCTCCTTGAAAGGCGAGCGAGAGCGTCCTTCTGGGTGCATTGCACTGAGTCGAGTGCTCGCTCGGGACTTTGCTCTCGGGGCCAAGGCAAGAGGGCGTGCTTGCCCGCAGAACCGAGAGCACGCTGTTGGGCAGAGCTGCAACTGACCGCTGGAGTTCAGCTCTCGCCGGACGGCAGAAGGCGAAGAACGAAGCCGCTTGCGAGCGGCGCAGTGCAGCGAAGAGCTCTCCGAATTCGCCGCTAGCTCCACGGTCCTTCTCAGCTGCGAGTAGCAGCGCTCGCAGTACACAGAGCTTCGCAAGGCCCGAAGACCCGGAGGGAAGTATCGCACACGAAAATGTGCCAGGACAGAGACGTGTTCTACGTTGTCCCTTCTCGTCATGCAGTTTGTGCCTCTGCTGCTTCTGCTGTTAGGAATCGCTCCTTGAAAGGCGAGCGAGAGCGTCCTTCCGGGTGCATTGCACTGAGTCGAGTGCTCGCTCGGGACTTTGCTCTCGGGGCCAAGGCAAGAGGGCGTGCTTGCCCGCAGAACCGAGAGCACGCTGTTGGGCAGAGCTGCAACTGACCGCTGGAGTTCAGCTCTCGCCGGACGGCAGAAGGCGCAGAACGAAGCCGCTTGCGAGCGGCGCAGTGCAGCGAAGAGCTCTCCGAATTCGCCGCTAGCTCCACGGTCCTTCTCAGCTGCGAGTAGCAGCGCTCGCAGTACACAGAGCTTCGCAAGGCCCGAAGACCCGGAGGGAAGTATCGCACACGAAAATGTGCCAGGACAGAGACGTGTTCTACGTTGTCCCTTCTCGTCATGCAGTTTGTGCCTCTGCTGCTTCTGCTGTTAGGAATCGCTCCTTGAAAGGCGAGCGAGAGCGTCCTTCCGGGTGCATTGCACTGAGTCGAGTGCTCGCTCGGGACTTTGCACTCGGGGCCAAGGCAAGAGGGCGTGCTTGCCCGCAGAACTGAGAGCACGCTGTTGGGCAGAGCTGCAACTGACCGCTGGAGTTCAGCTCTCGCCGGACGGCAGAAGGCGAAGAACGAAGCCGCTTGCGAGCGGCGCAGTGCAGCGAAGAGCTCTCCGAATTCGCCGCTAGCTCCACGGTCCTTCTCAGCTGCGAGTAGCAGCGCTCGCAGTACACAGAGCTTCGCAAGGCCCGAAGACCCGGAGGGAAGTATCGCACACGAAAATGTGCCAGGACAGAGACGTGTTCTACGTTGTCCCTTCTCGTCATGCAGTTTGTGCCTCTGCTGCTTCTGCTGTTAGGAATCGCTCCTTGAAAGGCGAGCGAGAGCGTCCTTCTGGGTGCATTGCACTGAGTCGAGTGCTCGCTCGGGACTTTGCTCTCGGGGCCAAGGCAAGAGGGCGTGCTTGCCCGCAGAACTGAGAGCACGCTGTTGGGCAGAGCTGCAACTGACCGCTGGAGTTCAGCTCTCGCCGGACGGCAGAAGGCGAAGAACGAAGCCGCTTGCGAGCGGCGCAGTGCAGCGAAGAGCTCTCCGAATTCGCCGCTAGCTCCACGGTCCTTCTCAGCTGCGAGTAGCAGCGCTCGCAGTACACAGAGCTTCGCAAGGCCCGAAGACCCGGAGGGAAGTATCGCACACGAAAATGTGCCAGGACAGAGACGTGTTCTACGTTGTCCCTTCTCGTCATGCAGTTTGTGCCTCTGCTGCTTCTGCTGTTAGGAATCGCTCCTTGAAAGGCGAGCGAGAGCGTCCTTCTGGGTGCATTGCACTGAGTCGAGTGCTCGCTCGGGACTTTGCTCTCGGGGCCAAGGCAAGAGGGCGTGCTTGCCCGCAGAACTGAGAGCACGCTGTTGGGCAGAGCTGCAACTGACCGCTGGAGTTCAGCTCTCGCCGGACGGCAGAAGGCGAAGAACGAAGCCGCTTGCGAGCGGCGCAGTGCAGCGAAGAGCTCTCCGAATTCGCCGCTAGCTCCACGGTCCTTCTCAGCTGCGAGTAGCAGCGCTCGCAGTACACAGAGCTTCGCAAGGCCCGAAGACCCGGAGGGAAGTATCGCACACGAAAATGTGCCAGGACAGAGACGTGTTCTACGTTGTCCCTTCTCGTCATGCAGTTTGTGCCTCTGCTGCTTCTGCTGTTAGGAATCGCTCCTTGAAAGGCGAGCGAGAGCGTCCTTCTGGGTGCATTGCACTGAGTCGAGTGCTCGCTCGGGACTTTGCACTCGGGGCCAAGGCAAGAGGGCGTGCTTGCCCGCAGAACTGAGAGCACGCTGTTGGGCAGAGCTGCAACTGACCGCTGGGGTTCAGCTCTCGCCGGACGGCAGAAGGCGAAGAACGAAGCCGCTTGCGAGCGGCGCAGTGCAGCGAAGAGCTCTCCGAATTCGCCGCTAGCTCCACGGTCCTTCTCAGCTGCGAGTAGCAGCGCTCGCAGTACACAGAGCTTCGCAAGGCCCGAAGACCCGGAGGGAAGTATCGCACACGAAAATGTGCCAGGACAGAGACGTGTTCTACGTTGTCCCTTCTCGTCATGCAGTTTGTGCCTCTGCTGCTTCTGCTGTTAGGAATCGCTCCTTGAAAGGCGAGCGAGAGCGTCCTTCTGGGTGCATTGCACTGAGTCGAGTGCTCGCTCGGGACTTTGCACTCGGGGCCAAGGCAAGAGGGCGTGCTTGCCCGCAGAACTGAGAGCACGCTGTTGGGCAGAGCTGCAACTGACCGCTGGGGTTCAGCTCTCGCCGGACGGCAGAAGGCGAAGAACGAAGCCGCTTGCGAGCGGCGCAGTGCAGCGAAGAGCTCTCCGAATTCGCCGCTAGCTCCACGGTCCTTCTCAGCTGCGAGTAGCAGCGCTCGCAGTACACAGAGCTTCGCAAGGCCCGAAGACCCGGAGGGAAGTATCGCACACGAAAATGTGCCAGGACAGAGACGTGTTCTACGTTGTCCCTTCTCGTCATGCAGTTTGTGCCTCTGCTGCTTCTGCTGTTAGGAATCGCTCCTTGAAAGGCGAGCGAGAGCGTCCTTCCGGGTGCATTGCACTGAGTCGAGTGCTCGCTCGGGACTTTGCTCTCGGGGCCAAGGCAAGAGGGCGTGCTTGCCCGCAGAACCGAGAACACGCTGTTGGGCAGAGCTGCAACTGACCGCTGGAGTTCAGCTCTCGCCGGACGGCAGAAGGCGAAGAACGAAGCCGCTTGCGAGCGGCGCAGTGCAGCGAAGAGCTCTCCGAATTCGCCGCTAGCTCCACGGTCCTTCTCAGCTGCGAGTAGCAGCGCTCGCAGTACACAGAGCTTCGTAAGGCCCGAAGACCCGGAGGGAAGTATCGCACACGCAAATGTGCCAGGACAGAGACGTGTTCTACGTTGTCCCCTCTCGTCGTGCAGTTTGTGCCTCTGCTGCTTCTGCTGTTAGGAATCGCTCCTTGAAAGGCGAGCGAGAGCGTCCTTCCGGGTGCATTGCACTGAGTCGAGTGCTCGCTCGGGACTTTGCTCTCGGGGCCAAGGCAAGAGGGCGTGCTTGCCCGCAGAACCGAGAACACGCTGTTGGGCAGAGCTGCAACTGACCGCTGGAGTTCAGCTCTCGCCGGACGGCAGAAGGCGAAGAACGAAGCCGCTTGCGAGCGGCGCAGTGCAGCGAAGAGCTCTCCGAATTCGCCGCTAGCTCCACGGTCCTTCTCAGCTGCGAGTAGCAGCGCTCGCAGTACACAGAGCTTCGCAAGGCCCGAAGACCCGGAGGGAAGTATCGCACACGCAAATGTGCCAGGACAGAGACGTGTTCTACGTTGTCCCCTCTCGTCGTGCAGTTTGTGCCTCTGCTGCTTCTGCTGTTAGGAATCGCTCCTTGAAAGGCGAGCGAGAGCGTCCTTCCGGGTGCATTGCACTGAGTCGAGTGCTCGCTCGGGACTTTGCTCTCGGGGCCAAGGCAAGAGGGCGTGCTTGCCCGCAGAACCGAGAACACGCTGTTGGGCAGAGCTGCAACTGACCGCTGGAGTTCAGCTCTCGCCGGACGGCAGAAGGCGAAGAACGAAGCCGCTTGCGAGCGGCGCAGTGCAGCGAAGAGCTCTCCGAATTCGCCGCTAGCTCCACGGTCCTTCTCAGCTGCGAGTAGCAGCGCTCGCAGTACACAGAGCTTCGTAAGGCCCGAAGACCCGGAGGGAAGTATCGCACACGCAAATGTGCCAGGACAGAGACGTGTTCTACGTTGTCCCCTCTCGTCGTGCAGTTTGTGCCTCTGCTGCTTCTGCTGTTAGGAATCGCTCCTTGAAAGGCGAGCGAGAGCGTCCTTCCGGGTGCATTGCACTGAGTCGAGTGCTCGCTCGGGACTTTGCTCTCGGGGCCAAGGCAAGAGGGCGTGCTTGCCCGCAGAACCGAGAACACGCTGTTGGGCAGAGCTGCAACTGACCGCTGGAGTTCAGCTCTCGCCGGACGGCAGAAGGCGAAGAACGAAGCCGCTTGCGAGCGGCGCAGTGCAGCGAAGAGCTCTCCGAATTCGCCGCTAGCTCCACGGTCCTTCTCAGCTGCGAGTAGCAGCGCTCGCAGTACACAGAGCTTCGCAAGGCCCGAAGAGCCGGAGGGAAGTATCGCACACGCAAATGTGCCAGGACAGAGACGTGTTCTACGTTGTCCCCTCTCGTCGTGCAGTTTGTGCCTCTGCTGCTTCTGCTGTTAGGAATCGCTCCTTGAAAGGCGAGCGAGAGCGTCCTTCCGGGTGCATTGCACTGAGTCGAGTGCTCGCTCGGGACTTTGCTCTCGGGGCCAAGGCAAGAGGGCGTGCTTGCCCGCAGAACCGAGAACACGCTGTTGGGCAGAGCTGCAACTGACCGCTGGAGTTCAGCTCTCGCCGGACGGCAGAAGGCGAAGAACGAAGGCGCTTGCGAGCGGCGCAGTGCAGCGAAGAGCTCTCCGAATTCGCCGCTAGCTCCACGGTCCTTCTCAGCTGCGAGTAGCAGCGCTCGCAGTACACAGAGCTTCGCAAGGCCCGAAGAGCCGGAGGGAAGTATCGCACACGCAAATGTGCCAGGACAGAGACGTGTTCTACGTTGTCCCCTCTCGTCGTGCAGTTTGTGCCTCTGCTGCTTCTGCTGTTAGGAATCGCTCCTTGAAAGGCGAGCGAGAGCGTCCTTCCGGGTGCATTGCACTGAGTCGAGTGCTCGCTCGGGACTTTGCTCTCGGGGCCAAGGCAAGAGGGCGTGCTTGCCCGCAGAACCGAGAACACGCTGTTGGGCAGAGCTGCAACTGACCGCTGGAGTTCAGCTCTCGCCGGACGGCAGAAGGCGAAGAACGAAGCCGCTTGCGAGCGGCGCAGTGCAGCGAAGAGCTCTACGAATTCGCCGCTAGCTCCACGGTCCTTCTCAGCTGCGAGTAGCAGCGCTCGCAGTACACAGAGCTTCGCAAGGCCCGAAGAGCCGGAGGGAAGTATCGCTCACGAAAATGTGCCAGGACAGAGACGTGTTCTACGTTGTCCCCTCTCGTCGTGCAGTTTGTGCCTCTGCTGCTTCTGCTGTTAGGAATCGCTCCTTGAAAGGCGAGCGAGAGCGTCCTTCCGGGTGCATTGCACTGAGTCGAGTGCTCGCTCGGGACTTTGCTCTCGCGGCCAAGGCAAGAGGGCGTGCTTGCCCGCAGAACCGAGAACACGCTGTTGGGCAGAGCTGCAACTGACCGCTGGAGTTCAGCTCTCGCCGGACGGCAGAAGGCGAAGAACGAAGCCGCTTGCGAGCGGCGCAGTGCAGCGAAGAGCTCTCCGAATTCGCCGCTAGCTCCACGGTCCTTCTCAGCTGCGAGTAGCAGCGCTCGCAGTACACAGAGCTTCGCAAGGCCCGAAGAGCCGGAGGGAAGTATCGCACACGCAAATGTGCCAGGACAGAGACGTGTTCTACGTTGTCCCCTCTCGTCGTGCAGTTTGTGCCTCTGCTGCTTCTGCTGTTAGGAATCGCTCCTTGAAAGGCGAGCGAGAGCTTCCTTCCGGGTACATTGCACTGAGTCGAGTGCTCGCTCGGGACTTTGCTCTCGCGGCCAAGGCAAGAGGGCGTGCTTGCCCGCAGAACCGAGAACACGCTGTTGGGCAGAGCTGCAACTGACCGCTGGAGTTCAGCTCTCGCCGGACGGCAGAAGGCGAAGAACGAAGCCGCTTGCGAGCGGCGCAGTGCAGCGAAGAGCTCTCCGAATTCGCCGCTAGCTCCACGGTCCTTCTCAGCTGCGAGTAGCAGCGCTCGCAGTACACAGAGCTTCGCAAGGCCCGAAGAGCCGGAGGGAAGTATCGCACACGCAAATGTGCCAGGACAGAGACGTGTTCTACGGTGTCCCCTCTCGTCGTGCAGTTTGTGCCTCTGCTGCTTCTGCTGTTAGGAATCGCTCCTTGAAAGGCGAGCGAGAGCGTCCTTCCGGGTGCATTGCACTGAGTCGAGTGCTCGCTCGGGACTTTGCTCTCGGGGCCAAGGCAAGAGGGCGTGCTTGCCCGCAGAACCGAGAACACGCTGTTGGGCAGAGCTGCAACTGACCGCTGGAGTTCAGCTCTCGCCGGACGGCAGAAGGCGAAGAACGAAGCCGCTTGCGAGCGGCGCAGTGCAGCGAAGAGCTCTCCGAATTCGCCGCTAGCTCCACGGTCCTTCTCAGCTGCGAGTAGCAGCGCTCGCAGTACACAGAGCTTCGTAAGGCCCGAAGACCCGGAGGGAAGTATCGCACACGCAAATGTGCCAGGACAGAGACGTGTTCTACGTTGTCCCCTCTCGTCGTGCAGTTTGTGCCTCTGCTGCTTCTGCTGTTAGGAATCGCTCCTTGAAAGGCGAGCGAGAGCGTCCTTCCGGGTGCATTGCACTGAGTCGAGTGCTCGCTCGGGACTTTGCTCTCGGGGCCAAGGCAAGAGGGCGTGCTTGCCCGCAGAACCGAGAACACGCTGTTGGGCAGAGCTGCAACTGACCGCTGGAGTTCAGCTCTCGCCGGACGGCAGAAGGCGAAGAACGAAGCCGCTTGCGAGCGGCGCAGTGCAGCGAAGAGCTCTCCGAATTCGCCGCTAGCTCCACGGTCCTTCTCAGCTGCGAGTAGCAGCGCTCGCAGTACACAGAGCTTCGCAAGGCCCGAAGAGCCGGAGGGAAGTATCGCACACGCAAATGTGCCAGGACAGAGACGTGTTCTACGTTGTCCCCTCTCGTCGTGCAGTTTGTGCCTCTGCTGCTTCTGCTGTTAGGAATCGCTCCTTGAAAGGCGAGCGAGAGCGTCCTTCCGGGTGCATTGCACTGAGTCGAGTGCTCGCTCGGGACTTTGCTCTCGGGGCCAAGGCAAGAGGGCGTGCTTGCCCGCAGAACCGAGAACACGCTGTTGGGCAGAGCTGCAACTGACCGCTGGAGTTCAGCTCTCGCCGGACGGCAGAAGGCGAAGAACGAAGGCGCTTGCGAGCGGCGCAGTGCAGCGAAGAGCTCTCCGAATTCGCCGCTAGCTCCACGGTCCTTCTCAGCTGCGAGTAGCAGCGCTCGCAGTACACAGAGCTTCGCAAGGCCCGAAGAGCCGGAGGGAAGTATCGCACACGCAAATGTGCCAGGACAGAGACGTGTTCTACGTTGTCCCCTCTCGTCGTGCAGTTTGTGCCTCTGCTGCTTCTGCTGTTAGGAATCGCTCCTTGAAAGGCGAGCGAGAGCGTCCTTCCGGGTGCATTGCACTGAGTCGAGTGCTCGCTCGGGACTTTGCTCTCGGGGCCAAGGCAAGAGGGCGTGCTTGCCCGCAGAACCGAGAACACGCTGTTGGGCAGAGCTGCAACTGACCGCTGGAGTTCAGCTCTCGCCGGACGGCAGAAGGCGAAGAACGAAGCCGCTTGCGAGCGGCGCAGTGCAGCGAAGAGCTCTACGAATTCGCCGCTAGCTCCACGGTCCTTCTCAGCTGCGAGTAGCAGCGCTCGCAGTACACAGAGCTTCGCAAGGCCCGAAGAGCCGGAGGGAAGTATCGCTCACGAAAATGTGCCAGGACAGAGACGTGTTCTACGTTGTCCCCTCTCGTCGTGCAGTTTGTGCCTCTGCTGCTTCTGCTGTTAGGAATCGCTCCTTGAAAGGCGAGCGAGAGCGTCCTTCCGGGTGCATTGCACTGAGTCGAGTGCTCGCTCGGGACTTTGCTCTCGCGGCCAAGGCAAGAGGGCGTGCTTGCCCGCAGAACCGAGAACACGCTGTTGGGCAGAGCTGCAACTGACCGCTGGAGTTCAGCTCTCGCCGGACGGCAGAAGGCGAAGAACGAAGCCGCTTGCGAGCGGCGCAGTGCAGCGAAGAGCTCTCCGAATTCGCCGCTAGCTCCACGGTCCTTCTCAGCTGCGAGTAGCAGCGCTCGCAGTACACAGAGCTTCGCAAGGCCCGAAGAGCCGGAGGGAAGTATCGCACACGCAAATGTGCCAGGACAGAGACGTGTTCTACGTTGTCCCCTCTCGTCGTGCAGTTTGTGCCTCTGCTGCTTCTGCTGTTAGGAATCGCTCCTTGAAAGGCGAGCGAGAGCTTCCTTCCGGGTACATTGCACTGAGTCGAGTGCTCGCTCGGGACTTTGCTCTCGCGGCCAAGGCAAGAGGGCGTGCTTGCCCGCAGAACCGAGAACACGCTGTTGGGCAGAGCTGCAACTGGAACCGCTGGAGTTCAGCTCTCGCCGGACGGCAGAAGGCGAAGAACGAAGCCGCTTGCGAGCGGCGCAGTGCAGCGAAGAGCTCTCCGAATTCGCCGCTAGCTCCACGGTCCTTCTCAGCTGCGAGTAGCAGCGCTCGCAGTACACAGAGCTTCGCAAGGCCCGAAGAGCCGGAGGGAAGTATCGCACACGCAAATGTGCCAGGACAGAGACGTGTTCTACGGTGTCCCCTCTCGTCGTGCAGTTTGTGCCTCTGCTGCTTCTGCTGTTAGGAATCGCTCCTTGAAAGGCGAGCGAGAGCGTCCTTCCGGGTGCATTGCACTGAGTCGAGTGCTCGCTCGGGACTTTGCTCTCGGGGCCAAGGCAAGAGGGCGTGCTTGCCCGCAGAACCGAGAACACGCTGTTGGGCAGAGCTGCAACTGACCGCTGGAGTTCAGCTCTCGCCGGACGGCAGAAGGCGAAGAACGAAGCCGCTTGCGAGCGGCGCAGTGCAGCGAAGAGCTCTCCGAATTCGCCGCTAGCTCCACGGTCCTTCTCAGCTGCGAGTAGCAGCGCTCGCAGTACACAGAGCTTCGCAAGGCCCGAAGAGCCGGAGGGAAGTATCGCACACGCAAATGTGCCAGGACAGAGACGTGTTCTACGTTGTCCCCTCTCGTCGTGCAGTTTGTGCCTCTGCTGCTTCTGCTGTTAGGAATCGCTCCTTGAAAGGCGAGCGAGAGCGTCCTTCCGGGTGCATTGCACTGAGTCGAGTGCTCGCTCGGGACTTTGCTCTCGGGGCCAAGGCAAGAGGGCGTGCTTGCCCGCAGAACCGAGAACACGCTGTTGGGCAGAGCTGCAACTGACCGCTGGAGTTCAGCTCTCGCCGGACGGCAGAAGGCGAAGAACGAAGGCGCTTGCGAGCGGCGCAGTGCAGCGAAGAGCTCTACGAATTCGCCGCTAGCTCCACGGTCCTTCTCAGCTGCGAGTAGCAGCGCTCGCAGTACACAGAGCTTCGCAAGGCCCGAAGAGCCGGAGGGAAGTATCGCTCACGCAAATGTGCCAGGACAGAGACGTGTTCTACGTTGTCCCCTCTCGTCGTGCAGTTTGTGCCTCTGCTGCTTCTGCTGTTAGGAATCGCTCTTTGAAAGGCGAGCGAGAGCGTCCTTCCGGGTGCATTGCACTGAGTCGAGTGCTCGCTCGGGACTTTGCTCTCGGGGCCAAGGCAAGAGGGCGTGCTTGCCCGCAGAACCGAGAACACGCTGTTGGGCAGAGCTGCAACTGACCGCTGGAGTTCAGCCTTCGCCGGACGGCAGAAGGCGAAGAACGAAGCCGCTTGCGAGCGGCGCAGTGCAGCGAAGAGCTCTCCGAATTCGCCGCTAGCTCCACGGTCCTTCTCAGCTGCGAGTAGCAGCGCTCGCAGTACACAGAGCTTCGCAAGGCCCGAAGAGCCGGAGGGAAGTATCGCACACGCAAATGTGCCAGGACAGAGACGTGTTCTACGTTGTCCCCTCTCGTCGTGCAGTTTGTGCCTCTGCTGCTTCTGCTGTTAGGAATCGCTCCTTGAAAGGCGAGCGAGAGCGTCCTTCCGGGTGCATTGCACTGAGTCGAGTGCTCGCTCGGGACTTTGCTCTCGGGGCCAAGGCAAGAGGGCGTGCTTGCCCGCAGAACCGAGAACACGCTGTTGGGCAGAGCTGCAACTGACCGCTGGAGTTCAGCCTTCGCCGGACGGCAGAAGGCGAAGAACGAAGGCGCTTGCGAGCGGCGCAGTGCAGCGAAGAGCTCTCCGAATTCGCCGCTAGCTCCACGGTCCTTCTCAGCTGCGAGTAGCAGCGCTCGCAGTACACAGAGCTTCGCAAGGCCCGAAGAGCCGGAGGGAAGTATCGCACACGCAAATGTGCCAGGACAGAGACGTGTTCTACGTTGTCCCCTCTCGTCGTGCAGTTTGTGCCTCTGCTGCTTCTGCTGTTAGGAATCGCTCCTTGAAAGGCGAGCGAGAGCGTCCTTCCGGGTGCATTGCACTGAGTCGAGTGCTCGCTCGGGACTTTGCTCTCGCGGCCAAGGCAAGAGGGCGTGCTTGCCCGCAGAACCGAGAACACGCTGTTGGGCAGAGCTGCAACTGACCGCTGGAGTTCAGCTCTCGCCGGACGGCAGAAGGCGAAGAACGAAGCCGCTTGCGAGCGGCGCAGTGCAGCGAAGAGCTCTCCGAATTCGCCGCTAGCTCCACGGTCCTTCTCAGCTGCGAGTAGCAGCGCTCGCAGTACACAGAGCTTCGCAAGGCCCGAAGAGCCGGAGGGAAGTATCGCACACGCAAATGTGCCAGGACAGAGACGTGTTCTACGTTGTCCCCTCTCGTCGTGCAGTTTGTGCCTCTGCTGCTTCTGCTGTTAGGAATCGCTCCTTGAAAGGCGAGCGAGAGCGTCCTTCCGGGTGCATTGCACTGAGTCGAGTGCTCGCTCGGGACTTTGCTCTCGCGGCCAAGGCAAGAGGGCGTGCTTGCCCGCAGAACCGAGAACACGCTGTTGGGCAGAGCTGCAACTGACCGCTGGAGTTCAGCCTTCGCCGGACGGCAGAAGGCGAAGAACGAAGGCGCTTGCGAGCGGCGCAGTGCAGCGAAGAGCTCTCCGAATTCGCCGCTAGCTCCACGGTCCTTCTCAGCTGCGAGTAGCAGCGCTCGCAGTACACAGAGCTTCGCAAGGCCCGAAGACCCGGAGGGAAGTATCGCACACGCAAATGTGCCAGGACAGAGACGTGTTCTACGTTGTCCCCTCTCGTCGTGCAGTTTGTGCCTCTGCTGCTTCTGCTGTTAGGAATCGCTCCTTGAAAGGCGAGCGAGAGCGTCCTTCCGGGTGCATTGCACTGAGTCGAGTGCTCGCTCGGGACTTTGCTCTCGCGGCCAAGGCAAGAGGGCGTGCTTGCCCGCAGAACCGAGAACACGCTGTTGGGCAGAGCTGCAACTGACCGCTGGAGTTCAGCTCTCGCCGGACGGCAGAAGGCGAAGAACGAAGGCGCTTGCGAGCGGCGCAGTGCAGCGAAGAGCTCTCCGAATTCGCCGCTAGCTCCACGGTCCTTCTCAGCTGCGAGTAGCAGCGCTCGCAGTACACAGAGCTTCGCAAGGCCCGAAGAGCCGGAGGGAAGTATCGCACACGCAAATGTGCCAGGACAGAGACGTGTTCTACGTTGTCCCCTCTCGTCGTGCAGTTTGTGCCTCTGCTGCTTCTGCTGTTAGGAATCGCTCCTTGAAAGGCGAGCGAGAGCGTCCTTCCGGGTGCATTGCACTGAGTCGAGTGCTCGCTCGGGACTTTGCTCTCGGGGCCAAGGCAAGAGGGCGTGCTTGCCCGCAGAACCGAGAACACGCTGTTGGGCAGAGCTGCAACTGACCGCTGGAGTTCAGCTCTCGCCGGACGGCAGAAGGCGAAGAACGAAGCCGCTTGCGAGCGGCGCAGTGCAGCGAAGAGCTCTCCGAATTCGCCGCTAGCTCCACGGTCCTTCTCAGCTGCGAGTAGCAGCGCTCGCAGTACACAGAGCTTCGCAAGGCCCGAAGAGCCGGAGGGAAGTATCGCACACGCAAATGTGCCAGGACAGAGACGTGTTCTACGGTGTCCCCTCTCGTCGTGCAGTTTGTGCCTCTGCTGCTTCTGCTGTTAGGAATCGCTCCTTGAAAGGCGAGCGAGAGCGTCCTTCCGGGTGCATTGCACTGAGTCGAGTGCTCGCTCGGGACTTTGCTCTCGGGGCCAAGGCAAGAGGGCGTGCTTGCCCGCAGAACCGAGAACACGCTGTTGGGCAGAGCTGCAACTGACCGCTGGAGTTCAGCTCTCGCCGGACGGCAGAAGGCGAAGAACGAAGCCGCTTGCGAGCGGCGCAGTGCAGCGAAGAGCTCTCCGAATTCGCCGCTAGCTCCACGGTCCTTCTCAGCTGCGAGTAGCAGCGCTCGCAGTACACAGAGCTTCGCAAGGCCCGAAGAGCCGGAGGGAAGTATCGCACACGCAAATGTGCCAGGACAGAGACGTGTTCTACGTTGTCCCCTCTCGTCGTGCAGTTTGTGCCTCTGCTGCTTCTGCTGTTAGGAATCGCTCCTTGAAAGGCGAGCGAGAGCGTCCTTCCGGGTGCATTGCACTGAGTCGAGTGCTCGCTCGGGACTTTGCTCTCGGGGCCAAGGCAAGAGGGCGTGCTTGCCCGCAGAACCGAGAACACGCTGTTGGGCAGAGCTGCAACTGACCGCTGGAGTTCAGCTCTCGCCGGACGGCAGAAGGCGAAGAACGAAGGCGCTTGCGAGCGGCGCAGTGCAGCGAAGAGCTCTACGAATTCGCCGCTAGCTCCACGGTCCTTCTCAGCTGCGAGTAGCAGCGCTCGCAGTACACAGAGCTTCGCAAGGCCCGAAGAGCCGGAGGGAAGTATCGCTCACGCAAATGTGCCAGGACAGAGACGTGTTCTACGTTGTCCCCTCTCGTCGTGCAGTTTGTGCCTCTGCTGCTTCTGCTGTTAGGAATCGCTCTTTGAAAGGCGAGCGAGAGCGTCCTTCCGGGTGCATTGCACTGAGTCGAGTGCTCGCTCGGGACTTTGCTCTCGGGGCCAAGGCAAGAGGGCGTGCTTGCCCGCAGAACCGAGAACACGCTGTTGGGCAGAGCTGCAACTGACCGCTGGAGTTCAGCCTTCGCCGGACGGCAGAAGGCGAAGAACGAAGCCGCTTGCGAGCGGCGCAGTGCAGCGAAGAGCTCTCCGAATTCGCCGCTAGCTCCACGGTCCTTCTCAGCTGCGAGTAGCAGCGCTCGCAGTACACAGAGCTTCGCAAGGCCCGAAGAGCCGGAGGGAAGTATCGCACACGCAAATGTGCCAGGACAGAGACGTGTTCTACGTTGTCCCCTCTCGTCGTGCAGTTTGTGCCTCTGCTGCTTCTGCTGTTAGGAATCGCTCCTTGAAAGGCGAGCGAGAGCGTCCTTCCGGGTGCATTGCACTGAGTCGAGTGCTCGCTCGGGACTTTGCTCTCGGGGCCAAGGCAAGAGGGCGTGCTTGCCCGCAGAACCGAGAACACGCTGTTGGGCAGAGCTGCAACTGACCGCTGGAGTTCAGCCTTCGCCGGACGGCAGAAGGCGAAGAACGAAGGCGCTTGCGAGCGGCGCAGTGCAGCGAAGAGCTCTCCGAATTCGCCGCTAGCTCCACGGTCCTTCTCAGCTGCGAGTAGCAGCGCTCGCAGTACACAGAGCTTCGCAAGGCCCGAAGAGCCGGAGGGAAGTATCGCACACGCAAATGTGCCAGGACAGAGACGTGTTCTACGTTGTCCCCTCTCGTCGTGCAGTTTGTGCCTCTGCTGCTTCTGCTGTTAGGAATCGCTCCTTGAAAGGCGAGCGAGAGCGTCCTTCCGGGTGCATTGCACTGAGTCGAGTGCTCGCTCGGGACTTTGCTCTCGCGGCCAAGGCAAGAGGGCGTGCTTGCCCGCAGAACCGAGAACACGCTGTTGGGCAGAGCTGCAACTGACCGCTGGAGTTCAGCTCTCGCCGGACGGCAGAAGGCGAAGAACGAAGCCGCTTGCGAGCGGCGCAGTGCAGCGAAGAGCTCTCCGAATTCGCCGCTAGCTCCACGGTCCTTCTCAGCTGCGAGTAGCAGCGCTCGCAGTACACAGAGCTTCGCAAGGCCCGAAGAGCCGGAGGGAAGTATCGCACACGCAAATGTGCCAGGACAGAGACGTGTTCTACGTTGTCCCCTCTCGTCGTGCAGTTTGTGCCTCTGCTGCTTCTGCTGTTAGGAATCGCTCCTTGAAAGGCGAGCGAGAGCGTCCTTCCGGGTGCATTGCACTGAGTCGAGTGCTCGCTCGGGACTTTGCTCTCGGGGCCAAGGCAAGAGGGCGTGCTTGCCCGCAGAACCGAGAACACGCTGTTGGGCAGAGCTGCAACTGACCGCTGGAGTTCAGCCTTCGCCGGACGGCAGAAGGCGAAGAACGAAGGCGCTTGCGAGCGGCGCAGTGCAGCGAAGAGCTCTCCGAATTCGCCGCTAGCTCCACGGTCCTTCTCAGCTGCGAGTAGCAGCGCTCGCAGTACACAGAGCTTCGCAAGGCCCGAAGAGCCGGAGGGAAGTATCGCACACGCAAATGTGCCAGGACAGAGACGTGTTCTACGTTGTCCCCTCTCGTCGTGCAGTTTGTGCCTCTGCTGCTTCTGCTGTTAGGAATCGCTCCTTGAAAGGCGAGCGAGAGCGTCCTTCCGGGTGCATTGCACTGAGTCGAGTGCTCGCTCGGGACTTTGCTCTCGCGGCCAAGGCAAGAGGGCGTGCTTGCCCGCAGAACCGAGAACACGCTGTTGGGCAGAGCTGCAACTGACCGCTGGAGTTCAGCTCTCGCCGGACGGCAGAAGGCGAAGAACGAAGGCGCTTGCGAGCGGCGCAGTGCAGCGAAGAGCTCTCCGAATTCGCCGCTAGCTCCACGGTCCTTCTCAGCTGCGAGTAGCAGCGCTCGCAGTACACAGAGCTTCGCAAGGCCCGAAGAGCCGGAGGGAAGTATCGCACACGCAAATGTGCCAGGACAGAGACGTGTTCTACGTTGTCCCCTCTCGTCGTGCAGTTTGTGCCTCTGCTGCTTCTGCTGTTAGGAATCGCTCCTTGAAAGGCGAGCGAGAGCGTCCTTCCGGGTGCATTGCACTGAGTCGAGTGCTCGCTCGGGACTTTGCTCTCGCGGCCAAGGCAAGAGGGCGTGCTTGCCCGCAGAACCGAGAACACGCTGTTGGGCAGAGCTGCAACTGACCGCTGGAGTTCAGCTCTCGCCGGACGGCAGAAGGCGAAGAACGAAGGCGCTTGCGAGCGGCGCAGTGCAGCGAAGAGCTCTCCGAATTCGCCGCTAGCTCCACGGTCCTTCTCAGCTGCGAGTAGCAGCGCTCGCAGTACACAGAGCTTCGCAAGGCCCGAAGAGCCGGAGGGAAGTATCGCACACGCAAATGTGCCAGGACAGAGACGTGTTCTACGTTGTCCCCTCTCGTCGTGCAGTTTGTGCCTCTGCTGCTTCTGCTGTTAGGAATCGCTCCTTGAAAGGCGAGCGAGAGCGTCCTTCCGGGTGCATTGCACTGAGTCGAGTGCTCGCTCGGGACTTTGCTCTCGCGGCCAAGGCAAGAGGGCGTGCTTGCCCGCAGAACCGAGAACACGCTGTTGGGCAGAGCTGCAACTGACCGCTGGAGTTCAGCTCTCGCCGGACGGCAGAAGGCGAAGAACGAAGCCGCTTGCGAGCGGCGCAGTGCAGCGAAGAGCTCTCCGAATTCGCCGCTAGCTCCACGGTCCTTCTCAGCTGCGAGTAGCAGCGCTCGCAGTACACAGAGCTTCGCAAGGCCCGAAGAGCCGGAGGGAAGTATCGCACACGCAAATGTGCCAGGACAGAGACGTGTTCTACGTTGTCCCCTCTCGTCGTGCAGTTTGTGCCTCTGCTGCTTCTGCTGTTAGGAATCGCTCCTTGAAAGGCGAGCGAGAGCGTCCTTCCGGGTGCATTGCACTGAGTCGAGTGCTCGCTCGGGACTTTGCTCTCGGGGCCAAGGCAAGAGGGCGTGCTTGCCCGCAGAACCGAGAACACGCTGTTGGGCAGAGCTGCAACTGACCGCTGGAGTTCAGCCTTCGCCGGACGGCAGAAGGCGAAGAACGAAGCCGCTTGCGAGCGGCGCAGTGCAGCGAAGAGCTCTCCGAATTCGCCGCTAGCTCCACGGTCCTTCTCAGCTGCGAGTAGCAGCGCTCGCAGTACACAGAGCTTCGCAAGGCCCGAAGAGCCGGAGGGAAGTATCGCACACGCAAATGTGCCAGGACAGAGACGTGTTCTACGGTGTCCCCTCTCGTCGA